>NC_080797.1:3022500-3692500 GCF_028018385.1 Neofelis nebulosa
GGCTCAACTCTTGCCGCCTGCTCCCGGCGTCCTCGGACCCAGTCCTCTGGCGCAGAGCTTTAAAGATAGGCGGTGGAGATGCCTGGTTGGGGACAATGAATGAGCCCTGAGATTCCTAGGTGGACATCTGCTCCTCTATCTGTCCCTGCACCTGTCCATCCTCCTGAAGCCACGAGCAGGGCAGGTGCCCAGGCAAGGGAATAATTCCCGGGGCCAAGAAGGCCCGCGGAGGAGGAGTCATTGAGATGAATGGCTGGCGGGGCGGGGTAGGGGACAGGCTTTCCAACCTGCGTGATTGGGGGCGAGGTGCCAGGTCTGACGACCAGGGCCGTCCCTGCCGTCCAACAGCCCCACCAGCACTGCCTCCAGGATTTCCCGCCTGCACAGTCAGGCTCCCCCTACCCTCCCGTCTACCCTCCGCTGTCCGCTTACCTCCTAGGATGGCCGGGAAGGTGACCCTTCTACCTGCCGTCTAAGACCCCCAGAAAGGTGCTCGGAGGCAAACGCCGGCAGGAGTGTGGTCTAAGGCCAGCACACCCGGCCTTGGGGCCTCGCAGGGTCTCCCCGGCTGCTATCCCGTCTCAGGGTCTCTAAGCTCTAACTACACTCCCCATGCTCTCACCTGGGGGCTGCCTGGAGTCCCCGCAGGAGCTGGTGGAGTCCGCTGCCCGCCACCTGCTCTGCCTTCCCTGCTCTTCCAGCCGGGATCTGGGAGCATCTCTGGGCTGAACCATTTTGTTCCATCGCCCAGTCCTGTGATTTGTGGGGCCAGGCCCTTCCTCATGCCCCGCCCACAGGCACTTTGGTGAGGAGACCTCAGCTGACCGCTTCGCTTTTTTCTTTTCCCAGTGTCCCTGGCCAGGCGACGGGGAAGGGGAGCAGAGAGCAGCCCATCCTGTCCCGTCAGGGTCCCAGGCCTTTTCAAGTGGATGAAGGGCTCGGGGCTGGTCTTCTGGCATCTGCCTCCCCTTTACCCTTTCGTCATTTCTCTCTCCTCCTCTTGGGCGCCAGCTTTTCCCCAGGTCTCTAGTCACCACTCTCTCGCCTGGTCTCAGGCACCTAATCTACGCAGAGGCCGAGCCCTACATTCCTCAAAGAACATGGTCCTTTTCCCTAGAAAAACGCATACAACATCAGAGAGTTCACCCACTCCCTGAAGTCCCACCCGTGGACCCCACTTTCAGGATCCAAGAACTGAGGTGTAAACTGATTACTGTTGAATTTGCTGTGTTTTAGATTTTAACAGGAGCCAAAGCTTTGCCCGGAGAAATGGAGTTCTAAGCTGCGGCTTCGGGTAGTCACAGTTGCTTGAAAAAGACTGGGTGGGAAAGAGCGAAAAAATATTCTTGGTGAATTGGAGTTGTTTGCACCTCTGCCCCCAGCACTTCGCTAAAGTGCTAAAGATCTGCGGCTCCATCCTGAATATCTGCCTCTTTTCAGACTCTACATCCGACCATTTACTACATCTGACCATTTACCGACCATAAACATGCCTTGCATTTAACCCCTCCTTTCCATGTCTTCTACAACTGCCCTGGTGCAAGCCTTTGACATTTCTATCACCAACCGTCTCCACCGTCCCAACACACACACACACACACACACACACACACACACACACACACACACACACTCTGATCCCTTGTGTTATTCTTTTATGTAGCATCTATCTAGTGTATTGTCTAATTTAATATTTAAAACACTTTTGTTGTGTTTATTGTTCCCTGCTGTATTTCCAGCACCTGGAACACTGGCTGATATATAGTACTCGTCGTTTAAGAGGACGTGTGGCAAATTTCCACTGGTCTTCAAGACTTAGCTCACCTCCTCCAGAAAGCCTCCCCTGATCACTCTCTACTCTTAGTCCCCATGAGATGCTCCTTCTCTCCGTGTTGTCACAGCATCCTGTCCCTGCCCTGAGCGCATTGGGTTGTGATTTCCTCTTCCTTCTCACGAGCCCTTGGAGAAAACGGGGTGTGCCTTGACGCACATAATGCAGTCCACGTTTTAGCACGAACTTTGTCTGGGTGGTGCAGTATCGAGACCTGTCATCTCCAGAGAGCAATTCCTTCTAGACCATACTTCGGCTCAGACATTTTAGAATGGTTCGGGAGCCAAAGGCTTGTATCAATGTATCGAGATCTTTCTGTCTTCCAGGAAGGTTTAGGCCCTGCCAACCGCCTACTTCCTGCCTCCTCCATCCACAGCCTTTCGAGGTCGGCTTCAGGGTTCCAGAAGTGCGCCCCCAGGGCTTCCGCGCTTGACCTTGTGGAGCCCGCCCCCCCCCCCCCCCCCCCGCAAAGACCGCTCTTCTGCTCTCACCCTGCCCGCATTCGTGGTGCCAGCCCGTCAGCACCCTCTTGGAGGAAAGCGGATGGCACGGGTTCTCTGCTAACTCCTAACCCTGACTTTCCGCTAATATAGACCAATGAATGTAACTGTGCGTGAAAGAGCAGCATATACAATATGCACCCTCCCCAAATTCTTTCTAATGAAAAAAAGTATTAAAAATACATATGTACACATGTAATTTTGAGGCCCCAACCCCCCAAAATACAACGAAGAACCACACCAAACAAGGCGGCTCAGGCGCCCCGGGGCGTCCTGGGGTAGAGACTGGGTGGGGGTGGGGGTGCGGGCTCCTCTCGCGGGGTTCGAGGCTAGCCCACCCGCACAGCCGGTGCCACAGCAGCTGCTCAAAGGAAGACGTAGGCCGGGTCGGAGGGGCGAGCTTTTGGAGCGGTGGTGTCCTGGGAGTGGCAAGTCGTTTCAGCGGGAAGTCTGGGTGCTCCGAGGGCGGAACTGGAGCCCTTGCTCCCCTGGTGTAAAAAGCACCCGATACACCCATTAAAGAATATGGATTTAGCGACAAAACGTTCAAAACCTCCGCTAGGGCTGAAATAAAGGCACCGCTGGGATTCGAACCCAGGATCTCCTGTTTACTAGACAGGCGCTTTAACCAACTAAGCCACGGCGCCAAAGACACCCAGCTTCCTTCCGAAGCTGCACTACAGGAATAGAGCGCTCGGAGCGCGGCCGCGGCACCTTCAGACTTTTCTAAAACTAGTTTCCGCAGAGCGGCGGGATTCGGCATCGCCCTCTCGCCGTGGGATGCCCACAGGGTCGAAAGGAATAAAGCAAACATATGAACCCTAGGCAGAAGTGCTGGCTCGGGGTCCCCCCGGGAGTGCAGGATCCCTGACCACCCAGATTCTGCGGGATCGGTCTCTGACCTTGGACACAGAGGGACGCGGCCAGAACGTCGGAGAAGCAAAAGCGTACGTAGTCGGCAGGATTCGAACCTGCGCGGGGAGACCCCAATGGATTTCTAGTCCATCGCCTTAACCACTCGGCCACGACTACACCGTCTGAGGGGAAGTCCTCGTGCTAGCCTTTCTCAGTTCACAAACCCTGCAGACACGGCCCCGAGCAACTTTGGGGTTCCGGAGCCGAGAGGGCGCGGATACAGCACCAGCAGGGAACTTGGAGCCGCCGCGCCCCGCCTCCCTGGGCTCCTCCGCCGGGACCTGACCCTGTCCCCCACCGCCTCCCGGGGAAGGCTCCCTCCGCCCGGGGACCTCCCTTCCAAGCCTGGCAGTGTGCTAGCGATTTGAGAGGCGGTGGGTGCCATGTCGTCTGCGATCAAAAGTCATCGGTTCCGCGCAGAAACTTGTGGGTTGTAAACAGCAGGTGTGCGGAGGGGAGGAGGGATGGGTAAGGGGAGAAGGAAAAAAAAAAAAAAAAAAAAAGATAAAAAGACCGCTGTGGCCCGTACGGGGATCGAACCCGCGACCTTGGCGTTATTAGCACCACGCTCTAACCAACTGAGCTAACCGGCCAGCTGCGCCAAAAGGGTGGCTCAAATCTCTACATATGCATCACTCAAGTATAGGCAATGCCACCAGAAGACCCACGACGTCACTACCGAAAAGTTTCCCAGATGCGAACTGGAAGCGACCCCTAACGGCCAGTTAAGGACGCCTCTGAACGCCTCTAAGAGGCGACGTGGCTGTAGCTCTCCAAGTAGCGAGCAGCTCCCGCGAAAGAACCAGACCAGCCAGATGCATCATCACCCTCAAATAACTGCTCCTGCCAACTCCTGAATCGATGGGTTCTGACTTCAGAATTCCTGCCGGTCTCAGGGTTTTGACCAATGATCTGCTTGGCCTATAAGAAACCCTCTGCCCTGATAGCGGGGCGGCGGGGGGGGGGGGGGGGGTGTCCCCAACACAGGCACCCCAGCTTCCTCACGTGTCCTGCTAGCGCTTGGCACCCCCCTTCCCCCGTACCCATCGTGTTCTCCCCAGCCCTCTAGGCTGGTGCACTTGACTTCTCCCTGGGCCCAACCTTGCTGGCTGAGACCATCATAGCCACCTCATCTACCCTGCCCTCCACTCCCCAATTTCTTCCCTTTAAGGCATGACTTTTGGTTATCTTTGTTGGACCAGAAGCTCTTCTCTCAACCGATTTTGCCACTAGCAACAAACAAGAACCGAAATGATGGGCTGACTGCCTGGAGGTCAGGAGGCCTGGGACCCTGAGAAAAGCAAGAGTGAGATACATCACCAGAGCTTTATTGCAGGCCAAGGGGCCTATCACGAATACCCCCCACCAAAGCAGAACCCAGGTGCTCAGGGCCACCTGTCAGGGCCAATGCCTTGACCCCTACCAGAAAAGAAATATCAAGAGTGCCAGGATTTGCCCATTTCAATAATTTCAAGGCAGACTGGCACCAGAACAGAAAACTGTAGGAGGACAGCAGTTTGTGAATTCGGGGACCTGGGGTCCCGGTGCGATCACAGAACAGGTAAGGGGACAACGAGGGGAGGAGATGGGCAGGGGCCTCAGGGCCTCCAACACCGCGGGAAGGACTTTCAGGCCACCCTTGAAGTCCCCGTTAGCAGGACAAGGAAAAGGCTCCCAGGGAGCTGGGGTGCTTGGGCTCCTGGATGGAGAGGCAGGACAGCTGGATCCTGGGATTCACACGAGTCAGGAGAGTCAGCTCCCCACACTGGAACCGCTGTAGCCGAGGAGGTTCTGCAACGGGAAGAGAGGAAAGTGTATGTCCTCTGCATGTGGTCTGTCGTCCCCGTCCACTGTCTTCCTCCGCAGTTCTGGAAATGCCCCCAGCAATCACTCGCTCTTCCCCCTTCCTCCTGGGACCCATCTGTCTTCACACCCCTCCTCCCTTACCCAACACGGTGACCATGGAGGATTTCCTCTCAAGCTCAAAGGAAAGCACAACAGGACGGAGGACAGAAAAGCTGGTACAAAGCGTCCGGAGAAAGAGGACCAAAGGCTCATCAATCTTGGCTGAAGACTAGAAAGGCAGACTCGGGATTAAGCAGAATTCAATTTTTTACTTTTTTTTTCCCCCAGAAAAAATTTTTTTTTTTTTCAAATTCTTGAACTTTCTACCAAACCCTTGGGAATCTAGGTATCCGGCCCCTCCACCTCCCAGCCACGTCTCACCTCCACCCGGGCTCCGGGACCTGTAAATTGCAAGGCCACCTTCCCCGGCCCACGGACACACTCCAGGAGGGACGTCCACTCACTGGGACAGAGCCCTAGAGCCGTTGCCACGTGATGATTCTTACAGGTGACCAAAGCCTCGGCAGTGCCGTCCTCCACCAGGAGCCTGGGGGGAGGAGGGGCCGGGGAGAAGCAGGAACTCCCACGGCAAACCCCGGTGCCCTGGGGGGACCCGACACACCTCTCTGTCCGCACCCCCGCCCCCCCCCCCCGCCCCATCTTAACTCATTTTTCTTTAGTTCATTCATCCCCAAATACTTATGAAGCAATTCCCACAAGCCAGGAACTGTGCTAACAACAGGAGAGCAGACAGACGAAGCCGCGTAGAAAAGCAACCAACGGAGCGATGGGTGCCCACCTTGTGCGCTCACCTGACGCTGGCCTGGATTATGGACGTCTGTGTGGGGCAGGTCGAGCCCTGACGAGCACACCTTCCCTGCAGTGAGGACAGAGGTTGGACAAACCCACCTGGGCCCATCACAACTCCCTGCCACCCTGTGCCCGGCTCGCCTGGCCCCGCCCGTACCTGGGGGCAGAGGCTGGTACAGTGAGCACAAACCCACAGGAGCTGAAGGCTGAAGACAGAAACGATATGGCAAGAGGCGGTGGCCTGGAACGGGGCCCGGCTCCCCTGCAGTAGTTCAGCCAGGAAGATGCGGGGCAGGGGAGCACTGAAGACAGGGAGAGAGAGAGGTCAAGAACAGCCCACAGGGGTGAAAGCGAGCGAGGTCTGGAAGGACCGAGCAGGCACAGAGACGGGGACGGCGGTGGCTTCTGTAGTCTCCGGGAAGCCTCGTGACCCATTTTGCATCCTGACCTCTGACCACTGATCATTGTGCAGGCTTGACCCAAGGTGTCAGCCAAGGAAGAGAGCTACATTTTAGGCTGAAAAGCCTGTAAGGGCTTAGAACACTGAATCTTTCTGGGTAAAACAGTAATTATCAGCATTTTTATTCAGGGCAGAGGAAACCCTTCTGACTCAACATGCCCCACTAGCACTGGAGACTAGTTAGGGCAAAACTCCCAGAGCCAGGACCACATGGAGGAAGCGGACGCAAGGCCACGAGGTCTGGGGATCAGGGCCTGGGGCACCGACCTGATGCTGGTCTCCGGGGGGAAGCTCAGGACCTGCAGGTAAGTGGATGGCCGGAAGCAACAGTAAACATTATGGGATCTGCAAGCGGAGGAGGAAGAGCGATGAGGGAAAGAAGCCGAGCGAGACCAGAGCAGACACCGGGTCACGGGCTCAGACCCCTGAGGGACGCGCTCTGGCCCCGGCCCCGCCAAAGCAGAGGGAGGAAGGAGGCTAGGACCGGCCCGGAGCGTCCCTCGAGGGGAGAGGGCACGCACGGCACACGGACAGCACGGACAGCACGTCAAAGGGACGGCGGGAGAACCGCGTCAGCAGGGAGGGGAGGCAGAGCCAGGCCCACAGATCCGCACCTGGAAATCTTTTTCTCCAGCTGGCCAAAGTAGACTCGGGCTCCTGGAAGGAGTCCCAGCGGGGGAGGCAAGTGTGGGTCTTTGATGTAGATGTCCAGGTGAGGGGGGAACTGACAGTCGGCAACCCGCACAGCTACGGTCAGCTTCACGCACCCTCTCGAGGTCCGAGCGGTGCCTACGGGAGGAGAGGGGAGGGGTCGGTGGCATCTGCGAGGACCATAAAGTCCCCGCTAACCTATTTCTCACCCCCCAAAGGAGGCATCATTACCAGGCTTTGTCCAGAAAGGGGCCGGAAACGGTTCACACAGTGTGCGTGACAAAACCTCAGCTGAGAAGGACACCAGGGAATTGGTGTGGCTGTCGGGTCACAGAAATACAGGAACGACAGAGTAAGAAAGCAGAGAACGGGAAGAGATTTGAGAACAAGCCACTGCTTGCACTAAAAAGGCCCTTCCTTGTCAATTTCTTCCTTTTTTTTTTTAATATTTCCTTTTACTGCTACAGCTTTTCCTTAGTTGTGAGAAAGTCTGCTCACGATCTTTTCAGAACAAGAACTTGCCAGGGGGGAAGCCAGGCCTGAATCACCACTTCCACCTCCCGCGGACGCCATTCCTCTAGGAGCTAAAGCATGGCCAAGAGACGCACGCTACGGCGGAGAACGATGTCCACCCAACCCAGCCGTGGGGGGAGGAGAGCGAGCGGCCAGAGCGGCCAGAGCGGCCGGCGAAGCTGGAGGACATTTACTCGCCACTGAGCAGGTCGGCCAGCGAGGTCTCGGGCAGGGCCTTGTTGGCGTCAGGCGCGGCGGGGAGGTCCCGGCTGCTCTCAAGTTCCACGGTCCACTCGTCCCGCACAGTGAGGCAGGACGTGCAGCCGGCCAGCTCCAGAGGACGCTGCGGGACGCAGGACGGCCCACCCTCCGCGAACAACAGTGGCGTCTGCCGGGGACAGGAAGACAACTCGGTGAGTGTGTCCTGCTCCAGAGGGAGGCTCACAAAATACCGGGGCGATTTTGCTTTCCTTCTGGAGCCTGGTGAGAGAAGCCGTCCAGATTCAGACAGGCTTTCCGCCTTTCCTCCGGGAAACCTCGACAGTAGCCAGGCACTGCCGCTTGCTCTCCAGACCCCAAGTTGAAAAAGCCGTCCGGGGAAGGGTGAAGGAAGGACAAGGCGGGGCACTCACGGGAGGGCCAGGGGCCACCAGTCGGTACACTCGACCCGGGTGCAAGAACTCGAACCAGCGGATGGAGGAGCCACGGAAGACTAAGAGAACCTGGGAGGGAGGGAGGGAGGGAGGGAGGGAGAGAGGGAGGTGCTGGGGCCTCCGGCAGGAGCTAGGGGCACGGGATGCCAGGCCCCAGATCCCCACAGTCCAGGTTACCTTCCGATCCTTGCTCTCATCTCCCTCGGGCTCAGGTGGGCCCCATGCAGTCCCCTCCTTCCTCTGGGTGCCCCCAAGCCAGCGCCCTGATACGTAGAAGCTGAGAATGGGCTTGGGCACCTCTGGACTAGCTCCTGGGGGGACACCGAAGTTCCTCTTCATCAGTGCCTCCTTGTGGGACAGCAAGAACAGTCGGCTCTGTTCTGTGGGAGGGCCCTCTGGCAGGGCGGGCTCTGTCTGAGAAGGTGCGAGGGAGGCGGCTGAGAGAAGCAAGGGTCTCGGCACAGGCAGGATCAGGGCGTCAGCCAGGAAGAACTGGATATAGACCCTGTTGGGACAGACAAGGAGGAGAGGTTTCTCAGCGGTGCAGGCGCTGGCTGTCGTGGGCCCCAGACGCCCGCCACCCGCACCAGGCCCTTCCCTTCCCTTCCCCTTGGGGGCTCAGGGGATCGCCGCCGCCCGAAGGGCCGACCTGGCCTGCTGCTTCTGGATGAAGCCCGCCATGCTCAGCTCCTTACAAGAAGGGAAGGTGCTCCTGACGTTCCTCTCTATGATCAACTGGAACTTCTCTGTCCGCACCAAGCAGCCTAGAGAGAAGGTTTTCTCTTTTGGTGAGGGGAGAGAGTGATGGGCTGGGAAGTGGAGGAGACTACCCGGCAGGCCTCACCGCCCAGTCCAGGCCCGAGCTGCTCCCCTAACACAACGTGAGGGCCCAGGCCTGCCCCCCTCCTGAGATGCCATCTCCAAGGGAGACACCGTCCCGGCCACGTGTCCAGGCCTGCCCCTGGCCTCCTCGGCCTCAATTCCACCTTCTCACAAATCCCTACAAGGCCTGTCCCTTGGTCTAAGAAACTTCCCTTTACAGGAACCTTCCCGGTCTATAAATCTCAGCAAGTCCAAAGTAGACCATCACTCTCCCAAATTAAGAAGCGTCATCTGCCGTGCACATCAGGAGCTACGGTAGGAGAGACGAACACTGGGAACTGGAGTCCTCGCTAGAAAAACCCTGGCTCCGGTCCTCTGCCAGTACTGGCGTCCCGGACTTGTCCCCGAACTTGTGGTTCAACATATGCCACTTCGCATCTCGAGAAAATCCCAGGAGATCCCCCCTCCCCAACCCTGCTGTTCTGAGACCCTCCCCGTCCACCATCTTCTTGCCACTTCGGAACTCCAAACCTATGAGCCGGGAGTCGCTGATGGGCTGAGAGTGCTTGGCCAGGATTAGGCAGGGGAGGGAACCGCTTCTGTCCCGAAGCTGCAGGCAGCCTTTGTGAGATGAAGCCGCCAGAAGCCCAATTAAAATCTGCAGGGGGACGAAAGACACGGTATCAAGTATTTAGCAAATACTCAGCATCTACTATGCTCCAGACGCTGCCAAATGTTAGCTCCAAAGTGAACAGAAAAGACGCGGTTTCCGACCTCAAAGAACTCGTATCGGATGGGGAAGACAGATATAAAAAAAAACACACACGCACGTTCACACGTTCAGGAGCGGGGCAGAAAGCGTACGAATCAAGGTTGGAAGTAGGAGACCGTACGGGGCCTCACAGGACACAGGAAGGAGGGTGGGTTTATCTCACGAGCACTGGCAGAAACAAAACAGGATTGAGAGCAAGAGAGCTTTGTGAGCCCAGGGAGGTTTTAGCCCACTCTCCCGTCTGCCACAGGGAGAATGAACGGATAGGGCTGACAGGAGACGGGTGGTGTAAGTAGAAGGCTAGTGCGGCCACAACGACGGGGAAGGGCGACGACAGCGGCAGGGAGGGCGGCAAAAACCGGGGTCCCTGAGCCCTGCTGGCGCCCCACCTACCTGGGGCGGGTGGAAGGTGGAGGGCAGCAGAGAGAGCCAGGACCACGACAGACGCTGGTTGAGCTGGCCGCTGGTCAGATGAGAGGCCTCCGGGAGGGGCAGGAGGGTCTTAGCGTCAAAGGCGGCCCAGGCTCTGCACCGGCCTTGGTCTTTCAGGGTGGCCAGAGTAGGGAAAGAGCAAGGGGTCTGCAGCCGCGTGTACTGTCAGGGAGAGCAGAGCAGTCACACCGCGTGCCCCGCGGTACGCTGGCCCTGCCACCCACCTTGCCTTCCCCGCACACGCTCGTACCTTCTGTAGGGGACAGTGATGTGGATCTTCGAGGATCTCCTTGTGGGCATTGCGACGGCTGCTGCCGGGCGGAGCTAGAACGTCCAGGATGGGGGCCAGAAGCTGCAGCCCCGGGCTGGGGTTCCCAGGACAGGAGTGCTGCAGGAGCTGGTGGTGTCTCAGCACGTGGGGACAGAGCCTTGGCCAGGAGGAGAGGCGGTCACGTCCCCCAAAGGCAGAGGCGCCTCTTCGACGCCCCTGCTCCCCTTTCCCAGGAGGCATCCTACCCCCCAGGCCCCCAGCCCGGACCCCTGTCCTCACTTGCAGGCCAGCTCCTCCAGTGCCTTGGTGGCCCACAGGTACAGGGGAAGTCCTAGCTGACGTTCCCACACCAGCTGCTCATATAGGGAGGCCCCCTGGGCCTGGTGGAACGACTGAGTCTCGGGCTTCTGGCAAGAGAAGCCCCGGAGCAGGATGGCGCCGTGGAGGCAGGGGGCCAGCACTGGCCTTCTCGTCCCTCCGCCCACGGACTGCAGCAGGTGAACGTCCTGGAGCTGGAGGAAAGCAGGACACATAAAGAAGCAGAGGTGAAGCCCTCAACTGAACGAGCCCGGCAGAGTCACCGCGGTCCCCCAGCCCGGCCTCGGGGGAAACGTGACTTCTCCTGCACCGGCACCTCCTCCCAGCCCCCCTGCGCCTCACCCCGTCACAAACCCTCCCCTGCAGAGAGCCCTCACCTCCCACGAGCTCTACTCCGCTTTTCGGCGGCCGGGAGGCCCCTGGCGGGTGCTGGGCCGCCACTCAGCAGCTGCCTGAGACCGTCCTGGCCCCACGCATGTCGTTCGGTCCCAGCATCACCTCCTCTATTCGAAGGCCCTTCCTGACCTGAGCCCTAACTGTTCTTGGCACAAGTCTGCCAACCCCACCCTCCAACACACAGTCTCTTTCTATATTTTTGCTGTAGACGTTCCTATACCCTGCTGCTAGTGCAGAAAACAAAACAAAACAAAAAGGCCAGTCCACAAAGGCAGGGGGAGTTGCCGAGAGGACCTCTGAGCCGACCCCTCACCTACCTCCAGGGAGACTCCCGGCCGCACCACCTTCCTGAGGCTGTGGAACTGCTGATAGGCGAGGCAGAGCGCCAGCTGCCCGTCCACCTCGTAGAGGCCGGCCGGCTGACTCAGCACGCCAGTGACCTTTCCCTGCCAACACGCCAAAGGTCCCGTCGATCGCTATTTCCTCCTTGCTTGGAGACCCGCCTTTCCTGCCCGCCCCCCCGAACTCTCGGATCTCTCCTTCGCGCTCACCGTGTATGACAAGAGCGTAGAGTTCCGGACAGGAGCTGCTTCCCTGTCCCCGTCCTGGGAGCTGCTGGGCGCGGGGAGTGGCGGGGGGTCAGCCTCCAAGAGGGGTCCATCCAGCTCCAGCTCCAGCTCCCGCACACACTCCGGTCTCAGGGGCAGCAGATGGGAGGAGGGACTGGTCGTCCAAACGCGGTAACAGTGGCCACGGATCCTGACCACTCGCAAGGCTGTCAGCACATAGGACCTACCAGGCCAGAGGGCTCGGTGCCACACCAGCTGGGCAGGGATCTGGCTCGTGCAGGGGCAGGCAACACGGTACATGAGACGCTTCCCACGACACTGCCCCTCTGCCAGAGTCTCTTTCCATCATGACTTGACTTCCAAGACCTGCTCCTCGTGAATTCTGTTCTGCGTCTTCATCGGTCCTGTCTGCCAGTTAACTCTTAACCTTCTGGATCTCTTCCCTCTCACAGAAGATGCCACATGTTTCCCAATCCCTCCCTGAAGATACAAACCATCCCACCCAAACAGGGAAACATCCCATCCCAAAATTACAGCTTTTGCATTTCCCCATCCCACACCTTGTAACGTACAGATGACTCTCATTTATTTAACCCACACGTACGGAGCACATACGTATTCAGTGTTGGAAAAGATGTTAAGGGAAATACAATAGATTGGACCCTCTTTCCCAACATACTTTAAACCACTGGGGAACACAGACACAAACTCAAGTAATGATACGGGGCCATATGCGATCGAGTGTCAAAAACCACACACAGGGGCGCCTGGGTGGCGCAGTCGGTTAAGCGTCCGACTTCAGCCAGGTCACGATCTCGCGGTCCGTGAGTTCGAGCCCCGCGTCAGGCTCTGGGCTGATGGCTCGGAGCCTGGAGCCTGTTTCCGATTCTGTGTCTCCCTCTCTCTCTGCCCCTCCCCCGTTCATGCTCTGCCTCTCTCTGTCCCAAAAATAAATAAAAAAAAAAAAAAAAAAAAAAAAAAAAAACCACACACATTCCGCAAGGTTCTGGGGAAAGAGAGAGGTGAGCATGGGTTGGAATGACCAGGAAGACTCAGTGAAAGAAGCTGGCCCCTGCCCAGGGTCCTGAAGGATGTCTCTGCTTTGTCAAAGCGGAGAGGAGAGAGAAGGGGGATTCGCGCAGGAAGCAACATAAAGATGTCCGAAACTCAGGACAAGCAAGGCAGTGAGAACACGGGCCAAGATGGAGAAGGATCGCTCCTGGGAGTCTCAGGACACAAGATGGGAGAGCCAAGAGGAGAGAAAAAACCCAGAAATGACAAGCTGAAAACTTCATTTTATAGGAAAATGAGAGACGTCAAAAGTACGAAAAGAAAATAAGCCTCGGAGAGCAGGGTATCCTATGGACTGGAGCAGTGTGGTTGTTGAAACTCACGCACCAGGGGAAGACAGACGGTTCTCAAATGCAACAACCTTCTAGGGCCGAGAGAACACACAGCCATTCGCAGGAGCTTTGAAGCCCTCTGCCTACTCGGGACACCTGAACCCCCCGGTCTCCTGTGCTCCACCTCACAGGCCTCCATCTCTACTCTGCAGCTGGGTGAGACCACCGACCAGACCGTGGACGTCACGCCTCGTAGCGAGGTATTGCCGAGACCTCACCTAAGCTTACGGCTTGTGCAGGACAAGTAGTTAAGAGCAGTTTGACTGCACAGACGGGTGCCTCTGCTCCTCCCCCACTGCCCTCTGCTCCACAGACTTCCTTCCACCTCTCACCAGGACACCAATCCGCAGCCCCTCTGCCTTCACTCAGTTGCCGAGCACTTCTTGCCAGGATCTGAACGCAGACCCCGAGCCCTGCCCTGTCGGCCTCCCTTCGCCCCGGGCCTACCAGCAGCACACCAGCACTGCTCTGTTTCCTCAACTCCTCTTCTAAGCCAAAAGCCCCACTTGAGGAAGTCGGGCCCCCGTTACCCCAGTGCCAAACACTCTCCGGCGGGGCCGCTGTTGGGCAGCCTCGTGTCCCCAGATACCTAGCAACAGCAGGGACCCTGAACCTCTTCTTCTCTTTTCAGAGTCCAGTCTTTCATTTTCAAGAGATGATCTCAGCTCCTCCATCACAGAAGAGATTCCCTGGGGTCATCTAGGGTGACAGTATGTCTCCAATATGTCTCCTCCTCAGCCTATAAATATAGCAAGATCACTCCTCCCCTGTTCAGGCCAGCTCTGCCCTGAACGGCATTTCCCGTGGTCTCTAGGGGACGGGAAACAGTCTAATGTAAAGAAAATACAGAGGCTCCTCTATAAGCCAGGACGAAAGACCAGACCAGAAATTTAGGCGGCCTCTAAGCGGTTTTAGTTTTAGTCGTTGCAGGTTCCTTGAACACACTAATAACTGCCACTTAAGCTCATGACACATACGGACACAAGAATTCTGACCGCGCTACCACGTTTCAGAACTGCCTTCCCTGACGTGCACAGAAGAGAGTCTTTTTAGCCTTTAATGGTTCCGAATGCTTTTGAAACATTATTCAGATAATCATGTGAGTCATAAGACAGTCAGTACCAAGTTTTCAAAAAAGTGCACACTGCAAAAAAATTTCAGGAGGCACACATACTTGGGGCGCCTGGGTGGCTGGGTCGGTCGAGTGTCTGGCTCTTGATTTCAGCTCAGGTCGTGATCCCAGGATCGTGGGATCAAGCCCCAGGCTGGGCTCTGTGCTGAGTATGGAACCTGCTTAAGACTCTTTTCTCCCTCTCCCCTGCCCCTCTTCCCCACTCGTGCTCGGTCTCTCACTCTTAAAAAAAAGAAAAAAAAACCGCACACATTTGATGTCTTAATGGTGCTAAAACGTATCATTTTCTAATGCAGGGGAAAAACAAGCGATTCTGGCAGGTCTGAAAGAGTCACCCACGGTACACAAGTCATCCACTCAGACGAACTACACAGCAGAAAAGTCTGCCCCCTGCTTCCTGTGCGTCGGAATGATGTTCCCTGGACTCCTCCTTCAACAACGCTGTCCCAGAAAACTGCTCCCCAAGTTGCCTTCCTCTCCTACTGCTCTCTCTCCTGCAAAGAGCCCTGACGGCCCCTCCGCGACTCCACAGCCCGAACGGACCCCAGTCCTCACCTGCACGACGACGGACACGAGGCTGCCAGCAGGCGAGGATCCACCAAGAGACAGGACAAAGTGAGCTTTCTTCTGACTCCTCACCAGAGCGCTCACGCGAACCAGCTTCCCAGCCAGGTTTGGCTGCACGCCTCTGAGCTTGCCTCTAAAGAAGGAAGAAAGAGGAGAGGGAAAAGTCCTTTCCATTTCTTTTTCCCTGTAGATGCCTTCCCTTCCGCCATAAATAACCTAGTGGTGATTTAAAACTGCCAAAGCGATCATTCGGAAGACTCCCTTCAAACTCTTCCTGACCTTAGATGAGGCAAACTTCACTTGAAGACACCCACTCCTGATACCCAGAGAGGCCCCATGGCCCCCCTCATCTGGAACACTCCACCTGTCCTGCTCCCAGAACCTTTCTCCCCTCCTCCCACCAGCCCACCCCCTTCTCCCAGCTGCATGGCGCTCTGTCCTCCCCCGACAGGGAAGGACTACCTGTGCCTGAGCAGGCGGGAAGCGGTCTCTGGATAGAGAACAGAGAGAGGGCTGAGGGAGCTCGGACTGCTGGTCAGGGGGAGCACTGGCACCGGAGCACTCAAGAGCTCCAAGTGTCCTTCCCCTGAAGAACTCCACCTGGGAGGAGGGAGGTAGCTCCAACTGGGGAACAGAAAGAGATGGCCCAACCAAGAAAGGTCCAGATCTATGAGCTAGAAAAAACCAAGAGCAAGGGTTAGCCAGGACCCTAGCGTCCCATCCACCCTTCTCCACCTTTCTTCCCTCAGAGACTTAATTTCCTCGCTCCCTAGATACCATTCTTGTTAGGATCTGAGCATCCAACCTTCACCTTCCTACTCACCTCACAGCCCAGGACACCAGTGTTATCTTTCACATAGAGGTCTCCTTTCCTGCACTCTTGTTCCAAGTCCCCTGACAGGTCTGTTAGTGTCCCTAAGAGTAACAGCCGCTCCCGGGGTAGGGGAGTCCCACTTGGTCCAGCCTCTTGGGCCCAAGCCTGGTATGCATTACTGCTCCAGGACACGTGGCTGCAGCATGGGAGGTTTTGGTGGGTCTTGAGGTCCTGTACTGAGACAAAGCTGCAGAGGGAAGGGAGCAGAGGTCCTGCAAAGCCATATCCAAGCCTAGAAAATTATCCTTAACCCCAACAAATCCCCCAAGTTCCCAAAGAAAAGTCAACAGAAAACATGGACGAAGAGAGGAGTTTGACTCAAGGGCAAAAGCCCCAAGGGCGGGGACGCTCAGTCGGTTGAGCATCGGATTTTTGATTTCGGCTCAGGTCATGATCCTGGGGTTGTGGGATCGAGCCCTGAGTCAGGCTCCGTGTTGAGCATGGAGTCTGCTTAGGATTCTCTCTCCCTCCCTCTACTCGTCTCCTCAGCTCACTCACTCTCTCTCTAAAATTAAAAACAACCAAGGGGCACTTGGGCGGCTCAGTCCATTAAGCATCTGATTTCAGTTCAGGTCATGATCTCACAGTTCATGAGTTTGGTCCCCATGTCGGGCTCTGTGCAGACAGCTCAGAGCCTGGAGCCTGCTTCGGACTCTGTGTCTCCCTCTCTCTCTCGCCCCGCCCCTGCTCAGGCTCTGTCTTTCTCTGTCCCAAAAATAAACATTAAAAACAAACAACAAAAAAGCCTTAGGGCTAAGAGCCTAAGGACATGAGGATGGGGTCTAGGCCCAAAGACTAGGTAGTAAGGCAGGCAGGAAGAAAGTCGGTGCTGAGTGACATTTTGAACAAGACGGCGCTACAGGGGACCCAGAAACACAAAGGAGTAAAAGAACAGCCCGCGGGCAGGAGTGTGGGGATAACACTGGCCACGCTCAGCTGCCCTGATGGCGTCGCGGCTCGTAGCTCCACAGAGAACTCCAGTGCAGCCACCGTGGCCTGTGCCCGATGGCTCGACCTCAGTGGCCCCGGCTAGGCTTCCTTCCTGGTCTGGGAGATCACAGAACTCTCGACTGGCGGGGAAGCAGAGGCCGAGACGGGAGTCGCTTTCAAGAGCTCCCCGATCTCAGAAGATGCTTAGGATCAGCCGTTCCCAAGGCAAGTGCTGCGACACCGCCCACCACTGTCCGTGACGAGGCGGAGCGTGGATAACGTGGTAACGGGCGAACTTATCACGGTCGGGACAGATTCACACCTGTAATCCCGTGACCGCACACACTGGCATGCTCACCATCTTCTGAGCAGAAAGAAGAGAAAGGATAAAGATACAGAATGTCGTAACTCACCCTCCTCTGTATCACGAACGTGACCCCCGTGTGGGTACCAACAGCGGGGAACGCTGTCCTAGACGGCCCGCTCCCCTTCCACACCTGCTTCCTTCTCTCCCACACGGATGTACACAGCATAAAAGGCAAAGACGGTAACGAGTACGTGTCGAGTCCCTGTTATGTACACACGATACGGGGTCCGTTCCCGTTCAGTGATTCACTGAAGCTTCACCCCGAATCACTGTAAACACTACCAGTGAGGAAACTTTGAGAAGTCAGGAACCCAGGGGCGTAGGTGGCAAAGCCAAGGGGGCCTCG
This sequence comes from Neofelis nebulosa, assembly GCF_028018385.1. Taxonomy (NCBI): domain Eukaryota; kingdom Metazoa; phylum Chordata; class Mammalia; order Carnivora; family Felidae; genus Neofelis; species Neofelis nebulosa. Next base: position 3,039,878 of record NC_080797.1, read on the forward strand.
CTCAAAAGCCCATGTTCTTTTCCTGTTTCTCTACTGCTCTAACGGCCCGGGACAAAGCAAGTGGAGACACCTTCAGGACAGAGAACAGTAAGGACAGGGGTCACTCTCCCCAGACTCTTCAGGGTCTAGGTCAGGAAACTGAAGGTGAGAACCTCAAATCCTCGCATTTGTCACTGCTCTCCAACTTTCACTGCCTAACATACTGCCTGGCACACTGCAGGCACGTGACCAAGGAGAAAGGAAAAAGACGATTAGAATCTTTGAACCTGTCAAACAATTCCTGTTTGATCCCCACCCACCGTTCTTTACAGACTCACTTCTACGTACCCTGCCATCGATTTTACGTTTATCTTGAAAACAACAAGAAACTTCAAAAAGCTTCCAACTTTCCTAACAATTCCTGACTTCCCGCTTCTCCACTGTTCTAGCAACGCCAGAATCTGGAGAGATTCGGATCTCTTTCGTCTTAGACTGCTCACAGAGGCCACGAGGTGCATACTCGGCTCACCTGCGGGAGACTCTACACCACTGCCAGAGCCTGCACAACCTCCTCTACTAGGACTAATCAGTAGGTAGTTCTCTGTCCCAGGGCCCTTCCCATGTTAGCAGGATGGTTTTCTCCTGAGACTTCATCCTGTGCTTACATAAACAACGTATTTAACCTTAACAGTTACGGACATGGACGAGCACTGTAGGAAAAGATGGGAAACCAGAGGCCCATGGATTAGGATGAGGAGAGTTACGCAGGAAGAAAAGTGCCCCCAGGCAAGTGTGTCCTGAGAAATTACTTTGGGATTCAAATAAGACCTCATTTCATACCCATCAAAGAGGCAAAAAAAAAACCCATTTTTTTAAACAAACCCCAGATTTGGAAAAGGTTCCGGATGTAGACATATACCGCTACGTGTATCCGCTGGTGCAACTCCACCCACGGGAAAGCAACGTGCAAACGGCTAGTGAGGCCACTGTGTGCACACCCGCGGAGCCCGCACTCCCCTTCAGGACAGTGGGTGCTGCTGGAGAAGGGCAGGGAACCGGATCAGGGTAGAGCGCTTAGGAGACTCCACTGAATCTGTCACGCTTCACTTCTTATAAAGAAGAACTGAGGGGCGCCTGGGTGGCTCAGATCATGATCTCAGGGTTCGTGAGTTCGAGCCCCAGATCACGCTCTGCAACGACAGCGTGGAGCCGGCTTGAGATTCTCTCTCTCCGCCTCTCTCTGCCCCTCTCCTGCTCATTCTCTCTCACGCTCTCTCAGAATAAATAAACTTGAAAAAAATGAAAATAAAAAAGAACTGGAGCCAACACGGCAAACGTGAAGGTTTTCAAAAGGTGAGCAGAGGTGCTGACTGTATGATGCAGCCAGCACACTGTTTCGTCGGAGGCCTTCCACACGCAGCACCTTCTCAATGAAGGAAGCAGTGCGTTGATTTACATTCTGGTGGACCAGCATGTGTAGTTACCACCGGCTTATAACAAATCCATGGCTGAGAAAACAATTCGGAATTCTGAAAATGACGTTTCGGATAACAGAGCACAGTTAAGCTGTCTTCTCACCAAAGATCCCTCACCTTTGCGGAGACAGAGCACAGGGCCGAGTGACATCCAACGGCCATAAGCAGGGTCAGCCCAGGGAAAAAGTATCCTACGCTCGAGTAAGTTTGGGAGATGCCTAATTAAACAAAGCTAAACAGATCTGCACCTTTTTTTATTTTTTAGAGGACAAACAGTGATACGTATATTCACATCATAACAGAATACCATGCAGCAGTAAAAGAGATGAGCTAGAGCCATCATTAGGAGTGAATCTCACGAGCACGAGGCACAAAAAGCAAATCGCAGAAGATATATAAGGTATGGTGCCATTTATATAAAAGCAAAAAGTATGCAAAACTCTACAGTATACTGCTTAGGGACAGACACATGTGCAATAAAAACATACTGGGTGGCTCGGTAAATCGAGCGTCTGACTTCAGCTCAGGTCATGATCTCACGGTTCGTAGGTTCAAGCCCCACAGTGGGCTCTGTGCTGGCAGCATGGAGCCAGCTTCAGATCCTCTGTCTCCCTCTCCCTCTCTGCCCCTACCCTGCACACGAGTGTGCACGCACACGCTCTCTATAAAATAGACATGAGAAAATATATAGACGTACATATATATAGAATGTGTATACATTTACATATAAATAAAAACACAGGAATTAACACACCCCATATTTGAGATAGTGGTTCCTTCCGTGAGGAAGTAATTGAATTTCTTTTAAGGCCTTTCAGAGCCTTTAATAAGTTAATGAGCCTTGTGACTTTCCCAGAGAAGGTTATCACACGTTCAGTGTCTCTTAAACTCATTTAGCCATGGAACCCTTTTCTTGTGGTAACTTATTAACACTGCCTTGAACAGTTTAAGAAACACAAGTGTTGTAAAAAAACAAAAACTAAATCCCTTCAGAAGACTTTAAACTCCAGTTTCAAACACAACTCATCTGCACTTGCTGACGTCTTAATGCTCCACACCTTAGTTTCCTAATACACAAAAGAATATCAACCTCTCCACCTTGGGGGTCCTTTTTCCAAATTTTCTGTCTTTCCGTCTTCCTCCTTCTTCTCCTTGTCCCTAACAAGACTGATGTCCCTTGACATCAGTCAGTTAAGGAGAACCACAGGTAAAGGAAAGCAGCTTAATGGAGGCTGGAGGAACCTAGCAGAAGGGGCTCGATAGACTTTTTCCTCCCCGTAGCACCACTTCCCCTCAGACTTGTCATTTTCCCCATAACTACAGGTCATTCCGTTTCAGTCCCAAAGTTAACTTCCTCTCTTACAGAGCCCGCCTCTCCTTACCTGTAGCTGAGGGGCAGGGGAAAACCCTGGTTCTTTCCCTGGGACAACCAGATGGTCTTCACACAGTCAATTACCAACTGAGTCAACTGGACATCGGGCTCCGTGCCAGCTGGACACAGCGTCTCTTGGATGAAGGTCTGGGCAGCCTCAAGCCAGGCCTGCTCCTGAGGAAAGTGAATCTAGTTAAAACATCTTCCTAACCAACCTGCCCACCAATGAAATTTGGGGAATAAAGTAATAAAAGGAGAAATTAAGAGGGCACGTAAATAAAGACAAGCCGCAGAGTCGAGCCATTAGAAGAAACCTTAGGTGTGACGTAATTCAGTCACACCTCAGGTCTTACCTCCTTCTCCTGTAGGTGCCGTGTAATAACCAATTGCACCGCTCAGGTGGCCTTACACTGCTCTGTGACACCCCCGTGGGTCTCCCCCAACACCTTGGACATACGTCTAAGATCCATGATCACCAGATGCAATATAGTGGTATCCTATCTTACATGGGGTCTGGTTCTAAAGCCAGCAAGTTGAGAAACAGTCAAAATCACCCTTGAAAAAAATCCTTTCAGTTGCTCATAAAGAATATGACAAGGGGGGGCGGGGCGCCTGGGTGGCTCAGTCCGTTAAGCATCTGACTTCAGTTCAGGTCACGATCTCACAGTTCGTGGGTTCGAGCCCCGCGTCGGGCTCTGTGCTGACAGCTTGGAGCCTGGAGCCTGCTTCGGATTCTGTCTCCCTCTCTCTCTGCCCCTCCCCACTCTGTCTCTGTGTCTCTCTCTCAAGGGTAAACATTAAAAAAAAAAAAAAAAGACACGGTATCATACGGTAACAAGTATATTTAAATTTAAACATACCGCATTATAAGCAGTATATAAAAAGGACACAATATAATTAAAAAAACTTTTTTAGTATTTATTTTTCAGGGAGAGAGACAGAGACAGAGCATGAGCAGGGGAGGGGCAGAGAGCGAGGGAGACACAGAATCAGAAGGAGGCTCCAGTCTTTGAGCTGTCAGCACAGAGCCCAACGTGGGGCTCGAACTCACAAGCTGTGAGATCATGACCTGAGCCAAAGTCGGATGCTAAACCAACTGAGCCATCAAGCGCTCCTAATTTTTAATCATTTATTTTTTTTCAGTCGAGTATATACACGTGAGTTCCCATAAGCTAAATCAATGTTAAGATATAATCTCACTGGATTTGTTTTCTGCTCTGTCTTTTCAGCTAAGATGTAGGCTTCCTAAGGAGCACATGAACCACTTTATATACCTACCACACATTCTGGACACACAGTTGTCTGTCTATAGATAGCTCTAGAAAAGGGGACCAGTTTGGCCTGCTTCCAATGCTAGTTTCCTTCGTTTTAAAATTCTGACACAGTTCAACAATACTGAGGGGCAGGACCTTTATTCCAACCCCCAGTGATAATTCTAAACCATCACAGTTCGATCCCTGTTCCTCCAGGGCTCTTCTATTAACCTTCTGGTCAATCCTCCACATTCAGTCAATCTTTAGCAGCCTGAGAAACCAGTCTTCACGTTCTAGTGACTTCAGCGTTCTTGTAAACAGCCCTACCACTAAACCTCACCTTCACTCCACCTTCGCCAAACACTGTCACTCATGGCCATGGATATCAAAATTGGGGCACCTAGGGGCGCCTGGGTGACTCAGCTGGTTGAGCGTCTGACTCTTCATTTTGGCTCAAGTCATGATCCCAGGGTTGTGGGATTGAGTCCAGCGTCAGGCTCCGCACTGACAGTACGGAGCATGCTTGGGATTCTCTCTCTTTAAAATAAAATGTAAGGGGCACCTGGGTGGCTCAGTCGGTTAAGCATCCGACTTCAGCTCAGGTCACGATCTCGCGGTCTGTGGGTTCAAGCCCCACGTCCGGCTCTGGGCTGATGGCTCAGAGCCTGGAGCCTGCTTCCGATTCTGTGTCTCCCTCTCTCTCTGCCCCTCCCCCGCTCATGCTCTGTCTCTCTCTGTCTCAAAAATAAATAAACGTTAAAAAAAAATTTTTTTTAATAAAATGTAAGAAAAAAAAATTGAGGCACCTGGCTGGCTTAGTCAGTAGAGCAGGTGACTCTCGATTGTGAGTTGGAGCCCCCACGTTGGGTGTAGAGACTGCTTAAATATAAAGTCTTTAAGAGGCACCTGTGTGGCTTCATCGGTTAAGCTTCCGACTTCAGCTCAAGTCATGATCTCATGGTTCGTGAGCTTGAGCCCCACATCAGGCTCTGTGCTAACAGCTCAGGGCCTGGAGCCTGCTTCGGATTCTGTGTCTCCCTCTTTCTCTGTCCCTCCCCCACTCACGCTGTCTCTATCTCTCTCAAGAATAAATAAGCATTTAAAAAATTTCAAAATAAATAAGGTCTTTATTTATTTTTTTTATTTTTTTTAACGTTTATTTATTTTTGAGACAGAGAGAGACAGAGCATGAACAGGGGAGGATCAGAGAGAGAGGGAGACACAGAATCCGAAACAGGCTCCAGGCTCTGAGCAGTCATCACAGAGCCTGACCCGGGGGCTTGAACCCACGGACCGCAAGATCATGACCTGAGCCGAAGTCGGACGCTTAACCGACTGAGCCACCCAGGCGCCCCTAAATAAGGTCTTTAAAAAAAATTGGAGGGGCACCTGGATGGCTCAGTTAAGCACCCGACTTCATTCAGGTCATGGTCCATGGGTTCCACCCTCGTGTCGAGCTCTGTGCCGACAGCTCGGAGCCTGGAGCCTGCTTCGGATTCTGTGTCTCCCTCTCTCTGCCCCTCACCCACTCGTGCTCTGTGTCTCTTTCTCTCAAAAATAAACATTGAGGGGCGCCTGGGTGGCGCAGTCGGTTAAGCGGCCGACTTCAGCCAGGTCACGATCTCGCGTCTGTGAGTTCGAGCCCCGCGTCGGGCTCTGTGCTGACAGCTCGGAGCCTGGAGCCTGTTTCCGATTCTGTGTCTCCCTCTCTCTCTGCCCCTCCCCCGTTCATGCTCTGTGTCTCTCTGTCCCAAAAATAAATAAAAAACATTGAAAAAAAATTAAAAAAAAAAAAAAAAACATTGAAAAAACAAATTTTTTTTAATTGGCCCATGCCATCATTCAGCACTGCCTCACCAACGTAAGGAGAGCCTCACCCAGACTCTCATATTTTCTGTCTTCTTTTCTAGCTCCTGAGGGCCTGTCCACTACCTGGCATTGAATATACTACTGTTTTTCAAAGTGGCGCCACTGCCTCGGAATCACCCAAGTTTCTTTTTGTTTTTTAATCTTCTGAGCCATCAGCACAGAGCCCGACGCGGGGCTCGAACTCATGGAATCGCGACATCATGACCTGAGCCGAAGTCGGACGCTTAGCCAACTGAACTAACCAGGTGCCCCAGAATCACCTAAGTTTTATTAAAAATGTGAATTCATGGATCTCACATGCTGAATCAGAATCCTGGCAGGAGCGGGGGACACAGAAATCTCTATTTTAAATACGCTTCCCCAGATCAGTACTGATAAAGGCTGAAGTTTGAGAACACTATACATTTTTCCCTCAACGACCTCAGCCACTGGATGTCTTTCCTAGCCATCCATAGACGCAAATTTAGCTGAGCTCTATCTCAAGCTCTAATAACATCCGTCTGCCTACCCGATTCTCCACCTCGCCAACGTACAGGCACCACACATCCCAGCACTGTGCTTTTCAAAAAAAAAAAAACCAAAAAAAAACACTCCTCTTCCAACATTCACTAATTGGCAAGTTGCACCCTCAACCAAATAATTCTACCCTGAAACCCCAAGTCCTCCTTTAATGCCTTCCTTTCCCTACGCAAGACCCAAGTCCTTTAGATAGACTCTACCTCCTTTTTTTTTTTTTTTTTTTTTTTTTAAACTGTCTTCACTTCTGGAACCTCAACATTGCTGCCTTGGTCGGGGTCACCATCCTCTCATTGCTTTTCAACCACAGCCTTCTAACTGGTACTCTGCACCGCTACCTCAGGAAAGGAAAACTCCAATCGCTCTTCTGCTTAAAACCCTCCACTAACTCCCGATTATCCTCAGTTTAGGGTCGCTATTTAGCAAGACTTCTAAGACGGTCAGCTCTCACTCCTCCATCACCACCCAACTGAACTTGAGTTTTTCAGAGATCCCTGTTTCTATCTCCTGCTTCTGAACATGTCTTTGCCTCCGCCTTGAAACCTCTTTCAGCGCTTTTTTTGCCTGGCTAACCCCTACGTGCGCTTCGGGTCTCAGACGTTTTTTCTCGATCGTCGTTATTCCTTCACCCTGCAGCTGCGTCAGGGGCCTCCCCCCCCGGAACCCTCAGCCCCACCGAGCTCCACGAGTCCGCTCCCGGCTTCGCCACGGGTTGGAAGCCTGCAGAGTGGGCGGAGACGTGTCCAAGGCTCCCAGCTGGCGCCCCGGGAACAAACAAACACATTCGCAGAAACCAGCGACAGTGGGAGGGAGGACAGCCTCCCAGGCCCCCCTCGCCCGGGCGCGGCCGGGGAAGGCAACGGGGGCAAAGAAACACGGTGGAGGGAGCAGGAGAAAGGGGAGAATCCGGGCACACGAGGAAAAAGGGACGAGGGACGGAGGACGGCACTCACGGAGTCGGGAGCCGGAGCCGTGGCGGCCTCCATGATGCGCCCGAGGCTACGCCCAGGGAGAGCCCGCGAACGGCCGTCGCGCTAGGGCTCTCGGGAAGGCTGCTCCGTGACGTCATCGGTGGGCGCGGCCGCGGCTCCGCCTCCGGCTCCGGGTGTCGCTGCGCAGCCGCGGTGACTCTGGTGCCCCCCCAAGCCGTGCTCGCCCGTGACTTCCTGTCTGGCCTCCCCCGGAACGGGCTCTAGCGCAGGTGCTCCAACGCAGCCCGCCTGGTTGGTCCCTCCTAAGCATCTTTCGATCTCCCTGATCTTACCAACCATCGAGAGCTGTCTCCTCTTTAGTGCAGCCTGAGCACATCATTCATACTTATGTGACGGCCTTGACTCACTGCTGTAATTGTTTCTCCGCTATGCTGTACCTAGAAGCTTTATCCTACGTATTGTTTTTCTGTGTATCCTCGTGCCTAGAACAGTGATTGTTGCTAATAAGAGCTGGGGGCGTCTGGCTGGCTCAGTCGGAAAAGCATACGACTCTTTTATTTTTTAAGTTTATTTTTGAGACAGATTGAGAGAGAGAGGAGGGGAGAGAGAGAGTGTGTCAAGCAGGCTCCGAGCTGTCAGCACAGAGCCCGATACAGGGCTCAAATTCAAACTGAGATCATGACCTGAGCTGAAACCAAGAGTCAGATGCTTAACCCACGGAGCCATCCAGGCACTCCCTGGGTAGAGATTACTTACATAAAACTTTAAACCATGTCTTTCTTTGAAATATATATGCATATGAACTGGGTAAATATTTGTGGCTCAACTAATGAAAGCCTTTTGCTCTTTCTACCTCAGTCAACCAACCAAGCATTCCCTGGCTTAGTAGGCAGTGAGTGAACAGAATTCAGGCAACTATGCACCAGGCACTGGGAGGGGAAGACAGGAGATTAGAAAGGTAAAGTGAGGAGGTTGGGGGAATATGCGAGAGAAGTAAAGGGGGTTAAGGGGTACAAACTTCCAGTTATAAGTTACAGGGATGAGTCACAGCATAGAGAATATAGTCAATAATATGGTAACAGCTTTGTGCTGACCTACCGTGGTGAGCATTTCGTAACATATATGATTTCTGAATCACTCTGTTTGATTGAAACTAATAATAGTATTGCATGCCAACTATACTCCAACTAAAAATTCAAACTTTAAGAAAAAATAAAATAAAGTACAGCGAAAGAGGGGCATTTAAAGTTGTAAACTTGTAGCAGCTTCCAGTTGTTTTTGGAACGAGATAGTAGAATATTCTAAGTATGAACATTGTAGGGGCTCCTGGGTGGCTCCGTTAAGCGTCGACTTCTGCTCAGATCATGACCTCGCGGTTTGGAGTTCGAGCCCCATGTTGGGCTCCTGTGCTGACAACTCAAAGCCTGGAGCCTGCTTCAGATTCTGTATCTCCCTCTCTCTCTCTGCCCCTTCCCCGTTCATGCTCTGCCCCCTCCCACTCAAAAATAAATAAACATACAAAAACACTGTAGACAATAAGAATGCTCTAGACATCATTTAACAGGAGAACATAGGCTTTAATTCTACAACTTATGGTATCCCCTAATTCAATTGCACATTCGATGCAAGCTCTGTATTCCTGCAGTGCATTGCAGTGACAAATTGTGTAGAAAGTGAATCTTTGCAGTCACTCCCCATGATTACATTAGATATGTTTCTTGCCTTTTCACCGAAACAACAAATTCCCCCCAAAACACCCTTGTTAAAACGCCTGTCAAAGCCTGAAGTCCCAAACCTCATCATTCCTTTTGCTTTCAATGTTTTCTGGACTCTGGAAGACTCCCTGTAGTTACCAAATCCATGAAGATATGCCCTACATCCTGGGATTTACTTTTGATGGTTCACAGGAGGGAGCATTGAGTTTCAGTGACAGTGATCAGAGGAAGTTGTACTTCTCACCCTCACCACCCTCCCTTCACCGGTGTCATTTAAATGTCAGGCTAATCTGGTGGCAGCATGCAAAAACCAAATGAGAAGGGCACAAGAGAATAACAGGACACTGAAATAGATCATGCTTGATTTAATAAGCATCTTAAAGGAAAAGGATGGGAGAGGGGAAGATGTTAGGGAAGCATGGAGAAGAGTGGTTGGTCTGTCACACAGGGAAGGAAGTGTGGTGCTGTCCTCTAGACCTGGTGATTTTGAACACGCTGTTCTTGTCCAAGGGGCAGCTGGATATATGGGACCAAAGTCAGGAGAGGGATTAGAGCCCAAAGGATAAGTCTGGAAGTCACTATATGGAGGTGAAAGCTGAAAACTTATGATACACCGGGAATACTAAAATGTTGGGGAGAGGTGCCTGGCTAGCTCAGTTGGTAGAGAGGTGACTCTTCATCCCAGGGTTGTCAGTTCAAGCTCCACGTTGGGCAAGAAGCCTACTTTAAAAAAAAAATAATAATAACACAAGAAAATGTGAAGAAAATAGGATCAGAGAGAGAGCTGAGCAAACTAAGGCTCCTGGAAGGCTCTGGAAGGTACGTACTGGGTGGAGCCAAGGAGCGCCTAAAGGGAAAGAAACCAAGAGGTGCTCAGATGTCGAAAGATTAATACATGGCCTCTGTCAGAAGTGAGCCCTGAGAAAACTCATTTCAATAACCTGGAACTTTACACATCAAACAGGTAGCAACGATTATATCTGGGGCACGGCTGGAATTAGGGTGAATGAACATTTGAAGTATCTCCATAAGTTTTGCACCCAGGTACTCACTTGCCTTACCTTCCTCTTGGCCCCTGTATAGCAGAGGGGAATAAATAAGGAAACAGATGAGGATCAAGACTTTCACCTTTTACTCTAAACATTTCTCTGTTAAAGATTCATTAAAAAGACCTTTGGGCCATTGGCCCTGGCACAGCTCTCTAGCTTACTTGCCGTCAGGCTTCAGGCAAGATTTAGCTAATGAGAGGTAGAAACAGTTTGTGTGGGAACTTGGCCGGAGAGAGAACCCAGTGTTTATTTCCTTTCTCTTTCAACACTGTAGTTGTGCCCTCGGATGCCCTTTCATGGCTGCACCTCTCAGCTGATGGCACTCTTCCCTTCTTTGTCCCTTTAAGCCTACAGGTGGTAAGCACTTTCTGCCGTTGCCAGGCTCTGGATGCCCCCACCCCCACTGTACTTTGTTAGTTCCCTTAATCCTGCCCGTATCTGTGTAAAATACACTCTACTGAATTCCTGTTGTTAGACCTTTTCGAGTGTGCCATCCATATTCAGATAGGATCCTCACTGGTACAAACCATGTATTTATGTATTACGAGGGTTTAAAAAAATGCACAAAAAAATGTGTACATAGGTAGAAAGTGCCAAGTGACAAAACCAGGTAACAAGTCGTTGCGAGGAACCTCAGCTCCCACATCTGTACACCAAGGGTTTTTGTGAAGATCAAACGAGATCCTGTCAAGTGCCTTAACGGGTGTTTCGTGAATGTCTTCCTATCGTTGTCATTGTTACTGTCACTGGCGAGAGTGTGGAAATTAATAATGTAGGCCTCCCACTCTGCTAAGAATTAAGTAAATCTATGCATTTATTAAAGAAAAAAGTGAAAGAAAGCCAAAGTAGGAGGGAGAGGGAAACTGAGTCCTGGACAAGGACGATGCTTCTCGTTCCGTTTCCTGCATTCAAAGTTCCTGTCTCCGTCACGGTTTATACGGGCACCGGGGAGGGCAGGCCATGGGACCTACCATATTTCCAAAAAAACAAAAACAAAAACAAAAACAAAAACAAAACCCTGAAAACCAAGAACTCGGCCCATTACTGAGCTACACAAGCTGGGGGGGTGCGGGGGGGGGGAGGTGAACTCGGCCCATTACTGAGCTACATAAGCTGGGGGGGTGCGGGGGGGAGGTACCGGAAGTTGGCTCGGCGGCCCCGCCCACGGGAGTGAGCCCCGCCTCTTCCGGGCTCCACGGGCGGGCTTGCTTTCGAGAACCTCTGGACCCGGTATCGTGGATTCCACGTGCGTATGGCTATCACGCGTCAGTCCTGACACCTTGTTTGCCACACCCTTTCTCCACCCTCTCCAGGTCTGACTCAGGCCGCGTCCGTGTCCCTAGCGGGCCCGGCCCAGCTGTGTCCAGCTGCCGCGCAGTCGTGCGACCTTGCGCGCCTTCCCGAGCCGCGCGGCAGGGCAGGCTCCCCGCGTACCCTCAGCCCCTCTGGCCCGGAGCGCTCGGCCAACGCAAAGCCTGGGACCTCCTCGATTATGTCATGCTAGCCGTTGGGGATGCAGCCCTGCCGTGGGCAAGCCTGTCCCTGAGCTCTTGGGGCTTCTGTTCACGGAGTGATAGACGAAAGTCAGATGGCTCACGTGTGATAATTCCTGTAGGAAGGACAGTATAAAGGACAACTGGCAGGGGGCCCAGCTTCAGAAAAGGGTGATCAGAAGCGGGTGGGGACTGCTGAGAAAGGCGGGGATCGAGACTGATCGGTCAGGAGCATCATCGTTCACGGCAATGAGGCCTGGCCCGAATGGAGATTTTGGGCTAGTGGGGCAGGTAGAGCTTAAAATGAATTAAAATGTCAGGTACTGATAAGCACTGGATTAATAATCATTTAAGTTAATCATATATAATTCTAAAGCTTATATTTTATAATTAATTAAATTTACATTAGTTGTAATTCACTTTAATTATGACTAATTAGGTTATATGCAAATATTAAACATTAAATTAGGCTTTCCTGGGTGGCTCCGTCGGTAAAGTGTCCAACTCTTGATTTCAGCTCAGGTCATGCTCTCAAGGTTCGTGAGTTTGAGCCCCGCATCCAGCTCTGTGCTGACACTACCAGAGCCTGCTTGGGATTCTCTCTCTCTCTCTCTCTCTCTCTCTCTCTCTCTCTCTCAAAATAAATACACTTGAAAAACAACCTAAATTAATTAAATAAAACAGGGCTGTCTGAGAGGGGCTAGTTCAGAAGGGTGGATCAAGGAAGTCCCTTCCAAGAAGGTGATTTCGCCAGGAATCTAAGTCACAAAAGTGCTAGCTGTGCAAATATCCACGTGAGAAAAATACCTTCCAGAACTGAGATTGACAAGTTAAGAGAAATAGAAAAGAAGCCAGTGTGGTGGGGCCTTGTGGATGAAAAAGAGTGTGGCATAAGATAGGGTTGGAGTAGTGGGCAGTGGCCAGACTAGGAAAGCCAGGTACTGGGTTGGAAGGTTTTACCACGTGTGATGAGAAGCCATGATCTCATTTATGTTGAAATATGCCAAGTGGCTGGTGGCTAGGGCGGGAGTGGGATTGGGGTGCTATTCAGGAGGTCCCAAGTGAGTGATCGTAGTGACAGATGGTAACAGGGATGGAAGGATGTGGACAGATCCAGGGATATGTTTGGAAAGGGCTTTGCTGGCAGATTGGGTATACAGAGAGGGCTCAGAGAAAGAAGAATTAAGGTAGACTGTATTTTTGGCTTGAGCAGCTGGTTTGTTAGTGTTGACCGGAGGGAGAAAACTGGGAGAATAGCAGGTCTGGAGGAGTGAGGAATCAAAATTTCTGTTTTGGCCAAAACGGACAATCATCTGTGTTTATGGCACATCTATGTGGAGATGTCACATAAGCATTTCATTTTATTATTATATTTTATTTTATTTCTTTTTATTGTTTAAGTTTTGTTAATGTTTATTTTTGGGAGACAGAGACAGCATGAGCGGGAGAGGGCAGAGAGAGAGAGGGAGAGGGAGACCCAGAATCAGAAGCGGGGTTCCAGGCTCTGAGCTGTCAGCACAGAGCCCGACGCGGGGCTCAAACCCATGAACCGCGAGATCATGACCTGAGCCGAAGTCGGACGCTCAACCGACTGAGCCACCCAGGCGCCCCGCATTTTATTATTATATTTTAAAGATTTTATCTAGATGTAATCTCTCCACCCCACGTGGAACTCGAACTCACAAGAGTTGCACGCTCCACTGACTCAGCCAGCTGAGCACCCCAGTCATGTGAGCATTTTAACGTACTGCTTTGGAGTTTCAGGGAGAGTCAAGATTGAGTTAAGTTAGGGAATCTGTTGGCAGATAGCAACTCAAATAATATGAAATTGCCATTTTTGGTTAAAAGAAATGGGTTGAATGCTGGCATTTTCAGTTGCTCAGTCTACCAGACGGTATTTAAAGCCACGAGTCTGCACAAAGTCACTTAGGAAGAGCATGTAGAGGGAAGAGAATGAAGGGCAGGTTCCCAGCAGGTGCCTCAGAAGGCAGAAGAGTGTCAGAAGAATGGTGTCATCTGACTTCCCCAGCTGGGCCCAGTCCGGCTCATCCTATAGATTTACACTTCGATGCTATTTTTCCCTGAAAGTCTTTCTTAATTCCTAAAGTGCTAGGTTGGTGCCCACAGTCTCTTGGCCCTAACCACAGTGGCCTGGAAACGTTTGAGTCCTTGCCTGTCTCCCTCAATAAAATGTGATCTCTACAAGGGCGGAAATGGTTTCTGTGTTACTCATAGTTATGTTCCTAAGACCGTGCGTGGGGGCCCGGCGAGGAGCGTGTGTCGAGAATGTCCCTGTTCCTACATTTTGCAGGATTAATTAAGACCCCCAAGCTTCCGTTTTTCAGAGTACCTCTGAACATGCCCCTCTCTCCCCCACCCCATCCCTAATGCCTCCAAGGCCTCATCTGTCTTTGGAATGTGAAATCAGTTTGACAGGTTATAGTGGGTGTTACTTTTTAGGAACCTAACTCCTCTCTCCAGTACGGGACACCTGCAGAGATGCCCTCAGTCCTTCACTTCTATGTCCGTCCCTCGGGCCATGAGAGGGCGGCCTCTGGACACACGCGGAGGAAGCTGCAAGGGAAATTGCCAGAGCTGCAGGCTGTCAAGACCGAGCTGTGCTACAACGTGAACTGGACAGGTTGGGCCACGTATCGGATTCTTGGGGGAGGTCTACCAGGCCGGGGGCCGTGTCTCAAGGTATCCTTGCCCTGTCCCTCCGTGCAGCCGACTCCCTCCCAAGCGCCGAGGAGATGAAGAAGCTCACGTGGCTCTTTGGCTGCCCCTTGTTACCGGGTGATGTTGCCCAGGAGTCCTGGCTCCGTTCTGACTCCAGCGACCTACTGCTGGAGGTTGGGCCCAGGCAAGTGTCTCAGCCCAGGGCGATCCATTCCATGTTCTCAGGCATTCCTCCCTTGCAGGCACACTGCCCACCTCTTCTGCTTCCATTCCTCTCCTTCCTCCCATCTCGATCCTTGGCGGATCTGTACTTCCTTCGTTCCGTCCTACTCCCTGCCCGAAACGCCACACCCCACCCGGAAAGCCACTGAAACCGGGGGCTCTGGGGTCCTAACCATCCGGCCCGCTCCTCAGGCTGAACTTCTCCACCCCAGCCTCTACCAACGTCGTGTCCGTGTGCTGGGCTGCGGGGCTGGGGGCTGTGGATCGCGTGGAGACTACCCGGCGCTACCTGCTCTCGGTGAGGCCCGAGATAAAGAGATGAGGTCCTGAACTTTACGGAGATAGTAAAGGAGAAACGGGGAGGAGCTCTTGGCTTTAGGCCTGCCCTGTTTGCAAGTTGTTCACTGCCTGAGGCTACCTGGTCGAGGGCTGAACGGGACGGAAGGCCAGCCTGTGCGCCCCTTACGTGGACTCGTGCCTGGCAGGGGCGTGTTGTTCTAATCAGAACACAGGCACCACGGAGACAGCAGTGGGCTGGCCCTGCGTGACTTAGAGGACCGGGGTACACCATTTTGTCCACTCTTCAGCTCTCCGCCCCCTGCCCTCTGCGTGTGTCTCTGCCCCTAGTTTGCCAAGCCCCCTTCCTCTGAGATGCAGACCTTGGCTCTGGCTACCCTGCATGACCGGATGACGGAGCAGCACTTCCCGCGGCCCATCCAGAGCTTCTCCCTTCGGAGCATGTCAGCACCTCTCAACGGCCGGATCGACATCCTGGCAGAGGGCCGGCGTGCCCTGGAAAAAGCCAACCAGGAGCTAGGTGAGCAGGGGTGCCCGGGAGGCAGGCCCCGGCGAGGCCAGTCGGGATGCCGGGACCCGTGACGGTGGGGGCCTGCACCCCACCGTCCGCTCTTCCCGTGGTTGTCTCCCAGGCCTGGCCCTAGACTCCTGGGACCTGGATTTCTACACTAAACGCTTCCAGGAGCTAAAGCGGAACCCCAGCACCGTGGAGGCCTTCGACCTGGCTCAGTCCAATAGGTGGGAAGGAATGGGGGCCATCCTGATGTCTGAGCCCGTGGAGGTTGGAAGGGGAGGGCGCAGGGACTCGCCTTCACGGCTGTCTTTTGGCACGGGGGCGTCCCCGAGTCTGTCTGGGGGCCCGGGCTCCACGTCCATGCAGTCATCTCCATTCACGTCTTGACACCCTATTCACTTTGAGTCTGAGCGGTCCACAGTGAAAGAACGTTTGAGGCTTGTGGGCTTGGGAATCTGGTGTGACCTGTTATCTGAGTGAGGGCTGGCTGTACCGTAACAGTTGCTGACACTGGTGGGGAGAGCCGGCACGGTGTGCGAAGTGACCCGTGTTTCTGCCGGCCCTCCCCCCGCTCCCCCGTCACCCCTGCAGCGAGCACAGCCGACACTGGTTCTTCAAGGGCCAACTCCACATGGATGGGCAGGAGATGACGCACTCCCTGTTTGAGGCCATCATGAGCACTCAGGCGTCCTCGAACCCCAACAACGTCCTCAAGTTCTGTGACAACAGCAGGTGGGCTGGGTCCTAGGCTGGGGTGGCCTTGGGTCCAGGAGAGAGGAGGCCCCAAGCCTTCACGGGGTAAGCGCAGACCCCAGGAAGGAAGCAAGGTCCAGAACCAATGTGTCCACAGCGCAATCCAAGGGAAGGAGGTCCGATTCCTACAGCCCGAGGACCCCACGCGACCAAGCTGCTTCCGGCAGCAGCGGGCACTGAGACATGTCGTCTTCACGGCGGAGACCCACAACTTCCCCACAGGTGAGCTGGGTCCTGGGGACAGGTGAGGGAGCTCGGAGTGTAGGGTAGAGTGAAGGTCCTCGGCTGGGTCTGAGAAAACAGGCTGGTTGTCCTGAGTTTTAATGGGGTGGGCAGGGCTGGGGTCTCTCTCTGCGGTACCCATACCTCTCCCCCGTCTCTTTACAGGGGTAGCCCCCTTCAGTGGGGCGACCACAGGCACCGGGGGCCGGATCCGAGATGTCCAGTGCACGGGCCGTGGCGCCCACGTGGTGGCTGGGACTGCTGGCTACTGCTTTGGAAACCTGCACATCCCAGGTCCTGCCTCTTTGCTCCCTGCCGTCCCTTCCCTGTCCCGGCAGGCCTGGAGCACCTCTGTTTCTTAAGGTCATCCTGGGTGCCTTTTCTTGGGAGGCAGGGCTCCAGTGTAGCTGGCCTTTCACGGACTGTGGCCGTGAGGACTCTTAAGCCCAGGGGAGACCCAGGTGCCCAGATAGGCTTTGCAGAACTGCAATGTTCTTTCTTTTTTTTTAAGTTTATTTATGTTTTGAGAGAGACCTCAAGCATGAGTGGGGGAGGGCAGAGAATGACGGAGAGAGACAGAATCCCAAGCAGGCCCCGCGCTCTCAGCACAGAGCCCAACTCACGGCTCATGGAATCATGGCCTGAGCCAAAACCAAGAGTCTGATGCTTAACCGACTGAGCCACCCAGGCGCCTCCTGCAGTTTTCTTTATAAAATAGCATCTGCTCAGCAACGAAACATGGTGTTGGGTCAGTCTCAATGATCACCACCTGCCCCCAAAGTCTAATTTCTTAGAGAGCCCTAAGAACTCTGATCCCAAGACTCAAGAAAGGCTGGTGTGGGAGGTGGGGAACAAGATCGGCGCTTAATCACAGGCTCTACACCTCCTTGAAATAGAACTTCCAGAAGCGGGACATTCCACCCACACGGGCGGTCCTTGGTGGATTAGACTCTTCCCAAAGGACCCTGGCGCCTCTGTCTTCTTTTTTTTTTTTTTTTTTTTTTTTTTTTTCAACGTTTATTTATTTTTGAGACCGGGAGAGACAGAGCATGAACAGGGGAGGGTCAGAGAGAGGGAGACCCAGAATCTGAAACAGGCTCCAGGCTCTGAGCTGTCAGCACAGAGCCCGACGCGGGGCTAGAACTCACGGACTGTGAGATCGTGACCTGAGCCGAAGTCGGCCGCTTAACCAACTGAGCCACCCAGGCGCCCCTGTCTTCTGTCTTCACAGCCAACCTTCCCCTTTCCTTCCAGGTTACAATTTGCCCTGGGAGGACCCAAGCTTCCAGTATCCTGAGAACTTTGCCCGGCCCCTGGAGGTCGCCATTGAGGCCAGTAATGGGGCTTCTGATTACGGCAACAAGTTCGGGGAGCCAGTGCTGGCCGGTGAGGCTGGGGGTGTGGGGGTTAACGGGCACCTAGTACTAGAGGGGGGGTGGGGTGAATGACTGAGTGAGCGCTGGGTTGTGGGGGGCGGTACTGACTGGCCTCTGTCCCCACTGCCTGTGGTGTCCACGCTCCAGGCTTCGCCCGCTCCTTGGGCCTCCAGCTCCCGGACGGCCAGCGGCGTGAGTGGATCAAACCCATCATGTTTAGTGGGGGCATTGGGTCCATGGAAGCTGAGCATGTGAGCAAGGAGCCCCCAGAGCCAGGTAAGAGCCCACCCCCCTTCTCCATATCCAGCCGGCTTTGTCCGCAGCACCCAGCAGCTGCTGGAGGGGAATTTAGAGGCTACGCTAGGGTTCGTTTTTATGTGTTTATTATTTATTTATACATACACGCACATATTTTTTTTTTCTTATACTCAAGTTATTTAACATACACTATGGTCTTGGTTTCAGGAGTAGAACCCAGTGATTCATCGCTTACATACAGCACCCAGTGCTCATCCCAACAAGTGCCCTCCTCCATGCCCATCACCCATTTTCCCCACACCCATCAACCCTCAGTTTGTTCTCTGTATTTAAGAGCCTCTTACGGTTTGCCTCCCTCTCTGTTTATATTTTTCCTTCCCTTCCCCTGACGATCAAGGGGTTTGTTTTTAATCTCCCAGCTCCTGTGTCTTCTCCCCAGTGTAGGTTTTCAAGGCAGGACGGCGCTTTATGCCCATGGGGCCGTCTCTGTCTGTGTTGCCCCTGTGTGCACCTGTTTCCTTCTACCCGCCAGGGGCCTGCCCTGCTAAGTCGAGGCAACCAGCGCTGTCCTCCAGGGGCTTTTATCTGCTTGCTCGGTTCAGGTGGGCAACCATTTGTCAGGCCCCACCCTGTGCCGGATCGTGGGGTACGATCAAGATACGAACCAGGTCCCGTGTATTGAATAGGTGACCCCGTCACATGGTTCAGAATTTAAAAGGCAAAAAAGGTTATACAGCAAAAACTGTCCTTCCCTTGACCTCCAGCCACCATGTTTCTCTCCCTAGAGATAATCACTGTTAACCAGTTACTTGCGTACCTTACTGGAGATATTTCCAGCATATATAAACAGACCTGGGGCGCCCAGGTGACTCAGTCGGTTAAGCACCCGACTTTTGATTTCGGCTCAGGTTTTGTTTTCACAGTTCGTGAGACTGAGCCCCGCGTCGGGCTCGAAGCCGAGCGTGGAGCCTGCTTGGGATTCCCTCTCTCCCTCTCTCTGCCCCTCCACTCATGCGTGCTAAAAGGAAAGAACTTGTTTAAGAAAACAGACCTATATGGGGGCACCTGGTATGCTCAGTCGGGTTAAGCGTCCAACTTCGGCTCAGGTCATGATCTCATGGTTTATGAGTTCGAGCCCCTCGTCGGGCTCTGTGCTGACAGCCCAGAGCTTGGAGCCTGCTTCCGATTCTGTCTCCCTCTCTCTCCGCCCCTTGTCTGTTCCCGCTCTGTCTCTCTCTTTCTCAGAAAGAAATAAACATTAAAAAAAAAGAAAAAGGGAAAGAAAACAGGCCTATATGTATATTTGTTAGATAAGGAACATATGCGCACACTTCTATTTTTTAATAAAATAGAGATGTAATTTGTGTATCATAAAGGTCACCCCTTTTTTTTTTTTAATTTTTTTTAACATTTATTTATTTTTGAGACAGAGAGAGACAGAGCATAAACGGGGGAGGGTCAGAGAGAGGGAGACACAGAATCCGAAATAGGCTCCAGACTCTAAGCTGTCAGCACAGAGCCCGACGCGGGGCTCAAACTCACGGACCGTGAGATCGTGACCTGAGCTGAAGTCGGACGCTTAACCGACTGAGCCACCCAGGCGCCCCAACATATTTTCAAGACTCATCTGCACCAGAGCATGTATTAATATTTCATTTTTTTTTTTTTACAGTCAAATGATACTCCGTTATGTAGACCTATTGTGTTTATCCATTCCTCAGTCCGTAGACATTTGAGTTTCTTCTACTTTTCAGCTGGTGTGGGTAGTGCTGCTATAAATATACGTGTACACGTTTTTCTCTCTTTCCTTTTCCTTTTTTTTAATGTTTATTTTTGAGAGAGAGAGAGAGCACAGGTGGGGTAGGGGCAGAGAAGGGGGAACAGAGGATCTGAAGCGGGCTCTGCACTAACAGCAGGAAGCCTGATGTGGGGCTCGAACTCACGAACCGTGAAACCATGACCTGAGCTGAAGTCGGACACTCAACTGAGGGAGCCACCCAGGTGCCCCAAATATATGTGTACACGTTTTTCTGTGTCCACACGTTCTCATATCTCTAGCCTGTATAACTAGGTGTGGAATTGCTGGGTCACTTAGTCACTATGTGTAACTTTTTTTTTTTTTTTTTTTAACAATTTAACGTTTTTTTATTTTCATTTTTGGGACAGGGAGAGACAGAGCACGAACAGGGGAGGGTCAGAGAGAGGGAGACACAGAATCTGAAACAGGCTCCTGAAACAGGCTCCATCCAGGCTCTGAGCTGTCAGCCCAGAGCCCGACGTGGGGCTCGAACTCACGGACCGCGAGATCATGACCTGAGCCGAAGTCGGCCGCTCAACTGACTGAGCCACCCAGGCGCCCCTCCGTGTAACTTTTTGAAAAATGGCCAGACTGTTTTCCAAAGCAGCTGGACCCTTTCACATTCCCCCCAGCAATGTAAGAGGGTTCTGATTTCTCCACATCCTCACAAAGTCTTGTTGATCTTTTTTGATTCTAACCATCCCGTGTCATAAAGTCGTGTCTCGTTGTGGTTTTGATTTGCATTTCCCTAATGACTGATGACGTTGAGACTCTTCATATGCGTTTATATGTCTTCCGTGGTGAAATGTCTGTCTGGATTCTTTGTCCATTCTTTTTTAAATGAATTAATTTATTTGTGAGAGACAGAGTGTGAACGGGGGAGAGGCAGAGAGGAAGAGAGAGAATTCTAAGCAGGCTCTGTGCCCAGCGCAGAACCCAATGCGGGGCTTGATCTCACAACTGAGATCATGACCTAAGCCGAAACCAAGAGGCAGACACTTAGCCTACTGAGCCATCCAGGCACCCCTCTTTGTCCATTTTTATTTTATTTATTTTTATTAATTTTTTAAATTTACATCCAAGTTAGTTACCATATAGTGCACTAATGATTTCAGGAGTAGATTCCCGTGACTCATCCCCTACGTATAACACCCAGTGCTCGTCCCAACAAGTGTTCTCCTTAATGCCACTTGCCCATTTAGCCCATCCTCCACCTATAACCCCTCCAGCAGCCCTCAGTTTATTCTTTTTCTTTGATTATTTTTAAATGGTTTTTCTTTAATTTATTTTTGAGAGTGAGAGAGCATTAGTGGGGGAAGGGCAGAGAGAGAGGGAGTCACAGAATCCCAAGCAGGCTGCAGGCTCTGAGCTGTCAGCACAGAGCCCGACGTGGGGCTCGAACCCATGAGGTGAGACCACGACCTGAGCCGAAGTCGGACGCTTAACTGACTGAGCCACGCAGGCGCCCCAGTTTACTCTTTATATTTAAGAATCCCTTATGTTTTGTCCCCTTCCCTGTTTTTATATTATTTTTGCTTCCCTTCCCCTATGTTCTTCTGTTTTGTATCTTAAATTCCACGTATGAGTGAAGTCATATGATACTTGTCTTTTCTCTGACTAATTTCGCTGAGCATAGTACCCTCTAGTTCCATCCATGTTACTGCAAATGGCAAGTTTTCATTTTTTTTTACTGCCAAATAATGCTCCATTGCCTACATATGCCACATGTTCTTTATCCATTTGTCTGTCGTTGGACATTTGGGCTCTTTCCACACTTTGGCTATTGTCGATAGTGCTGCTGTAAACCTGGGGGTGCATGTGTCCCTTTGAAACAGCACACTTGTATCCTTTGGATAAATACCCAGTAGTGCAATTGCTGGGTCGTAGGGTAGTTTTATTTTTCATTTTCTGAGGAACCTCCATACTGTTTTCCGGAGCGGCTACACCAGTTTCTTTGTCCATTTTTAAATTGGGTTGTCTTTTTTGTGTAGTTATAAGAGTTTTATATATTCTAGATGCTAGACTTTTATCGGGTAGGTACATGATTTGCAAATATATCCTATTCCGTGGGTTGTCTTTTTACTTTCTTCGTGGTGTCTTATGAAACCCCAATGTTTTTAATTTTGGTAAAGTCTGGTTTATCTATTTTTTCTTTTGCTGCTTATGGTTTTGATGTCACGACTAAGAAATCATCGCCTAAGCCAAAGTCCTTAAGATTTACAGCGGTGTTTTCTTGTAATATTTTTTATAGCTTTTAACCCTTATATTTAGGAAGTCCTAAAGATTTACAGCTGTGTTTTTTGTATATTATTTTTATAGTTTTTAGCTCTTACATTTAGGTTTCTGATATGTTTTGAATGAATTTTTGTATATGGTGTGAGGTAGGAGTCTAACTTCTCCCTTTTATATGTGGATATCCAGTTGTCCTAACACCATGTTTTGAAAAGACTATTCGTACCTTCTTGAATTGTCTTGGGACTCTTGTCAAAAATCAGTTGGCCAGGGGGTGCCTGGGTGGCTCAGTCGATTAAGCGCCCGATTTCGGCTCAGGTCATGATCTGGCAGTTCATCGTTTTGAGCCCCATGTTGGGCTCTGTGCTGACAGCTCAGAGCCGGGAGCGTGCTTCAGAT
Organism: Neofelis nebulosa; assembly: GCF_028018385.1. NCBI lineage: Eukaryota > Metazoa > Chordata > Mammalia > Carnivora > Felidae > Neofelis > Neofelis nebulosa. The sequence goes on from NC_080797.1 coordinate 3,062,281, forward strand.
TCTGTGTCTCCCTCTCTGCACCTCCCCCACTCACACTCTGTCTCTCTCTCTTTCAAAAATAAACAAACATTAAAAAAAATTTTTTAAAGAAAGGTCAACAGTATTTCCTCTCTGGTAATACAAATAACACTGCAGTGTTTAATTTTGTACATAGGTGACTTTGCGCCTACGTGAATAAATCCGGAGCGTGAATTCCTCAAAGTGTATTTATCCAAAGAACACTTGCCTTTGTAATACTGATTGCTGTCCCGGCCTGTCTGTTTACCTGTATCCTTAACTTATTCGTGCTGACGCTTGTGTGGGATCCTGACGCCGGTGTTCAGACTCTGTCTTCCTTCCTCTCAGGCATGGACGTTGTAAAGGTTGGGGGTCCCGTCTACAGGATCGGAGTCGGGGGTGGAGCCGCCTCGTCTGTGCAGGTGAGGAGAGTAGCTCAGATGCAGCCTCCGGGACGTTGTGGGGCCCTGTGCACAGGTGGGGCGTGAGCTCCCGGACCCCCTCGCCTGAGCTATGCCATGCGTTCCCCCAGGTGCAGGGAGACAATTCCAGTGACCTGGACTTTGGGGCTGTGCAGCGGGGAGACCCGGAGATGGAACAGAAGATGAACCGTGTGATCCGGGCTTGCGTGGAGGCCGCCAGGGGGAACCCCATCTGCAGCCTCCACGACCAGGGTGCCGGTGGCAATGGTGAGAGAAGGGGTTCGGACAAGGGTCCCGGCCGCCCCGGGCTCTTGCGAGATTCGGCTCAGAGAGGGGCATCGAGGATCTGCGACTGGCCGCCCGGCCCCAGGTCCCATCCTCCGCCCCCTGTACCTTCTGGAGAGGCTCTGCTTTGGGATGTTGGGAGCCTGCTGCCCTGGGGTGGTTGGTGGTGAGGGTGTGGAAGTGATCCGTGCGGGACACACAGCATCAGGGGCTCCCTGGGAGGCCAGGCACTGTCCTCTGTTCGCCGGGTCCCGACCGTGGCCAGGTCACCACCTTCCCACGCACCCTCTCACCAGGCAACGTCCTGAAGGAGCTGAGTGACCCGGCTGGAGCTGTCATTTACACCAGCCGCTTCCAGGTGGGCCTTGTCCCCCCGGGCCTGGCTGCCTCCCTGTCCCCGCCGGCCCCCGCCATCTTCTAGCAGAAACGTGAGCCTGGGGAGTGCCCACCGACCTCTTCCTTTCCTCCTCCCCCATGGATGCAGCTCGGGGACCCGACCCTGAATGCCCTGGAAATCTGGGGGGCCGAGTACCAGGAGTCGAATGCTCTTCTGCTGAGGCCCGTGGACCGAGACTTCCTTAGTCGTGTCAGCGCCCGGGAGCGCTGCCCAGCTTGCTTTGTGGGCACCATTACCGGAGACAGGAGGGTGAGTTGGCCGCGTGGGTGGGCGCGGAGCTGCAGGGGGTGGGCTGGAGCAGGGGATAGGTGCGGGGAGTGGGAGGGCGGGAGTCGGTGGCTCACAGACTGGGAAACGGGGGCGGGGGGGGGGGGGGGGAAGGGCGGGCCCTCGAGGGGAAGTCCAAGCAGAGGGTGGAAAGCGCGCCTCGCTGCTTTCTAGAAGTGGCCCCTGCTGGGCCTCACGGTCTCATGCCCTCTGGGCCATGTTCCCATGGTCTGTAGATCGTGCTGGTGGACGATCGGGACTGTCCCGTCGGAAGAAATGGCGAAGGGGATGCCCCCTCGCCCCCGACCCCTGTGGACCTGGAGCTGGATTGGGTGCTGGGCAAGATGCCTCGGAAGGTACGTGTGGGTGGGTGGAAGGGAGGCTGGTCTCCCTTCCCCACCCCGGCTCTTCAGACTCCCCCTTTGCCGACGTGCGCCTTCTCACCCGTGTGGCCGGGTGCTCACACCCCTGCCGCCTTCTGTATTCTAGGAGTTCTTCCTGCAGCGGAGTCTCCCCGTGCTGCGGCCTCTGGCCTTGCCCCCGGGGCTGAGTGTGCGCCAGGCTCTGGAGCGCGTCCTGAGGCTGCCTGCTGTGGCCAGCAAGCGATACCTCACCAACAAGGTTTCCCTGCACCCCTGCTCTGCCCCTCGTCCCCTGTGCCCTTCCCTCTGCTCACCGCCCTGGCCTCCCACTCTTTGGGATGGCCGAGGGGGCTCAACAGGCCCAAGGGAGGAGTGACGGGGCCCGGCGGCCACCCTGATGGCCTGGTGCCCCGCGACCCGGCGTCCCTGTCCCTTGGCCTCTTGCCGACCCTGCCTGGTCCCACAGGTGGACCGCTCCGTGGGCGGCCTGGTGGCGCAGCAGCAGTGCGTTGGGCCCCTGCAGACCCCTCTGGCCGACGTGGCGGTTGTGGCGTTGAGTCACCAGGAGCTCGTAGGGGCTGCCACGGCTCTAGGAGAGCAGCCGGTCAAAAGCCTGCTGGACCCCAAGGTCGCCGCCCGACTGGCTGTGGCCGAAGCCCTCACCAACCTGGTGTTTGCTCTGGTCACCGACCTCCGGGTGAGTCCCCTGCGGCTTCTGCCCTGGGGCTGCGGGCCTCTGTGATGCACCTCCGTCCACCGCTCACCTTTTCCTCTTGCCCTTCGTGCCCGGGACCTCCCGGTCCCTGTGCCCCAGCCCGGTCTCCACGCGGCTCTCCCTCTCTAATGCCCGGTGTCCACCGCTCCCCAGGACGTGAAGTGCAGCGGGAACTGGATGTGGGCGGCCAAGCTCCCGGGGGAGGGCGCGGCTCTGGCCGACGCCTGCGCGGCGATGGTGGCGGTGATGGCGGCCTTGGGTGTGGCGGTGGACGGCGGCAAGGACTCCCTCAGCATGGCCGCCCGGGTCGGCTCTGAGACCGTGCGGGCCCCCGGTATGGCTTGGGGGTCCTGGGGAGAGCGGGGCGGGGCCCGCGGAGCGCGGCTGGCACCTCACTGTCTCACTCCTTGCCCTGCAGGGTCGCTCGTCATCTCGGCCTATGCTGTCTGTCCGGACATCACAGCCACCGTGACCCCGGACCTCAAGCGTCCTGGGGGCAGAGGTAAATGTGGATGCTTCCCCCTCCTCGCCGCGTCACGTGTTCGGGGGTCTGTGGGTCTGTCCGCGTGCCGGCCGCTTTGGCACCCGTGAGTGTGGTGGGGAGTCCTGAGCCGCTCACCTCCCTCACCCCTTCCCCGTCTCCCCAGGCCGGCTGCTGTTCGTGCCTCTGAGCCCCGGGCAGTACCGGCTGGGGGGCACAGCCCTGGCCCAGTGCTTCTCGCAGCTGGGCGAGCAGCCCCCGAACCTGGACCTTCCCGAGAACCTGGTGCGTGCCTTCCATATCACACAGGGGCTGCTGCGAGGTGAGCGGGGCCCTGGCGGAGACGGTGTGCGTGTGGCGGATGCGTGGCAGGCGTTCCCCGGCTGAGCTGGCGAGGCTGGGGCAAGAGGGATGCGGCGTCCCCTCTCTCTGGTTCCCACACGTGGCCTGCTGGGTGAGGGCGCGGGGCCGTCAGGTTTGGGCCCTGAGCTTGCTGAGCGTTTTTCTCCTTCCTCCAGACCGTCTCCTCTGCTCAGGCCACGATGTCAGTGACGGGGGTCTCGTCACCTGCCTGCTAGAGATGGCCTTTGCTGGGAATTGTGGGATAGAGGTGGACGTGCCTGCCCCTGGGGTCGATGGTGAGGAGCCGGGGGTCTGGACTCGGGCCTGGGTGGCCTGCAGGGTGGGCCCCGTAGACCCCATGTCCTGTGAGAAAATGGAGCATCCCCACCCCCATTCCCTGAGTCCTTTGCCATCTCCCTGACCACTGAGCCAGGTGAGTTCCCCGCCCCTGCCATCTGAGATGTCCCGAGACCCTGAGGCCACATCCTTGGTCGTGGTCTCCCAGGCCTCACCCCACCCCTGATCCTTGCCTGCACTCACTCAGCCCTTAGCCGCCCCCCCACCTCGGTTGTACCTCCGCATCCCCGGTGGCACCCCTGTCACCCTCCCGCCCCCTCTGTTCCCCCAGCGCTGCCTGCATTGTTCGCTGAGGAGCCGGGCCTGGTGCTGGAGGTGCGGGGGCCCGACCTGGCCCAGGTGCTGAAGCGCTACCGGGACGCCGGCCTGCACTGCCTGGAGCTGGGCGCCACGGGCGACGCTGGGCCCCACGCCCTGGTGAGGGAGCGGGCAGCGCCTCGCGGGGGGCCGCGGTTCGCCTGTGCCGGCCCGGGGGAGGGGGGCCGGGTTGGACGTCCTCGCTCTGGCCTCTCCCCGTAGGTGCGAGTGTCCGTGAACGGGGCTGTGGTTCTGGAAGAGTCTGTGAGGCAGCTGCGAGCCCTCTGGGAGGAGACGAGTTTCCAGCTGGACCAGCTGCAGGCCGAGCCGCGCTGTGTGGCAGAGGAAGAGCAGGGGCTCAGGGAGCGGACGGGGCCCACTTACTGCCTGCCCCCCGGCTTCCCCAAAGCTTCCGTGCCCCGAGAGCCTGGTGAGGCAATGTGTGCACAGGCATGGCTTCCCGGACACCGGGCCGGGGTGGAACCCACGGCCCGATGCCAGGGCCTGCCCTGGAGCCGCGTCTGGGGGGATGGCGGTGGGGAAGGAGCCCTCCGGCCCAGAGACCCTCCTTCACCCTCCAGGTGGTCCCGTTCCCCGGGTTGCCATCTTGCGAGAGGAGGGCAGTAACGGAGACCGCGAGATGGCAGACGGCTTCCACTCGGCCGGGTTCGAGGTGAGCGTCGTTGTCAGCGGGGCTGGGGCTGGGCCTCGGGCTCTTTGTCCTCCTGAGCTTCCCCTCCCCGTCCTGGCAGGTGTGGGATGTGACCATGCAGGACCTCTGCTCTGGGGCGATCGGGCTGGACACGTTCCGCGGCGTGGCCTTCGTGGGCGGCTTCAGCTACGCGGATGTCCTGGGCTCTGCCAAAGGTGGGCGTCAGGCTTCCGCCCACGGCCTCCCCCGCCCATTCCCGGGGAGGTGCCTTAGCTCCCTTCTTGACCGAGAATTGAACTCTTTCCTCCCAAGTCCGGGGAGAGAGAGCACATTGACTCTGGGCCGGCTGCCAACACAAGGCCTATGGCTAACTGACATGAGGTGTGGGAGCGCTGGGTGGCACATGACTCAACCAAAGGGCACCACTCAACACCAGCAGATTGTGCTGTTAGAAAGCCGGCTCGGCACGGCCAGGTCTTTGTTTTCGAGAGAAGCCAAAAATCCAGATTTTTTTTTTTGCACAAAATCTTGTTATTTTTAAAAACGTTTATTTATTTTTGAGAGAGACAGAATGTGAGTGGCGGGGAGGCACAGAGACAAAGAGAATCCCAAGCAAGCCCCACGCTGTCAGCACAGAGCCCAACTCAGGGCTTGAACTCACAAACCATGAGGTCATGACCTGAGCCGAAGTCAAGAGTCGTCAGCTTAACTGACTGAGCCACCCAGGCGCCCCTATATGAAATTTTACGTTTTATTTTAGGGGGCAGGGGAGGGGCAGAGAGGGAGGGAGACACAGAATCTGAAGCAGGCTGCAGGCTCTGTGCTGACAGCACAGAGCCTGACGCTGGGCTCGAACCTGTGAACCACGAGATCGTGACCTGAGCCGAAGTCGGACACTTAACCGACTGAGCCACCCAGGCGTACCACAAAAATCTTATTTTTAAGTGTTAGGCAGTGAAATAAGGCGTTGCACATGCCCCGCTGGCCAGGCAAGAAACTTACGGGCCATCTCTGGTCCAGGACTTGGCAACATCTGATTTAAGCAGATAAACCTATTTCTTCCCCTTGGATTTGCCCTGAGTTTGCGTGTACGTGTGTGTATTTTGGGTGCTGGGGAGGGGCGGGGGTGGCGGTCATGGCAGGGCTGGAACTGGAAAGCAGCCATCCGGGTCCCTCTGTGACTTCTGTGTTCCCTGCTAGGGTGGGCCGCTGCTGTGACCTTCCACCCGCTGGCCGGGGCTGAGCTGAGACGCTTCCGGAAGCGGCCCGACACCTTCAGCCTGGGCGTGTGTAATGGCTGTCAGTTGCTGGCTCTGCTGGGCTGGGTGGGAGGTAGCCCCAGCGAGGAGGCAGAGGGGACGGGCCAGGACTCCTTGCCGGCCAGGCCGGGCCTCCTGCTTCGCCACAACCTGTCTGGGCGCTTTGAGTCCCGCTGGGCCAGCGTGCGGGTGGGTCCTGGGCCGGCCCTGATGCTTCGAGGGATGGAAGGAGCTGTGCTACCTGTGTGGAGCGCTCATGGCGAAGGTCAGCCTCCCGAAGGCAGGGGAGGGTCTGGCGGGGGGGGGGGGGGGGGGGGGCAGAGGGGAAGCTGTGATCTCACTTCCCTCCTCCTCTCCCCATCCCCCCTCCCCAGGTTACATGGCTTTTTCTTCTCCGGAACTCCAAGCCCAGATTGAGGCCAGGGGCTTGGCTCCACTGCACTGGGCCGACGACGACGGGAACCCCACGGAACAGTATCCCCTGAACCCCAACGGGTCCCCAGGGGGCGTGGCTGGCGTCTGCTCCCTCGATGGCCGCCACCTGGCCCTCATGCCTCACCCTGAGCGGGCTGTGCGGCTTTGGCAGTGGGCGTGGCAGCCTCCTCCCTTTGACACTCTGACTACCTCCCCCTGGCTCCAGCTCTTCATCAACGCCCGAAACTGGACCCGAGAGGGGGGCTGCTGAGCAGGGGGGCGTTGTGGGGGGGCATCCGGGCCCAACGGTCTCAGCCCGCCCCATCCCCATCTTCAGAAGCACCCCCACGTCATCTCCACAGACGTCTGGGACAGACAAGGACCAAAGCGCCAAAAAAAACCTCAGCTAATGTTACTAATCAGCCCGCTTTTGCCTTACGTTGTTGGATGTGTTCCTCTCTGCCATAGTTTGTTCTTTGTGGACCCGGGAAGCCGTGTGTGGTTCTGAGGCAGAAGCCTGCCTGCGGCAAGGGGGAGGGTCCCGTCGCCCCAGGCCACTCGGCCCACTGATCGAGGCGTGCCTCCCGTCTTCCTCCGGGCTCGGGGGCATGTTTTACATGCCCCTTCCCCATACGTGGGATTGTGGGGCTGGGGGTGTGCGAGAGCACGCAAGTCGGGGCCTGAGTGTTCTCATCAGAAAAACCGCAGAAAGAAGCTTTCGGGATTTCTCTTTTCAAAACGTAGTGCTGGGCGCCTGGGGGGCTCAGTCGGTTAAACGTAGGACTTCAGCTCAGGTCAGGATCTCACAGCTCGTGGGTTCGAGCCCCGCGTCGCCGCGTCGGGCTCTGTGCTGACCGCTCAGAGCCTGCAGCTGCTTCGCATTCTGTGTCTCCCTCGCTCTCTGCCCCTCCCCCACTCACCCTGTTTCTCTTTCAAAAATAAATAAAACCTTAAAATGTAGTGCTGTGTGGTGCAAGCAATTGTTTGCAGACGTTTCTGCAAAACCGGTATCCAGCTGTGGGGTAGGGCTGCCCCAGTGCGGGCCTCTGAACTCAGCATTTGCTTCTAGATTTAGCAGATCCCTTCCTGGCAGAAATGGGCAGCACCTGCTTCCCTAGGATTGAGCCTTCAGTATCCAGTCATTCGGTCATTCATTCCATTAATGTTTGGTGATTAGCTACAGGGCCGAACACGGTCACTGCTCCCAGGGGTCTTCTGGCGTGAATAGAATTTAAAATCACAGCTATAGGGGCACTTGGGTGGCTCAGTCGGCTTGGTTTTGCCTCAGGTCAGGATCTCACAGTTTGTGAGTTGGAATCCCTAGTCGGGCTCTACTGGCAGCCCAGAGCCTCTCAAAAATAAAGAGTATACCAGGAACTAAGCGTGTGTTTGGCATTTTAAATGTATCTAAATTATGTCTCACAAGAATTCATCAAGATACTTGAGAGGCTACCCTCTTTGTTCTTTTGTTTTTGGCTTTTTTTTCTAAAGGTAGAGTTAAGGTTAAATAAATAGCCTGGGGACACAGCTGCTGCTGCCTTCCTGCAGTCACGCCGGAGGCGGAGGCGGCGGGACCCAGAGTAATGCTGACAGCCGTCCATCGCCTCCTTTGCTTACAAGACTGTGACTATGTGCAGAGGTCACTTCCCCAGGACTTGTGCAACTGGAATGCGTTTGCCCCCTGGAGAGTTCAACATCCTTATTTAGGAAATTTCATTCACCAAGGGGCGCCTGGGCGGTTGATTTCAACTCAGATCTTGATTTCAACTCAGATCATGATCTCACGGTTCCTGCGTTCAAGCCCCCGGAATCGGGCTCCATGCTGACAGTGTGGCGCCTGCTTGGGATTCTTCCCCACCCCCCTCTCTCTCTCTGTCCCTTCTCCCTTTGTCCTCTTTCTTTCAAAATAAAAGAAGAGACGGGGCACCTGGGTGGCTCAGTTAAGCGTGGAACTTCGGCTCAGGTCCTGATCTTGAGGTTCATGGGTTTGAGCCCCCTGTCGGGCTCTGTGCTGACAGCTCAGAGCCTGGAGCCTGCTTTGGATTCTGTGTCTCCCTCCCGCTCTCTGCCCCTCCCCCACTCACGCTGTCTCTCCCTCTCAAAACTAAAAAGCCAAACGTCAAAAAAATAATAAAAAGAAGAGACTGACTAATGAAACAATTTTAAATTACGGCTCTGAAGACAATAAGCATTCAGGTCTTTTTCTTACTGCTTTGCAAACTGACCTACCCTGAGCATCGGGAGGGGGTGGGGCTAGTAAGGGTCATTTTTGGCTTTTGCTCCTGCCTCCCTGATCGTGGGAAACTATAAGAACCATAGATATGCATATACACATACACATATACATATACATACATACATATACACACACATATATACATGTACGTATACGTATACATATACGTGTACATATGCATACACATGGAAACAGTAGGCCCCGAATGACATTGCTTAGACCTAGTCCCCAAAGGGGGGCTTAAAACTTAATCTCATTGCATTGTCGACCTCCCCACGAAATGTAGTCTTAGCCGGTCAGTAATTTTCTGATGGGTGCCAGTGAGTCGGCCACATGGGCCTCCATATTCAAAGGAAGCCATTGTCTGTGTGATAAGGCCCCTGTTCTTCCCTGTAAGGGAAAGTATCCTTGCCCTTGCCGGGAACAATCCATTTCTTTCACTAATCACTTTCTTGCCCCCCACCCTCCTTCCATTTGTATGGCTCCTGGGGGGGCCCCCTCTACCCGCTAGATGGGCTGCTCCTGGATTCATGAATCATCTCATAAGGCCAATTAGATCTTCAAATGTAGTTTGGTTGATTTTTTTTTTAAGTTTATTTTTGAGAGAGATTTTTTTCCAACAATGTTTTTTACATTTATAGATGATCTCAAATGCACAATTTGGGAGCCGATACCAAAACTTAGATGTCAAGTTTACTTAGCACTTGATGCAAAAGAAGGGTGGTTTGTGACTGGCTGTGGCAGAGAAATTTGTGCATCTGTAGATAGGTTTTGGTTTGGATCACCCTGGCCAAGCAAGACCCACCCTTGGCCACTGCTGAGACTCTGAGTCCCTGCGGCTTCTCAGCCCGGTCTTTGCTGGTCCTTGACCCAGCTCCTGACTCTGCCCACCCCCTTTGCAAAGATCTTCTAGCAAACTCCAGCAGACTACCCGTTCTCTGCCCCTCATTGTCTCCACGGGAAATGAGCTACTCCAAAATCTGCTCCACACCCCTTCCAAGTGGTGGCTTCCATTCTCAGACTTCACACGCCTCCCAGGGAGTTGGAGCTGGGTCCTCCCTGTACCCCTTCTGGATTGTTCTCCACCCCCTTTGAAGAACATCTTGCCCCATTTTAGGCTCATGCCATCCTTTTATATCACCTTCACTCCCTACTTTGTGTTCTTCTGGCTTCCCCATCACCCTGGAAGAGACAGTCACTTGTTCCCCAATGTCTGGTTCCCTTTCTAAAAATTTTTTTTTTAACGTTTTTATTTATTTTTGAGACAGAGAGAGACAGAGCATGAATGGGGGAGGGTCAGAGAGAGGGAGACACAGAATCCGAAACAGGCTCCAGGCTCTGAGCTGTCAGCACAGGGGCCCGATGCGGGGCTCAAACTCACGGACCGCGAGATCGTGACCTGAGCCGAAGTCGGTGTTCAACTGACTGAGCCACCCAGGCGTGGCTCCCCTTCTAGAAATAGAACCCCTGAGTATTTTACCAGGGGTTGTGTCTGCTTAAAATAAAGATGACCTCTCCCAGCTGCCCTTAACAGGCATGACTGCATCTGACCAATGAGAGAGAAAACCGTGTATACGACTTCCAAGTGTTCTTAAAGGAAGGGTATATGCTTCTCTTCAGCTATCCTTGCTTCCTGATGTCTAGGTCAAAGGTGTGATGGCCAGAACTCCAGCACCCAGCACCACATTGGGCCATGAGGTAGCTTTTGGAATTGGCATCATGTGGAGCAGAGTAACAAGATAGGAGACTGGGTCTCGACACTGAAGACTACATATGAGCCCTGGATGTCTTTTTTTTTTTTTTTTTCCAGTTTATTTATTTGAGAGAGAGAGCAGGGGAGGGGCAGAGAGAGAGAGAGAGAGAGAGAGAGAGACACAAATGATCCGAAGCAAGCTCTGGGCTGACAGCAGAGAGCCAGATGCAGGGCTCGAACTCACGAATTGTGAGCTGAAACCAAGAGTCAGATGCTTGACTGACTGAGCCACTGGGGTGCTTCAAGCCCTAGATGTCATGCTTCTGTCTTGTTTAGCCATATTTGGTTGTTTTCTAACACTTGTAGCCAAACCTTATCCTATGCAACCCTTCCTAATTCCCCCTCATCCTTCAAGGGCATTGGTTCCTGGTTCACATCTTGCTGTCCACCCCAATCCCTTCGGTTATTCTGGATTCGTGTCGATGGCCATTTAACACTCCGGACCTTTCTCCAATGACTTCGTCCATTCCACCTTGGCCAACCTTGGGTTTCATCATCACCCAGATCTGCTACACTGGTTCCACTCTTGCTTATTCAAGCTCCCTGCCTCTGACCATAGCCTCTCTGACCATAGCCTCCCTTCCTCACATCCTGTTTCTTTGTTTTGTTTTTAATTTTTTTAATGTTTATTTATTTTGAGAGAGAGAGAGAGAGAGCGAGCTGGGGAGGGACAGAGAGAGAGAGAGAGAGAGGGAGAAAGAATCCCCAAGCAGGCTCAGAGCTGTCAGCACAGAGCCCAACTTGGGGCTCGAACCCACGAACTGTGAGATCATGACCTGAGCTGAAGTCGGACGCTTAGCTGACTGAGCCACCCAGGTGCCCCTCAGCTCTCTTGTTTCTTCATCTTCGGTACTCTGAGATCTTCAAATCATCAGGACCTCCACCTCAATAACCTTCCCCCCAAGCCACTTCCTTCTTCCCCTCTCATCCAACCTCCAGGCATAACCTGTCCAGTGTCCTTTAACTTGACCGAGTATCTTTTCGTCATTCCCATGTGACAAAATCCCAACCATCAGCTATCTCATAAATTCATCATTACCCCCTTATGGGGGGAACAAAATGGGAATTAGAGATCAAAGGCGGTAAGAGAAGACCCTCCAGTCAGGCAATGATAATATACCATGAACCGAAGGGGATGATAACAGCTCTCTACACCCGAGGTCTACAAAAAAGCCACCTATAAGCGTTCCTGGCTGGCTCTGTTGGTAGAGCATGTGACTCTTGACCTCCAGGTTGTGGGTTCAAGCCCCACGTTGGGGGCAGAGATTACTTAAAGATCTTTTTTAAAAATCTATAGCAACATCTAAAGCTAATAATCAAGTCCTGTCCTTTTTTGGGGTTCCGTCAGTCAACAACTCTCGGATGAAACCCTCTGTTAGACACCGGAAGCTCCACACACCCAAGTCACTGTTGTAATCTACTTTTCTGTGTGCTCCTTCGATCAAAAATCTGTCTCCACCGTGGAGTGTAAGCTCCACGAGAATGAGAACTCCGTCTTTGCTCTCCCCTGGATCCGACCACCTAGAAACATACCTACCGCCTACTGGGTGCTCAATCGCTATATGTGGAATGAATTAATAAATGTGAATGTTAAAATTAGGAAAGGTTGATACACTCTTTTTTTTTTTTTTTTTAAGAGAAGAGCAAATTTAGTGAATCTGGCTTATGGCGGCTTGGCTTTTCAGGTCCTCTCAAGGATTTCCCTTTTTTACTTCATCTCTCCAGTCATTCAGAGTGGCAACTTCTTGTCATCACATTAAATGAGGGACACTGTGTGTGTGTGTGTGTGTGTGTGTGTGTGTGTGTGTGTTCAGGTGGGGGTGGAAGACACGAGAACCCTTAAGTCTTACTGTTTTCCCAATTTTTAAAAACATTTCTTAATGTTTATTTATTTCTGAGAGAGAGAGACAGAGAGACAGAGTGCGAGCAGGGGAGAGTAGAGAGAGAGGGAGACACAGAATCCAAAGCAGGCTCCAGGCTCCGAGCTGTCAGCACAGAGCCAGACGCAGGGCTCGAACCCACGAACCACATGATCATGACCTGAGCCGAAGTCAGAAGCTTAACCAACTGAGCCCCACAGGCGCCCCATCTGTTTTCCCAGTTTAATACCTGCCTGGCAGCCAACAGGATCCAGGGGGCGGGCAAACCTGTTTCCCTACCACCTGCGGTATTCCAGATGCTGGGGTGGAAATCAAAGAAATTTCAGCCTGTCGTTGGATATGTGGGGGCAGCACACAGCCAGATGGTGGAGGCCCAGGTACTGCTGGGGTGGGGCTTGGATTGGAGTCCCGTCTCTGGCTTCAGGAAGGACCTTCCTGTGTGAGCAGCCCACTGGGAGTGCCGGCCACTGTGAGTCAGTCCCCCACCCCCCAGAAGGGGTGGGTGTGTGCGGCTTCGCCTGTCCTGTGGCCACAAAATTCGGCCCAAGCTTTCAGGCTCAGGGAGGGATTCCCAGGAGTGGCTGAGGCCTGAGGGAGGACTAACCTTGTTACAGGAAAACTCGGGGCGGGGTGGGGTGGGGGGGTGGGTGGAGACTTGACTCGCAAAGATGGTGATGTAAGGACTTGAACGAAGGGGTGTCTGGAGTATTAAGTGGGAGAGAGGACAGGCCTGGGGAAAGACCTAACAAGCATGTTAGGGAACCCGGACTTTCTCCAAAGAGCAACGGGGAATCTCTAGAAGGGGTCTGTTTCGGGACAGAGATGGGACTACCACTAGGGCTGCAGGGGAGGAAGACAGAGGAGGGTGTGTGTCGTGGAGGGGTCCGGGGAAGAAGGCGTGGCACTCTCCAGGCAGGAAATGCTGGCCCAGACTGGAGATGGAGAGAAATGGAAGGGTTCCAGGGACACTAGGAGGCAGAACTCACCAGGAACCGGATGTGAGGGGAGGAGGAGAGCGTGGGGGGTGGCCAATGGTGGAGCCCAGACTTCTTGCTTGGCCCGGCTCCATGATAATCTCATTAACCGTGATAGGAACACTGGGGAGGGGGCACGCTTGGGTCAAGAGGCTGTGCTGTGCTCAGGACGCACCGACGGACGTATCCAGCGGGCGGCCAGGAGACATCTGGGATGGAGGTGAGGATCTGGGAGGCCCTGATGTACTTACGGAAAAGGTTATCCAGAAGGACCCATGACTCACTCTGAGGCTGTGTGCCGTCGGCTAGCTCCGGGCAGAGGGTCCTCAGGAAGAAACGTCACTGAGCCCTGGCACATGGTATTGTCACCTCTGAGTGACTGGCTACGGACAACCCACGGTGACAAGGAGGAATGGCAGAATCATAGGCACCTGCACTCCACCGTCGGGAGCTGGAGGAAAGGATGCTGTCTCCTCCTGGCCCCACAGCCAAACCCTTCGGTGCCCGTGCCCTATTTCTGTCATCGGTGTAGCCATTCTTCTCGGCCAGGCCTCCATCTTGGCCACTGATCTCCATGTTTCCTTCCACCTGGGATCACCCAGGTCATGGCTTCCCTTGCTCATGGCTTTTCTGGTGCCGTCTCTTCCTCTCCCTTCTCTACCAGCGCAGCACAGACCCTCATCACCCTGAACTTGGGATATCACACTGACCTCTTATTCTATGTCACCCTAACTGGTCCAACACCAACTGGGAGGTGGCATCAGGTGCTACATGTTATAGATCGTTTTCCACAAGACCACCCTCACTTCAGATACCAACTATAGATCTCCTGGGTCCCCCAGTCACCCACATTTCTGGCCAACTGGTTATAAATTCCAGGCTGCCTGCAATGCCCACAGGTTCGATATTTCACTGGAATGACTCACAGAACTCAGGGAAGTGCTCTACTTAGGACTGCTGTTTCACTGCAAGGGTCTGGAAGGGTCCTAGAAGCAGACCTTCTAAGCCCATTCCCCCAGGAGACAAGGGGTATCGCCCTCCTGGCACATCGGTGTGTTTACCATCCAAGAACGTCTCCCTGAGCCTCAGTGTCCAGAGTTTTTGCTGGGGCTTGGGGTCTGATTGGGCTGATATCAAGTGGCTCGAACATGGCTGGTCTCTACGGTGTGGCCTACGCTCATCCTGACTCTTCCCTTTGCATAAACCATGTAGTCGTCCCATTAGTGCAAACTAGCAGGGCCCGCCATGAGTAACCAGGAACCCCCGTCACTTGGAAGATCCCAAGGATTTAGTTTCCCTCTCAGGAATTAAGAAGGAAGGCCAGTCGAGTTCTTTATCTTATAATATCTCTTGACTGGTGTCAACTGGTAAATAACTGCTTGTCTCTTAAGCAATATCCATTCGATAAATATTTATGGACCAGGCCCCGTACAACTCAGTGGGAAGCTAAAGGTAAAAGATGGGTATGATTGGGGCGTCTGGGTGGCTCAGTCGGTTAAGTGTCTGACTCTTGGCTTTGGCTCGGGTCATGATCTCACAGTTTGTGGGTTTGAGCCCCATGTGGGGCCTCACATGGCTGGGGATTCTTTGCCTCTACTCCTCTCCCCTGCTTGTGGTCTCTCAATCTCTCTCTCTCTTAGAACAAAAGAAAACAAAACACAACAACAACAACAGACACCTCCTGGTGCTTAGAATCTACTGAGGGTTAGAGCATTACAGCACAGTGAGTATCTACAGTGGGGACAAGGAAGTCAAGCATCACAGGAGCCCTCTGAAGGATCAGTGAACCCTGACAATGAGTTAGCCAGGGAAGAGAGGGAGAAAGTTCTAGGCAGAAGGCGCGTGTGTAAAAGCACTGAGGCATGAAAGAGAATGACTCAGTCAAAGGGCTAAAGGAAGTTCAGAGTATCTTGCATATAGAGCATGAGGGGAGAAGGGGGAGATACAGGGCTGGAAAGGTCCGTGGGAGGTGGGGGGGGTGGGGTCGGGGTGACAGCTGTAGAATCATCCCCAATACAAGGATACATGGTCTTCCTCAAACACTGCCTTCATGACGCCAGGTCTTTGGTTAGAAATCTCCCAGGGCTACCACTGGCTGCCCCAGGACCATGGGCACCTCTCCGAGGCAGCTTCAACTGGGAAGTGAGGGCACTAATGTCTATAACGTTACAGGATGGAGACTGTTCACCCCAGCTCTCTTGCTCAGCTGGGTGCTCAAAAAGTGACACCGTGTTTCACACATTTTTGGATTTTTTTTCTCAGAGCCTAGTCCACGGCCATGGCACGTACTTCATAGCCGGGTTTGTCTTTTCCTCTTTTTATTTAAAAAAATTTTTTTTAAGTTTTTTTTTTTTTTTTTTAACGTTTATTTATTTTTGAGACAGAGAGACAGAACATGAACAGGGGAGGGTCAGAGAGAGAGGGAGACACAGAATCGGAAACAGGCTCCAGGCTCTGAGCTGTCAGCACAGAGCCCGACGCGGGGCTCGAACTCACGGGCCGCGAGATCATGACCTGAGCCGAAGTCGGACGCTTAACCGACTGAGCCCACCCAGGCACCCCTTTAAGTTTTATTTAAGTAATGTCTCCACCCACCCTGGGGCTGGAATTCACAACCCTGAGATGGAGAGTCACACGAGAGCTAGCCAGGCGCCCCCACAGCTGGGTTCCTTACGCTCCGATCAATCAACTTGGATGGGGAAAAAAGTATGCTTATTTCCAATGACCAATCGGAAATGCTTGTTATGCATTTATGCCTATTTCCAATTGAAATTCAGCAGTTCCTGCAGTTGTGACTGTAGATACCACAGTAGTAGGAACAGTACCAGAGGCTCTGTCACAATAGCGGCTGCAGATACTGTCACATTACAGGGGTTGCTGATCTCCTGAGGTACGATTTATGTGCATTGCCAGTTTGACGTCACACCTTCCAGACCTGCTGTTAGATCTTGTGAACGTGATATCAGAGAAGCACATCTTTACTCTGACAAGAATCCGGGGGCTTGGGGGCGCCTGGCTGGCTCAGTTGGTTAAGCATCTGACTCTTGATCTCAGCTCAGGTCATCATCTCACGGTTCGTGGGATGGAGACCCGCGTTGGGCTCTGCGCTGACAGCGTGGAGCCTGCTTGGGATTCTCTTTCCCACTCTCTCTGCCTCTCCTCTGCTTGCAAGCACGCTCTCTCTCTCTCTCAAAATAAATAAACTTTAAAACAAATCTGGGGTTTTCATTTTGATTATTATATTGACATAGTTTCATTTCCTTTGTAGTCATACATATTTTACTTTATGAATTTGAAAACATTTTCCTGAGTAGGGGTCCATGGGCCTCACCAAACGGCCGAGGGGACACACGGTAGAAAAAAAAAGGTAAAAAACCTGTGCTTAATAGAAGTATATATGTCACCCTCATTCTTCCTAAAATTGATGTTTGACTTTGGATACTGAGGTCATCTCTCTGGTCCAAGTCCATCACTTCCAATCCCTGGTGCCCTCAAAGGTGCTCTGGGACACCTGTCCCCAAAGAAAACAGCTGTATCAAGTGCATGCAGGGCACCACCTAAGGGAACATCCTAGGGGTACGGAATCCATCAGTTGCAGATCTCTTTCAACCAATGAGCTGAGAGCCGGACAAACCCTCACACACACCCTCCCTTGGGCCACCTGGGTCTACTGTGACTCGTCCCATGATACCCTTCATCCTAGCGATGGCCAGCTGGACCGGGGATTTCACTCGTGTCTGGCTAGTGGCCTGGGAGGTGGCCAAGCACGAGGGCTTGCCAAACAGGTACTTTCGAGTTGGATGACCCAGTTAGTTTCTGTCTCTTGGGAGACTGCACTTGAACATGCAAGGGGTCAGCAGTTGGGAGGGCTAGAGGAAGTGATCGACACAAAGACAGAGGTAACCGGTGAGAGAAGGGAAACAAAGTCCAAGGTGGAGCTTGCCAAGTGAGGGTGGGAGTCTCGCCCTGTGCCTGTGTCACTTCATGAAGGTCTGCCTCTCACCACTTGCAAGAGCAGACCTAACCTGCGCCCCTAGAGAATTGTGGCGGGCCAGGAATCCCCAGTCTCACACAAGGCTCACAGCACAGCATGACTCCTGGCATGCCAGAGACCCAAATGATGAAGTGGAGGGCTTTCTCGTCAGTCTCCCTAATCCTGGCTCAGTAGGCCCCCACCCCCTGTGCCCAGTGCCAGGGCCCCGTTAACCTCTTTGTCCTTGAAATCCCCTTTCCAAGGGTTCCCTATCTGCTTGACCGCTCACAAAGCAGTTAGAGCTGGTACTGTGCAGGTGGGGTTGGGCTGGGGGTGGGGGGAGGTGGCAGGCAGAGATGGGGAGGGAGGGACCAGGAGGTCTGCCACTCCCCACCTGACAGAGGCCACATGGAGTAGACCTCTGGGATCTGGCCCCCTTGGTTTCCCTTGCCCAAGCTCCTTCTCTCCGTCTGGGGTCTGTAACACTCCCCTCCTCTCTAGAATTCCTCATGGATCAAACCTAGTCCACTCTCCTTGCCCAGAAACAGATCCAGAGGTGCTGCTACGTCCATAGCTCTTTTAATCCTAACGTTTTAGAGACGAGGACGTGAGGCTGAGAGAAGTCTGATGCTAGCAGTCAGAAGAGAACAGTCCAAGCTCCTTCGGATGTTCTATAAAGACCCTGCACAAGGCAGCCTCTCCAGCGTCACTGTTCACAGCTGCCTGCTACCTGTTCCTCACTGCACCCTTGCCAAACTGATATGCTAGCCTCTTCCAAAACATGTCGTTTCATCTCCAAGTCTTGGCTCCTGATGATGCCCTGGCTAAAATACCCCTAGGATGCCCTAGTGAATTTTGGGTCAAAGTGTACTCCACGGTTCCCTGGTGAGGCAGGGATCGGGTCTTAATTGCCTCTGTACCCTCCAGCTTTGGTAAGGGGCCAAAAATGAGGTGTCCCCTGACCCCAATGTCACTAAATTATTAGGGTCCATAGTATAGTCCCACTTGGAACCCCGTGGGTGGGGTTTATTGAATCATTTAACAATACATAATGGGTCTATTATGTTCTAAACACTCTGCCCGGTGCTGGGGATCAAACGTGAATGGAGACATTAGCTGGCAGGATATCACTGAGCAGACACTTTAAGAACATTCTAAAAATCTATAAAAGAGAAACAACAGAGGGTTTAATCCGTGTTTTCCTCCAGGTGCGTGTTGGGGCGGCCACCCTCCCCACTCCCCACCGGGTTCTCAAGGCAAGATTTGAGAGGGATTAAGCATTATAATCCCCGGGTTGGGTCTCGCGTCCAGGAAAGCATGAGGCCTGAATCCTAACCAGGCCCCACACGTGGCCCCACTGTATCCCTAATTCCCCGCATCCGGGAATTAGCGGTCTGGTTTGCAGCTCGCTGCCATCAAGGGGCTCCAAAGAGGGAGTTGCAAGACCCTCAAACTATTTTCCCGGGACTCAGGAGACCCCATCTAGACGCCGGTCCCTGGCACGAGCAAGGGCCCCTAACGAGGGTCTCAGGCGACAATCTTAGGAGGTGCGACCCTTTTTAAAAGAGGAGACGGGTGGGCGCGAGCTCGGGAGCAGGCGGGCATCATTACTCCCAAACCGAGATCAGAGCTCTCAGCGGACGCCGGAGTGGGGGGTGGGTGGGAGGGGCCCCCCGGGAGAGCGTGGCTTCCGGGATCCGCCCCGCCGGGCACCGCCCCGAAGACGCAGGCGCCGATTGGCCAACGCGACCGCGGGGCGGGACCAAAGCTAAAGGGGCGGGGCTAGGGTGGCCTGGAGACGGCCGGGGCGGCAGCGAAACGCCGGAGGGGAAGCGGCGGGGCCGCACGTGGGTGTTTCGTGCATCTCTGTAATGCCCGAACCTAGTCCCAGGCGCATGGAGCCCACGCGAGACTATCCGCTGTTTGGGGGGGCCTTCTCCGCCACTCTCCCCCCCGGGGCCATCGACGTGAGGTGAGAAGGCGCGGGCACCGCTGGCCGACAGGGTGGGATGCGGGGAGCGGCGGGGGTCACCCCGGGGGTCTGCCTCGCCTCTCTCCAGCGATCTCCGGCCGGTCCCGAATAATCAGGAAGTCTTCTGCCACCGCGTGACGGACCAGAGCCTGATCGTGGAACTTCTGGAGCAGCAGGCCCACGTGCAGGGAGAGGAGGCTGCTCGGTGAGGGAGGCGGCGCCCGCGCGGCTGGCCAATGGGAGGGCCGGAGCTGGAGGAGTGGGCGGGGCCTGCGGCTGGACGTTTAATCGGGGCAATGAGAACTCCAAGGGCAACACTTTATCACCGGAAGCGAGCGAAGCTCAAAGGACTCAAAGATGCTGGGGGGGAGGGGAGGAGCGGTGAGAGATGCCCCTGCCTGACCCTGCTCCCCCTACTCTAGATACCACTTTGAGGACGTTTGCGGGGCGCAGGAGGCTAGGGCTGTGCAAGTGGAAACTGTGCAGCCCCTCTTTTTGGAGAACCTGGCCCTGAGGGGCTGCTGTCAAGAAGCCTGGGTCCTCTCTGGCAAGCAGCAGGTGGCTAAGGAAAACCAGCAGGTGAGGGCAGGGAATGTGAGAATCCTGAAGGGGTGAAGGGAGTGGCCCCGGCGGGGGAGGGGTGAGGGGCTGGGGTCGGGTAAGCATCCTGACACTGATCCCTTTAGGTAGCAAAGGACGTGATGGTGCACCAGGCCTTGCTGCGGCTGCCCCAGTACCAGACTGATGTCCTGCTCACCTTCAGTCAGCCCTCGTAAGGAGGACAGATAGGACACATGGCTCATGGCTGGGACCCCAGGAGGATCTGCTGGGAAGGGAGGAGCAGGGAGACTGGCTGGTGGGGTTCTCCTGGAAACAGGAGGTGGGAACTTCCAAACCGGAGGCCTGGATGATGTTGTCTCTCCATCTGTTCCCCCACCCTCAAGCCCTGACAACAGGTCATTTCTTAGCCCTGAAAATCTGTCACTTCTGCCCTGGAGCCTGGGTGACTTTGAACAGCTGGTGACCAGTCTGACCCTTCACGATCCCGGCATCTTTGGTCCCCAGTAAAGATCCTGAAGTACCGCGTGACGCTGCTGAAGCACATGGGGGCCCCGTTCTGCAAGGGGAGCGAGGGTTTGGAGATATTCCCCTAATTCCTTCCCTGTGCATAAACATAAGACACCTCCTGTCTGCAGAAATAAACTTGCTTTATACCCAAGATAATCTCTGTGCCACTGCATCTAACAAGACACCTGGATCCCCCCCCCCCCCCCCGCACCGGGTTCCCTTTGGTCTTGGAGTGGGGAGTGTAAAGTCTGTGCATCAGAGCCGAAGGGACCCAAGGCTGCCCAAATAAAAGGAGGAAATACTTTGGAGTGACCGGTTCAGCCCTGAGAGAGGGGTATGAAGTGTCCAGGGGGACGGGTAGGGAAGGTTTAAAGAAAGTGACACCCAAGAAAGGGAGGGAAACTATCCCTTGTAGTGATTCAACCCTGAGAAGACAGTTAGGGAGTGGCATAGGCGGTTCCCTTTGGATGGACGAAAAGATCCGCTGGTCAGAAGTCACGAGAACACAACAGTGGAGGCAGAAGTGTCTAAGGAGTGCTGATGTGGTGGTGTGGGAAGGACTGGCTGTTATTTGGTGTACGTGTGGTAGAGGGTGCGTAACTGGTCCCAGAAGAAGAGGGAAAGGATGGTGTGGGGGCCAAGGCGGAAGTAGGAGGCACCTATACCCTTGTACATGCCAAAAATGCCCTCTGTCCGAGCGGTCTGCCGCAGAGCATCCAGCATCCCCCGGTACATGAGGCCCTGAGAGCAGGTTGGAGAGGGAGGGAGAGCACAGGGAAGGGATCTGTCAGAGCCCACCAGGGGGCCTCATCTCGGCAGGCTGCCTTTCTGGCTGTCCCACCTGCCCCCACAATCTGCCTTCGCCCACCCCCTGGCTCTCCCTGCCTGCCGACACTCCAGAGCACTCACTTACCTTGCCCTGAGAGTCCGTGGGCTGGTTGTAGAGCCTCGTGCTGACCACATCAAACGGCGTCATGGCCAGGACCACCGCAATGCCACTCACCATGGCAGCTGCCAGAGCCACTTTCCAGCTCTGGGGAGGAAGTATCTAAGAGTGGAGGGAGGAAGAGTTTTGTCAGCCAATCATTCGAGGCCTAGGGAAGGATAGGCCCCGTCCTGGGGACACAGGAGAGAGCTGGTAACTCGGGAAGCTCCCATGCCACCACTTATAATACAGCGTGATGACACTTGGAAGGAGGAAGGGCAGGCTGCTTGGGGACTCAGAGACGACTGCTGCGAGGTAAGCGAGGTAAGCGACAAGAGGACAGTGGGAAGGGTGTCAAGAGTCAGTGAGCCCCAAGCCCTCCTGCTGTTCCCTTGTTCCCTCACACTGAATGTCAGCACTGTCCCCTCTGGCGGGGGGGGGGGCCCTTCAGCTTGCCCTTCCCCCCTGCCCACATTCCCGGGGTGGCCCCACCCCTTTCCCAGGCAGTACCTCCCACTGCGTGATGAGGTCCTTGGTGGATGAGAAGGTGCACAGCTGGGTGGAGGAACCGATGATAACTCGGGGCAGGCCGCCCAGGGCCCCACGCCACAACCCCACCAGACCATGTTTCTGGCCAATCTCGCTTAGCGCCTGAAACATGCCCTGGCAGGGGGAAGACCACGGGGGCGGGCTTCAGTCCCCCCAGCATCAGGGGCTGCCACCTAACACTGCCAGGGAGGGGTCCTTAACAGGCACCCGGTGTCTGGACAACCAGTTCCGTGTGGACTTAAGAGTCGGCCTGTGGCCCCTTCAGGGATCTACCACCCCCCCCCCCCCCCCCCGCCCCGTGGTTCCTTTCTTCATCACCCCAGGATAGGGGCAGGAAGCAAGGGAGGACGTGAGCAGCTCAGGAGAATGGGATGGGAGAAACAGGTGCAGAGACGTGGAGGAAGTGGGGACCATGTGGGAAAGAGGGTCTGGGCAGACTCCAGGGACGCAGTGGGGCTGAGCTGGTGGACCAGGCAGAGCCGGGGCTGGGTTGCAGTTGTTGGGGACAGGCAGAGAGCTGGGGGGCAAGGGGCGCGGGGGGCAGGGAACCGGTGGGGCTGGAAAACCCTCACCTGATGCTTATACTGGTGCCCTACTGCAATTTCCGAGGCTGCTTGTGCCTGTAGGTGTGTCTTCACCTGGGGACGAGAGAGTATCACAGCCTCCAGCCCGGGGGCCACCCTCCCACCCCAGAGACCCGAACGCCTGACCCCCTCACACTTCCTCTGGGGTGTTCGGCAAGTATATCCTTTTAATCTGATAATTATTGTTGTTCCCACTTAACAAATTGGTCATGAGACTCTGTGTCCCTTGGCTCCAGTCCCAGGGGATGGATCTCTTAGCACGGAGAAGACACCCCACCCCCTCTACATCCTCCTTCCCTTGGGGAGGTAGGGTGGGGGATGGGGAGGTTGGAGAAAGGCAACATTTCCTAAGACTGTTCCCGTATGGCAACACTCTGGTGTTCGGCCTCTCACGCCAGCTCGTATTCTCAGACTGGATCTCCAGCCACCCCTGTGAACCAGCCTGCCCATCAAACTGGGGCAGGTTGTGAGGGGTCATCTGTAAAACTTGCTCTCTGGCCCCCAAACCCCACAGGGGCATGTGGAGGCTGATTTTTGAAGGGGTCACTGTCCCTGAATCTCATACCCTGAGAGCGAGACCAGACAGACTGCCTCTCTTACAGAACTGACTGCCTCCCAGGATCTTCCAAGAGGAGCCCTAAGCAAGGCCTAATCCTAGCAATAAGCAGCTGTGTGACCTTGAGCTGGTCACTTCCCCTCTCTGGGCCTCAGGCTATTGACCCTTCATCTATTCCAGAAAACTCAAAGGAGAACACTGCGGGATTCTAATTCTGTGATGCCCGGGACTTTCCTTGATCCCCTACACCCGCTGATGTATGGTGCTCAAATTCCCCATCATCCCCTGCACGAACCCACTTCCAAGCTCAGTATCAGCTTGTGCAGGGCCCGGGCCCACCCGACACCAAGTGTCTGCCTGAAGGCCCCAGGCAAGATCCTTCTTCTCACCATGTAGATGGGGCTCCCCAAGTAGGCTCCCATGACCCCAGCCAGGGCCCCAGCTGCTGCGCTTCGTGGAGGGCTGAGGGTGCCTTCGGCAGTGTGCAGGTAGCCCCCAGCCTCAGCCAGCCCGTAGGTGCCCAGGCGGATGCCATTCATCAGGAACTGGTATAAGAGGGCGGGGGCCAGTCCCTTCTGCAAGGCAGCCAGGCCGTCCACCCTGCCGATGGTGATGAAGGCATGGAAGACGTTTCGGTAGTGCCGCTGGTAGGTGCCCGGGGCCTGCAATTCTCCCTGCAGCTGCATCCTGGTCTTTACCACTTCCAGGGGGTTGGTGAACAGACAGGCCCCGCAGGCTGCCAGGCCGCTCATCAAGAAGTCCATGGTGGGGTAGCAGTAACAGGAAGTGGCCCAGGAGTAAAAAAGTAAAACTGAGCTTCAGAAACGGGGGGGTCAGAAATCAGGGGGAGGGCCTCAGTCTTAGCAGTCCGGGCTGCAGGAGATAGAAATTGAGAGGTCTGGAGCGGAGACTGCTAGGGTCAAATGTCAAGAGGTCAAGGGTTAGCTGGAATTTGGGAGTCAGGAGCTGGCAAAGAGAGAAGAAAAAGGAGTTTAGGGGAGCCTGGTGAGAAGGTTATGGCAGGGCTCTGTCGGTCAAGGATTTGAGGCCAAGGAAGGGCGGAAGTCAGGAGGATGGCAGGTGGGATGATGAGGATGGTCGGCTACGGGGGCCCGGGAGCAGGGGAGGGAAATGCGGATTCGGGAGATGGGAGCCGGGAGGAAGGAAAAAGAAAAACAGCAGGTTACGGAGGAAAAAGGATCCTGGAGAAGATCGGTGGCGTCCCGGGGAAGGCAACGGGATCGATCTGTATCGGGGAAGCAAGTCGGGACTCCAGCCCGGGATAAGCGTCCCCGGGCAGCTGCCGAAGCCCGCTGCAGCTCCGGCCAGGGGTAGCCAGCGGAGGCCGGGCCGCCACACTCCAGTCACTGGAGCGCGGCGCCCAATCGGGAGCCGGGGAGAGCCGCAGCCGGGAGCGCGAGCCAATCAGCGCCGAGCCGGCTCCGCGGCCAATGGGAGGTGCTCTGAACGACCCGGCCCCCGGAATCCTGGGAGAGGCTGTCGAAATTAACTCTCCCCACGCCGGCGCCCGCGCCGGCGCGGCGGACGGGAAGCTCCGGGAGGGGCGTTGGGGGAGCAGAGCTTGTATCTCCCGCGGGGAGGAGAGGCTGGACCCAGGGCCCCTGGGCTGGGGTTTGGGGCTGCTCCTCTCGCGGGCGGAGGGCGCCCCTCCCTTCGCCTTCTGTCCGGGTCTGTGTCAAACTGTGGATCCGCTCCCTCCTGGGTTCCGGCGCCAGGTGAACCCGGAGGCTGCGGCTACGCCCGCAGGTGCAGACGGGGGACACACCTGCTGGACCGGATGGATCTCTTGAGGCTGTGGAGAGTATTCGTAGGCTCCAGCGCCGGGGTGTGGTGGCTGCGGGCCCCGAAGGTTGGCGTGGGAGCGCAGTCAACCCTGAGCTCTTGATCCTCGCGGCAATCCAGAGGCGAAGGGCGGACAGGGCAAGGCAGGGGGTTAGTTCCCTGGGCTTAGGTTTACACTGTCAGATGGTGGTGGGGGAGCCTGGGATCCTGGACCCCTGTCTTTGCTCATGAGTCCGCTGACAGTTAATCACGGGAGAACCGAGGAAAGAGGTTGGGTTAGCTAGCAACCCTGGGAAGGGGTGGAAGGAGAAAGAAGGCTTGGGAGAAAGAAAGCAGGATGGGGGATGTCATCTTGGGGAGGGAGGGAGGGAGGAGGAGGAGGCAGAGGCTGCCTGCCTGTGTGTGAGTGAGGCAGCCACCAGATTTAGACTCAGCGCCTCTGGAGTTCCAGTTTGGGTCCTGTTGTGCACCGGTTCAGTGACCTTAGGCAAGTTACTTAACATTTCAGACCTTCCTTTCTAAACAGGAATGATAATTATCTATTGCACCGACCTGAGTGCAAGTGTTGGACCTGTACTAAGTGCTCAGTTACCAGGTTTCCAGAAAAGCCGGGAGCTGTCAGACCCCTGTGCCCTGTGCCCTCCAGTGTCTTGTTCCCACTGCCCGGAATGTCCCTTCCTTCTTTTGGCGATTCCCAAACCATTCCTCGCCTTGACCTTTACTTCTCCTGACACTTGAAGCTTTTTCAAGTTCTCCACTTTCAGCCATTTCCATCTGGCTTTGCTCCTCAAGCGTTTACCCACATTTTTCATTTTAATTAGCAATTGTTTACTCCCTGACTCCTTCACCTCCCTGGGAGTTCTTGGATGCCCCAGCCCACCCCTAGACCCTGTCTGAGTCATCTCTATCTCACCATTGTACTGCTACCTCATTGAGCAGTTCGGATGAGGCTGGAGGGGTGGAGGGTAAAGTAGCACAGATAATGGGGCTTCTCAGGAGGGGCTCTGAGTCTTCTGGAAATTTCCAAAGAATGCTCTTAGAGTTCTCCACCTGGTGGACGGGATGAGAATTTTTTTTTAATGTTTTTATTTATTTTTGAGAGAGAGAGAGAGAAAGAGAGGCAGAGCATGAGCAGGGGAGGGGCAGAGAGAGGGGGAGACACAGAAGCAGGCTCCAGGCTCAGGCTCTGAGCTGTAAGCACAGAGCCCAACGCGGGGCTTGAACTCACAGAGTGTGAGATCATGACCTGGGCTGAAGTCGGACACTTAACCAACTGAGACACCCAGGAGCTCCGAGAATTAATTATCATTTTAATCCTGGAGTTTACACCAGTGGTTCTCAAAGTGTGGTCCTTGGAGCAGCAGCAGCACCTGGGAATTCACTAGAAATGCAAATCCTCTAGTCTTGCCTTAGACTTCCAGCACCAGGAATTCAGGAGGTGAAGACTGACTGACTACTCCGTTCAACAAGCCCTGTAGGTTATTCTGATGTGTGCTGAAGTTTTAGAACCATTAGTTTAGGCCTTTTGTCTTTAATATCTAGATACCCTAGAGATAGACTACTTTTATAGTATTATTTTTAAAAATACCTTAATTTTGGGGTGCCTGGGTGGCTCAGTCAGTTAAGCGTCCGACTCTTGGTTTTGGCTCAGGTCATGATCTCACAATTCGTGGGTTCAAGCCCTGCGTCGGGCTCTGTGCTGACAGCTCGGAGCCTGGAGCCTGCCTCAGATTCTGTGTCTCCCTCTCTCTCTGCCCCTCCCCCTCTCATTCTCTGTGTCTCTCTCTCTCAAAAATGAATAAATATTTAAAAAAAAGGGTTTTTTTAATAGCGTAAATTTTAGAAGTGTTAAGTTTACAGAAAAGTCGTGGGGCGCCTGGAGGGGCTCAGTTGGTTAAGTGTCCAACTTCGGCTCAGGTCACGATCTCACGGTTTGTGAGTTTGAGCCCTGCATCGGGCTCTGTGCTGACAGCTCAGAGCCTGGAGCCTGCTTTGAATTCTGTGTCTCCCTCTATCTCTCTCTGCCTCTCCCTGGCTCACACTGTCTCTCTCTCAAAAAAATAAACATTAAAAAAAAATTTTAAAAACAAATTTACAGAAAAGTTGTAAAAGTTGTAAAGATAGTATGAGAGTTCCCATATCACCCCCATCCAGTTTCCCTTGTTATTAACATCTTGTGTTAATATGATATATTGTTGGGGTGCTTGGGTGGCTCAGTCGGTTGAGCGTCCGACTTCGGCTCAGGTCACGATCTCACGGTCCGTGAGTTCGAGCCCCGCGCCGGGCTCTGGGCTGACGGCTCAGAGCCTGGAGCCTGCTTCGGATTCTGTGTCTCCCTCTCTCTGACCCTCCCCCATTCATGCTCTGTCTCTCTCTGTCTCAAAAATAAATAAATTAAAAAAAATTTAATAAAAAAATGATATATTGTTATAATAACGGACTGATATTGACACATTATTATTCATTAGAGTCCATATTTTACTCGGATTTTCTTCATTTTTGCTTCAACTTCTTTTTCTGTTCCAGGATCCCATGCAGGGCACCTACCACATTACACTTGTCATATTTTCTTAGGCTGGAAGAAGGCTCTGTCTTAGCTGTGACAATTTCTCCGATTCTCCTTGTTTTTGATGACCTTGACAGTTTTTTGATGACCTTGACAGTTTTTTGATGACCTTGACAGTTTTGAGGAGTCCTGCGTTAAGGATTTTGTAGCACGTTCTCTGATTCTCAGGATTGACCGAGGGCTTTTTGTCTCATGATTTTCTTTCTTTCTTTTTTCTTTTTTCCCCCCCTCATGATTGAACTGAGGTCATGGGTTTTTGGGAGGAAGACCACAGAGGTAAATGTCATTTATCACATCATATCAAGGGTGCCACTAGACACATACTGTCAAAGTGGCTTCTCACTGTGGGTGTTGATCTTTTCTTTTCTTTTTTTTTTTACACTTATTTATTTTTGAGAGACAGAGAGAGACAGAGCACTAGTCGGGGAGGGCTAGAGAGAGAGGGAGACACAGGATCCGAAGCAGGCTCCAGGCTCCGAGCTGTCAGCACAGAGCCCGACGCGGGGCTCAAACTCACCAACCGTGAGATCATGACCTGAGCCGAAGTCAGATGCTTAACCGACTGAGCCACCCAGGTGCCCCTGTTGGTGTTGATCTTGATCACCTGGATCAGGTACCCTTCGTCAGGGGTCTCCGTTGCAAAGCTATGATTTTTTCCTCCTCTGCAAACTGTACTCTTTGGAGGGAAGTCACTCTGCACAGCCCACACTTAAGGGATGGAGAGTTAGACTCCGCCTCCTCGAGGGAGAAGTATCTGCACAATTTATTTGGAATTAATGCACAGAAGAGTTGTCTCCCCCATTTATATATTCATTTATTCAACTATTGATATCTATCAGTATGGACCCACGGATATTTATTTTATACTTTGGGTTATAATCCCATATACTTTATTTTGTTGCTCAAAGTGTTCTAGCTTTAGCCTTGGGAGCTCTTTCTTTCATGGGCCATGCTTTTCGTGTTGTATCCAAAAACATATCGCCAAACCCAAGGTCACCTGGGTTAGCTCCTATATTTTTCTCCTTGAAATCTCAGAGTTTTACATTTTACGTCATAGGTCTATAGTCTTTTTTTGAGCCTGGATGATGTAAGGCCTGTGTCTAGATTCATTTTTAAAAAAATTTTTATGTGTATTTATTTTTCAGAGAGTGACACAGAAAGAGCATGAGCGGGGGAGGGGCAGAGAGAGAGAGAGACACAGAATCCGAAGCAGGCTCCAGGCTCCCAGTTGTCAGCACAGAGCCCGACGTGGGACTCCGAACTCACCGGGGTTCGAACTCAAGGACTGTGAGATCATGACCTGAGCCGAAGTCGTCGGACGCTCAACTGACCGAGCCACCCAGGCGCCCCTTTTTTAAACATGGATGTCCGACTGTGCCAGGAACTTTTATTGAGAAGAGTATCCTTTCTCCCCCCAACTGCCTTTGCTCTTTTGGTTAACATCAGTTGAATATATCCGTGTGGGTCTATTTCTGGGCTCCGTATTCTCTCCCGTTGATCCTGGTGTCAGTTCTTTTGTTAATAACGTGTCGTCTTGATGACTATAAACTGTCACCATTTTTTGCTGGGTGTGAATGTCCTGAGACAAATTCGAGAGGAGCGGAGGGGGGACCCAAAGGTGGACCCCAGGTGCCCGGGGGAAAGGGTGGGACCACAGAGAGGGGTAAGGAGCATGATGCAGCGTGTGGAGAACACTGGGCTGTGCCTCGTCTCCACCTGTGCTGGGGTGGCCTGGCACTGATGGGTTCGTTTGGCAGCCAGATCCCACACCTGAAGTGCTCAGACTCCTCCACCTGGTGGCAGTTGGACCGAATCCTTTATCCTTACCAACATCAGAACCGATCTCTATGGGGTGCCTGGATGGCTCAGTCGGTTAAGCATTCCATACAGAAAAGGAGGCCTGGGGATTGTGTGCTTCCAGAAGGTTTCTTCATTTTTTAAAAAATTACTTATTTTTGAGAGAGAGAGACAGACAGACAGAGCATGAGCAGTGGAAGGGCAGAGAGGGAGAGGGAGACACAATCTGAACCAGGCCCCGGCTGTCAGCACAGAGCCTGACGGGGGCTTGAACCCACAGACCGCGTGAGATCTTGACCTGAGCTGAAGTTAACCAACTGAGCCACCCAGGCGCCCCACTCCCGGAAGGATTCTATTGGAGTTCAAGGTCCCGGCCCTACCAGACACCAGTGGGACTCAGTATTTCTTTCACCAAGAGCTCCTCTCCCCTCATAAGGATTTTTTTTTTTTTTTTTTTTTTTTTTTTTTTTGGTTATAAGTGACGGAAACCCTACTCAAACCAGCTTACAGAACAGGAATTTGTTGACTCACATGACAGAACAGCGCAAACACAGGTAGGATTTCAGGCCAGCGGGATCGGGGACTCACCTCCGTGTCTCAGCCTCTCCCTTGTGTTGGTTTTATTCTCAGGCACCCCACGGAGTAGCCCTAGGCCTGTGCCTCATCAGCTTAGCATCCCCAGAGGAGAGACAGCGTTTTGGTTGTCTATCGCTGCATAACGAATCAACCCAAGACTTAGTGGCCTGACACACAAACCATTTCTTTGCTCAGGAGTCTGTGGATCAAGAATTGGGGCTGGGGCACCCAGGCGGTTAAGCGTCCGCCTTCGGCTCAGGTCATGATCTCACGGTTTGTGGGTTCAAGCCTCGCGACGGGCTCTGTGCTGACAGCCCAGAGTCTGGATCCTGCTTTTGATTCTGTGTCTCCCTCTCTCTGCCCCTTACCCACTCACGCTCTGTCTCTCTCTCTCAAAAATAAATAAACGTTAAGAAGAAGAATTTGGGAGGAAAACACAGGATTTGGGCAGGGCTCAGTGTGGACGCCCTGTGTGGTATTTGTTGGGTGTTGGGGTGGGGCTGGAGAATCCAACGTGGCCTTCTCACGTGTCCTAAGATCGCCATCCTAGCTGATGGCTGGGGCATCCCGGTTCTCCAAGTGGCTTCTCCCTCCACATGGCCGGTCACCATTCAGTAGTCTCACCGACATTTCTGTGCACGACGGCTGGCTCCTAAGAAAACAAAGATGTAGCTGTCAGTCCTCTTCAGGCCCAGGCCCCGAACAGGCCCAGTGTCATCCTTCACGTTCTCTTGATCAAAGCAGGTCACGGGGCCGGCCCAGGTTGAATTGGAGGGAAAATAAATTCTTCCTCTCTCTTGTCTTTAAGTTTATTTATTTGGAGAGCGAAAGCACACAAGCTGTGGATGGGCAGAGAGAGAGGGAGACAGGATCCCAAGCCGACTGCACGCAGTCGGCACGGATCCTGACATGGGGCTCGAACTCACAGACTGCAAGATTGTGACCTGAGCCGAGATCAAGAGTCAATTGCTTGGCCGACTGAGTCACCCTAAATTCTTCCTCTTACTGAGAAGAGTGTCAGAGTCCCATTGCAGAAGGGAATTTGGGATGGGAGGGACTGTTGCAACCATCTTTGAAAAATAACCTACCAGAGAGCATAGAATGTCTTTTTCAATGATTGGCGCCTACGTCCTGCGTGGATTATGCTTTGGCCCCGTGTGTGTCACAGGCTCACCCCTGAATCAATCTCGGTGGCTAGGGAAGAGAGCACGTGTTGGCTGGCTGCTTCTGGGCCATGTGGACTAGAATGATGGTGGCTCCCTGAAGGAGAACCAGGTACCAGAAGGTGGGGGTCAAAACCATTTCTGTCCGCCCCTGCCACCCCCACTCAGAAACCTTCTGTGCCTGTTCCTCCAGCCTCCTAACCTTCTTTCCATTTCAGCCAAGACTCTCTCCCCACAGTTCTCCAGATGGGCCCACTCTCTGTGGTCCCCCCAGATGGGTACCCATGCCTTGCCTCTTGGCCTGGCCAAGCCCTACCTGATTTTCAAGGAACAGTCTAAGTGTCTCCTAGGGTTACTTTGTGAATCACATTTCAAATTGCAAGCGTTTTGCACAGAAAAGGATGTGCGTTGCAGCCTTGATTGTAATGACAAAACCTGAAAGCGACCCACGTGTCCGGCCCTAGGGAATGAATTACAATAGTCAAGATTCTTTTTTTTTTTTTTTTTTTTTTTATTAAATTTTTTTTTTTTCAACATTTTTTATTTATTTTTGGGACAGAGAGAGACAGAGCATGAACAGGGGAGGGGCAGAGAGAGAGGGAGACACAGAATCGGAAACAGGCTCCAGGCTCCGAGCCATCAGCCCAGAGCCTGACGCGGGGCTCGAACTCACGGACCGCGAGATCGTGACCTGGCTGAAGTCGGACGCTTAACCGACTGCGCCACCCAGGCGCCCCACAATAGTCAAGATTCTTTCAGCAATAAGTGACAGAAACCCAGCTGAAACCAGCTTAAGCATGAAAGAATTCAGCGGCTCAGGAAATGGGGTGGTCCAGTGGACAAAAATGAGTTGTCAGCCCCCCCCATCTCTTGTCTCTGCTTCCCTGGGGTATGGGGCTCATTTTCTCCCCATTGAATTGACTAGGGTGGGGATGGCGGGTGGGGTGGGGGAAAGGCCAAGTCTGATGGCGCTAGACTTAACCTTGTTCCAGCTTTGTGCCCTTGGAGGAAAGAGGAAGCGGCTCTTTCCCAGGGAGGCTCTCCCTGCTTGGGTGACTCCTGCATTCCTGGGCCATTCTCTGTGGCCAGAGGATTGACCAAACCTGGGTCAGATGGCCTGGAGGAGACTGCTGTGGTCAGCTGTCCCACTAGAACCATATGGAGTGGGGTGGGGGGTGGAGGTGTGAAGCATTTCCTAGAAGACTTTTACTGTTCTTACCAAGGTGGTAAAACCTAGTTGATGCAATATTATATTCCAGGAAAAGCTGTAGTTACAAGAGACCGTGTAGCAACATGACAAAGGGTCATAAAGCAATGCTGAAGAGAAGGCAGAATACAGACTCGAAACGATGATGGTGTCCCTGGAATATGGAAAAACAGAAAGCTTTTGCCTTGGTGGGGGGTGGGACGCTGTATTGCTACATGAAAAAACCTTCACTACCTTTGCAAAAGTATTTGCACAACAAATACGTGTCCGTACAAAAATAATCCGGTGGGTGTCGCACGGTATGATTTTCAGAGCTCAGTTTCTTTTCGAACGAGACGGCGCACACATATAAATAAACAGACGGTGATTTTATAGCTCTGAAAAGTCGTGGGTTTTTTTTTTTTTCCGTCCTTGTGGTTGCTTTGAGCAGTGGGGCCCAGTAGAGCCTCTTGGTCAGGAATGTTAGAACATTCCGAGTGTGGTCCCACGGAGCTTCAGTCTGGGGGAGGAGGGGACATCTCTCACCAACAGCTAGGCAGATAGGAGGCCTCGGGGTGGGCCAGTCAGGACAGAGAGAGGCAGCGGGAAAGTGAGGGAGGACAGCGAAGGGCCCAGGGGGGTCCAGTCCACTCCATTCCTCTTCTGTCGGCATCCCCACTCACCCCTGGGTTTTAGAAAGTCTCAAGTGCCATTCATGTCTGCAGCTAATAACCAGCACTTTGGGGTTACGCTATTTATTTATTTGCTTATTTTAAAAGTTTATTTATTTTGAGAAAGAGAGAGAGAGAGAGAGAGTGTGTGTGTGAGTGGGGGAGGACAGTGGCAGAGGGAGAGAGAGAGAGAATCTTTTTTTAGTTTTTTTTTCAACGTTTTTTTTGGGACAGAGAGAGACAGAGCATGAACGGGGGAAGGGCAGAGAGAGAAGGAGACACAGAATCGGAAGCAGGCTCCAGGCTCCGAGCCGTCAGCCCAGAGCCTGACGCGGGGCTCGAACTCACGGACCGCGAGATCGTGACCTGGCTGAAGTCGGACGCTTAACCGACTGCGCCACCCAGGCGCCCCGAGAGAGAGAGAGAGAGAGAGAGAGAGAGAGAGAGAGAGAGAGAGAGAATCTTAAGCAGGCTCCATGGTCAACTCAGAGCCCGACACTGGGCTTGATCCCACAACCCTGGCTCAACCGACTGAGCCACCGACCACCGAGGTGCTGTCCTTATTTTTATTTTTTAAAGTAAGCTCTACATCTAATGTGGGGCTTGAACTCACAACCCTGAGATCAAGAGTTGCACGTTCTACGACTGGGCCAGCCAGGTGCCCCTTGGGTTATCTTTTTTTTTTTTTAATTTTTTTTAATGTTTATTTATTTTTGAGACAGAGAGAGACACAGCATGAACGGGGGAGGGGCAGAGAGAGAGGGAGACATAGAATCGGAAGCAGGCTCCAGGCTCTGAGCCACCAGCCCAGAGCCCGACGTGGGGCTCAAACTCACGGACTGCGAGATCGTGACCTGAGCTGAAGTCGGACGCTCAACCAACTGAGCCACCCAGGCGCCCCGGGGTTATCTTTTTTTAATGTTATTTTTGTAAGTAGCAAAATGAATAAGATATTCCCGTTTCGGTTAAAACACACGCACACACACACACACACACACACAACAGGATTCTTTTGGCTACTTAGGTGTATTCAGCTTTCTTGATTGGGTCTGTGAGATACTCTTGGAAAGATTTCCTCTCCCTGAAAATCCAAAAGGATCTAGAGATGAGGGCTGGGAGGTTAGATTCCTGGTCCTGGTGTGTGTGTGTGTGTGTGTGTGTGTGT
The DNA here is from genome assembly GCF_028018385.1 of Neofelis nebulosa. Lineage (NCBI taxonomy): Eukaryota > Metazoa > Chordata > Mammalia > Carnivora > Felidae > Neofelis > Neofelis nebulosa. The sequence goes on from NC_080797.1 coordinate 3,095,925, forward strand.
GTGTGTGTGTGTGTGTTGGGAAACAGGTGGGATCAACAGAATCGTGGAAACAGTCTGTAGGGAAGGAGAGTCAGAGACTAGTAGACCTATGGGGAGGATTCAATTTAATTTGTGTCAATTCCCAAAACATTAAGCACCTATTATTATTTTTTTTTAATTTTTAAACATTTATTCATTTTTGAAAGACAGAGAGAGACAGAGTGAGAATGGGGAAGGGGCAGAGAGAGAAGGAGACACAGAATTTGAAGCAGGCTCCAGGCTCCAAGCAGTCAGCAAGGAGCCCGACGCGGGGCTCGAACTCACACACCACAAGATCATGACCTGAGGTGAAGTCGGCCGCCCAACCGACTGAGCCACCCAGGCGCCCCTAAGCACCTATTATTATATGTCTGACCCTGTTCCAGAACTTGGGGATAGATACATCAGTGAGCAGAACATAAAGATCCTGCCACCAGGGAGCTTACTTTTTAACACGGAAAGGTAATTAACTATAAACAGAATTTGTCAATTTGAGAGCACAGATTTTGGTGCGTTACGAGCAATGGTTGCCGGCGGGGAAAGAAGGCAGGTCGGGAATGGGGCAGGAGGCGGCGGCTGGCAGTTTCAGAGTGGTGGGGCAGGCCTCGTGAGACGGTGGTCTCTGAGCAGTGACTTGAAGAAGGGAGGGACTCACCCATGGGGATGTCTCCGGAGGCAGGTTTCCAGGCTGCAGGCCCGGACAGGGATGGGCGGAGGGTAGGTCGGGTAGCGCCTGGTAGGTCGTTGCGAGAATTTTGCCTTTCACATGGAGGAGAAAAGGGGTCAAACACTTTTATACCAGTTTTCCGGCTTTTCTTTCCAGTATCTTGTTTGGGTGTGGGCACGAAGATCTAGAAAGGGCGGCACTGGGCGTGGGCAGAGGCCCCCGGATTTCATAACCGCCCTTGTATCTTCCTCCCACCAGCCTGAATCCAGGCTAGGCGGGGGTTCGCTCCACCCTGTTTTTATGGCACACCCCCAGCCCCTCAAGCACAGAGCAAATTAGAGGGGAGAGGGTCCCCCGCCCACCCAGCCTCAGGGGGTGCTGACTGCACAGGCCAGTCCACATCAAAGCCTCCCAGTGGCAAAGGGAGAGTCAGGGGCTGGGACCCAGAGAGAGGTGGGCAGAGAAGGGTGAACAGGCAGGGGTCCCAGCAAATGTCACACCCACCTGGAGGAGACCGGGGTCTCAGGTCTCCGACCTCCTTCCCACTGGAGGCCCTCTCCCCCTGCCCCCCATGCACACATGCACACACGCCTGACACAATGGCCGGGTGGGGCCAAGGAACTGGCTTCCTCTGTGGAGATCTCAATCTGGGCCCTCAGTTCCCGCCCCAGAAACACAGGAACAGGCATTCGGAGACCTGGCCCCACACTCCTCGCTCCAAGGGGTAGGCAGGACAGGCTGAAAATAGAAACAGCTTCCAGAAAGATAAAGGTAAGTTCAGGGAGGGGGGCACTACAGGGAGCGGGAAGCCTGGGTGGGGGTCCCGTGGTGTGACATAAAGAGTGGCTCACACCCAGAGGGACAGGTTAGAAGCTTAAGGGACAGGCTCTCTCGTGTGTGGTGTGGGAGAGATAGACACGTCCTGGAGGGACACACACACCATCCCTCAGCTGATACAGAGGTGTCCAGACGCCCGTGCCCGGTGCCCTCCCACCGGCCCGGCCCTGTGCCATTGCCAGCCCATCCTTCGTCCCCACCCCAGGGCCCCAACAGCCCCCGGTCCACGCAGCCACGCAGCCACAACCAGACCCTGTGCATACAGAACAGCCCGCTCTCCCACGCCGGCGTTTCAGCCTTTTTCCGGGACCCTTGGGATCCTGGGTCCATCACATCTTCCAGAACCCTAGTGTGCGCATGTGGAGTGCGGTGTGGTTTGGGGAGGGGGGGTGTCCGGTTGGGAGGAGGATCCGATTCCTGTTTCCTGCCCCTACTCACTCAGCCCTGGGAGGTGACAGAGTGGAGAGGACTGAAGGGTGAGTGCGTGGGGCCTGGTACCTGGGTCCCTGTGAGAGAGGCCTGAGTGGGGGGGCGGGAAAGGAAGTAAACGCAGGTACCTTTGGCGGGGAGTGGGGGGGTGGGGGAGGGATCCCTGAAGGGGGGCAAGGCTGGGGAGGAGCCCGCCAGCTGGTGAGGCCACTGCCTGGGTCACCTAAGGAGCTTCCTGCCAGAACACAGAGGCCATTGAGCTGCAAGATTCACAGCCTCCGGCCCCCAGCCCCCACCCGGCATCCTTTCTCCAGAACCTAATCCGGGGCCTGGAGGGGTCTGACTCTCCGGCCGCCTCCTGTGCGGAGTTTGGGGCCACCGCCCTGACCCTGCCGCCTTCTCAGGATTGCAGCCGCCTGCCCGCAGGAGGAGGTGAAGCCCAGGTTTCGGCGTCCTGGCCCCCCTGGTCCTCACCTTCAGTCCGGTCTCCCGACCACCCACCAGGCATCCTGGCAGGACCCAGGCTCCCACTGGGGCCTCTCTGACCAGATGCGGGGCGGGGGCGGGCAGGGATGAGGACGGGGCAGGAGAGACCGTGCCCGGGGCCCCCTGGTCTCTTGGGGTCAGAGGCTCCAGGAATCTTGAGGGCAGGAAAAGGAGACTAAAAATAATCCGGAAAGGGAGAGTCCGGAGAGAGGAACTGGGAAATGGGGGGCGGAGGGCCCGCTGGAGCAGGGAAATAGTGATGCATCCCTCGCTTCCCCGGGCCCGGGCGGCGCGCCTGCGCACACGCGTCCGCTCGCACCCCGCCTCTCCGCCTGCACCGCGCCGCGGCCCGCGCTCGCCCCCGGCCTGGCCGCACGGAGCGTGCGTTCTCAACACCTCTCGCGCGCTGGCGCACGCACGCAAGCACGCACAGCTCTGCAGCCGGACACGTCTGGCCATAGGAGAAGCGCGATGTACCGGGGCCCCCAACCTGGGTCTCCAGCTGGCCGCCCCCGCGCCGGCCTCACTGCCCCCTGTGGCCCGACTGTGGCAGCGGAAGCCAAAAGACAGAGAGAAATGGAGGCTGGGAGGCTGGGAGGGGTGAGAGGTGAGGAGAGGAAGACAGTGGAGATGAGAAAGAAGCAGAGGGAGGGCACTAGCCTTTTCCCCTCCCGCGCCCCCCCCCCACCCCGAAATCATGTCCCCATTTGCTTGCAAACAGTTTCTGCTGGGAGGCCTCCGTCTACCCATGGCGGGGGAAGGGGGTGGGTGGGGTGGGGTGGGCCTTAAGGGTCTCTTCCTCCCTCTTCCTCAGGGGATGACTCCAGAAGAGTATCCCACTCCTTTGAAGAGCCCAGAGGAAGATGTCAGCCCAGTCTCTTCCTGCAGCAACACCCCCTACCCAGAAGCCCCCTCGGATCATCCGCCCCCGTCCTCCTTCTCGCCCCAGGGCTGCCCAGTCCCCAGGGCCCCACCACAACGGCTCTTCTCCACGAGAAGCTCCCCTCACCCCCAATGATGCGCCAACCTCGATGTGCACCCCCATCCCCTGGGAGCCCCCAGCCTCGGCCCTCAAGCCCCCTGCCCTTCTGCCCCCCTCGGCTTCTAAAGCCAGCCTCGACTCCCAGACTTCCCCAGACTCGCCTTCCAGCACCCCCAGTCCAGTGTCCAGGCGCTCCGTCACCCCAGAGCCCGCTCCCCGGTCTCCAGTTCCCCCACCCAAGCCCTCCGGGTCACCCCACACTCCGCCCCTGCTCCCCAGGGCTGAGGTCCTGGCCCAGGGTGGCTCTGCCTCGGCCCCAGGCACTGTGCGGAGATTGGCTGGCAGGTTTGAATGGGGGGCTGAAGGCAAGGTCCAGGCTGGGGATGCCCTGGAGCCGGGTGCCCATGGGGCAGTGGATGTGAATGGCGAGAGAGAGGTTCCACAGGGCAACGTTGCTGGGAGCGGGTCACAGGAGAATGGCGCTCCGGGTAAGTGCATCGTGGAGCCCTGGATGCCCTGGGTGGGCTTCTTTGTTTTTAGTGCTTTAAGACTGGGTCCTTTCAGGGGCGATATATATACATATATATATATACATATATATATATATATATGTATATATATATATATTTTTTTTTAACATTAAAAAAAAAATTTTTTTTTCCAACTTTTTTTATTTTTGGGACAGAGAGAGACAGAGCATGAACGGGGGAGGGGCAGAGAGAGAGGGAGACACAGAATCGGAAACAGGCTCCAAGCCATCAGCCCGGAGCCTGACGCGGGGCTCGAACTCACGGACCACGAGATCGTGACCTGGCTGAAGTCGGACGCTTAACCGACCGCGCCACCCAGGCGCCCCAAAGATTTATATATTTTTGAGAGACAGACAGAACACAGGGTGGGTGGGGGTGGGACAGAGAGAGAGGGAGGGACACACAGAATCCGAAGCAGGCTCCAGGGGCTACATTTTTAAATTTTTTTTTTTTCAACGTTTTTTATTTATTTTTGGGACAGAGAGAGACAGAGCATGAACGGGGGAGGGGCAGAGAGAGAGGGAGACACAGAATCGGAAACAGGCTCCAGGCTCCGAGCCATCAGCCCAGGGCCTGACGCGGGGCTCGAACTCATGGACCGCGAGATCGTGACCTGGCCGAAGTCGGACGCTTAACCGACTGCGCCACCCAGGCGCCCCAAGGGGCTACATTTTTAAAAATGGATTTCGGGGCGCCTGGGTGGCGCAGTCGGTTAAGCGTCCGACTTCAGCCAGGTCACGATCTCGCGGTCCGTGAGTTCGAGCCCCGCGTCAGGCTCTGGGCTGATGGCTCGGAGCCTGGAGCCTGTTTCCGATTCTGTGTCTCCCTCTCTCTCTGCCCCTCCCCCGTTCATGCTCTGTCTCTCTCTGTCCCAAAAAATAAATTAAAAAAAAAAAAAAAAAAAAAAAAAAATGGATTTCATGTTGGGAAAAATCTGATTTCCATGTTTTTGGGGGGGGGTTTGAGGAGAGTCAGGGTGGGGGAGATAAAGATGCCTGGGGCTGGACCACCTTGTCCCACTGCTTGGTAGGTTAGGGGGAGGGAGGAGGCCCGGGCAAGGTGCGGCCGGGCCCCAAGGGCCTTCTCCTTAGGGCACCCCTGTCTCCCCCAGATGCTGTCCTGGCCTGTCCTCCCTGTTGCCCCTGTGTCTGCCACATAGGCCGGCCTGGCCTGGAGCTCCGATGGGTACCTGTGGGGGGCTATGAGGATGGCCCCAGGGCTTTCTGCCGGGCCTCCCCACTGAGGACCTCCCGCTCCCGCCCCAGCCCTCCAAGCCTCAGTCTCCCCCCAGTGGTCCTTACGTCCTACCGCTCCACTGCCGAACGCAAACTCTTGCCACCGCTGAAAGCCCCCAAACCAGCGTGGGTCAGGCCAGACATCACCGCTTCTGGGGACCCCCCGCAGCCAGATCTCCATTTGCCCTCCGAAGACGGAATCCCGACAGGTACAGAGCCCCGGTGAGCGGGTCTCTGGGCGGGAAGGGAAGGGCTGGAGGTGGATCTTTGTAAAAGCCAAAAAACTACCACCCACAACCCGCCCTGGACTCTTTGTTCTCCACCAGCTGCTGCTCTGGGGCTGACTGGAGTTGTAGTTTTTATAGTGAGCGTCTCCCGCTGGCGGGTGGGGGTCGGGTGGGGGCTGGAGTCAGGAGTCCGGGGCTAGGGATCCTGGAGATTTGTTCTCTTGACTCTGGGCTTTCTCTCCAGGGGACAATCCTGATGAAGCTCTTCAGGACACTCCTCCAGCATCTATGGAGGGCAGGTACCAAACACCTGCACCCTTACCCCTACCCCAGCGCAGGCTAAGCTTCAGGCCCAGCGAAATCTCACCTTCGCAGATGTGGGGGAAGGACGTCTAGGGCTCTGGAGACAAGCGGTTCTGTCCCTTACCAGCTGTGTGGCCTCAGACAAGTCACTTAACCTTCCTGGTCTCAGGGTCCTCATCTGTGGGTGGGGATAAGACACCAGCTACTTCACAGAGTTGTTGAGTGCGATATTGGTAAAGAGCCCCGCCCACAGCAATTGCTCTGGTTTACTTCCGGGACCTTGAGCCTCTAATGCGATGGTCTATAAATCTGTTTAGCACCAGGGACGCCTCTCCTGTGTTATGTGGGTTTGTTGATCATCTTAATGTTCATTTATTTTCTTTTGAGAGAGAGAGAGAGAGAGGCAGAGAAAGAGAAGGAGATAGAGAATCCCAAGCAGGCTCAGCGCTGTCAGCACAGAGCCCGATACGGGGCTCAAACCCAGGAACCATGAAATCATGACCTGAGCCGAAATCAAGAGTCAGATGCTTAACCGGCTGAGCCACCCAGGGACCCCTATTAATCATTTTAGATTCACCACCCCTGTCAGAGCTAGTGAGTTCCCACTCACTTATTCAGCCCTTGCTGGTAGGAATTCTCCTAGGTGTTTAACTTGGTTGAATGCAGCAGAGCAGGGAGGTGCGATTCTGGGTTCGATCATGCTGAATTTCACTGAGGCACAGATAGGACACGCCAGACAACCATCCACAGCTGAGCGATCTGGAGAGCTCTGGAGAGAGAGGCTTGGAAGTGTGTGGTTCCCAGTAGTTGAGATCGCAGGAATGGATGGGGCCTGCCCAGTACAGGGCCTCGTATACAACAGGCACATAAATAATTTTTACAAAATGTTTGTTTATTTTTCAAAAGAGAGAGAGAGAGCAGGGGAAGGGCAGAGAGAGAAGATCCCAAGCAGGCCCTGAGCTGTCAGCGCAGAGCCCGATGCGGGGCTTAAACTCACAAACTGGGAGATCGGGACCTGAGCCAAAGTCAGACGATCACCTGACTGGGCCACCCAGGAGCCCCGCATAAATAATTTTGTGTGTGTGGTTCCATCAGGGTCCCTGCACACTACCTGTGTGCGGATCATGCACTCCCTTACACTAGCATGTGAATAGCGCCCCCTGGGGGGTGTGTGATCGTGGTGGCTCTGGGGCAGTCCCTCCGTTTCTCTCTGCAGGGACAAGGAGGGGCTGGAATTGCTGAAGGAACAGAACTGGGAGCTGCCCCTACAGGACGGTGAGGGCCTCTGGACCTGGGGTCCCCTCTGTGCCGTCCCTTCAAGCAGTGGGGAAGGGTTCTGGGGCTCTGGGCTTCCCTGATGTGCTGGGTCTGTACTCCAGAGCCCCTGTACCAGAACTATCGAGCGGCTGTGCTGTCAGAGGAGCTCTGGGGGGTCAGCGAGGACGGGTGTCCCTCTCCAACAAACCCCGGCGAAGCTCCCACCTTCGCACGGCCCCCTGGACCTCGCAACACGCTGTGGCAGGAGCTGCCGGCTGTGCGGGCCAGCGGCCTCCTGGACACCCTCAGCTCCCAGGAGAGGCGCATGCAGGAGGTGGGCACGCCTGGGGTCCGGCAGGGCTGGCGCGGGGCGGAGGGGGGAGGGTGGAACCTGCGTCCGGGACTGGCGGGGAGCCGGGCTTTCCGCCCACTGCCCTGCCCTTCCTCCTCAGAGCCTGTTCGAGGTGGTGACCTCCGAGGCCTCCTACCTGCGCTCCCTGCGGCTGCTAACTGACACCTTCGTGCTGAGCCAGGCTCTCCGGGACACGCTCACCCCCCGGGACCACCACACCCTCTTCTCGAACGTGCAGCGAGTCCAGGGAGTCAGCGAGCGGTCAGTGGGGTCCTGTCGGAACAGCAAGCGGGGCCTCTGGCCGCTGAGCACTCCCTTAGCTTTCTGCTTGTCCCAGGTCCTCCCTTCCAGGGGCCCAGATAGCGCCCAGCTCTTCGCTCGGATTCCTGGGAGACCTGGCTGTGTGCCCCACCTCCATTGCGTGTTCCCCTGACTCCCTCAGGTTTCTAGGGACGCTGCTGTCCCGTGTGCGCTCTTCCCCCCACATCAGCGACCTGTGTGACGTGGTGCACGACCACGCCGTGGGCCCCTTCTCGGTGTACGTGGATTACGTGCGCAACCAGCAATACCAGGAGGAGACCTACAGCCGCCTTATGTGAGTGCACGTGGCGGGGGAGGGGGAGGACACGAGGGGAGCAGGGACGGGGGCGGGGCCTCCAGGTGGAAGCCGCCATCCGCCGGGACCGCTTTCGCAGGGACACGAACGTGCGCTTCTCGGCCGAGCTGCGGCGCCTGCAAAGCCTCCCCAAGTGCGAGCGGCTGCCGCTGCCGTCCTTTCTGCTGCTGCCCTTTCAGCGAATCACCAGGCTCCGCATGCTGCTGCAGGTACCTGTGCCCCCCGGGGGTGGGGGTGGGGGGCCCTCACGGGAGCACTCTCCCCCTCCCCCCCCCTCCCACCCAGCGTGGGTGGGGGGGGGGGCCCTCCTGCCCGGCTTCTCAACTCAGGACCCACCCAGCCTGGCTGGAGCCGACCAGCCGTCCCCGGAGCAGTCTGGGTCCCGCGAAGGAGCCCCTGGCTGGACGCGCGGGTTCGCCACTTAGCCCGGCCACTAGCTGGCCCAGTGGTCTTGGGCAGGTCCCCTCCTGTCCCGGGGTCTGGGGGGAACGTGAGGAGTGGCCTTTGAGGTCTCCCGCCGCGTGCCTCCCCAGTGGGGGTGATAGCACTCCCAGCGAGGCACGGATGAGCTCTTTGGGGGTGAAAACAACCTTAGCTGGTCCAATGTTTGCGGGGGCACATCGGTAGACGCGCAGCGTATCTGTGGCGTTAACGTTCCACGTGGGTAGGACGCTGCGGGGAAAACGTGTCTAAAGAGGCGCCTTGGCGGAGCGATACCGGGGATGGGGGTTAGGTTGAGACACGGAAACGCTCTTCTGTTGCAAAGCAGAAACTTCTCCCTAAACCAGGTCACCTGCTGTGGGTGACCCGGTGAGAGGCCCCATCTAGGGTATCAGCCTCTTCCTATCGTATTCAGTTTTCTATATCCCGGGTGTAGACAGTGCCATAATCATACTACTAATCGTAATAGCTAGACGGCTGTCGAGCGCTCTGTCCTAGGCATGGTTTTGAGTGTTGTCTGCCTGTTTCACATTACCGGCCACTGTAGGTGGGCAGTGTTACTGACCCCACTTTATGGATGAGGAAACTGAGGCACCGCGAGGTTCCATAACTTGCCCCAGGCCATACAGAGGATAACTGAGAGCGGCAAAATGGACGCCTGGGCGCTCTTAACCACTTGGCTGCATTGTTTGCGCCAAGAGCTAACGATGAAAATACTAGCTGTCTTCTTTTGTGTTTACTGCGGGCCAAGGAGTACTTTTCGTAGATTTACCTCGTTGAATCGTTACAGCAGTGCTTCTGGTCTGCTGGGTGGGTATTGTTGTCCCCATTTGACAGATGGGGAGACTGAGGCCCAGGGAGGTAACATGACAGGCTCAGGGTAATGCAGATGGGGAGTGGTGAGGTCTGTCTGCCTCCCTGAGGTTGGTTCCCCAGCCCGGTGAACCCAGAACATTTTGTCAAGCTACGTAGGGTCCTCTGAACAGCAGCCCCTCTGAATCCCAGGGCGGCAGAGCGGGGCGCCCAGTCCCTCTTACCTCCTTGTCCCCAGAATATCCTGCGCCAGACAGAGGAGGGGTCCAGCCGCCAGGAGAATGCCCAGAAAGCCCTGGGTGCCGTCAGCAAGGTGGGCAGGAGGGATGCTGGGGGGGGGGGGGGCGGATAGGGGATCGGGAGGCAGGCGACCAGGTGGTTGGGGCGGAAAGAAGGAGGGCTGGGTGACACGGCTCCCCCAACCCCAGATCATTGAGCGCTGCAGTGCAGAGGTGGGGCGCATGAAGCAGACAGAGGAGCTGATCCGGCTCACCCAGAGGCTGCGCTTTCACAAAGTCAAGGTGAGCCCCTGCCCAGGCACCCCCCCCCGCCCCCCGCAGTGCGGCCACAAGCCAGAACCTCCCCCTGCTCCCCCACAGGCCCTGCCCCTGGTGTCCTGGTCCAGGCGCCTGGAGTTGCAAGGGGAGCTGACCGAGTTAGGGTGCCGGAGGGGGGGTGTGCTCTTTACCTCACGCCCCCGCTTCACCCCCCTCTGCCTGCTACTCTTCAGCGACCTGCTGCTCATCACTCAGCCCAAGAGGTGGGTCCCAGGGAGGGAGGGAGCCCAGGCTGGGGTAGGGAGGCGGGGAGCTGGGGGTCCAGCCGGATCCCCCATTCGCCCTCTGAACTGCCTCTTCCCTGGGCAGTGGGCAGCGGCTGCAGGTTCTGGACTATGCCCACCGCTCCCTGGTCCAGGCCCAGCAGGTTCCGGACCCATCTGGACCCCCTACGTTCCGCCTCTCCCTTCTCAGCAACCACCAGGGCCGCCCCACCCACCGGCTACTCCAGGCCTCCTCCCTGTGAGTCGTGTCGCCTTCAGAAAACACCCTGGGACCCTCACTTGGATTCTCAGGCCCCGCCACCCTCTTCCTCAGTCTCTCTCCTCCACGGCCCCTGTCTGTCCCTCAGAAGGACCTCCTGGTTCAAACGTGACCCCTCCCTATGTCCCCACCAGATCAGACATGCAGCGCTGGCTGGGAGCCTTCCCTACCCCTGGCCCCCTTCCCTGCTCCCCGGACACCGTCTATGAGGACTGTGGTGAGTGTCCTCCGGGAGACGAGGGAAGGAAAAGTGAGGCTAAAGGGGGAAGATGGGGGAGAAGCTACAAAGGGCCTTGATCCCACTGTGTGTCACCCACCCCCAAGCAGACTGTTCCCAGGAACTGTGTTCAGAGTCTTCTGCACCGGCCAGGACTGAGGCACGAAGTCTGGAGTCCAGGGCTCTGCCCAGGCACCTGCACAAGAGCCCTGAAGGTGAGAGATTCTTTTATTTATTCATTCGGTGAATTAAAAAAAAAAGTTTATTGATTTATTTAGAGAGAAAGGGGAGAAGGAAGGGCAGAAAGAGAGAGAATCCTGATGTGGGGCTCAAACCCACAAACTGATAGATCATGACTCCAGCTGAGGTCACGAGTTGGACACTTAACCGACTAAGCCACCCAGGTGCCCCCTGTAGGAATTACTTTTAAAAAAAAAAGTAGATGATACAGTGTCTGAGGGTTATAAGTGTTGTGGGAAAACGCATGTAGAACAGAGTCAGGGTCAGGCGTCCCAGGGTTGGGTAGGAGTACAATTTTTTTTTAATGTTTATTTATTTATCATGTTTATTTTTGAGAGAGAGAGCGAGAGAGAGAAAAAGAGAAAAATAGTGAGTGGGGGAGGGACAGAACGAGAGGGAGACACAGAATCTGAAGCAGGCTCCAGGCTCTGAGCTGGCCACACAGAGCCCAGTGTGGGGCTCGAACTCATGAACCATGTGTGAGATCATGACCTGAGCCAAAGTTGGACGCTTAACCAACTGAGACACCCAGGTGCCCTAGGATTACAATTGAACATAGAGAGGTCAACGGGGTGCTGGCGCTCTCTCTCTCTCTCTCTCTCTAAATAAATAAATAAGCTTAAAAAAGTAAAAATGGGAGAGCCTGGGTGCCTCAGTCAGTAAAGTGTCTGACTTCGGCTCAGGTCATGATCTCACAGTTCATGAGTTCAAGCCCCAGGTCTGGCTCTGTGCTGATAGCTCAGAGCCTGGAGCCTGGTTGGGATTCTATGTCTCCCTCTGTCTCTGCCCCTCCCCTGCTCGTGCTCTGCCTCTCTGTCTCTCTGTCTCTCTGAAAAATAAATAAACATTTAAAATTTTTAAAAATAAATAGGAGGTCGAGGTGCCCCTCCACAAGGAGGCACCATGTGAGCAGTGACTTGACAGAGGTGAAGAACTTAGTTGGGCGCATGGTGTCTGGGAAAAGAGTGTCCCAGACCAAGGCAGGAGTCGGTGCAAAGGCCCTGTGGCCAGAGTGTTTGAAGAATCCTAAGGAGGCCAGCCAGCCTGGTAGACGGAGTGAAAAAAGGCCAGAGAAACAGATGAGGTCACAGAAGTAAGGGCGACCAGACCGTGCGGGTCCCGTAAGAACTCCAGCTCTCCCTTGCGTGAGATGAGCAGCACTGATGAGAGATGAGCAGGGCTGGACAGGAATGACACGCATCTTCTGTTGCTGCTGCTGTCTCCACTTCTAATGAAATGGCCCTTCTACTGCCGCTCCAGGCTTCTCCACTCATCCCCACCCTCACCGTGACCCCCAGGCCTCAGACCCCGTCGGACCTCCTTTTCCTTCTGTCCCGTCCACTGCCCTGGCTCCACTCGGGCCCCTGTCTCTCTTTTCCCAGGCTGGCTAAAGGGCTTTCCTGGGGCCTTCCCTGCCCAGCTGGTGTGTGAAGTCACAGGGGAACACGAAAGGAGGAAGCACCTTCGCCAGCACCAGAGACTCCTCGAGGCCGTTGGGCCGTCTTCAGGCCCCCCCAGCACTCCCCCACCCTAAGGCATGCGGGGCGGCGGCGGTGGTGCACAGGTTGGGACAGCTGGTGCTTGGCTCGGGGAGGGCAAAGCCCACCCATCCGTTGGATTCGCTGTCAGTGGGAACGCTACCTCTATTGGCAACCAATAGGGACCGAGCTTCAGGAGAGAGCAGCCAACGGACACGCTCGAGTGAGCGGCCAATGGGGAAAGAGGCTTAGTGCAGAGCAGCCAATGGGTGCTGAGCTGGCTGAGCCCCTGGCTAATGAGTATCCCTGCTACGCTCACAGCCCAGGAAGACTAAGCTAGGTCAATAAAGCTTTGAAAAGGGCTGCGCTGGAGATAAAGTCTTAGAATAAAATAGCCAGTGGCGATAAGCAGGGAGCCATCCGGCCACACAAGATGGGGGTCTGGGCCCAAGAGACCGGTAGTGACCCTGCCTCGTTCTCCAGCCACGACTGTCCTGCCCTTTGAGTCTGGGAATCTTTGGATTCCATTCCTGGGGTGCCTCCTGTACCCTCTCAAGCCACTTCCTCTCTTCTAGAAGAATCCGGAGTGTGTGACTCAGAATGTGTGTGTGCGCGTGCATGCATGTCTCTGGATGTATCAGGGAAGGTGATTCTGCTGAACATGGTGTGTGTGTGTGTGCGGTCTTGCCCCCCGCCCCAGGTGACCAGGTGCCCCATGCCTTCCCTCACCCCCTGTTTTTCCTATTATTCTCTCCAAGAAGACAGGAGGTCTGAGCTCCAGACGAGATGTGCTGGGTGTGGCTTGGCAGCCAGAAGCTAGAGTTGGGGGTGAGAGGCCTGGGCGCTGGGCCAGGGGTCCATGGCAGCCTGGTAGCGGACGAAGATGGCCAGTGGCTGCGGCCTGAAGCCCCCTGAAGCTTCCTTGCCCCAAACTTGGCCTCCAACCCAACCGTATCCAGTCACGCAGCCCCCGCTTCGGGCTTCAGACCGGCTCTGGGTTTGGGTGAAGAGACTAGAGCTGTGGATCGCGGGCCCTCCGGTGAGCCTCCTGGCCTTTCCCGCCGTCATCCTGGCCCTGTCACAGAAACACTGGGCCAGCCAGTGGGGAGAGGACAAAGAGCCAGTGTAACCCCCTCCGGAGCATCTCCTTCCAGAGGAGAAACCGCCCTGCAGGATGCCACAAGGACGTGAGGGATGGGGCCAGGGCGGAGCAGACAGTTGCTGGCGAGGGTGGGGGGTGGGGTGGGGGGAGGTGCCCAGGCCTGGCACCAGGCCTCCCCTGAACTAGACCATCACTCTGTCCCTTCTGCTCATGCGTGGCAACCGGCCCAGGACAGCAACCGCCACGCCAGCCACAGGAGGTGGAAGGACTCTGGGAGACTCGGAGGGAGAAAGGGACTGGCATTTGGCCGTCCGGGTTTGCACAGTGCCCGGCGAATGAGAAACCCTCAGTAAACGTTGGTGGACCTGTATGGAGGAAGGCGTGTGCTTAAAGTTTCCCAAGTGTGGCTTTGTAAGGGGGTGGGGCTGCTTGGAAGGAGATTCTTTGAGAGCCGGGGTCGGTTCTGCTGGGCCTGGGGCTTGCAGACCAGGAGCATGGCCTGAGGGTGTTGGCCCCCACTCGTAGTTCCCCGGGGGACCTAGGCAGTGGCGGGGAAGGGTCTACAGCTGGAGCAGAGCGCTGTTGCGGGTTGGGGAAGAGTACAGGGCAGGGCCAGGTATGGCTGGGACTCCAGCAGGGAATGAAGACCTAGGGAGAAGGGCAAAAAGGGCAGTCAGTCAGCAATAAATGTCCTTTACTGACCAGCTAAGCATCTCTATTCTATTCTATTCAATTCAATTCAATTCAATTCAATTCAATTCAATTCAATACAGTACCTATTTATGGAGCGCCTTCTATGCATCAGGCACTGTTCTAGGACACAGGGGTACAGAGATGAAAAAGACTAAGGCTCCTCAAGGAGCCTACATTCTGGGTTGAGGGAGAACAAATGCCAAGTAAACAAATTAATAAGCAAGGGAGCAGTGAGTGCTGTGAAGAAAATACAGGAAGGGGCTGGGGTTCAGAATGATTGTGTGTGTGTGTGTGTGGCTTTGGGGAAGAGCCTAGAGGAGGTGATGTTTGAGCTGAGGTCCAAATGACAAGAAAGCAACTCTGGTAAGATCTGGGCAAAGAACATTCTGGGGTTGCAATAGGGGGACTGAGGTTCCAGGAAGAGGAGGTTAGTGGTCATGGAGGGGGCCGGTGCGCTCGCTCTTTGAAGTTTCCTGGTGGGGGAGCCCCTCCCCACTATGCTCCCCTCTTCCTCTGAGATACTGAGATAGACACGCAGAGGCAGACAAACAGCCACACACGCACTCTGTGTACATTCCTTCCAGGCTCCTCACCGCCCCCCGCCCCATTCCTGCCCTAAGGAAGCCTCCCTTCACCAGTTCAGAAGTTCTGATGCTGGGATAATGGGGAGATGGAGAGCAGACAAGTGTTGTTCTGGGGACACGCAAACACACAAAATGCAACCACACGTTCCAAAGGAGACTGAAAAGACAGGGAAGGAAGAGGGCTCTTACCCTTCTGTTACCTTAGGGGCCCCTTTCCATTCTGGGGTGACCCCAGTGTGTCTGTGCAGTCCTGAGGGGTCTGTCCTCTGCGGGCCTGTGGCAGAGGGCGGAGGGCCACGACGCCTGGCTTCAATGGGAGAGGTTGGTGGATGCGGGGAGTGAGGACCGCCGTAAACGTGGAGAAAATGGATGGGAGGGGCGCCTGGGGGGCTCAGTCGGTTGAACGTCCAACTTCGGCTCAGGTCATGATCTCACAGTTTGTGGGTTCCAGCCCCGTGTCGGGTTCTGTGCTCACAGCTCAGAGCCTGGGGCCTGCTTTGGATTCTGTGTCTCCCTCTCTCTGCCCCTCCCCCATGCACACTCCGTGTCTGTCAAAATAAATAAACATTAAAAAAAAAAAAGTGGATGGGAGAAGGATCGGGCGGAATGATGGGGTAGTGGTGGCGGTGATGGGTAACGTGCCTCACCCTACATTCTCTCCCTCCGTCTCCCACGCACTGTCTACCATAGTCGTGTACCTCGACCGTCTCACCCCTCTGGTTGCCTCCTGCAACTTCCTTGTAGGTGCGATAGGAGGCTCCAGGGGAGAAGGAGGCTCTCAGGGCTGCCAGGGTTGCCATTCCAGGCACGGTGGTGTGGGTAGCAGGTATGAATGTCCCAGGTGATGATAGAGAGGCTCGCCGACCCACGTGGGGAGTCCTGGGGCTGCCATTACCCCCATTCCTTCGCATTCTGTCATGCTGGGGGGATTTAGGAAACAGATATTGTCAGAGGCCCCGGAAAGGTGCAGGTGGGGAAGCTGGCCCCCCTCCCCGGGAATCTCTCTGAGTCAGTAAGTCCTTTCTCCACCAACAACCTTGCTCCTCGTGTTCGTGGTCTCCACGTTTGGGGAGTCGATGACAATGAAGATAGGACAGGGCACCTGCCTCTCTTTGGGCTGGCCCTTCTGTGGCCTCTGGGTCAACATCGTCGTGGCGGAGGGGGATGCAATCGTGACCACAAGCAACAGGTGGACGAGAGGAGCTGCCCCCTTCTCCTCACATGCTGCTCACTGGCTCTCTCCCCTCTCCTGGTCCCACTGAGCCCTCCAGCCCACTTCTACCTGAGATCCTTTCCAGAGCCCTTCAGCCGGGCTCTCTGTCCATCCCTGAAAGCTAGTCTCTTTCCCCTCCTTCCTTGCTCGCTGGGCTCGCCTCCTCTCTTCAGGGACAGGGATAAGTGCTGGTTCCTGCTCTCTGGGTTGGCCAGTTCACCAGACGGGCACCCCATCCGGTGCAGGAGTAGGGTATCCGCTCCTCCGCCTGCCTGGCGAACCCCAGACCTTGCTCCGCAGCACGCCCAGTCCGAACTGCGGACTCGCCACCCAGCGGCCCCAGAGAGCCACGGGCCAGGGGTAGAGGGGTGCAGAGGGGCAGAACTCGCCCTGCGCCCGCGCCGGGACGGCTGGCACCCTCGGGGGCGTGGCCGGGTTCTCCCTGGGCTCTGCGCTCAGGGATTGGCCCCGTCCCCAGTCCTGGCCCGCCCCTCCGCGTCGGGCCCCGCCCCTCTCTGCTCCACGCTCCGCCCCTCCGTGCCTGCACCGGCACCTGCGGCGCGAGGAGGGCTTCCCGTCTTGGGTCCGTGACGCGTCCTGCGGCTGGTGCTCCGGCTCCGGGTTCGCTGTGCTCGCCTGTCGCGCGAGACAGGATGGGGGTGGCGCTCCCACACACCCCCCTCCCGCCGAGGAGCCCCTGAGGAGTTGAGGAGCAGGCAGAGGGCACGTGCGGGGCACCTGCTCCCCGGGCCCCGGGGCCCTCCCCACGCTCGCGCCCCTACCGTCTCTCCGTCTCCCGCGGTGGTTCTGGGCCCTGGCAGAAGCTTGGCATTTCAGCTCTTCCTTCATCACGATTGAGTTCTTGGGCATGAATGTCTGCCCCCACTCTTCAATCTTGTTTTTCTTTTAAGATTTTTAAGTAATCTCTGCATCCAAGGTGGAGCTCGAACCCACAACCCCAAGATCAAGGGTGGCCTGCTCCACTGACTGAGCCAGCCAGGTGCCCCTAACATAAATCTTCTTGGTGGGAATTATGCCACCCTCCCTCCCGAGAACACAGAAGTCACTTTTTTGCTATTTGTAAAATATGGTCTCCCCCCCTCTTTTTTAGGTATAATTTTTAAGGTATATATATATATATATATATATATATATATATATATATTTCCCATTTTTAAATTTTATTTATTTATTTCAATTTTGATTCCATTATAGTCAACATACAGTGTTATATTAATTTCAGGTGTACAATATACTGATTCAACAATGTTTTAATTTATTATTAATTTTTTTTTAATGCTTATTTTTGAGAGAGAGAGAGAGACAGAGACAGAGACAGAGTGTGAGCAGGGGAGGGGCAGAGATACAGGGAGACACAGAATCGGGAGCAGGTTCCAGGCTCTAAGCTATCAGCACCGAGCCCGATGTAGGGGTTGAACTCAGGAACCCTGAGATCATGACCTGAGTGGAAGTCAAAGGCTTCACGGACTGAGCCACCCAGGTGCCCCATGAGGGTATATTTTAAAGGCACAATTTACATACAGGAAAATTTACCCTTTTTTTTTTTTTTTTTTTTTTTTACATTTTTAATTTATTTTTGGGACAGAGAGAGACAGAGCATGAACGGGGGAGGGGCAGAGAGAGAGGGAGACACAGAATCGGAAACAGGCTCCAGGCTCCGAGCCATCAGCCCAGAGCCCGACGCGGGGCTCGAACTCACAGACCGCGAGATCGTGACCTGGCTGAAGTCGGACGCTTAACCGACTGCGCCACCCAGGCGCCCCAAAATTTACCCTTTTTAGTGTAACGTTCTGAGGTTTTTGGCAAACATCTATAGTCACGTGACTACCACCATGATTGAGAAACAAAGGACTTGCATCGCCCCTCCTTCCCCAAATTCCCTGTGCCCCTTTGTGGTGAACCCCTTCCCAATTCCAGCCTCTGGCAACCCGGGATCTGTTTTCTGTCCCCTGGAATGTTGCCTTTTCTATAACATCATATAAATGGGACCATACAGTATGTAGCCTTTCAAGTCCGGCTTCTTCTGCTAAACTTAATGTATTTGAGCTTCATCTATGTACTTCATTACTTTTCGTTGTGGACTAATATTTCAGTGCACGGATACATCAGACTTTGTCCATTCCCTAGTGAAGGGACGTTTGGCTTGTTTCTAGTTTTAAGTGATTATAGATAAAGCCGTTATAAATATTCTTGTACAGGGTTTTGTGTGATAACTATCATTCTACTTGGGTGTACACGTAGGATTGGCCGTGCCGGGTCACACGGTAAGTGTACGTTTTAACTGTTTTAAAAACTGGCAGGGGCGCCTGGCTGGCCCAGTCGGTAGAGAATGCAACTCTTGGGTCTTGGCTTGGGGTCATGAGTTCAAGCCCCACGTTGGGTGCTGAGCCTACTGAAAAAAACAAAACAAAACAAAACAAAACAAAACAGAACTGGGGGCGCCGGGGTGGCTCAATCGGTTAAGTGTCTGACTTTGGCTCAGGTCATGATCTCATGTTCGAGCCCCGCATTGGGCTCTGCGCTGATTATCTTGGAGCCTGCTTCGGATTCTCGCTCTCAAAAATAAACAAGCATTAAAACAAACAAAGAAACAGCTGGCAAACTGGGGGTGCCCAGCAGCACCATGTTACCATTATTTTTTTGACTGCTCGGCTTCCTTTCTTTTGGGGGGCTGTCGCTCCCCAAGTCCGTGTGGCTCTGGTGGGCTGTCGGTCCGGGCATCCGCCTTCCCACCTCCAGAGATGTACACGTGCCCCAGTCGAGGCCAGTCAGACTCTGAGATTCGGAATCCCGATCAGGAACGGGCAAGGGTGGGGGTGAGTGGGGTCACCTGAGGGGAAGCAGTGAGCAGAGGGGCCACGTTCCCTGGCTCCCGTCGAGACTCGCCTGGACGTTCAGCTTCCTCTCTGAGTCTGTGTTCACCCAGTATTGCCCCGAGGCATTCCTTCTTGCCCAGCTCAGCCAGTCTGGGTTTGTGCTCGCAACCGGAGAGCTCTCGCTGATACACCAGCAGCTGGTTGGCCAGGACTGAGATTCTGCCAGGCACCTTTGTGCCTCGAACGTTGTGGTCAAAAGGCAGCCCCTCTGAACAGATGCTGGGGCGGTTGTCTGGGCGGGGAGGAGCCCCTTTAGGAGACAGAGAACAAAGTACCTCTTCCTCCTGGTCAATGCAGCCCCCTTGGAGGGGCATCGCTCGTTGAGCAGAATGCAGACTGGACCTCAGTTCTCACCCACCCCTTCCACTGTGCGCTCTTGTGCAGTGCTCACCCTCCCCAACTTTCTGCGGAGACCCTGCTGTCAGGTCCCCCACTCTTCCCTTCAGCTCTCTTCTCCTCGCCCCCTTCCAGTTTACCTCTTCTGAGTTTTTACTTGGACCACATCGAGGCTGATAACGGCTATGTTTACTTCTGTGGCCATAGTTAAGTCTTCCGTGCTTTGTCTATCTGTTGAGTCTGAAAGTTGAAACTCTAACTAATAGTGTTTACCTTATATATTGTGACTTTATACATAGATTTCCCTGCAGGCCTATAATCACTAGGATTGCATTTCCTTTCTTAAACTATTTTTTAAGTTTATGTATTTATGTATTTATTTATTTATTTATTTTCAACTTTTTTTTTTTTTTGGGGGGGGGACAGAGAGAGACAGAGCATGAACAGGGGAGGGGCAGAGAGAGAGGGAGACACAGAATCGGAAACAGGCTCCAGGCTCCGAGCCATCAGCCCAGAGCCCGACGCGGGGCTCGAACTCACGGACCACGAGATCGTGACCTGGCTGAAGTCGGACGCTTAACCGACTGCGCCACCCAGGCGCCCCTATTTTATTATTTATTTATTTTTTTTAATGTTTATTTTATTTTTGAGACAGAGAGAGACAGAGCACGGATGGGGGAGGGTCAGAGAGAGGGAGACACAGAATCTGAAACAGGTTCCAGGCTCTGAGCGGTCAGCACAGAGCCTGACGCGGGGCTCGAACCCACAGACCGTGAGATCATGACCTGAGCCGAAGTCAGAAGCTCAATTGACTGAGCCACCCAGGAGCCCCTATGTATTTATTTTGAGAGAGGGAGAGAGAGAGAGAGAGCACATGAGTGGTAGAGGGGCAGAGAGACAGAATCCCAAGCAGGCTCCAAGCTATCAGTGCTGAGCCGGATCCAGGGCTCGATCCCACGAACCCCCAGTCCATGACCTGAGCCGAAATCACGAGTCTAATCAAGCCTAACTGACTGAGCCATCCAGGCTCCCCACTGTTAAGCTATTTTTAATTACCTTTTGAAAAACAGCATCTGATACATTCACAGGATTATATGACATATATGTTGGTTATAAATTATTATAATATAATAAATGCCTGTGCAGCGAGCACCGGAATGAATAACCTATTACTAATAACCTGTGTGCCCGGTGTAATCCTCTCTGCCCCATTTTCCTGCCTTTCCCGGGAAATAATCACTACTCTGTATTTTGTGTTTATCATTCTACTGATTTTCATTTTTGTTATTTTTTTTTCAAATTTTATTTATTTATTTTAAGTAATCTCTGTACCCAACGTGGGGCTCGAACTCACGACCCTGAGATCAAGCGTGGCATGCTCCTCTGATTGAGTCAGCCAGGCATCCCTCTGCTGATATTTATTTACATTTATTTATTTTTGAGAAAGAGCACAAGCAGAGGAGGGCCAGAGAGAGATGGAGACAGAGGATCCCAAGCAGGCTCCATGCGGACAGGCCGGGCTCGATCCCGTGAACCATGAGATCGTGACCTGAGCCGAAATCAAGAGTCTGACGCTCAACCGACTGAGCCACCCAGGCGCCCCTGATTTTTAAAACGTACCACGCCATCAAAGTAGTGTGTATACTTGACGTTGCATTTAGTTGGGCTTTTGGAACTCTCTAGAACTGGGATCCTATTTATAGCGTAGACTTCTGGGAGTTACGTTTTTCAGGAAGCATATTTCCAAGATTCTTCCATGTTGTTTTGTGTGGCCATTAGGATGAGAAGCTCTTAGAAACTCCAGGAGAACTAAACGAGACCCAAGGAAGGAAACAGAATCCTGAAGTCACTAGTTCCCCTCAGCCTCCCGGACCCGGGTGCCTCCCGACCGCGGCCGAGGGTTCTGACCATGGCGCTTGTCCCCACTAGGGCCGGAGCTCTGTCCTCGCCAGTGGGATTGGTGTCTTAGGCAAGAGACCCCACAGGGCTCCCTGGCCCCACCTGAAGATACAGCAAAAAGCCGGAGACCTCGAAGCGGGCCCTCACCGGACCATGCTGGACGGCCACGAACTTGGACTTCCAGCCTCTGAAAACGCGAGGGACACATTTCTGTGGTTTATAAGCTACCCCGTCTGTGGCATTTTGTTACGGCAGCCGGACAAACTAAGAAACGGAGGAAGAGCCCTCGCGGGATCTGAGTTCCTGATTCTGGCTGGACTTCCCGCGCTGCTGAGCACGTGACCTTGGGATTCGCCATGAACTCCCCTTTTGCTTAGGCCTCTTTGGGTTCCTTCCATCATTTGTAGCCACCCACAGGCGCAAGGATGCCTTCCAAAAACCTGTGTGTTTTTGTTTGTTCCTTCTCCGTATCCTGGCGAGAGAGCACGAACGATGAAAATGATAATGTAATTGTAACAACTCTCACTTTCTGGGAACTGACTATGCAGCAATGAGTGCTCATTGTTTATGATCCCATTTGATACTGAAACGGAGCCTGCGAGGAGGATTATTGTTCCTGTGTTACAGGTGAGTAAACTGAGGCACAAAGAAGCTGTTGGATGCATGCAGGTTCTCTGGCCCACATTCCTCTCTCTGCCTGTTGGACCTTAAAGCCTGTGTTCTTAACCGCGTGGATCACTACTGCCTCCGCAGAGTGAACCAACTCTGATAGGATTCAAACTCACATCCCAAATCTGAAAGGCTTTTTCCTTGCCAGAGCTCCTGGGGTCTGAGGTCTGGAAGCTGCTATGATCAGGCCGCCCCAGGTGATTCAGATTTATTTTCTCCTAGCTGAGAAAAATCTCAGACTGTGGGGCTCCTGACTGGCTCAGTGGGTGGGTGGGGCGTGAGGCTCTTGATCTTGGTGTTGTGGGTTCGAGCCCCACGTGGGGTGTAGAGATTATTTTTTAAAAATAAAAATAAAACCGTAAAAAAAAAAAAAAAAAAGAAAAGAAAAGAGAAATTTCAGCTTGTGTGACCCTCCTTTACCCCCTCCTTATCCTATGTCCTCCCCTTCTGGTGCTGAGGGGAAATAAGGAAGGGAAGAAGATACAGAGTGGAGGTGGGAGGGAGGTGAGGGGTTGGGGGGAGTAGTGAGAAGGTCGGTCGCACCTTTGGAAGACATTTCCAAAGAACTTAGGGAGGCTGCTTTTCTGAGGACCAACTCCCTCTCCTTCTCCCTGCTCCCTCTGTCAGCATTTTGGGGTGGGGTCAGGGCCGAGGATGTGGGAAGAGAAGAGGGGACCCTCAGAAACCGCCGCTCTTGGGGGGTGGGGCCTGTGACCTTGGGCCCCTCCCCCACTTGACTGCCCCGCCCCCGGAATATTGGAACGTTCCATGGCAGTTAGGGGCCCGGTCCTACGGAATAGGTCGTTTCTTTCCCAGACCCCAGGCCCTGTGGTGGCAAGGACTCTGCCTGATACAAATATTTAAGGGATGAGGGACCACTGAGCCCAGCAAGGGAAGGTGGAGATGGGGTGGAGGTTAGGAGGAGAGACAGGGAATGCTCAAGATGGGGGCAGGGGACTGTAGGGCTGGATTTCCCGGGTCGGTAGGAAAAAAGGATGAGCATCCAAACCCTGGCGAGGGAAGGGGGGGCTGGGAAGCGGGACGGGGCGGAGGGGAGCCTGGCCCAAGAAGAGAGCTGGCCGGCTGACCCCAGCGGTGCCAGGCAGGTGCCCGGGGAGCACCCCTCAGTGCCCCGGAGAATCTCCGTGCTGCCCCTGTGGTGGAGGATGACGCACAGCTCCCGCTGGGTAGCGCGGGTGCTGGCCTCGGAGCTCAGCCTCGTCGCCTTCATCCTGCTGCTGGCCATGGTGTTCTCCAAGAAGTGGCTGTGCCTCTCCGGGAGCCGCGTCTACCAGCGCTGGCCCAGCAACGTCAGCTCGAGAATCTACACGTCGGCTCGTCTCATGTCCATGGGGCTCCTGCACATCTGCAAATCCAAGAGCTGCTCCAGCTCCGAAAACGGGAAAGGTGAGACCCTCCACACCCCGGTCGCCGTCCCGGGGAACCGGCCGGCCTCGGTCACGGCCATCTGCTCCCCGTGGCCTCGTCCCCTCCCTCTGGTCGTCCCCAGCGCTGTTTCCCTGCAAGATGGCCTCACCGGCAGAGACCGCCGAGGATGGGTTTTCGTTCTCCCATCCGTCCCGGCCAGAGGGTTCTGCCTGACCCAAGGGAAGGTACCATTGCTCTGGAGGAGCTCAGAGCCCAGTCGGCGCCTGTGACAATGTTGCCAGGGGCACTGACTCTCAGGGAATGTCAATCATTCAATCACACAACACCCGCTATATTGGGAGAAGAGCCTCCTTGGAGGTGGGGATTTCCTTCCCCTAGGCTTGCAAACCCCGAGCTTCAGGGGAGTCCCCAGAATGCTCTCTCCCAGGCCCGGGTCCCAGCCTCTTTTCTTCCCTTCTCCCTCAGGCCCTGCTTTTCTGGGCCAGCTCTGGGTTTCCGTGTCTGGTTTCCCTGCTCCTTCCTTCCCGGCGTCCTTGCAGCCTTTCACTTCTAGTTCTTGTTCATCTGACCTCCCCTCCTGGCGCTGGGCCTCCTTTCTCAGCTCCCGTGCAAAACCGGAGCGTTTTTGGTTTGTTTGTTTTTTTAATGTTCATTTATTTACTTTTGAGAGAGCGTGAACATGCAGGGGAGGGGCAGAGAGAGAGGGAGACGCAGAATCCCAAGCAGGCTCTACCCTGTTAGCGCAGAGCCTGACGTGGGGCCTGATCCCACAAACTACGATCATGACCTGAGCTAAAGTTAAGAGTCAGATGCTCAACCTACTGAGCCACCAGGCACCCGTTAAATTATTTATTTATTTATTTATTTATTTATTTATTTTGAGAGAGAGTGAGAGAGAAAGAGCATGAACGGAGGGGAGGGGCAGAGAGAATCCCAAGCAGGCTCAGCACAGAGCCGGACCCGGGGATCGATCTCGAGCACTGTGAGATCGTGACCTGACTTGAAATCAAGAGTCCACTGCTTAACCCACTGAGTCACCCAGGCGCCCCTATTTATTATTATGTGTTAAAGATTTTATTTTTAAGTAATCTCCATGTCCAATGTGGGGCCCGAACTCACAACCCCGAGATCAAGAGTTGCACACTCCACCGACTGAGCCAGGCTTTAAAAAAAAAAAAAAAAAAAAAAACCAGGGGCGCCTGGGTGGCTCAGTTTGTGGGTTCGAGCCCCGCGTCGGCTTCTGTGCTGACAGCTCAGAGCCTGGAGCCTGCTTCCGATTCTGTGTCTCCCTCTCTCTCTGCCCCTCCCCCGTTCATGCTCTGTCTCTCTCTGTCTCAAAAATAAATAAACATTAAAAAAAATAAAAAATAAACTGAACAAATTTCGAATGGTTTTTACACAGCAGGACTCAGTCTTCATAAACAATTTTATGTCTTCTAAATTATTTTAATTTAATTTATAGTGTTTTAAATATGTCTATAAAGATACAGTAAATGTTTCCATATTATAATAGATGGGACATTGGGTCAGTCAGTTGAGTGTCCGACTTCGGGTCTGGTCATGATCTCACGGTTCATGGGTTCAGGCCTCACATTAGGCTCTATGCTAACAGCTTGGAGCCTGCTTCGGATTCTCTGTCTCCCTTTCTCTGCCCCTCTCCCACCCGTGCTCTCTCCCTCACAAGTAAACATTAAGAAAATATATGAATTAATAGATATATATCAAGTAAATGGATTGTCACCTTTTTACTTGACTTTTATTCTTCCATTCTTGGCAAAGTTTATTTCCAATGTCATATTTGTGAAAAAAGGAGCAACAAATTTGTTAATCATAAAGTTTTTTTTCCCCCCTGTGTTTAGTATGAATTCTTTGGTATAGATTTCCCAAAGTGGCTTGGCTGGATGAAAGAATGAAATATTTTAAGTTTTGGGGGGGTTTTATTTATTTATTTGCTTATTTATTTTGAGTGAGAGGGAGAGAGAGAGAGCTTGTGGGGAAGGGGCAGAGAGAGGGGGGAGACAGGGAATCCCAAGCACGTTCCGTGCTGTCAGTGTGGAGCCTCCTGTGGGGCTTGAACTCACATAGTGGGAGATCATGACCTGAGCCGAAGTTGGACACCTAACCGACTGAGCCACCCGGGCCCTCCTCCCCAACCCACTTTTCTATTGAGTTATTCATTTTCGTATGGTTGGGATTTTCAAACAATCTCCATGTTAAGAATCCTTGCCGGGGTGCCTGGGTGGCTCAGTCGGTTAAGCGTCTGACTTCGGTTCAGGTCATGATCTCACAGTTCGTGGGTTCGAGCCCCGCGTCGGCTTCTGTGCTGACAGCTCGGAGCCCGGAGCCTGCTTCGGATTCGGTGTCTCCCTCTCTCTCTCCGCCCCTCCCCCGCTCATACTCTGTCTGTCTCTCTCTCTCTCAAAAATAAACATTAAAAAAAAAAAGAACCCTTGCCTATTTAATAAGTGAAAGTCACATTTCATTGTTACCTCAAATGTGCATTTCTTCGATTATTAACTTTTTCTCGTAATTACTCATTTGATTATATTTTTTTTCTCTTGTGAATCCTGAGTTCGTCCTGTATTCTCACTTTCTCCAGACAGTTTTAAGCTGTGGGAAAATCACCCGGTCTTTGGGGTGGCCCGGATAACCTTCTGCCTGACCCTGGGGCTGGGCTTTGTCTTCACCGTCTGGTTGCACCTGCCGTATCTACCTGGTCTGAAGAGACTGCCCTTCTTTAGCTGGATCGGGACCATCCTGAGCTTCTTTGAAGGTACCCTTAGCTCTGGGAATCTGGGAATGGAGGTCAGTTTCTCACAAGCCACATCTTCCAGGGCACTCCTCCCTCTTCCTTCCTTTGGGGGGAGGGGTGGGGCAGGGGCGTGGGTGGGCGCTGAGAATGGAGTCCCCCCATCCCCCCCCCCCCCCCCCCCCCAGTCCCTGGAGAGGTGGAGTTGGGTGGGGCTGCGCTAACTCAGCACCGAAGGGAGCATCCTTGGGGGATTCTTAGGTGAGAAGATCTCTTGGCTTCCTGTCTCCCAGTTACCTTTATCTTCTCTACCCTCCTGCTGTTCCCTATTAACCTCTGGATCTTTGAGCTGAAGAGGAATTTATCTGTCCCCATCGGCTGGAGCTATTTCATCGGCTGGCTGGTGTTTGTCCTGTACGTCACCTGCGGTGAGTGGCCTGGCGGCCCTGGGAAGGAGGTGGCTCAGGGCAGGAAGGAGTGTGGAGGGAGGGAGGGGCTGGTGAGGCCCGGAGGGAGGGAGGGAGGTTCTTAGGATTCCCGTCCCCTTGGGCCTCACCTCGCCTGGCCTGCCGCTTTCCTCCCCCGTTCTCCACATTTCCTGTCCCCCATCCCTTTGTCCTTTGCCAGCGGCCCTCTGCCATTTCAACCACAAACACTTCTAGAGCGTGATTATGAACTGTCCCAGCCGGGCCGCGTCCTGCAGCAATGGTTCCAGCTCAGTACAGAACTTTCCGAGTGAGCCGGGGGTCTCACACACCTCGGGCAAGCAGGAGGAAGTCCCGGATCCCGAGCGGGAGAAGGCATCTCCGTAACCCTTTCCGAAATCCTGGCGCCGACTTCGGCCGCCCCTCGTCCGAATCCCTCGCCTCGTCCTTTCTCGAAGCCCTGGGTAGGTTGGCTCTCCTCGCCTCGAGGACTTAGAGAGGGAGGATTTTAGGTCAGCCTCGCACTTGCCCTCCTCGTTCCTGCCGGCTGACAGCGGGGCCGATGGGGAATAAATTGTCTCTTGCTTACCGTGTCTGGCAGTGGTCGAGGCAAGACAACCACTTGAAGAAGGCGAGGAAGGGAGAGAGGACAACTTCGTTTCCCGACTCTTCCTGCCTAGGGGCCTTTGGGCTCGTCCCGTTTCTCCCACAGCACACTTGGGCCCAGGTGAAAGGCGTCGCGAGAGCTACGCCTTTTTACACTTCGTTACCCGCATCCCAACATTTGCTAGGGGGCAGGGGGCGTGATGAGGGGAGGTCGCCTATGACCAGTGGGTCTGCAGGGAGTGAAGGACCCAAGAGCAAACTGGCCACAAGGTGAGAGGCAGGTTGCCTGGGCCGTGGCTGTACCGTGTGTGCTGGGCAGCCATCCCACCTCCTGTGTCCTCAGGTGACCAAGAGGTCCCAGCGGCCTGGGCCAGGGTATCACCGGCGCCAACTCCAACTCCGATTCCACCCCGACCTCCGTCCACACCTTCTCCTCCGCCACTCCGTCGCCACCGCTCTCGACTCCACCAGTTCTGCTACCCCTGTGGGCTGCTCCAAGCTTCCCGTGTAACGGCAGGAATAAAACCGTGAGAGTCAGGCCCTACGATCGAGACGCAGGTTGTCCTTTATGGATTACGAACTTCGTCTAGCCTCACGAACGCATGCGGCACCTGCCTGGGGCAGCCCCGGCAATGACCACTGGGATTCAGGCATCCCGCACAGAGAGGCTGGTCTCCCCGGAGAGCCGCTGTGGCCGATCTGTCGAATCCTTCCAGATGGAGCCGCCATGCCAGCCAGCTAGAGAGAAGGCGCGAAGTCCGAGTGGGGTGGATGGACGAAAGCTGTATGTCTTAGCGGGTCGAGCCGTCCGACACTGCCGTTTCAGCGGTTAAATGCTGCCAATCTCATATGGTTCAACCTAATACGTCTGACTGATTTCTATTTGATTTGTTTTTGGGGCTCTTTTGAGATTCTTGTCCTTAACCATACCTGACGAGCGGTGTGCGGCTTCTTGGCTCCAGGCAAACAGTCTGAGCAAAGAATATGTGGGCTTGAAATCTGGGCCGAGAAGCACCCCACAAATCCAGACTCATTGTCTCCCTCGTGCTTCTTCCCCCGGTAGCGAGGATTTATTGATTTGGCCATCCTTGGGGAAGAAACAACAAGCAAATGTAGGTCACGATCGGAGAAAGGGATTTGGTAATTTGAAAGAAGTCATAAACTCAAATGCCTACAGGGGTGAGACTGTCTGCCTCCTACATACATAAGGGGGGCTATGCTTCCAGTCTATGTATAATTTTCCTCTTTTGATAAAGACCTAGTATAATCGTTTGCTGCATAACGAATTACCCCAAACTTGGTGGCTTAAAATAATAAACATTATCTCACGTAGTTTCCGGGATCAGGAATCTGGGAGCAGCTTAGCTGAATGGTTCTTGCTCAGGGTCTCTCACGAGGTCATAGTCAAGATGTCAGCTGGGGCTGCAGTCATCTGAAGGCTTGACTGGGGCTGGAGGATCTACTTCCAGTGTGGTTCACTCATATGACTGTCGACGGTTCCTTGCCACAGGGGCCTCTTTCGTGGGCTGCTAGGTTGTCGAGAGCTCGTGTCCCCCAGAGTGAGTGATCTAAGAGAGAACGAGGAAGGAGGAAGAGGAGGAAGTGTCCGTGCCCTTATACACTGTTACTTTCGCCACATAAATCAGCTGAAATTTCGGAATTCCACTGTGTTGCAAGGGAGGAACTAAGTCCTCCTCATGGGGCCTTTAAGGATTATTCCAACAAAGCTGTGGAAATTGCACTCAGAGAGCCATTTGAAATTGGAGGAATCATTATATCCACAGGTCCTAGGAGAGGTCCACATTCCACATGGAGGCCACATGGAAGGAAAGCCCAGAGAGCAGGCTCAACCACGCAGATGGGGAGCCGAGAGAGTGAGGACCCGTGGCCAAGGGCCTTTATTGGGGTCAAGCAAACGTCTGAGGGGTTTTCATTGGTGCATTTGGATGTCACTAGGTTATAGTCAGGGGAGGGCAAGAAGAGGAACTTGTGGCAGGAGCCAGCCTTGTCACACTCGGTGCACCTGTCACCTGGTAAGGTGCTCACAGTCTCATCGTGGAGCTGTTGAGGCATCCGGCAGAGATGAAGTTTTAAGCATTCGTGATACACTGGCCGTCTGTTATGGGCTGAGTTGTGTCTCCCCCAGAATTCATACGTTGGAGCCCTAACCCCCAGTACCCCAGAATGTAACTAGCTGGAGATAGGGTCTTACGAGGTGCACAGGAAAGACCAGGCGAGAAGGTTCGCATCTGCAAGCCACGTAAGAGAGGTCTCAGAAAGAGACCAAACCTATTACACTTGACCTTGGACTTCCAGCCTCTAGAATTGGGAGAAAATAAATTTCTGTTGTTTAAAGGACCTAGTCTGTGGCGCTTTGTTACGGCTGCCCTAGCAAACAAATGCACCGCCTAAATTGGGTCCAGGTGCAGGTAAGGCTCTTGAGATGCAATGCCTTAAATACAGGGAGTCAAGTGCAGCTCCTCTCAGTCTGCATACCTGTGAACTAGAGAGACATGTGACCACCCCCCACACAGCCAGAAACCATGGCAGGCAGGGCAGTCAAGGGGTAACCGTGACAGACGCTGCTGTTTAAAAAGGGGGATAATGGCATATAATGAACACTGAGTAATGTATAGAATTATTGAATCGTTATGTTGTACACTTGAAACTAATGTAACACTGTATGTTCATCATACTCCAAAAAAAAAAAAAAAACAAAAAAACGGGGAGGGGAATATGAATGAGGGACACAACAGGGAGTCATTGATTCATAGCACTTCTGAAATCCAGCTGGGAAAATGTTGAAATTTCCTTGATGGAGACTCAGTCCTGGAGTGTCCAGGTGGCTCAGTCGGTTGAGCGGTTGACTTTGGCTCAGGTCATGGTCTCACGGCTCATGGGTTCGAGCCCCACGTCGGGCTCTGTGCTCACGGAACAGAGATTCTGTGACTCACTCCCTCTCTGCCTCTCCCTGCTTTCGCTCTGTCTCTCTCTCAAAAATAAATAAACATCTGGAAAAAAAAAAAAAAGATTCAGTCCTATTTCTCCCCAGCTGCAAGTCTCCATGGGTTTGTTTTTTTTTTTAGATGTAACACACATGCCATAAAATCTACCATTTTAAAGTACGCAATTCAGTGGTTTTAGTATATTCACAATGTGCAACCATCACCACTATCCCCTTCCAGAACACTCTACTGCTCTAATTACTCCCCATGCCCTCCATCCCCTGGAACTAGTCTACGTCCTGTTTCTCTGCATTTGCTTATTCTGGACATTTCGTATAAATGGAATCATACGATACCCAGGCTCTTGTGTCCAGTTTCCTTTGCTCAGCATAATGTTTTCTTTTTTTTTAATTTTTTTTTCAACGTTTTTTATTTATTTTGGGACAGAGAGAGACAGAGCATGAACGGGGGAGGGGCAGAGAGAGAGGGAGACACAGAATCGGAAACAGGCTCCAGGCTCCGAGCCATCAGCCCAGAGCCCGACGCGGGGCTCGAACTCACGGACCGCGAGATCGTGACCTGGCTGAAGTCGGACGCTTAACCGACTGCGCCACCCAGGCGCCCCTTCAGCATAATGTTTCCAAGGTTCGTTCATGTTGTTCAACTCCGTGATGCGAGGCGGAGCCCTCCCAGCTGTTAAAGTTGGAGGCTTGGAGGCAGTAAGAGACCAACATGGGTATCGGTCTATCGGTATCGAGTTCTGGCTCAGCCTTGTAGGTTCTACTCAATTTTTTGCTCTCTTCTTTTCACGTCTTCCCTTCCTGACTGCCTACACCGATGAGCTTCAGGTTCCAGAATTAGGCATGGAAGCGACAGCCTTACATAGACTATTTAACTGGTTCCCCACCTGCAAAAAATAAACCCCTCAGTGGTTCTGTTTCTTTGGTTGAACCTTGACTGATAGGCCAGTAACGCCGTCTGGGCCTGCTATTCAGCCCATCCTCTGAGTTTTAAAATTTCATTGTATTTTTTTTTCAGTGCTAAAGTTCCCATTTAGTCGTTCTATGTATCTTTTATTTCTTCGTGGAGACTTTCTATGGTTTCATTTGTTTTAAGCCCATTTGTAATTGCTCGTCGAAGCATTTTTATGCCGCTCCTTAAAATCCTTGTTGGAAAATCCCAATGTCTAGGTCATCCCAGGGTTGGCATCTGCTGGGTATCTTTAACTCCTTCAAGTTGAGCTTCTCTGGTTCTTGGTATGATGCGTGATTTTGTATTGTATCCTGGACATTTTGGTATTACATCGTAAGACTGTGGGTATTACTCAAATCTCCCATTCCAGCAGGCCCTCTCTGACATCGTGCCATGGAGGAAGGGAGTGTTTCCTTGCTACAGCCAGGTGGGGGGTAAAGGTCCTGGCTCCCCACTCAGCGTCGTTGGACACCCTGGGCAGGGGAAAGGGATACATCATTACTGCTGGTCCAAGGCAGGATTTCAGGTTCCCCATTAGGCTTCCTAGGTGGGAGGGGGAAGGGTGCCTTGATACTCCTACCCATGTGGCCTCTCTGTGATGTGGGGTGGAGGCCTTTTTTGCTCACTGGATGATAGTGAAAGTTCCAGCTTCCCACTCAGCCTCCTCTGACAGAGGCAGGCGGGTGGTGAAGTCCAGGATTCCCATGTGGTCCCCGTTCTTCCTGTGTGTATGTGTGTGAGGGGGGTTGTTGGTTGGAGTATAAGTCTGGTTGCCCCCCGCGTCTTGTCTGCTACCACCCCGGCAGGAGGTGGGGGTGGCGGGGGTGCTAGGAGAGGTGTCTTGTTATAGTCTGTTGGGGGTGGAGGCCCAGGCTCCCCCACTCAGCCTCTGCTGACCAACATGGCAGAAGGGCCACGGTGTTCTCCATGGTGTTGGCTGGATTAATGAAGTATTTTCTATAAGTTTTCTGTCTTGTCAGGTTGCCTCTCTCCTGGTCTTTTGGCTAGAGAGAGCAGATCTTTTCTGTGTGTATGTGTGTGTGTGTGTGTGTGTGTGTGTAGTTTTGGTCTGCTCCCACTGGCATTTCCAAGTTACTGGCTTGTCCAGCACCCAGTCTACGATACAGTGAGGCAAACAGTATTGCACCACTCACTGTGATGTTGTTCTAAGCATCCAAGATGTCTAGCCAGATCTTCTTGACTCCACCTTTCACAATTTTCTTCTATTTGTTCTTTTAATGTTTATTTATTTTGAGAGAGAGAGAGACAGAGTGTGAGCAGGGGAGGGGCAGAGAGAGAGGGAGACGCAGAATCCGAAGCAAGCTTCAGGCTCTGAGCTGTCAGCACAGAGCCCGACGCGGGGCTTGAATTCATGAACTGCAAGATCATGACCTGAGCCGAAGTTGGACATTCAACCGAGTGAGCCACCCAGGCGCCCCTCGTAGATGTAATTTTAAGCCAAAGAGTCTGCTGGATTCAGTAGGAGCCATTGATCTTCCTGTGGTGGTCATTCGTGCTGTTCACCAAGTATTTCTAGGTTTTGCCTTCTGGGGATATGCTAAGATTGCCCCTTCTGGCTCCGGACGGAGTCACGTGACTAGTTCTGGCCAACAAACTGTGCAACACGCTCCTACCTCTGGACCAGAGCATTTACTTACCAGCGTGAAACCCCCTGGAGATCTCATTGCCTCTGCGCATTCAAGATGGTGGCTGATCTGTCACCCTGAGTGCTGGAATGAGGACACCTGGCGGAGAGTCCATAGCCAGCCCTTGAGGGACTTCACCAAGGGCTTCTCTCTCCCTTGAGGGAGGAGAAGGTAAGCTGACAGGCCCCAGGTGGGATGTGTGTGCTATTTCTCGGGCACTCCCGACTGCTCAAGAACAAAGGAAAGGGGGAAAACAAAGGGTTAACCGATAGAGCTCACAGTCGTGCAGGACCGGAGTCTCCATCTATTTACAAAGATCTTAGTCAATCACAAGAAAAAGGCAGTCTTCTCAATAGCCTCGTCTCCAGAAATTTGTAGACTCAGTTTCCTGGAGCCCCAACATCACCCTCCCCTCCATAGTGATGTGGGAAACAGAGGCAGAAGGAAATGGCAGATAGAACTCAATTTCTGTATAACCTGCAGCCCATTGACGAATACTTGAGGCCGGCAAGAGCCAAACACTTCTCTAGGAACTCCCTATGTCTTAATATTTTGCTAGAGGGGGGAAAAAAAACCCTTAGCTCGGCAATAGCTAGGCCTCCACCATCTTGGGAGTGTTCTTTAGCATATGAAGATCTCACTGGAAACTTCCTCCTGATTTTACCTCCCCCAACCCCATAGTATATAACTAGTCTCTCCTCGTGGTCCGGGCAGCTCTTTCTGCCCACGGGTCGTGTCCCCGTGCTTTAATAAAATCACCTTTTTGCACCAGAGACATCTTTAAGAATTCGTTCTTGGCCGTCGTCTCTGGACCCCCTGAGCCCCACTATCACCCCAAAAACCTCATCCGACTGAATTGTGTCCCCCTGCCACCCTCCCCCCAATTCATGTTGAAGCCCTGACCCCAGTGTGGCTGTATCTAGAGATGGGCTTTGGGGAGGCAATCAGTTTACATGTGGTCATAAGAGTGGGGGCCCTGATCGGATAGGGTGAGTGATTTTACAAGAAGAGATGCCAGAGGGCCACTGGCTCTCTTCATGTCCGTGCACGTGCAGTAAGGAAGGGCCACGTGAGGACATGGCCAGATGGCAGCTGCCCGCAGGCCAGGAAGACAGCTCTCGCCACAGACCCGATTGGCCGGCACCTTGGTCTTAGACTTCCGGCCTCCAGCACTGTGAGAAAATGAGTTTCTGTTGTTTAAGCCGCCCGGTCTGTGGAAATTCCTTATGGCGTCCCGTGAGGACAAAGATATGCAGAGTGAATGGGGGTGCAGCTTGGTTGCTACGAGATTGTGCGACTTGAAGATTTTGGGGTTCTCTGGGGCGCCTGCGGGGCTCCGTCGGTGAAGCGTCCGGCTTCGGCTCAGGTCACGATCTCACGGTTTGTGGGTTCGAGCCCCGCTTCGGGCTCTGTGCTGACGGCTCGGAGCCTGGAGCCCGCTTCCGATTCTGTGTCTCCCTCTCTCTCTGCCCCTCTCAGCTCGCGCTCTCTCTCAAAAATATTTAAAAAGTAAAAAAAAAAAAAAAAAAAGATTTTATGGTTCTTTATTCCCTCAGCATAACTGAGGCTCTTCTGGCTGACACAACCCTCTTGGCTAAAAGGGAAAGAGAGAGAGCTGCGGGGAAGCTAAAGTCACTCCATCCCACAAAGACAACTGCATTTCCCATAGAGCTGGGATTTGCGGACCTTGGCTCCAATGACGACCAGATGGCAAGGCTTGGAGAAGCTGCTGGTTTTGCACAAGAGATAACAATAAATGTCCGATGTCAGAATCACTAGAGAAACTTTATTTTCACAATTTTATTTCCTTAAAAAATTTTTCAGTGTTTATTTTTGAGAGAGAGACAGACAGACAGAGAGACAGACAGAGTGGGAGCAAGAGAGGGGCAGAGAGAGACACACACACAGAATCCGAAGCAGGCTCCAGGCTCCGAGCTGTCAGCACAAGGGCCCGACACGGGGCTCGAACTCACGAAACCATGAGATTATGACCTGAGCCAAAACCAAGAGCTGGATGCTTCACCAAGCGAGCCCCCCAGGCACCACCCCGGAAATTCTTTTTTAGACATCATTTCAGACTTACAGGAAAGTTGCAAGAACAGTACAAGGAATTCCTATATACTCTTCAACCAGATTTCCCTGCACGTTAACATTATTACATTGTCTTTATCTCCCCCAGCCTCCTCTCCACACACACACACACACACACACACACACACACACACACTTTTTCTCTACCATTTGAGAATAAATTACAGACATGATGCCCCAGATACTCTAGTGTGTATTTCCTAGAGACTCTTACATAACCATAGTACAATTCTCAAGGTCAGGAGATTAACCCTGATAAAACACTATAGCCTTCAGACAATAGTCAGATCTGGCCAGTTGTCCCAGTGATGTCCATGATAACAGAAGAAAGTCCTGGAACTGGGACAGTTCCTTGGTCTTCCTTCCTTCCTTCCTTCCTTCCTTCCTTCCTTCCTTCCTTCCTTCCTTCCTCCCTCCCTCCCTCCCTCCCTCCCTCCCTCCCTTTCTTTCTTTTCCCCCCTTTAGTCTTTGTCTTTTGTGACTTTGGCCTTTTTGAATTTTTGAAGAGTACAGACCAGCTGTTTTGTAAGCCCTCAATCTGGGCTTCTCTCTTGTTTCTTCATAATGAGATTCAGGTACTGTATTTTGGGTAGAAACAGCATGGAAATGTTGTGGTGCTGTACGAATACGGGGGCGGGGGCGGGGGTGTTAACTTGATCACTGGGTGAAGGTGGCCTCCGGCCAATTGTATTTCTCCTGTAAGAAGTCCTCTGATCCAAAGTGGGCGGAACGGAGAACATTGGTGAGCGAGCTGCAAACCATCTTTTCCACACTCCGCTTACATGGCCTCTGTGCGGGGCGTGCACTGAGCAACCCTTCACAGACCCAGACATCTTTGCCGGGTCTCCATTTCGGCACCGGGCGCATTACCATGACCGCTTACGGGATGGTGCCTCCGAAGACGAGCATGAGCCTGGCACACAATTGCGTCTCTAGACACTGGAGGGCTGGATGAAAGCGACAGGCCAGGGGAGTAGAGGGTGTGAGGAGGGATGGAAGAGGACAAGCCGAGCCTGACGACAGATCTCGGGGAGGCCCTCTTCCTGCCACAGAAAGTGGCTGCATCTGGAGAAGCTTCCCGGCGCCCGGCCCGGCCCAATCCCGGTTCGGGCAGAGGGGCAGTGTTTCAGGACTGGGTTATGCCTGGTGATCTGGGTTGTGCGTGGAGGCCAGATCCTAGTGTCCCTACATTTAAGGCAGCCATTTCTGGGGTTCCTGCCGTCGCATCAGGAGGAAGGCAGAAAGAGAGGTGATGTCCTTCAGAGAACGGTGTACTGCTGTACTCAGTGCTGAGGTGGAAGGGAGGGGAGGGGAGGGGAGGGGAGAGGGGGCCACTGAATGACTCACCAAAGCTAGGGGTGACCCATCTGTGCGAAACCCCAAGAGGCAAGGCTCACAAGAGCTCACCTGCTGATCGCTTATGTTGTCACGTCAAGGGAAGTGGCTCAAAGTGACCAGAAATCTGAGGCCAAAGTTCTAGGTGTG
Organism: Neofelis nebulosa; assembly: GCF_028018385.1. NCBI lineage: Eukaryota > Metazoa > Chordata > Mammalia > Carnivora > Felidae > Neofelis > Neofelis nebulosa. The sequence goes on from NC_080797.1 coordinate 3,131,794, forward strand.
GAGAAGCTATTTTGAGCGAGGAGCTCGTCAACAGAGCCGGTGTCGCGGTTCAAATTCAAAACAACGGTGGATACTACGAAGGAGACTCAGGGAAGCAAAGGGCAAAATATTAAGACTAAATTTTAAATGGAAAAAGGTAAAATCTAACTAGATCCAAATTAAAAAAAAAATTTTTTTTAATCAATTAGAAATAACAAAAGTAGACACAAAATAAACAAGTTTCTAAAAGACCAAGCCTCCGACTAAAACAGAAAGCCAGTTTGCTCAGGAAACTCCTACTTCCTGCCCACTTTGTTTGCTTGGAAAACACAGGAGAGTAGACCATCTGGGGTAGTTAATTCTGGAGTAAAAATGTCAGAACCTGGGTAAACAAAGATTAGCGCCAAGATCAAAACAATAAAAGGAACCAGGAACTAAAAGAGAAACCACATTTCAATAAATTCAAAGGGGTAGAATTCTGGATGAAATTCAGAAGACGATTCCCGGGATTCTGCCATCGGTTAACGTTCTGAACAAGACTCTTCCCAGGATTCTTGCTCCTTCATATGTAAAAGCATCTCAGGTTTTAAACGGACTTCTGTAAAATGTTCACAAATCGAGCGGAAAGGTGTGTAAATAACATTTAAAAACAAACCCTTCGAAACCTCCCCCTTAAAATTCTACAACCCGAAGCCACGGAACAGGAAAAGGTTAAGGTAACTGTGCAGAGGTAATAGCCTACACAGTGACCGAACTTGGCTTTGGCAAACCCTGCTTTCAGAGTCTGTTGCACTAATGTCCAAAAACCATGCAGAAGAGCTGGGAAGCAAGTGTGTGAGTCAGGTTCTCAGGCTCCTTCCCTTCCTCCTCCAAAGCTTAGCTTCACAAAACCACTGGGAACAGTGTCTTCTCTGAGAGCTGCAGAAAAGATTTTATTCCCCGACCTAAAGCTAGTTCCGGTAAAGTGGTACATGGAGAACATTCGCTAAAGCATCTGTCTCTGAGTCTGCCATTTCCCAGAAGTGGGGACATGAGCCCCGACGGGGAGCTCAGGGGTTGGGGTTCTCGGAGAGGCAGGAAGCACGAACGTACAAGAGGCCAGTTTCCACATTACACAGAGTCAGAGCTGGAAGAGAACTCTAATATGAGCTGGTTCAATTGTCTGTTTTATGTTTTTTTAATGTTTATTTATTTGAGAGAGCGAGCGCGAGTGTGTGTGTGTGTGTGTGTGTGTGTGTGTGTGCAGGGGAGGGGAAGAGAGAGAGAATCCCAAGTAGGTTCCACGCTGTCAGTACAGAGACAGACACGCAGCTCGAACTCACGAACCGTCAGATTGTAACCCAAGGTGAAATCAAGAGTCGGACACTTAACCAACTGAGCCACCCAGGTGCCCCTAGTCTCTCTCCGGTTGAGGAAGCCAAGTCCTGGCAAGTGTAAGTGACTAGGGCCAGTGCCTAGACTGGCTGCCAGCCTTTCTCCCCACCACCCCGCATAAGACAAGTGCAACGGGAAAATTCACATGCCACAGCACCAAAGCTACACATTGTGTACAAGTTAGGACCACACCCTTTCCCACCTTGCACACCAAGTTTGGAGTTAGGTTTAAGTCATCTTCCCAGAAGCAACGGGTGCCGCTAGCCAGTTGTGAGCAAGGAAGGTGGATTTAAGACCTGACCTTGGACTTGGAAAGACTTGGGTTTGAATTTGGGGCTAGTTCTTAACCTTTCTGAGCATCATTTCCTCCTCTGTAAAAGAAAGGAATTAGGTCCTTAAGTTACTTTGCTGCTTAAACTTATTCCTTCAGCTTCAAAGCACTTGGTAGAATTGTAAGGATTAAATAACATAATATATTCAAAGCGCTTAGCGTTGTAGCTAAATTGGCATTCAGTCGTGCTTACTAGTATTGTGAGCAGGACTTTACTTCCACAGATTCATTAGGCAGACTGTCTCTTAATGAAGGAGGTGATGGGGGCCTGACCTGTGGGAATGGAGAGGCGGCAACAGAATGAAGAGACATTTCAGGGTTAGTACATCAGCCATCCACTTCTACGTAACAAAGCCACCTGCAAATTTTGTAGCTTAAAACCACAATCGTGTATTTTTCGTATGAATCCGCAATTTGGCCAGGGCTTGTCTCTGTTCCATACGGCGTCATCTGGAGGAAGATCAGTGAGGGGCTGGAGGGTCCTCTTTCCAAGATGGCTTACTCACACGGTTGGACAGTTCGTTCTGGCTATTGACTAAGCTTAGCCGGGGCTGGAGGCTGGGGACGTTGGTTCCTTTCCAAGTGAGGCTTTCCACAGGAAGAGCTTGGGCTTCCTTACGGCATAGCGATTGGGTTCCAAGAATGAGCATTCCAAAACAATGAGGTGGTATTTTTGTGACCTCATCTCAGAAGACAAATATCACTACTCCTTCTCTATTTTCTCGGTCAAGGCAGGAAGGCAGGTCTATCTAGGCTCTCTCTCTTTTAAATGTTTATACAGTTTTGAGAGAGAGAGAGAGAGAGAGAGAGCAAGCAGGGGAGCGGCAGAGAGAGAGGGAGACACAGAATCCCAAGCAGGCTCCGGGCTCCAAGCTGTCAGCACAGGACCCGACGTGGGGCTTGAGTTCACGAACCGTGAGATCATGACCTGAGCCGAAGACTCAACCAACTGGGCCACCCAGGCGCCCCGACAAAATCTATCTCTTGACGGGGGTCTAGAAGGGCAAGCATTATAGACATAGGTTGCATCCATGTCTGGAAAACATGACCTGCCAACGATTGACGATGGGCAGTGAGGAAGAATGAGTTCCTGGGGAGACTGAAGTTTCTACCTTAGGTGACCCCATGGCGCCATTAATAGAATTCAGGAACGCAGAGGGTATTGCTAAAAGTGTCCAAACAAGGAGGCCATTAGACTGGGGATGGCTCTAACACCTTGGTAGCCCACATAAGCAAACCAAACTTAAGCCAGAGCCAAAGCGCTCAAATCCAGGAAAGTGAAACTTAAGAGCAACCCATCCCACGGAGCCCAGATAAGGCAACTGCTTAAGCCCTAACCACTGAGATAACTGTTTCCCTTTGCTTTGGTGACTTCCCTGTAAAAACCTTGCCCTGTTCCTGTCAGGTGAGCATTTTGGGGTTGGCACTGCTCCACTGAAATCCACGTTTGTGCCAACAAGCTCTTCCCAGTGTATCTTTTACAGCATTTTGGAGCACAGGATCTCAGTGGGGATAGGAGCGTAGCAGCGAGGGAGGAATGAATGAGTGACCCCAAGTAGGACAAAACCCACTAGAGTTCCACTTCATGGAAACCAAAAAGAAGGTGGGATGAGAGCTGAAGTGGATTTAACATCCCAAAGAAGTCAAGATGGGTTGGACTGCGAAGGAGACACGGGCTAGGAAATGGGGGTACCCTGGTGACCTTTGGGAGGGTAAAATATAGCACGTACCATTTAGCAGCTGTGATGCTTTCTAGAAACCCTTTCTAATGTTTAAAGCATTTTCACACATGGGAGGAATGCCTTGCTGGAAAATAAGCCTTTGTGGTTTTTTTTCTCTGTTAAGAGCAGAAGTGAGCGGGGCCCCTCGGTGGCTCAGTCATTTGAGTGTCTCACTCTTGATTTGGGTCCAAGTCATGATCCCAGGGTTGGGCTCTGTGCTGAGTGTGGAGCCTGCTTAATAATTCTTTCTCTCCCTCTGCCCCTCTCTCCTGCTTACTCTCTCTCTCAAAAAAAAAACATATATAGCAGAAACAAATGGATTAAATACGTAAATGTTCGGACCCGGGACTAGAAAGCTCCTAGAAGAACACACAGAAGGAGCGCTTCGTGACATTGGACTTGGCAGTGATTTCTTGGGTAGGACACCAAAAGCACAGATAACGAAAGCAAAAAATAGACAAGGGAGACTACATCAAACTCGTAAGTGTCTGCAGAGCAGAGGCCTGAGAAAAAAGGCAAACTACGGAATGGAAGAAAATATCTGATAAAGGGTTAATATCCAAATGATGTAAGCAGTGCCTTCAACTCGAAGCAAAAAAACCTCCCTAATAGCCCAATTAAAAAGACAGGCCACGGGGCGCCTGGGTGGCGCAGTCGGTTAAGCGTCCGACTTCAGCCAGGTCACGATCTCGCGGTCCGTGAGTTCGAGCCCCGCGTCGGGCTCTGGGCTGATGGCTCGGAGCCTGGAGCCTGTTTCCGATTCTGTGTCTCCCTCTCTCTCTGCCCCTCCCCCGTTCATGCTCTGTCTCTCTCTGTCCCAAAAAAAAAAAAAAAAAAACAAAAATAAACGTTAAAAAGACAGGCCAAGGACTTGAATAGGCATTTCTCCAGAAAGGCATTCAAATGGTCAACAGGTATATGAGACGATGCCCAACATCACTGGTCACCAGGGAAACGCAAGTGAAGGCCACAAGCAGGTATCACCCCACCCCTGTTAGGAATGTTATTATCGATAAAGCCCAAAAGGTAACAAGTGTTGGTGACCATACAGAGAAACTGGATGTGTGTAGCCACCGTGGAAGACAGCACGCAGGTTCCTGAAAAAATTAAATACAGATATAGCATATGCCCAGCAATCCCACTTCTACAGATTTTCTTTTAAATGCTTATTTTTCAGAGAGAGAGAGAGAGAGAAGCAGGGGAGGGGCAGAGAGAGAGGACACAGGATCTGAAGCAGGCTCCAGGCTCTGAGCTGTCAGCACAGACTGGCCCACCCAGGCGCCCCCACTCCTACAAATTTATCCAAGAGTTGAAATCATGATCTGGAAAAAAGAGATCTGCATGCCCAAGTTCACTGCAGTATTATTCACGACAGCCAAGATGTGGAGACAACTCAAATGTCCACCGATGGATGAATGATAAAGAGAAACGTACTATATACCCGCAGTGGTTTATTCTGCCTCAAAAAGAAGCATCCTGCCATAGTTGACAATGTGGATGAACCTTGAGGGCATTAAGTTTAAATAAGCCAGTCACACAAAGGCAAATACTGCATGATTCTGCTTATACGAGGTACCCGAAATGGTCACACACAGAGAAGCAGAGGGCAGAACGGTGGTCGCCAGGGATTGGGGGGAGGGGGAGTGGGGGCTGCTATTCAGTGGGGGGATAAAGTTTCAGTTATGCAAAATGATTACATTCTAGAGATCTGTATATCTTGCCTCTAGTTAACAATAGCATATTGCGCACTTAACAAATTTTGTCAAGAGGGTAGATCTCATGTTAAATGTTCTTGCTGCCAAAAACAAACCAAAAAAGCTTGCCAAAAAAAAAAAAACCCCTAAAAACCCACAGAAAGGCAGAAGTGTACTTGAGCAGAATAGCTTTTGCCACCGCACTTCTGAACTCGAGGGTAGGCGAGCTGCAGGGGTGCGCTCGACCTCGAAGGGTGAAGGAGATCCCGAGCCAGTGCTCCAGGGCCAACTGTGGCTTGAGAATGTGGCCACGCATGCTAACAGGCAGAGGGACAGTGGCCAAGGGCTGGGCACTGAGCCCTGTGCCGACAAATACCCATAATGCCCTCTTATAAACCTCATCACAGCTCTGTGAGGTGCGGATTATCGTTCAACAAATACTTAAAAAATTTTTTTCCAATGTTTATTTTTGAGACACAGAAAGTGAGCGGGGGAGGGGCAGAGAGAGAGGGAGACAGTAGGGTCCGGGCTCTGAGCTCTCAGCACAGAGCTCGATGTGGGGCTCGAACTCACGGACTGTGAGATCATGACCTGAGCTGAAGTCGGACGCTAACTGACTAAGCCACCCAGGCACCCCCACAAATACTTTCTTAATTGAAGCATCATCAACTACAATGTGACACTCGTTTCAGGTGTACGACATACTGATTCAGCAATTCTGTACGGGACTCAGGGCTCGCCATGGTAGTACCAGGGGCAGTGAGCACCTGAGGTTGGGATTATTACCTGCTCCGTTTCACAGTTAAGCTTGGAGTTCAAGAGGCTGTTAAGTGAATTTTTTTTAGCCCACTGTCCATTGTATTTTCTAGTAAAATTGAATTTCACAGGCCTCTTAACGGAATTCTAGAGACGAACCTGAAAAATGCAAGTCTTCGTAAGTAACGAAGAGTCTCCGAAAGATACGGCAACATTCCCTCCCTCCACTAGGTGTGGAGGTAGGTGCCATGTTGCATCATAAAACTGAGCCAAATAATCCAGTTGGACAAGGTATCTTCCCTAAGAATCTCCATCGGCTTCTCCTGTGCAAAACCAAGACTTGTGTGAACGTTGGTAACTGGTTATCAACTTTTTTCTGTTTTCTGCTAAAATAATCTGCTCTTGCAAGTGTTATTTGAACACAGGGACTTTGTAAGCCTTCCAAGACTTACCTCTGAAATCGATAGTCCTTCTGATTGGTTGCTGCTACAGGCTGAACTCTGTCCCCCTCACCCCTCCCAAAAAGGTTGAAGTCATACCTCCCAGTACTTTTGAATGTGACCTTATTTCCAAATAAGGAGGCAGAAGATGGAGTTAAAAGGACATCACTAGGGTGGGCCCTCATCCTACACAACAGGGTCCTCGTAAGACGGGGGCTACGGAGGGAGACACACACACACAAATGTGAAGGCACAAAGAGAATGTCATCTGCAAGTCAAGGAACACCCGAGTCTACCAGAAGCTAGGAGAGACGCGAAGTCTCCCTCACGGCCCTGGGAAGGAACCAAACCTGCTGGCACCTCGATCTTGGGACTTCTGGCTTCCAGAACTGTGACACGATACATTTCTGTTGTTGAAGCACCCCCCTGCCCCCGTTTGTTAGGGCAGCCCCAGGAAACGAATACAGCTGCCTTGAAAATAATGTAGCAACTACTATATCTCCTTACCAGTCAGGTTTGTTAAATATAGAAGCACCAGGCACTTCTCCCTTCTCCCATGCGCACAATGGAAAAAGTAAAAACCTTCAAATAACTGGAGTCTGTTTCATTTAAACAGACAGCCCAGGGGCGCCTGGGTGGCTCAGTCGATTGAGTGTCTTGACTCTTGATTTCGGCTCAGGTCGTGATCTCATGGTTGTGGCATCGCACCCCGGATCGAATCCCCCTGCCTGAGGTTCTCTCTGCCCCCGTGGCACTTTCTCTCTCAAAATAAACATTAAGCTGACAGCCCGGATCTGATTCCAAGCCACGGGGTCCCATCACACCACAGCCACACGCAGGCACGGCATTAAGCAGAACTACCCGCTGATTTGTATTCCGTGGTTAGCCTTTGCTCGCTTTCTATTGGCTGCTCTTTTCACTAATAATTTCTAAGTACGCTTTTAAAAATTAATGCCTTACGTGTTTTAAGTGTTGCAAATTTTTTCTCCCGATGTCATTTATCTTTTCATGTTTCAAATGGCATTATTTTCCATAGCCATTTGAACAGTTCATTAGGGCAAGTAAGTTAACTTTCTTTTATGGCGTTTGAAGTTCATGCGTTGCTCGCAAAGGCTTTCTCCATTCCTAGATCACAAAAACCCTCCGTTTTCCCCTCCCCCATATTTTTATACTTTTGTGTTTTGCTGAAGAATCAGGCTTCACATTTCCCTGATGGATAGCTAACTGATCCAGCACCATTAACTGAATAATATAACTCCTCCCCACAGACGTGGAATGTCGCTTTTATCACAAATTATTTTTTTCCTTTTTTTTTTTTTTTTTTTTGCACGTTAAATGTTTTTTCAACGTTCATTTATTTTTGAGAGCCAAAAATAAATGACGCTGGCTTGAACCCACGAACCGCGTTGAACCGTGAGATCACGACCTGAGCCAAAGTCAGAGGCTCAACCAATGGAGCCACCCAGGTGCCCCATCACAAGTTCTTAATGGCGCATGCCATTGTGACAGCAGGGGTGGCACATACAGTTCTTCTTGAAGTAGGAAATAGAGCTCAGATGCCGAGGTGGCCGCTCTCCTCTTTTCTCACTACACCTCTTCCTCCGATGCCCCCACCTTTCGGGATGTTGTCTCAGGAGGGGGGCTTGGCAGAAGGAATACGTACTAGATGTACGTAGGGCACCACACTTAAGACCCCATCGGTTCAGGTTCTGCAGGCAGAAATACTCTTCTACTGGCTGTAGTTGATAGAACTGTGTCCCAAGAAAGGTACGTCCAAGTCCAAACCCCCAACATCCGTGAATTGGAGCTCACTCGGACAAAGGGTCTTTGCAGATACAATTAAGGTGAGGATGTCGAGAGGAGATCATCCCTGATTGGGGAGGACCTTAAATCCAATGGCATGGGGTTGGTACGCCGTGGTGTCCTTTTAAGAGACAGAAAAGGAGATCGCAGAGAGACAGAGGGGGAAAGTCCAGGTGAAGCTCCACGTGAAGACGAGGCAGAGACTCGAGGAAGCCAAGGAACGCAGAGGACTGCCAGCGGCCACCAGGGAGAGAAGAAAGGCACGGGACGGATTCTCTCCGAGCTTCCAGAAGCAACAAGCCCTGCCGACACCTTGATCTTGAACTTCTGGCCTCCAGAGCTGCCGAAGGGTATGGTATATTCCTGTTAAGCCGCCAAGTTTGTGGTCATTGGTTACGGACCCGGCCCGCTTTTCCCCTCGTTGCAAGCACTGCCGTGGACAACGTGAGCGACTGTGGAGAGCGCAGCCTTCGTGTTCCTTTCCCCGGGGAATCTGGCGCCAGTTCTCAGATGGCTGGACGGCACCCAGCAGGCGCCCGTTCACCAGCAGAAGAGGCCTGGGGCCCCCTGTGAGGTGCCGGGCTCTGTAGGTTCCGGAGGCGTGGGATCGATGTCCTCATCCATATCAGATCTGTCTGCTCCCATCTCAGTCCTTTCTTCCTGCCTGATCCAAAGGCTGCTTTCTAGCTGTTTTTCCGCAATTTCCAGCTCTTCCTCTGTCTGTAAGACGGCCACGGTTTCGCGGGGTAAGTGTGAGGAGTACAGGCCGAGTTTGGCCTTACAGCCAAACATCGCTTCGTATGGACTTTGCTGCAAGGAAACGTCGAACACCTGATTCCTCGCCAGCTGCACAAACCGCAGGCCTTCGGCCCAGCGGCGTGAGCGGTGACTCCGCATCCAGGCACGTATCATGTTCTTGACGTCACGGCTCGCTCGCTCCAGGGAGCCCTGGCCTTGGCCAGGGCGGTGCTGACCACAGACGATCTTCAGCTCCGGCCATACCTCATTGAGCTCATTAACAACCTGGTTTGTGAACTCTACGCCGCTGTCAGATTCTAACACGCCGGGGGTACCGAGAATTGTGAAAATATCCAACAGGACACTGACCACCTCGTGGGCCTGTTTAGCTCTTAACGGTCGTAAGATGATAAACTTGGTCGAGTGGTCCTGGTAATACAAAATAAACTTGAACTCACCATCGGCATTTGACTGCATGTCAAATACTTCAACTTGGCATCTGGAGTCGATGTCCTTAAAAGGCATGGGCTTGGGCGCAAGACCTCTCTTGGGCACTGGGTTCTTCTGGTGGCACTGTTTACAGAGTGTCAGATACAGGACAATGACTTCTTTGGTGACATTCCCGTATTTTCCTTGTAGCTCCTTGAGCATCCGTGTCCGCCCACCGTGTCCAATATTGAGGTGTGTGTCGTGAAGAATGTCAAACAACTCTTCTTTATGTACGTAATACCGTATTCGATCACGTTCCCTGTGAGCGGCCTCTATTAGCTTCTCCGTGCCTTGCACAGAGATCACATCATATTTTGCTGCGCGGCGGTAGTCGCGTGATGACTTCTTCCCCTTTTCCTTGGCTTCTTTGACTTCCTTTATTGTTTGAAAGTACTTTTCTTTGGAAAACACCTTGCTGTTGTAACTTTTGCTTTCTACTAACTTTGTCACACTTGTAAGAAACTTTTCTCTCATGTCACTTATCTCCATTTCCGTTTCACTTGTGCTGGAAACACCAGGGGAGTCATTTCCAGCTTTCTGGGGCATCATGGAGAGCTGTAAGAAGGATCCTAGGAAAGGGAGAAAGAAACAGAGTTCAATTCACTGATATTCCATCTGGAAGACTCTCCCTCCAGAGTTCTGCATTCTTCCATCTGAAATTTGAAGACGACTACATAGAAGAAAGATAACACGATAATGATACAAAGCAGTAACAGAAAAAGGCAACTAAAAAGCCAAGCAAGGGGCGCCTGGGTGGCTCAGACGGTTAAGCATCTGACTCTTGATTTCGGCTCAGGCCAGGAGCTCACAGTAGTGGGACAGAGCCCCACACTGGGCTCTGTGTTGTGCATGGAGACTGCCTGAGATTCTCTGTCTCTCAAAATTAAAAAAAAAATTAAAAAGCCAACGAAGACCATCCAAAACCAGGGCATGTCAAAAGAATTTTACATCAGTAAGATATATACGCAAATACGTAGTAATTTTAGACTTCACGCAAACAGAACAAATGAAACTGTTAGCTCATATGGGGAAACCTGATTAACTGGTCTTCATTAATTGAACAGGAGACAGGATAAATGGAAATGCTTAAGGGCAGTGGACTAATACCTTCCTTCGGTAGCTTTTTTTGTTTGTTTTTAAAAAACTTTTTATGCTTATTTATTTTTGAGAGAGAGAGACAGAGTGCAAGCAGGGGATCAGCAGAGAAAGAGGGAGACACAGAATTCAAAGCAGGCCCCAGGCCCTGAGCTGTCAGCACAGAGCCCGACGCGGGGCTTGAACCCATGAATCATGAGATCATGACCTGACCCGAAGTTGGACACTTAACCAACTAAGCCACCCAGGCGCCCCTCCCTCAGTAACTTTTAAAATAATATAAACAGGAGGGGCGCCTGGGTGGCTCAGTCAGTTGAGCATCTGACTTCGGCTCAGGTCACGATCTCACAGTTTGTGGGTTCGAGTCCCGCATCAGCCTGTGTGCTGACAGCTCAGAGCCTGGAGCCTGCTTCAGATTCTGTGTCTCCGTCTCTCTCTGACCCTCCACGGCTTGCATTCTGTCCCTCTCTGTCTCTCAAAAATAAATAAATGTTAAAAAAAAAAATTTTTTTAAATAATATAAACAGGAGAACATTGCTAGAAGGTTATCACACGATAACAGCAAACTTTGAACTTGAAGTTCACGGCAGAGAGGGCTCTTCAGCCTTTCCACAATCAGCATAATCAGTTTCTTGTGGCCCAAGAGCCTGTCCTCGCTTTAGGAGAATCGAGGAGAAGGTGGTAAGAAATTTTACGATGGTTTTCCCGTTGACCATACACAGGATTAGCGAATGAAGAGTCTGAGTCCTTACCCCGAGTGACCACATTCTCATAATTGTCCAGCATTGTGTCCCTGCACCCTTCAGCAGTCCTTCCAGAGGCTTCCAAACACCTTTAGTCCTCGGTCATACCCGCCAAAGGTCGCTACCTCTTGAGACAACGCCAGCTGCAGACACAGGGACCATTCCTGGCAGCCACATCGGGACTGGGGAAGGGAGAGCGGAGGGTACCTGGAATGAAGCCACGCCAGCATAAATGACTTGGCACGTGAGTCATGTGAATATTATATGGAAGATCCCAGCAATAAAGACAAGGTTTCCTATCCAACCACGTGAGTCCTGCTTCGTGGGTAAGAAAAAAAAGTTCTGCCCTCCTGGGAGGTCTGTAGGCCTGGGCTGTTTTGACATTGCCTGAGCTGAGAGCCACATATTTCCGGAAAAAAAAACAAAAACAAAAACAGTGAGTCCAAATGAACCTGGGTGCTCCCAAGGCTGGGAGACACTTTTGTGGGTACAGGCTTGATGGCTCTGAATTGAGGCAGCAGGGTGTTTCCAGAAATGGAAATACTATACGTTATGTACAGATTTGTCAGGAGAGTATCATGCCAAAAAGAGATACCCCAAACAGAGTCCACAATCCACCAAGGTCGGAGAATTCCTCAGGGAAAGAACTTGATACTCAGGTGTCTAAACCCAGATTCCTTAGCACAACTCCAGATGGTGGGATGGTGATGTGGCCGGGGGAAGAATTCATATGATGGTAACAGGAATCCCAACAGTCAGAGGAAAACAAGATCCCCAGGACCCCAGCCATCAAATGCAGAGCTGAGGGATAGGGCAGAATCCTGAAAAGCAGAGAAAGATGAAAAGGGTTCAGAGCTCTGAGCAAGGGTCTTAGCTGAGCCGAGGTCCTGAAGGTTCTCCACTAAAAAGGCTTCAAACTCCCTCGCTCAGCATCACTGGTTGACCATGGAACATTCCTGATTCTAAGACATTACTGACGACAAAACCACTGCCTTACTGATGGCCTTCTTTTGAGCGGAAAAACAGAGAACTTTTATTAAATGAACACATCCAAATTAAAACATGTGGAAGACACACATTTTAGTAGTGAAAAAAAAATAGAACGTTTGCGAGTGCTGTTTAAGTCTGAACTCAAGATCCTCAGTGTACGATGATGTTCTAAAGGCTCTGAAAAGTTCTGCAGTAAAACAAAGTTTGCTTCATCTACCAGTCTCATTTAATCCCGGATATGGCGCTTTGTTTCTGAAGGAGTATCTGTTGTCATCTCACAGCCTTAGTGGTCCTTAGAACAGACCTGAAAACCGCAAGATATTCAACGGAATCCAGTAAAGTGCCTTCCAGACTCCTCACTGAAACCAGTGTCTCTCCGAAATTGAGTGGCTGCACTGGCAGCTGTAGGAGGCCCTTCAGGGGACTGCAAAGGAAGGAAGGGCCTCATTTCCAACTTGTAAAAAAAAGAAGACAGGCTGGAAACAATTTATAATCAAAAGATGCAAAATCTCAGTCTTTAATATGAGATACGGTCCTTACACTACAGCAGGAAATTCTGAGGCACAGCCCAAAAACCACATTTGGCTAACAGACTTACTTTGGTTAGTCTACCCAGTGTACTTTTTTTTTTTTTTTAATTAGAACGATTTACCTATACTTAGAGATTGGGGGATTTCACAGAAGCATCTTGACTGATGTGCTTGGAAAACGGGAAGATCTGGATACGCTGGGAACTTTGCTGCTTGGCAACAACTGGCTGGAGTGGAGACAGCAGCTCCCGTTAAACAGTCTGTACGCTCCTGTTTCTCAGGGTCCCTAAGCCACCTGCTACCTTGTTCAGCTTACCTGCCCATCCCTGCGGCTATCTGGGTTTTCAACACCCGTTCCAAGGCAGCATGAAAGGACTGTGTTCAGCTTCCCGGTGAGATCTGTGCCTGTTGGGGGGAAACTGATAAATGACCTTTGGTTAGAGAAAACTGGAAACACCTCCCTTCCTCACCCACCTGTGAGTCTTTGCTTTGGCGCCCCAGATCTGGAACGTCCTTTCACTGATCTTCCGGGTCACCCCCAGCTCAAAACGGCCTGCTTCCCGATGCATTCGGCAACTCCAGCTAATGGCCACGCCCCCCTCCCTGGGGGCGGGGCACTCAGCGGAGCCCTTCGCTTTGTATTTGTAGCGACTGGTTCAGGTATACGCAACCTAGCAGGTAGGAGCTGGGCCATCCACCTAGGTATTTTCGCTCGGAGGGCCAAGGAATACAAACCCGAGACAAAAGATACTCAAAGGACGTTTGCAAACACTTCCCGTCCGGGTGCAGCGGCGAGGCCGTGCAGAGGGAGGGCCAAGGATGGCGGCGTGGGAATTCAATTTAGGACTTTACCACTCGCTGTGTGTCTGTCTCCGGCAGTTACTGAGGTTTCAACGTTTATTTATTTTTGGGACAGAGAGAGACAGAGCATGAACGGGGGAGGGGCAGAGAGAGGGAGACACAGAATCGGAAACAGGCTCCAGGCTCTGAGCCATCAGCCCAGAGCCTGACGCGGGGCTCGAACTCACGGACCGCGAGATCGTGACCTGGCTGAAGTCGGACGCCCAACCGACTGCGCCACCCAGGCGCCCCAAAGGTTTCAGTGTCCTCCACCGTCACAGCGGAGGTGCCAGTTTCCGGATGAAGACTCGGTGGTAACGCCGGATAAAGCGCTAAGCCCAGTGTCCCCGCACCTTCCAACACGGACACTCCATCTCCTCCTGGGACCTGGTTCGGGCACCACCTACCCCTGCGCGGCCTTCCTCCCCGCACTCCCGCGGGCTCCGCCCCTCCCGGGCCCGTCCGCGGACCCGCCCCGCCAATCCCGCGAGGCCAGAGGGGAGGACGGGACGCCCGGGCGGTGAGGGATATACGCCTGGGGCCGCGGCGTCGGGGACCGCCCACCCCGCGTCCAGCCGCGGTCTCTCCTCCCGCCCGCGCGTGCCCAGTCGGTCCCTCAAGCCGCTCGCCCCGGAAGCTGCTCCGCGCCGACCGGAAGCCCCGCCCTTGACGCCGCGAGCCGGCCGGCACCCTTTCCACGCTCGGGACGGGGGCTCGTGAGCGTCCTGCGCTGCCTGTCGTTGGGAAGTGGCGGGGACTAGGGATACGCGAGGCCGGCATGCGCGTGACCTTGGCAGAACAAGCCACCGAGCCCGGTCCCCCGCGGCAAGACTGGTTATTTTCCCACGTTGTTGCAAAGCCTGCAACTCGCGAAGTCAACTTGCCGTCAGCATTCTGAGTCCGGCAGCTTAATCTAAAATGAGGGCAGAGGCGTCCGTGTCTGCAGTGCCTCCACCTATTTACGTGGTCGCGAGAACCTGCGTTTCATTCAGATGGACAGCGCTTACTTCTAACTGCAACCTAAAGATTTGTTTCGTTAGACTCTGATGTAACGGCCCCCTTCCGTGCGGCACCAGTGCATTAAAACAGGTTGGTAAAAGGGGCCCGCGGGCATGCCAGGGATCCTGTAGTTTCTCACTGTAGGGGAACAGCCTGGGGCAGGGGGCTGGACGCTGCTGGGAAAGCCTAGCAGCTCCTGTCCTCCTGACAAGACTTTCAATCCAATGGCAATCTAACTTTTAGGAAAAAAAATTAAAAATAGGCTACTACAACATAGACGTGCACCTAACAGGAGACAGGTTCAAGAGGCAGGATCTCACATAGCTTCCTACTAGGCCTTCTTCTCAATGAGGCATGATGTCCCCCAAATACTGCTTGCTGTAAAAATGAAGAAGGGCCCCGGGCTGGCTCAGTCCATGCAGAGTGACTATCTCAGGGCTGTGAGTTCCAGCCACATGCTGGGCATGGAGCCAACTCCAGGGGGGAAAAAAAAAAAAAAAAAAAAGGAAAAGAAAAAATCACTACCTTAGCAATCCTGATTTCAGAATATTGTTAAATCCTAGTTGTTAAAAGAACTGATGCTCACATGAAAAAACCCAAACAGTAAATCAAGCCACAAGATAGGGGCGGCCTGCCTCCAGATGGCAAATGCCACCTAACTTCCCTGAAAACGGGTCCCCTGTGAAGTAGGTAGTATCTCCAGGCACCACACAGAAATTAAAGGCTCATCATTTTATCATTTTAACAGTTTTTATTTAAAGTTGAATATAAGATTACTTTATTCCTGCATCTTCTCAATTGTTTCTTCCTTATATTTGCCCTTTTCCTTTCCTACTTGGCGAGATTTGGCTTTGCGTTCAAGGATCTTTTTGCGGTCTTTGTCCAGTTTTAGTCTAGTGATAACCACCTGCAGAAAAACAGAAACATTTCTATGCTTTAAATAGTTACTAGTTTCACAAGCTAACCATACGTATTTTTGTTTCTATTATAACCTCAGAATCATAAAGTTGGAAACGTAGCCCCTACTCACGCTTCGACCCACAAAATCATAGTACGGACCTTGTTTCAACAGATCTAATTGTCAAAGACCTCCAGGTTACGATAAATTTTAGTTTTATGAAGGAAGGTGAGGGAAAGGGGTAAAGGGCACTGAACCAGGTTTGCAAACACAGCACAATGACCAAAAAGAGAATCTCTGCCATCAGAGAGCTTGTATTTTAGTATGGGGAGAGAGAAAACAAATTAAGTGAATGTATATCAGACTCTGACATAGAGAAAAACCGGGCAACGTGGGGAGGCTAAGGAATGCTGGCAAACAGGCTAAGTCATAGGGTGGTCAAACAAGGCCCTACTGGTAAGGCTCCATTCAAACAGACACTTGAAAACTTGAACACATTACGGTGAGAGAAGTCAGAGACCTGTACTGTATGGCTCACGAGCATGTGGAATTGTAAAATATGAATAAAATGGTGGTCACCAAGGGATAGGAGACAGGATA
Source organism: Neofelis nebulosa (assembly GCF_028018385.1). NCBI lineage: Eukaryota > Metazoa > Chordata > Mammalia > Carnivora > Felidae > Neofelis > Neofelis nebulosa. Next base: position 3,147,814 of record NC_080797.1, read on the forward strand.
GATGTTAAGGGTACAAAGTTACAAACAGTAACCCCCTAGAGATACAATGTACAGCACAGTGATCTCTACACAATACTGCATCATAATCACCAAACTTACTAAGAGACTAGAACTTAGTTACTCCAATTACTAAAAAGGATAACTATGCACCACACAGAGGTGCTCGTTATTGCTACAATGGCAATCATATTATATATAAAGCTATCACACTAATAGCTCATACACCTTGAATTTACATATTCTGTCAAATATATTTTATTTTTTTAACGCTTACTTATTTTTGAGAGGGCACGTGCGAGCTGTGGAAAGGCAGAGAGAGGGAGCGAGAGAAGACCGAATGGGCTCTGAGCTGCCAGCTCAAACTCCCGAACCATGAGATCATGACCCGAGTTGAAATCAACAACTGGATGCTTAACCAACCGTGCCATCCAGACACCCAATAGATTCCAATAAAAAACAAACAGAAAAGATAAACACCTGGAAAAAAAGGGGGTAAAGTGAAAAGCGATTCTGGTAAAAGTACAGCAAGTCCAAAGGTCCAAAGGCAGAACTTAAAAGGTTTATACGTACATGTTTCTCAATCTTAAGTGTGTCTAAGAATCAACTGGAGAGCTTGTGAAAACAGATTAATGGTGCTGCCCCAGTAGACCTGGAACAGAATCTGGAACTCTGATCAGGCGGCCAGGTGATGCTGCTCACAGCAGACACGCTGTGAGCAGTTCGGCTGTACGAGCAAGGAGGCCAGCAGACTAGATCACGAAGAGTGGACGTCTACAAGTGGCTGGTGAGGGGATCGAGTAAGGTCTTAAAAGGCCACTCTGGGGCACCTGAGTGCGTCCGACTCTTGATTTAGGCTTGGGTCATGATCTCATGGTTTGTGAGTTCTAGCCCCACACCGGGTTCTGCACGGACAGTGGGGAGCCTGCTGGGGGTTCTCTCTCCCTCAAAATAAACAAACAAACTTCTATAAAAATAGAAACAAAAAGGCCACTCTGAAGGGAACAGACAGGATTCTAAATAGAACAGACAGGGGGGTGTAAAATAATAAATGACATTTTCGTCCTGAGCAGTTGGGAGGACAGAGCTGCCCTACACGGCGATGGAGGCAAACTGTGAACCAAGTCAGAAGTTTGAACACATTAGGTCTGAGGTCATTAATCAGAAAGCCAAGCTGAAATGCAAACTAGGCCACTGGATGCAGAGGTATGGGTTGGAGTCACCTGCCTTTGTATGTGTGACGTCCCCAGGCGGAACTAAAGACATGAAGGTGATCACTGCGCCACAGCGAGGAAGTGGGTATGTCCTCAGCTGTGCTACCTTGAAAAGACCAAGATTTCCTCACCTGGAATCCAGGTCTGCCTGCCTGCCAGAGTAGGCAGCAGCAAATACACGTGGCAAAGAACCCAATTCTTTCCCAAAGTTTAACAGTCTGGGTAGTGCTAGCGATCCTGTTCACCAGGAGGCAACCCAAAGTGTTTCTGAAAGAAACCCAGAGGTTTCTTTCCAGATGCACATATGACTGGCGAAGGTTAGAAAACGAGAAAGTCCTTGCTCTTAAGAGAACATGCGAGGATGTGTCAAGACGCTTGTAATCCACTGGGGGTGTTGAAGAGGGGTAAAGAAAATGCGGGAAGATATTTATAGTGAATTCCAGGTGAAAGATATGCAGGAATTTTACCACACCAGTCTTTCAACTTTCCTGTAGTTTGAAAAAGAGATTTATGGTGGCAACATAAAATGTTTCAAAGCAAAAAACACAAAACTGGGGAGCCATCAGTAGCTCAGTCAGTTAAGTGGCCGACTCTTGATTTCGGCTCAGGTCCTATCTCTGTGAGTTCCAGCCCCACGTCAGGCTCTTTGCTGCCAGTGCAGAGCCTGCTTGGAATTCTTTTTCCCTCTCTCTGCCCCTCCCTGGTTTGCTCTCTCTTAAAAGAGAGATCAATCAGAGACTGCTGGATCAGAGAATTCACATCCAAGTTCCAGACAGGCACCTGTTATGGGTTATTAACAGACTGGATTTTCTATCCTGGCTCAGACACTATCACCATCAGGAGATCTTAGCTTCTGTGCTCCAGTTTTCTTCCCCATTTGTAAATGTATGAAATCTCTGCAAGGCTGTAAACTTGCCATACTGACTCCACTATAATATGTAAAAACAAATAGGGGATCAGCTCCATTTAATCTAAAAATTACCCTATTTCCTAGCAGCGCCTGGATGGCTCAATCAGTTAAGCATCTGACTCTTGATTTCTGCTCAGGTCACCATCTTACCGTTCATGAGTTCGAGCCCCACACTGGGCTCTGCGGGGACAGTGCGGAGACTGCTTGGGATTCTCTGTCTCCCTCTCTCTGCCCCTCCCCTGCTCACTCTCTGTCTCAAAATAAACATTAAAAAATAAAATAAAAATAACCCATTTCTTGATTTTAAATTTTGTTGTCAGACTGATCAGTTTACTAATTGCTACTGACCAAAAGGTACATTAAATATACAAAATGACTGTTAAAAACAACTTGATCTCATAAAAATTTTTAGACTGGTTTCCAGGACTCCATTCAAATATGGTATTTGCCCTAAGACTGGTTTCTAGAACCTCTAAAATCGGGAGTCTTTCTATGGGATTGCTCTGCAAACAAGCAGTCCCACCTGCCAACACTTGCCGTAATTTCCTTCTCTCAAGCATTCTCAGAAACACCCACCTTGCTGGGGTGGATGCCCACGTGGACAGTCGTGCCATTGGCCTTCTCTCGCTGTACTCGTTCAATGTAGATGACGTATTTCTTCCTGTAAACCTGGACCACTTTGCCAATCTGCTGACCTTTGTAGTGTCCTCGCACAACCTAAATACAAATTCACGAATGACAGAAATATTAAGAAAGTCAACCTTGCAAATCAGGAAAACGAAATCACGTAAATGTCATTCACTCTCTCAGATCTGTAAGACCCTTCAGTTTTGAAAGATGTAACGGTTACTGGAAACACGGGAGTAATTCTCTCTGCCTTTAATTAGCCTGCAAATAAACCCTGCCCTCATATACGCCTTGTGATGGACAGTACGCCCATCAACTGATGGGTCTGCAGTGGTGGGCTTGGTAGGTTAAAAACAAGTCCACTTAGGCTTTTTGTAGCTGGGTGACCACAAGGAACTTTACTCCGTCTCAGAGGAAGCGAGAGGCCACAAGATTTAATTCACAACCCAATAAAGTGTCCCACCCGGTAACAGAGTAGGCAGCAGCAAATACATGGGAAAAAACTCAATTCTTTCCCAAAGTTTAACAGCGTCCTACCCGGTAGTCCTAAGATCCTGTTCGCCAGGAAGCAACCCAAAGTGCTTCTGAAAGAAACCAGAAATTTCTTTCCAGAAGCACATCTTCTCGCATGAAGACGATCTCAACAGAGAAGACCACCTCCCAAATCTAGGGGCAATTCTAGCACCAGCCCAGTAGCAACCAGGGGCTGTTCGCAACCTGCACCACTATTTGGGAACTGGCTTCATCTTTAAATGGGCATTAACCTCATCAAATAGTACGGGGGACAGGCGAGTTGCTTTAGAGACGGCCTAAAATCTTGCAATCGACAGCGGCACGTTCCAACTAAATAACATTCACAGAAACGTTCGCTTAAATAGATTTGGCAAGATATTCACCTGTAAATGTGAAACCACCAGAGAAGACTGCAGTTCAGTTACAGCTTCTGTATCTGGACCCTCGACAGCCTCTTCAATGACCAAACGCACCAAGAAAAAGAGAACCGCGGGGTAACGCTCTGGTTCCGAACCACCTTTCCGCTTTCTGATACTTGGGACAATTGCTCTTTTTTTCCTGTTTGGGTTCTTAGTGCCCTTGTGCAATCCTGCTCTGGGGAGCACAGTCTCAAGTGCATCTTTCTCAGATGATCCCTCTTCTATGCCAGGTGTGGGGGTATCTGCCAAGACACCCGGGCACAGCACATACCTGTACTTCGTCGTCCTTCCGGATGGGCATGGATCGAACGTTGTACTTCTGTCGTAGCTCTTTGGAAAGAGGGGAGGACATAATCTTCCTGCGAATGTGCGAAGGTGCATTGAAATGCCTTTTACGGTTCTTGCTCCGATCGGAGGTCACAAACGGATTGAACTTCATGTTGGCTAAAGAGAGAGTGCAAAGAGGCTTAAACCCTTAAATGCTCAAAATCTCATTCAGCGTCCCAACAAGTGACATTCCCAACAATTTCCTCTTGAAGTCTCAGGAAGCCCACAGAAACTGTTGTACTTTGTATGTTCGTTTATGGGACAAAGAGTTTTGTTTTGTTTTTTAAACGTTTACTCATTTTTGCAAGACAGAGCGCAAGCCGGGGAGAGGGAGACACAGGATCCCAAGCAGGCTCCAGGCTTTGAGCTGTCAGCACAGAGCCCCACGCGGGGATCAAACCCACTAGCAGTGAGATCATGACCTGAGCCCAAGTCGCTTAGCCTACTGAGTCACCCAGGCGCCCCCGACAAACGATTTTCCATTACTAACAGACTTGTTTTAGTTCTTAAGCTTTTATTTTAGTTCACAGCCTCCAAGCACCTGAAATATCGGGTAAGGAACTTAAGACAGGACTTGTATCTCTGATGAAGACAAAGCGGTCCGATAACTCAATTACAACACTACGCTTTACAAAGACCAACCAAAGCCAATACCCTACGGACTCGGACGTGAACACATTTAACTCCGTTCTCCCCAAACCTGGGAAACGCTGCACATCTCGGGTCGAAGAAAACCTTCTAATGAGCGCGGCCTGCAAGTTCCCTGGCTTTGCCAAAGTTATTTCGAGGCTCTTCTTTAAGAAACGACACTGAATAGACTTGAACCATCTGCGCAGAACCCCTCCTCTCCAGGCTCCGATTCCGAGTTCCCAAACCCCTCTCCTCCCTTCCCGAGTCGGCTGCCCCTGGAATTAAGAGGAAGACAGGCTGGGGACCATCCTAGTCCCTCTCCCTCGGCGCTACTCGTTCGCCGGGAGAGTATCGGGCCCCTAGCGCCAAAAGACAGCACACCCGTCAACGGATGGCTACGGATTACTCGCGCTCGGCCGGCGAAAACTCACCCGCTGCAGCTCCAGCGATGGCCGCAAAAGGGAAGAGAGCTACACGCTACTTCCGGTTCTGTAAGTTTACGAGAGATCTCGCGAGACCGATCGTCTCTTGGCGCGAGAGAGGCGCTGGGTTTGAACGAGAAGAGGAAACTGGGAAAGAGATTGGTGACTAGTGTTCCCCAGCGGCTAGGAGGGGAACTGCTAGGACCTGCAAAACTGCCCTCTCCTGGGCCTGGTGTCTCCCGGGGTAGGTTTGGGTTCTGCAGCGGCGTTCTCTGGGAAGGCTAGTTCCTGGGCGGGGGGCGGGGATTGCTCAGGGTGTGACTGTCCCCGTGAGTGGTGAGGGAGCGGGAGGCCCATTAGCCAGGTGGCCACTGGCGACCTCGGTTCCGTGGACGCCGCCAAGCCTTCCCGGCCCGTGGCGCCGGCGTGCCGAGCGCGCCGGTCCTTTAACGGGCTCCATCCGGCGTGTGCTGCCGGCGCCGTGAGGCGCTCCGACCCGCCACGGACCTTGCAAGGGCTGGGACCCGCGATCCGTCCTCGCCCAGCGCAACGAGATTGAACCTGAGTTTCTCAACGGTTTTTTTTTTTTTTTTTTTTTTTTTTTTTATTTATTTTTGGGACAGAGAGAGACAGAGCATGAACGGGGGAGGGGCAGAGAGAGAGGGAGACACAGAATCGGAAACAGGCTCCAGGCTCCGAGCCGTCAGCCCAGAGCCTGACGCGGGGCTCGAACTCACGGACCGCGAGATCGTGACCTGGCTGAAGTCGGACGCTTAACCGACTGCGCCACCCAGGCGCCCCTGAACCTGAGTTTCTAACGAGCTCGAAGGTGATGCCACGGGGTGCCGGTCCACACTTGCAAGGAGGCCTTTGCAAGCGGAGCGCTGTGGCCCTTTCTGAATTGTACTGCCTTTTGTCTTTCGGTTCAGGGTCTGATGGAGGCAGGGCGAGAGGGTGCCCTCCCCAGCAAACGGATTCTGGGGCAGGCTGCAGTTGGGGTGTGTGTGTGTGTGTGTGTGTGTGTGTGTGTGTGTGAGCTCCCGCAGGGTGCCCTGCCGTCGCGTACTCAATAGGGGATCGGTTTCTGTTGAATGAGTAATGCATTGTCATTGAATGAATGATGCAACGTCCAGAAGACATGCATTTCATAATAATTCCTGAGACATAGTGAGCTTGCGGAGCACTGGAAATGCTCTTCTCCTTTTCACGTTAACTCCTTTCATCCACCAAATAGCCTTGTGAGGCTGGTACAGTATTATTGTTCCCATTGTACAGATGGGGCCATTGAGCCACAGAGAAGTGGGAGGAGCTTGTACGCGTTTTGTAGAACCCATAGGTTATGGAAGGACCCGTGTAGGTGCTGCCCAGTCCCTTTCCTATATGGTCCCAATTTCTAGGACTCCATTTGGTCGAGTCAAAGAGCAAGAAACCGTGTCTTTGAGGGGCCAGGGTAGAATCAGTAAAGAACCTGTGTTTTCGTGATTTAAGAAAAGTTGTGCTTTAAATATGCTGTAAGGTAAACAGCCCCAGATTTTTCTAACTGAAAGATTCGGATAGAGTATCTCTACTACAATTCTTTTTTTTTTTTTTTTAAAGTAAACTCTGCATCCAACCTGGAGCTTGAACTCATGACCACAGATCAAGGGGCACATGCCCTACCAACTAAGCCATCCAGGAGCCCCCACAATTCTTTTCAACAAATGTTTATGGAGCATCTTTTGCAAGCCATCCCTAAAAGGGACACTGGAGCTACAGAATGAAATCAGTCAAACCTTCTGCCTGCAGGAAGCTCACTGTCTTAGAGGAGAAACAGCGAAACCCGCAATCACGGGACCCCAGGAAAAGTGCTGGTTGAGCCAGCCACCGTTTCTGTGCTCCGGGAATAGGACAGAGCTCTGGGGTCAGGGAAGACTTCTGGGGTGAGATCACCCTTGGCTGAGTTTTGGAGAATGTTAAAATTAGCTCCACGAAGCAGTGGGAAAAGCTGGAGGGGAGGCTTGGAGGTGTGAGGCAGCATGATGCACTGTCTCCAGGAGCCAGGTCCTGGTGGCTGTAGTGAAGACACCTTCAGAGAAAAGCCCATGGGGCTCCGGGGCTGGGCTGAATTTGACTTGGTGGCTGAAAGTTACAGCCGAAGCCTTCCTACTTTGCCTTCCTTTCTGATCTTCACGGACTCACCTTAACTCTCTCTCCTTGTTCTTAGGAGTTTCCTTAACCCCCTCTTCTTAAGGTCTCGCCTAACCTCTTCCTCTCTTCCCACAAAGGCCTGTTCTGTTTCCTCTTCCTCCCCATCACTCACTGCTGACACCCTTCCCTCCAAGGCTTCCTTACCACCACCCTCCCTCAGCCGCCGTGCACAACACTGACTCATGGAGATTAAACCTTCAGGCCACCATTTGGACAGCATAACCACTTTATACGGCGTGAAGAATGCCAGGGTACAAATTGTGTGCACAGATGCAAATTACTGGTAGCCTGGTTGAGAGTCTGTTTATCCGCATAAATGTCTTGGCTCCTCCCTGCGTGAGAGTCCGGGCACCTCGCCTGGCTGCCCGCCCCCCACCTTCCTTACGTGCCTCTTACTTGATTTGAAAAAGTTCCTTTAAAAAAGTTAAAAAATTTTTTTTTAAGATTTTGTTTTTATTTACTTTTATTTTTTACTTTTATTTTTTAAAATTCACATCCAAATTAGTTAGCATATAGTGTTTAATATTTATTTTTGAGAGAGAGAGGGAGAGAGAGAGAGAGAGAGAGAGAATGAGCGGGGGAGGGGCATAGAGCAAGAGAGACACAGAATCCAAAGCGGGTTCCAGGTTCTGAGCTGTCAGCACAGAGCCTGATGCGGGGCTCGAACTCACACACCACGAGACCGTGCCCTGAGCTGAAGTTGGACGCTCAACTGACTGAGCCACCCAGACACCCTGAAAAAGTTCCTTTTAAACTGACTCTTTTGGGTCCTTTTGAAACCAGTCTTTGTGAAGTCCTAAGTCAAACCAGGTATCCAGACTCCACACCTAAGTCCCTTGGACTAAAACTTGTTTAGTCCTTAGACACCTAACCATCCCATTTATCCCTTCCTTCCTTCCTTCCTTCCTTCCTTCCTTCCTTCCTTCCTTCCTTCCTTCCTTCCTTCCTTCCTTCTTGATTGCCTACCTTCACTTGTACATTCTTCAAATATTTCTCTAACTCTTACTCTTTACCAACTCCTATGCCAGGCACTGAGATACAAAGATCAGTAAGACTGGGCACCTGGGTGGCTCAGTCGTTAAGCATCTGATTTAGGCTCAAGTCATGATCTCACAGTTTGTGAGTTCAAGTCCCACATCGGGTGAGCCTCAATTCTCTCTCTCTCTCTCTCTCTCTCTCTCTCTCTCTCTCTCTCTCTCTCTCTCCAACTGCCCCCTGCTCAATTGTGAGCTCTCTCTCTCTCAAAAAGAAAAAAAAAATCAGTAAGATCTAGCCTCCCCTTAAGGAGCATACCGTCTAGAAGGAAGAAATGGTGAAATGGCCATGTCAACAAACAGGCATAATAAAGTGTGCCTGGAAAGGTAATGGGGTGCAGTCGATTCTAACTGAGGTTGGGCTCAGGGAAGTCTTCACAGGTAACCCTTGGATTATTTCTGGAAAGCTAGGTAGGAGTTCTCCCGGGAGACAAGGGTGGGGAAGTATCTTCCAGGCAGAGGGAACCACCCAAGCAAAGCCCAGAGCCTTGCGCCCAACACCATTTGTTGGAACTGCCAATAGTTTGTGTTGAGAATTAGTTGTCGTGTTCATTTGCACCAGGTAAAAGGAGGATGAGGGAGAGTGTGGGGATGGGGCAAGGTTATTTGGGGCCAAAAGAGGACGTCTGGGCTGATAAGGAAGTCAGAGAGAGAAGCGAGGTGAGCCACAGGGCTGTCTGAGTCATTGCAGGCTTTGCCGAAGGTAGAGGTCATGGGAGGGTGTCTCAGGAGTGCAGAGGTGCTATGTGCCCAGGCTCCTGGCATCTGTGGCCTGGGTTTTCACTAGAAATAGACGGATCCTTAAGCTTGCTTGGTAGGGCTAGACTCTGCAGGTATATGTTAAAATTAAAAGGGTTTTGGGTTGGTTTTTTTTTTTTTTTGCATGAGTCTTACATTTAATTAATGCTTTCAGTTTGTGTGTCATTTAAAACAAGATATGTGCTTTAAAAAGCATTCTTTTTAAAAGTTTATTTATTTTGAGAGAGAGAGGGAGAGAGAATCCCAACCAGGCTCTGCACTGTCAGCTCATGAACCCATGATGAGCTCGATCCCATGAACCATGAGATCATGACCTGAGCTGAGATCAAGAGTTGGAAGCTTAACTGACTGAGCCACCCAGGTGCCCCTAAAGACCATTCTTATATGTCCAGCTTTGGCTCAGGTCACGATCTCGCAGTCCGTGAGCTCAAGCCCCACATCGGGCTCTGTGCCGACAGCTCAGAGCCTGAAGCCTGCTTCGGATTCTGTGTCTCCCTGTCTCTCTCTCTCTCTGCCCCTCCCCTGCTCGTGTTCTCTCTCTCTCTCTCTCTCTCTCTCTCTCTCTCTCTCTCTCTCTCTCTCAAAAATGAATAAACATTAAAAGCAAAAGACATTTGGAAAGTATTATTCAGGAATGCCATATGTTTTCCTGGAAGAACCGTGGTTTCCAATAGGAAATGCTGATGAAATTAAAAGACATCGGTGTTGGTAAAGAAGACCAAGAAAGGTTTGCACTAAGATCTAGTTCGAGAGGAGTTTCTGCAGAGAGTGGACTCCTACCAGCACAGCTGGCTGCCAGCCTGGGCCTTGGTGGCAGAGGCCCTGGCCTGGCGATTCCAGGTGGACCTGGAATCTGGGCTGTCCCCTCCGGTGACCGTCGCCTTTGTTATCTACACGGACCAGGCTGGACAGCGGCGGGTACAGTGTGTGCCCAAGGAGCCCCACTCATTCCAGAGCCGGCTGCCCCTGCCAGAGCCATGGCAGGGACTTCGGGATGAGGCCCTAGCCCAGATCAGCGGGATCCCTGGCTGCATCTTGGTCCACACCAGTGGCCTCACTGGTGGGCACCACACCCGAGAGGGTGCCTTGAGCATGGCCCGTGCCACCCTGGCCCAGCGCCCAGTGCCGATGCCTCCCACAAATCCCCTACCCCGATACAATGCCATCGTCTCATAAAAAAAAAAAACAACTGTGTGGACCATGGAGAAGCGCTCCTGTGGGCCTCCGGTATAGGTCGAGTAGATGAAATCAGAAAGCATGAATCAAAAGGTTGAGATGGGAGAGAGTTAGCATGAGCCAGATGATGTGACACATTTTTTTTTGTCAAGGCACGTGACTAGGATTACACAGGTGGCTAGGTTGTATAGACTGCTTTGCTGTTTCATTTGGAAGATAGCCAAATGTAATATAATTTCCATGTATTGGCATTGATTGATGAATACGTGCTATTAGATTAGGGCATTTAGATTTAGGTGGCCAAGTTGTGTGTGCGTGCGTGTGCGTGTGTGTGTGTGTGTGTGTGTGTGTAAGGGGCACGCCCCTGGACAAGGGAAGGTAGGGAGGAGGAACAGCTCATGTTTAATCCCAGGCATCCATCAGTCTGTCTGTCCATCTCTTTATTTATCTAATGGTATCTCTCTGTAGTGCCCTGACCTCAGGGTGGTTTATTCATAGCCAAAGCTTTTCACTTAACAAAGGAAAGGAAGGGTAGAGAAAAATCAAAACAAGTATAGTAAATGATCCGGCCCAAAGAAGTCCATAAGAGCTAAGAAGCACTGAGTCAAATATTAAGCTTCTTACCTTCCTTCCTGGTGTGCTTGTTCAGCATAAGATGTCACACCTCTAAGCAGACAAACCAGCCCCACTGAGCCGTAGCTGACACCCTTGAGCCACAGGACAGGTAGTCCAGCAGCTCTCAAACGTTTTGGGGGCCAGCTCCTCACGGGGCAACAGGTATGTACCCTGAAGATATCTTTGGCATCTAATATCATTTTTTTAAAAAGATTAAAAAAATTTTTAAGTGTTTTATTACTTATTTTTGAGGGAGAGAGAGAGAGAGAGAGCATGAGTGGGGGAAGGACAGAGAGAGAGGGAGACACAGAATCCAAAGCAGGCTCCGGGCTCCGAGCCATCAGCACAGAGCCCGATGCAGGGCTCGAACTCAGGAACCATGAGATCATGACCCGAGCCAAAGTCAGATGCTCAATCAACTGAGCCAGCCAGGCACCCCTGTACTAACATTTTTCAATCTAATTCTTGAATAAGTAGTATGTTTGCTTGGTTCAAAAAGTATCAAGGGGGAAGGGGGAAATCTCCCCAGGCCCCTATTGATTGTCACGTAGGGTTTTTCCAATCCTTTGTGATGACAAAGTTGCAATTATAGAACACTGCGGAGTCACTGCCCATCTCTGCAAGTCTATCTACAGGATATGTTTCTAGAATAGGACTTGCTGGGTCAAAGTGGAAATTTTGATAGGTGATGTCAAATTTCCCTTCCTAGGGTTTGTTACCAATATACATCCCCAACCACCTCACCTGCTTTCCCTCAGCTTGGGCAGCAGAGTGGGTTTTAAATCAGGGCTTGAGGGGCACCTGGGTGGCTCAGTCGGTTGAGCGTCCAACTTTGGCTCAGGTCATGATCTCGTAGTCTGTGGGTTCAAGTCCTACTTCAGGCTCTGAGCTATTCTGTGTCTCCCACTCTCTCTGTCCCTCCCCCACTCGCACCCTGTCTGTTTGTCTCTCTCTCAAAAAGTAAATAAACATAATTTTTTTTAATCAGGGTTTGACGGGCTAATAGGTGAAAAATGGTATATATACCAGCAGAATTTTAATTTGCATTTCTATCACAAGTGTGGCTGTTTTTTAAGACCCATTTGCCTTTGTATTTTCAAACTCTTTCGTCTAAAGTGAATTTTCCCAGAAAGTCCAAGCTCAGAGCTCCCCATGTGTGTTGGCAATGTCTTCGGAATCTTTGGGAAAATATATACCTTTATTTAAAAAATAACTTTCGGCGTTCTTTGAAAATAAAAAAGTGCCAGCTATGAGTCACCACTGAATGAATGACATGAAAACACCACAGGTTTTTTGAAATTAGCCTTTGGCAAACACAACAGAATCTGAAAACACTAGAGTCAAGTCCCCAGAAATTCAATGACACTGTTTAAGGCAGTCTGACCGAGCTTAAATAAAACAGACTCATTAGTTTTTAACTAACATTTTTAACATTTTTAGTCTTGTAATAAATATGTTCCCCATGAATCCACCTGTTCCCTACCCCCACCCCCCGGCCCCACAAATAGCACCTATGCTCTTTTTGGGTCTGGAAAAGAACAAAAAGAAATCCGTAAGTGTTTTCAATCAGCCCTCCCTGCTTCCCAAATATCCCCTATACAGTGGAGCCCTTCCCTGGCGGTCCCCTAATGGACACCAGCCACCACAGGGATTTGGGAACTAGATAAGAGGCAGGGCGTTATTTCTTTCTCCGTAGATAGATAGCGAACTTTGCCAAGAGGCATAGGCTGGGGGCGGGGGGGAGCGTTAGCTCTTGGCACAGCCGGGGTGTGAACAACCGCCTATCCCAGAGAGCAGCTGAGAGTTTTTGTCGTTGTTCATCCTACAGTTAAGATGATGGCCCGTTGACGTATGGGCAAGACCCCGACCGAGGCTTTCGGAGTGGCCCTCCTCACGGAGCCGGGCCACAGTCCAGGGTGGGGACTGTCTCATTGAGACAGTAGAGTCCCTGATGAATTCAGCTGTTTGCTTCTCCACCCGTCCTTGCCCGGCCCAGCCCAGCTGGGAATGGGCCTGGGAAACTGGCCCGGCTGGTGTGACCTCTAATGAGTGGTTGGGTCATGAGGACCTGGGCCGGCTGGGAGGCGGGAGCCCCCAGGGGTTAATTTGCCCCCATAGTTGCATACTTCTTAGCTGACTCAAGTCTCGGTCAAGCTTCCCCTGCACTCCCCGCCCGCCAGTCCACCCTTGACAACCCCAAGACTCAAACTTTGGACCATTCACGGGCCCGCGAGGCTTGCGGAGGCCTCTGGCTCTGTTTGTGGGCCATTTTGCCAGCCTCGGCCTCAGTGCCCCTTTTCTGTTACTTCCCCCAGAGGTCCCCGGGGCCACAGCCCCTGAGATCAGCTCCTCCCCACAAGGGAAGGCCTTCCAGGCCGGGGACTTGGGGTTCAGGAGGACTTGGGGGCGGGAGGGCAGCCGTGAGGACGTTTGCTGAGATTCTGGGAAGGGCGCTTTCGGGCCCTGAGTCACTGCTTCTGTTTGTTCCCGACAGCGGACTAGAGAACCCCGGGTGGGAATTCTGACCCGGAGGGGTCCTGCCATTGGGCCCCCAGCCAGCCACCAGGGAGCCCTGCCTGGCTTCGGGTGGGTCACCTGGCAGAGAAGGAGGACGCCTCAGGGCTGGTGACCCCACAGGAAGGGGGAAGCCACCAGCTCTCCATTTTGCTCAGTACCAGCCTGGAGGAGGCGGGGAGGATCTGCTGAGGCTACCACCAACCCCCACCCGGGGGGTGGGGAGCGCAGCCGTGGTTCCTGAGGGGCCTCCACTGCCTTCCGCACCCTGGCCTGGAACCTGGTGTTCCTGTTTGGGCCCAGAGCTCAGCCCCAGCCTCCCTGGGCCCCCGCCGGGCGGGAGGAGCCAGAGGTGAGAAGTGAGGACGCCCGTCCAGGCCCCCGGTCGGCCCAGGGCGGCTGTCAGGCCTGCTTCCTCACCAGCAGCACCCAGGGCAGGATGGCGGCCACCACGGCCACCACGGCGATGAGGGTGATGAGTAGCAGGGCCCGCGAGCGGCAGCAGAAGGCCCGGCGGGAGCTGGGGGCCGGCGAGGCCTCCGACAGCTCGGCCAGGCTGCGCTGGGGCAGCACGCTGTCCTGCTCGCCCAGGGGCATCCCGTGGCGGCTGATGACGAAGACCTGGGGCTCCCGGGCCAGGCCGGGCGGCGGGTCCGAGGGGAGCTGGGCGCCCTGGCTGGGGGGCGGCCTCCAGGCCGTCGGGGAGGCGGCCAGGGGGCCCACGGGCACGGCCAAGGTCTGGGAGCTCCTGTCCAGCATGGAAGCCCAGCGGGAGCTCTTCTTACTGAGGAAGGTGACGTAGCGGCAGATGGGGCAGACGATGGTCCTCTGCACCTGGCCGTCCACGCGGGTGGAGAGCAGGTACTTGACCAGGCAGTCGTGGCAGAACACGTGGCCGCAGCTCAGGGTGCGGCTGGCGCCGTCCAGGTCGCGGAACTTCTCGTAGCACACGGGACACTCGCTGCCCGAGCTGTCCTTGCTCTCCCCTTCTGACATGGCCACTCTGCCGAGGCAGGGCCTTAGCTGTGGGGGGCAGGGGGGAGAAGGGCTGTGAGCACCCCCGTGCCTTTCCCTCCTTCCCAAGTCCCTCCCACACCTCCTGGCCCCTGCCCCAGAGTCTGAGAACTGGAGCCAAGCCCCTTAGGAGGAGAGGAGGGAGCATTTCTGGAAGGATGGGGAGACAGATAAAGAGGAACCCCAGCCCCCAGAGACTCTGCAACCAGGGGCGTGGATTGTGATGAAGGCGTGGCCTCCCTGATCCCTCACCCCAACCGTGACATGCATGCGTGGTGAGGTCATCACCTCTCCTCTTCCTGCTTTGATGGCAGAAGCGAAGGCAAGGGGGGAACCCGCTTCCTGGGGGAAGCGGGCAGCTAAACAGATGCTCCCCCCTCCAGACTCAGCCCAGTCTCCAGTATGGGTCTGTACCCAGAGTGGCCATTTTCCAGAAGATCCTCTGCTGTTCCTCTCTCTCTCCCTGCTCGGGGACTCGGCAGGGCCACTGGATTGTATCCAGCCATCGGACTGCATTCCTCTCTGTGCCGAGCGTGGCTATAAAGCAATGACTGGTTTGAAAATAAAGCTCAGAACTTACACATCCAAGTGCCCACTGGCCCTCTGTGTCGTCACGGCAGGGAGCTGTGGGCTCCTACGTCCACCTGCCACGGCCCACTCATTCTTCAAATTCTTCCTGGGCTGCCTAAGGCAGCTAGAGAACCTTCTGATTAACCCTGGTAAAGGCAGATTTTCATGCTTCGAGGATATGTCTGGTATTTTGGAAATGGCCACAAGTCACTGGGAGACAGGCCTGGTGAGAAAGTACATGAATGATCAAGTGCTGTGATGCTGTTTTGAATTGAAGATACAGAGGGGCGCCCGGGTGGTTCAGTCGGCTAACATCTGACTCTTGGTTTCAGTTCAGGTCACTATCTCACGGTTCGTGAGGTTGAGCGCCCCCCCCCGTCGGGCTCTGTGCTGGTGGTGCAAAGCCTGTTCGGGATTCTCTTTCTCTCTGCCTCTTTCTGCTCGCTCGCTCTCTCAAAATAAATAAACTTAAAAAATAATTTAAAAAAATTAAAAAAATAAACTGAAGATACGGAGTCACCGTAAAGGAACAAGGTAGGTTTTAAACATTATCTGAAAGCAAACGAGAGCCCCCAAAGATGTTTTCAGCAATGGCAGAATTGTTGGATTAAGGACACAGCTTCCCAAATGTTGACTTTGAAGTACGGAAACACCTACTTGGGTACGTGGTGAGGCCCAAGGTTCCTCACTTACAAGTTCCCGGTATCCTAGCTGGGTAGCCTCAACTCATCTAGATCAGCCTCTTTGGAAGGAACTGTGATGACCTGTCATTGATATTTTCTTCCACCAGTGACATAGACAAAGACACCTGGACACGCTGACAAATGGAACTCTGTGGCACCCCCACAACCAAGAGATGACATAATGGGAACAAGGTCAGTTATTAGAAAAGACTATAGTTTCTCAAAACCATAAATCTTTTGGAATCGCTCCCCTCTCTTGGCTTGGTTCCGAATACATTTTGCCAAGTTGAAAATGTCCCGGAAGGAAGAAGGAGCAAAAAACCATGTAAAGGTGGGGACAGGGGACCTGGGACCCTGGAGGCAGCACCGAAATCTTTTCAGAGGTTTTCAAGCTTTGGTCTCTGGGTGATCAATATGGCCCCCAGGCTGGGTGAGGATTTCAAGTGCTCAGACTCTGCACCTGAGTTCAAATCCTTGATACGCCCATTACCGTCTGTGTAGCCTCAGGCAAATTGTTTAACCTGGAGCTTGGGGTTCACAGCACTGCTTTCCTCTCAGAGTTGTTCAGAGTGTTAAGTGAGCCAATGTGACCGAAGAGTCTGGTACACACTACGTGCTCAACAAGTGGGAGATGTCATTGCTAGGACAGGCGCCTAGCATCTGCCTCCCCCTCCGCCATGCCTCACGAGTTGTTCCTTATTATTTTTTGAAAAAATTTTTAATGCTTATTTATTTTTGAGAGAGACAGAGCGTGAGTGGGAGAGGGGCAGAGAGAGAGGGAGACACAGAATTTGAAGCGGGCTCCAGCCTCTGAGCTGTCAAGCACAGAGTGTGACACGGGGCTCGAACTCACGGAGTGTGAGATCGTGACCTGAGCTGAAGTCGGATGCTTACCCCACTGAGCCACCCAGGCGCCCCAGTTGTTCCTTATTATGTAGATGACTAAAAAACTAGCACACACCCCTAACAGAGGCCAGCTCCCCTCAGATTAGAATAACTGTACAAGATGATGAAGAGATGATGGGATGGACTGGGCAACAGGTTCAAGGGGAGATTAGGGAAGTGATGGGCAATAGATAACAATTAAGGTGATGATTCCAATGTTTCTCTGTCATTTTTGTTTCTTAACACACTCGCAAATGTCTAAACTGTGCATTATTCTCAAGGATGACCATGATCCTCTTAAGCCAACCAACTACTCACAAATCTCCCTGCATTTCACAACCGCCACAGGCATATGGTGGCAATTCCATCCATCCATCCACCTGTGTACCCATCCATCCCACCCACCCATCAATCCATCCACCTATCCTTCCTTCCTTCCATCCATCCATCCATCCATCCATCCATCCATCCATCCACCCACCCACCCATCCACCCATCCACCTATCCTTCCTTCCTTCTGTCAATCAATCCGTCAATCCATCCATCCATCCATCTACCCACACACCCATCCACCCTTCCACCTATCCTTCCTTCCTTCTGTCCATCCGTCAGTCCATCCATCAATCCATCCATCTACCCATCCACCCATCCACCCAACCATCTATCCTTCCTTCCTTCCTTCCTTCCTTCCTTCCTTCCTTCCTTCCTTCCTTCCTTCCTTCCTTTCTTCCTTCCATCCACCTACCCACACACCCATCCTCCCATCCACCTATCCATCCAGCCATCCATCCAGCCATCCATCCAGCCATCCAGCCATCCAATTATTCAACAAATAGTTCTTGAGCTCCTGCTGCGTGCCACGAACTAAGCTTTGGCATTGAAGATAAGCAGGATCAAGAAGGTCCTTCATGAAACTTTAGAGCCCAGGGCACATGTATAAATGTTCTTGAAAAAGAGATTTAAAAAAAAAAAGGAGGAATGGTGATTAATAGCTGAAGTTGTTTGGGTCACTGAGAAGTAGGTATCAAGGTATGCAAGAGAATTCAAGCAGATAGTTAAGAGAATGTTAGGGGAAGGAAGGACTTTTGAGGTCATTTAGTTAAATCTAGTTTTATAAGGGAGGAGACCAGGTCCAGAGAAGGGGAAGTGACTTGACTGAGGCCACCCAGGAAGATGACAGAGAAGGAGATGACAGAGAGACAGACACGGAGAGAGGAGATTCCATAGATGATATAGAGAAGGTTATTAGAATCAGTAGACGAGTTGGGTGAGTAGCTCTTTAGCTGAGTTGGGAAGCACTATCCTCCCTGAGGTGAGCAGGAGAGGGAGGAGGAAAACTCTAATTTTCACTGGAGTTTGAGGAAAAGTAAAAGGGATCCAGGGGTGCAGAAGGACATCCTGGTCCCCACTGGTGGCCTCCCTGGGCAACCTTTTCTTCTTCCCGTGCTTTGGGAGAGCCACACCACCCGTGCCTGGACAGCGCCACCCTCCTCCCCCACCTCCTTCTCACCTCCCTTTCTCCGTCTTTCCCTGCCCTCTCCCTGCTTGCGTCCCTCCCTTTCTCTTAATTCCATTTCATTATTCCTTGAGTTCTTCTCATGGGCCTGACCCTGTACTGGGGTGCTGGGGCCGGGGTGAGGGCAGTCAAATTCAAGGAATGTGCTCTGATTTGGGCACAGACTAGCTCGATAACAACGTAAGACGTTATATGTCCAAAGGCATCCCCGCTGGTGCTTTAGGAAACTGTGGGGAGAGTAGGGTTGGAAAGTCTTCCTAGGTGAGGTAGGACCAGTGTCGACCCAATAATAAATAATTATAACAGCGACCATTTATTGAACACTAATTACGTGCTTGGTATATTATATCTCTTCCTCATGTAATCCTGACAACAACCGAGGGAGGTAGGTATTATTTCCACTTTACAGATGAAGGGACTGAGGCTCAGGGCTGCAGGAACTTGTTCAAAGCCACACTGCCAGTACAGGGTGGACCCAGGAGACAGGCCAGTACAGGGTGGACCCAGGCCGCCTCTAGCGAGGGTTTGGATATGCCTCCACGGAGGACAGTCCAGACCTTGGTCAACGGAGAGCAGGATGGTGGAAAAGGAGGTCCCAGCCCTCATACCCCCGCAGAAACCCTGATTTAACAAACACCCATGGATGGAAATCCCTTCTGAGAGCTCCAGAATCCAGTTGTGTTAAACGCGTACAGCCTTCTTACGTCTAGCCTACCTCGTAAAGTGGTTTAGAAAGGAGATGAAACTCGCATCACCTTGGTAGAGACCTTCCTCAGAGTGACTCTAAACACGGCTCTCACTCCGGCCCAAGGGGAGCTGACCTCATGAAACCCCAGCACCCACAGCAGCAGCCCGTGGTGAGGACTGATGGGGGGTACTGTCAGCCCAGGGGATTCCCGCCTCCCCCACCTTGGGACGAGGAGCCTGTTAGGCAGAGACACGTCTAGGCAGCTGGGTGTCCCTCCTGGTGTCCCAAAGCGAGACCCTGTGGCTTTGGCTGTGACCACTTCCCCACCCCTAGACACTATGCACTCACACACACACACACACACACACACACACACACACACTCCCACACCCCTGTGCCACTCCAGTTTTGGTCCAGAACCTCGCCAAGCTCTGATTGGATCTCCCTCCTTCCCCGCCCCCAGCCAGTCCCCCAGACTCACTTTGGCTGGGACCAGGGAGAGCAGCGTCCGCCTCTCCACCGCGTCCTCCGCGGAGCAGATCTGAGCCACCCACAGGTGTTGGGCAGACGGCACGTCTTCCTGCTGCTGTCACTGTGACAGCCGCCGCTGAGGCATTTCCTAATGACTGAGCAGGTCGGGAGGACAGTGAAGGGAAGTGAATGTCGCCCAACCCGTTTGAGGCCAGGAGGCTCTTGGCGTTGGCCAGGGGATTGGCAGCTTCTGGAGTCAGGTGATCTTGATGGGGATGCTAGGAGAGGAGCCCCTGGGTCTGCAGAGGAGCCTGGGGATGGGTTCCCAAGACAGTCAGGAGGTCTGGCAATGGAAGCCAGGATCCAGGACCCCTTTGACTGAGGCTGTCAGAGGTGGGTCTCCCCATCCCAACAATAAGAAATGTGTCTTCAGGGCACCTGGGTGGCTCCGTCGGTTAGGTGTCAGACTTCAGCTCAGGTCATGATCTCGCGGTTCGTGGGTTCGAGCCCCGCATCGGGCTCTGTGCTGTCAGCTCAGAGCCTGGAGCCTGCGTCGGATTCTGTGTCTCCCTCTCTGCCCCTCTCCCGCCGCCTCAAAAATAAAAAAACATTAAAAAAAAACTTTAAAAGAAATTTATCTTCATGGTCCTTCACCGTCCTGGGCCCATTTCAGTTGTCCTCCCCCAGACCCCTGTTCCCCTGCCATGCACAGAATGAAGGGGTCAGATCAGACTCAGCAAGGCTACAACACCCTAAGTAATATACAAATATTTGAGTGATGTGCCCACGTGCCTTTGCCATTCATCAAACACTCAAAGGGGCTCAGAGCTCCCAAAGACCAAACACCATGGAGATGAAGAACCATTGGCAGCGTGAAAACCAATGAATTAGAAACGCAAACCTGCCTGGAAAGAAATCCCTGACATCATGGGAAATGGAGGTAAGTTTCAGGACCGTCCATAAAACGTGATTCTATTTATGGAAATTGGGCAATTTCTTATAGAGAAAGATCTGGAATAAGACACATCAAACTTGATCGTAGTTATCTCTGGAGGGACTCTCTAACTTCTACATTTCTGTGGTACTTGAATGTTCCCCTGGAAGGTGTGTTTCTTCTGTGATCGGGAAAAAATAATCAAAAACAAGGCAGGAATAAAGCGAGGGGGTGGGGGTGCTGGAAACCTTTCGAGGGATTCCCTCATAGTTTGCTCAGGACTGGAGGCCAAGTCGTCAAGAAGGTGGTTTTCTTCTGGGGCTCCTGGGTGGCTCAGTTGGTTGAGTATCCGACTTTGGTTCAGGTCATGAGCTCAAAGTTTGTGAGTTTGAGCCCCGAGCCCTGTCTCGGGCTCTGTGCTGACAGCTCTCAGCTCACAGCTCTCTGCCCCCTCCCCCACTCACACTCTGTCTCTCCATCTCTCTCTCTCTCTCTCAAAAACAAATAAATATTAAAAAAAAAAAAAGAAGGTGGTTTTCTCCTGAAAAAAAAAAAAAAAAAAAAAAAAGGAGCTTCCTGAATCTAAGGCTCAGTCAAGCATGAGTTTGATTCTATAGGGTGCCCCAGGGTGGCCCCTCCTTGACCTGTCTAATCATGGCCTGGCTCTATGGGCACCTTGAAGCTGGTTGGGGAGGATGGTCAAGGGAGTGCTCCCAGCCACCTCACCCAGGGACACAGGGATGACTGTCATGACAGTCTTGTGTGTTCTTCCCTGAGGAGCTGAAGGTGAGGTGTTCCAGGCAGTCCCAGATTTAGCAAGCAGAGAAAAGGTATCTGTTGTTTCTCTAAAACTCAAATTTCATTGGGCATCCTATATTTCATTTTGCAACTCCAGTCCCAGAGGTCTCCCCAAATGTCTCTCCTTCATGAGCATTTCCAGGGGTCCGTTAGGTAGGTTGACTCATGACTCTGCCTAGGGCTTCTGGGGGTTCCGGAAAAGGAGACTCAAATACTTATCATCAATGGCCCGTGTGTCTCCAGGGGAGGGGATGAGCCAGGCTGGCCTTTTTTTCCTTCTTTTTGAATGCTTATTTTTTTGAGAGAGAGAGAGAGAGAGAGAGAGAAAGAGAGAGAGAGAGAGAGAGAGAGAGAGAGAGAGAGAGAGAGAGAGAGAATCCCAAGCAGCCTCCCTGCCCAGTGCAGAACCCAATGCAAAGCCAATTCCCCATGATAGTGAGATCATGACCAGAGCCAAAATCAAGAGTCGGAGGTTCAACCCACTGAGCCACCCAGGCACCCCTGTCATGGTTTTGTATTCCAAAATAAGAATTCAATTTTATTTTATTTTATTTTTTAAATGTTTATTATTTATTTTTAAGAGAGAGAGACAGAGTGTGAGCATCTACACTATAGGGTTTGATAGTAGGGAGCTCTGGGAAATGAAGACCACCGTCCAAGCGTTCACACTTGGCTGTGTTTATATAAAGAGAAGGTGCCGTGCACCTTTGGGTAAATGACCTAATCCCTTTGTGCCTCAGTGGCTTCATCTGAAAAATGGGTATAAGGTTACCTACTCTGTAGGATTATGGTGATTACAGGAATGGGTGCAAATAATGTGCCTGGAACCACACCTGTCAGCTCAGGGCAGGAGGGCGCAGTGGCCTCTCCTCTGGTCAGGTCACATTGGAGAGTTGTGTCCAGTTCAGCAGGGGAGGTATCGCTGGGGGACTGAAGCACGTTCTGGGAAAGAGGCCAGCTGGGTTGGGGATGGGTCTGGAGACCACTGTGGCCTCATAAGACCTCCCTTAGAGAGATCTCTCTGAGGGTAGGGAGCTTCCAGACAAGGAGAGAATCCTGGCTGAGGCTGGCTGACTGCTGAAAGGGCAGGTGTTGGGAGGGGCCTAGGAATCTATATTCTATATTAATTTTTTTAATTTTAATTTTATTTTTTTAAATTTACACCCAAATTAGCATATAGTGAAACAATGATTTCAGGAGTAGATTCCTTAGTGCCCCTCCCCCATTTAGCCCATCCCCCCCTCCCCCCTCCAGTAACCTTCTGTTTGTTCTCCATATTTAAGAGTCTCTTCTGTTTTGTCCCCCTCCCTGTTTTTATAGTATTTTTGTTTCCCTTCCCTTAAGTTCATCTGTTTTGTCTCTTAAAGTTCTCATGAGTGAAGTCATGTGACTTTTGTCTTTCTCTAATTTCACTTAGCATAATACCCTCCAGGTCCATGCACGTAGTCACAAATGGCAAGATCTCCTTCTTTTTTTTTTTTTTTTAAAATTTTTTTTTTCAACATTTTTTATTTATTTTTGGGACAGAGAGAGACAGAGCATGAACGGGGGAGGGGCAGAGAGAGAGGGAGACACAGAATCGGAAACAGGCTCCAGGCTCCGAGCCATCAGCCCAGAGCCTGACGCGGGGCTCGAACTCACGGACCGCGAGATCGTGACCTGGCTGAAGTCGGACGCTTAACCGACTGCGCCACCCAGGCGCCCCAAGATCTCCTTCTTTTTGATTGCCGAGTAATACTCCATTGTATATATATACCACAACTTCTTTATCCATTCATCCATCGATGGACATTTGGGCTCTTTCCAGACTTTGGCTGTTGTCGATAGTGCTGCTATAAACATGGGGGTGCGTGTGTCCCTTCGAAACAGCACACCTGTATCCCATGGATAAATGCCTAGTGGTGCAATTGCTGGGTCGTAGGGTAGTTCTGTTTTTAGTTTTTTGAGGAACCTCCATACTGTTTTCCAGAGTGGCTGCACCAGCTTGCATTCCCATCTATGTTAATTTTTTAATTGGATGGATAAATGAGCAGATAGATACATGATAATATAAGAATAGTGAATGGTAATGGTGGAATCTGGGTATTGCATATATCGGATCTCCCTGTGAACTTCCTTGAACTTTGCCGTATGTTTGGAAATCGTCAGAAAAAAATGCTAGAAAACCTAATTTCTTGAATAAGTAATGCATTCAGATAATTTGAAAATGAAAAAGTGATGGGGTGCTGGGTGACTCAGTAGGTTGAGCGTCCGACTTCGGCTCAAGTCACCATGTCATGGTTCATGGGTTCGAGCCCCACGTTGGGCTCTGTGCTGACAGCTCGGAGCCTGCTTTGGATTCTGTGTCTTCCTCTCTTTTTCTGCCCCGCCACTGCTCACACTCTGTATCTCTCTCTCTCTCAAAACTAAATAAACATTAAAACAAAATTTAAAAGTGAAAGTGTTGGGGCACCTGGGTGGCTGAGTCGATTAAGCGTCAGACTTTTCACTTCAGCTCAGGTCACCATCTCTTGATTGGTGAGATTGAGCCCTGCGTCGGGCTCTGTGCTGACAGTGCGGAGACTGTCCGTCTCCCTCTCTCTCTGTGCCTCCTCAGGTCGTGCTCTTTCTCTCTCAAAGATAAACCTTAAAAAAAGAAAACATAAAGAAATGGTTAAAATGGTAAATTTTATGTTGTGTATGTTCTACCACAATTCTTAGAAGAGGTCACCACTGTCCTTAGTGGTTATTCCTGTGCGTTTAACTTTATATCTGCACGAGCAAATATAGACACTGACGTGTATTCCTTCCCCGCTTTTTTTTTTAAATCAAAAGATAGCACACTACGTGCACACGTCTGCATCTTGCTTGTCTTACTTGAATCTCCATCCTGGAGCTTTCTCCATGATCGTACATGGAAAACGAGTTTTTGGACTCCAAGTTGTTGTGGGGTTTTTTTGGGTTTTTTTTTTTTTTGAGAGAGAGACAGAGAGAGCACGAATGGGGGATGGCCAGAGAGAGAGAGGGAGACAGAGAATCCCAAGCAGGCTCCACACGATCAGTGCAGAGCCTGACGCGGGGCTCGAACCCACGAAACTATGAGAACATGACCTGAGCCGAAACCAAGAGTCGGACGCTTAACCGACTGAGCGACCCCGGTGCCCCTGGAATCGAAGTTTTTCGCAGTTTCCCCAGGGAATGTCAAGGGGCAGTCTGTTTGGGAACCTCTGGCCTGGGAGATGGCTGGGGTCGAGGGCAGCTTAGAGATTTGCTTCTGCCTCCAGGCTGGATGGCGGAGGACCAGAAGCTGAGGTGGCTCTTTTAGACAGTGCTCCTCTGTCCCCACCATCTACGGTGTCCGTCTGCAGCAACCCCAGGGGAGTGAGTTTTTCCTGCGGGTCCTGGGTCTCTTGCTCCCCGGAGAGACTCTGGGTGGCCAGCAGCAGGGACACTCAAAACTCAACACTCTCTGTTTCTACCCTTTCTCCACCTGCTGTGGGGACGGGGTGGGGGTGGTGAGCCGGAGCCACCCTGAGAAGATGGTCACTCCTGCCATTCTGAACCAAGGCCAACACTTTAATAAAAGTAAAAGTCACTCCAAATATCAAAGGTCAAAAAGGCTGGGCGGGGGGGTGGGGGGCGTGCAGGGGACGTGAATTTGGAGCCAGAAACTGCAGGCTGCGCCCTGAGGCAGTGGACGGTTGGGGGAGGTGGGGAAGGGGACGGAAAAGAGGAAGAATGGGATCAAGGGGTAAGGCAAACCTTTGCTAGGGCAGAGGCTCTTGGGCTTTATATCACTGCCCTCCGTGAAGAGACACCTGACAATGATCTTCCTCAGCTGAACATGCGCCTGTGGGCACACCTGGATCATTGACCAGGGCCTGATCAGCGATGCCGAGGGCTGTGTTGGGTCAGGAGAAGGGAAGCCATCGCATTGACTGTTCATATTGGGCCAGTGGAGGCTGGCTCAGTCCTGGCTCTCGATGAGGGTGGAGTCATAGCAGGGGTGCAGGGCAAAGGCCGGGGCGGGGGGCAAGCTGGCTGTGCCCCTGTGTATGCTCATGGCAGTTGCAATTAAATGACGCTTGTGAGATAGGAGGTGGGCATCTCCTTGATTCTTGAGTGTGTGTGTGTGTGTGTGTGTGTGTGTGTGTGTGTGTACGTGATCCTTGACCTTCCTCCTGCCCTGCCTCCGCTCATGAGCCTCTTGATCGGCCTGAGGATTATGGGCAGTTGGGAAAGCCCAGCCATCCCCAGGTAAGGAGCGGAAGATCCCCTGGTCCCCAGGGAAGCCAGGGCAGAGGCCAAGGCTTTAGTGACCCCTGAAGATGCGCTGCTCCAGCCAGCATAGCCCGGCCCCTCAGGCCTCCCCGGTGAGGCCACACTCCCCACAGGGAGGCCCGGGGAGGACCCAGAATTGAGCACAGCCCTGAGGGTCTCTCCACCCCTGTGCAGTTATCAGGCCCTGACCTTGCTTCCTTCACAGCTGGCTCTGAGTCCTGCTTTGGGGTTTCAGTTTATTCGTGCGCCTGTAAATTTCCTGGGCTCACCTCCTCCCCACAAGGCTTCCCTGGGGCCTCTGAAATCTCTGTCTTACCTGTTCCCTTTGTGCCACCCCCTGGGGCTCTCCCCCATTTATGACACAGCCTGGGGCTGCTGGTAGCACAGGCGAAACCTGGGGCCTGTGAACAGAAAACAAAGATGCTCCTTGTCGGGGTTGAGGGCAGCCCCGCCAGGGCACACGGCTTGGTAGGAGGAATAAGGGCCACTTCACACTCCCAGCTCCCACCTCGGCCCTCAGCCCCCTTAGCCCGATGGCGCCAGGGTCTGCAGAAGCCACAGAGTGTTTCCACAGGTCTCTCCCTGTCCCTCCCTCCCTCCGAGGACCTCTGTGGCTCCCTGCTGCCCTCAGTACAAAGCCCACACACTCAGCCTCCACACAAGGCCCTCACTGCCCTGCCCTCGCTGTCTCACGTCATGAAGCGTGGCCACAGAGGTGGCTTTCAGTTCAGATGCCTTGAAGGCCTTGGGCTATTGGAGATCTGTGATTTTTTTTCATGCTCTTTTTCTTTCTGGCTCGAATGCCTTTCTACCTCATCACAGCCGGCCCCCCAGCGGGGCCCCCATCTCCATCTTTTTATTTTTTTATTTTTTTAATGTTTATTTATTTTTGAGACAATGTGAGAGACAGAGGTGCAAGCAGCGGAGGGGCAGACAGAGGGAGACACAGAATCTGAGGCGGGCTCCAGGATCTGAGCTGTCAGCCCAGAGCCCGACGCGGGGCTCGAACTCACGAACCACGAGATCATGACCTGAGCCGAAGTCGGATGCTCAACTGACTGAGCTACTCAGGCGCCGCCCCCCCCCATCTCCATCTTTTAAGACCTTGAAGGAGGAGGTGATGATGACTCACCTCTGTAGCACGGGGTCCGGTGTCATCAGAGCCCAGCAAATCAATGTTTGTTAAATGAACAAATCTACCTTCACAAGCCCCTAGCTCAAGTGTGTGGGGCTGGGGGCTGGGGCAAGGGAAGCTCAGGAAACACGGTCGTTCATCTTTCTATTCGAAACTCCTTTGGGAGCCACACCAGAGTTCCCTCCTCAGAGTCCTAATGGAGCGAGAAGCTCAACGAGGCCACCGCGGGGTCAGAGCCATACTTTTGTCGCCGACGTTCACCAGTGTTGTCTTTGAAAAAGCATGATCTTAGGCAGATTCTGCAGGAGCTGAGTCTGGGAAGGGAAGGAGGGAAGACGGTCTGGGCAAGGGGGAGGGACTCGTGGAGGAATGTGCCATTATCTAGCGCATTTGTCCTGGTATTTTTTGCCATGTCAGAGTGCCACACACGTACAACTGTTTACTTGATTTGTCTTGAAAAAATAAATGGAATCACATTTTAATATATAAAATATACATATAAATATATATTTAATATATACAAAATATTAAAAAGTATATTTTTAAATACATATTTTATTTTTTTTAAGTAATCTACCAGGGGAAAATGGGTGATGGACATTGAGGAGGGCACTCGTTGGGATGAGAACTAGGTGTTGTATGTAAGCAAGGAACCACGGGAAACTACCCCCAAAACCAAGAGCACACTGTTCACACTGTATGTTAGCCAATTTGACAATAAATTATATTAAAAATATTTTCTTTAAATAAAGTAATCTCTACTCCCAAAGTCAGGCTCAAACTGACGACACCAAGATCAAGAGTCCCATGCTCTACCCACTGAGCCAGCCAGGCGCCCCTAATTATACTTCTAATAAAAAGCACGTTTAATACATACTGGGAATTGGGGGGGGGGGGGGGGCGGAAGAAAGGCTCGCTTTGCAGTCCGCCTGAAATGGTGCACACAGACCTTGACGCGCTGACTTGGGACGTGAGAATAAGGGATGGTGGCCTGGGAGGTGGGGGACAGAGGCCTGGGATCTCACAGCAGGAAAGAAGCCACCTCAGGCTGAGCTCAAGGCTGGGTTTAAATGCTTGAGAGCCCTTTGGTCCTGAAGCCAGAGTAGGATCAACTAAAAGAATCCTAAGAGCAGGAGGCACAGAGCTTGGACGTACGTGAGGATGAAACCGGCAAGAATCGGGTGGTGGGTGCGGACTCCGGGGCGGAGGGAGAGAAGCAGGGGTGGGGCAGCGGGCGAGGCGAGCAGGAACGCCCCAGCGCGGAGCTGCGCACCTGCAGCGCCCCTGACCTGCGTGCGCTCCCGCCCCACTGCCTCTCGGGATGGTGAAACTCACAGAACGCCCTTGCCTGTCGCCAGCCCCCGGTGCGCAGGCGCGCTCTGGGACAGGTGCCGGCAGGGAGGCTAAAGAAGCGGGGACAGAAGTTTGATCTCAGGGCCCTGAGTGGAAGGGAAACTTCTTCCCACCTTCTGGGGGGCTCTGGCAGCTTCAGGGGAAAGAGAGCTGGAAATGAGCCTTTCATCCCAGAACTGAAAGCCTCCCTGACATTTGAGAGCCCTCAGCGCTTGAGACAGGTAAGGCTAGAGTCAGGGACAGAGTCGGGAGTGGAAAAAAAAAATGTATATTTTTTTCTGATTATAGAAATAGAACTACTGTTGGGGGGAAAAATGTAGAAAATTCATAAAAGGCACATGAAGAAGAAACACATAAGCTCTACAACACCTGTCCGGATAGCCACCATAAATATTTTGGTGTTTATTCTTCCAGCCTATTTATGTATAATAATATATATATATATATACATACCATATATGGTTATGTTAAGGTAATGATGTATTATATAATGTATAATTATAGTAAGATAATAAGTGAGATTGCATTGTATAAATACTTTCAGGGCCTGATTTTTTTTTTTTTTTTTTTTTTTTAGTGTTAGCTTGTGGTCCCCAATAAACATTCTTTTATACCTGTATTTATTTATTTATTTATTTATTTATTTATTTATTTATTTGAAGAGATGGAGCAGGGGAAGGGAAGGGCAGAGGCAAAGGGAAAGAGAGAGAATCTTAAGCAGACTCCACACCCAGCATGATGACCAAGGTGGGTCTCCATCCCATGACCCTGAGATCATGACCTGAGCTGAAATCAAGAGTTGGATGCTCAGCTGACTGAGCCACCCAGGCACCCCTATGCCCTTGTTTTTAATAGATGTAGTCATTTATTTAATGTATTAATTGACATTTAAATTGTTTCCAATTTTCTCCTAGTATAAAAAGTCTCTGCACCATTTTAATTTGCAAAATCTTGGTGTTACTTCCTTAAAATAATTATTTGAAACGGAACTGATGAGTCAGAGTATAATGTAATTTTAAATACTTGTGATAAATATTGTCATATGTCCTTTCATAAATGTTATACCAGTTTAGGGCCGCCTGGGTGGCTTAAGTCAGTTCGTGATCTCTTGGTTAGTGGGACCAAGCCCTGCAATGGGCTCTGTGCTGATGGCTCAGAGCCTGCTTGGGATTCTCTCTCTCCCTCTCTCTCTCTGCCCCCCCCCCCCCATACTTTTCTGTCTCAAAGTAAGTAAATATTTTTTTAAAATGTTGTACCAGTTTAGACTCCCTCCAGCAGCATGTGGGATTGCCTCTTGTCACCCTAAACTCACCTCACCTTGGTATAATTATAACTTTATCTTTACCAAAAAAAAAAAAAAAAAAGTCTTGAAATCTTCCACTTCTGTGATCACTGTCAATATCCTAGCTCAAGACACTATCAGCAACTTGTTTGGAATTCAGGATAGCCTTTTAACTTTCCTTCTTCCTTCCCCTCTCCTCCCTCACCTGGCCCCCTATGGTCTGTTTTCCACAGAAGAGTCTGAGTTATCCTTGAAAAAAAATGCGTCCTCGTTGAGTTTTGCCTCTGGTCAAGACACGGTGGCTTGTATCAGACTAGGATTCCTTTAGAGAACAATGTAAAAATTAGGTCACACACATAAGTACCCACACCCACTCACATTCGCATGCACAGCTGTTTTAAGGCTTCAGAGAGTAGCTAACATGGGCAGAACTTAAGTAACCAGGGTCCTGTAGAGAAAGAAACCACTTTGAGGTAAGGGGCATCTTCTCCACTGCTTTCCTTAAAGAAATTCCTTAAGGAATTTGCTGATGTGCTTGGGAGGCCTTGAGGCTGAGCAGAAAATGGTGGCCTAAAATTGGAATTCAGGATCTGGCAAGAAAGAAGAATCTGGTCAATCCTCTAGGGTTTCAGTTGAGACTCCTGCGGGGCTATGACCTAGGAGTAAGGACAATCCAGACATGGGCCAGCCCATACAAAGCCTGGTAGTCTGAGTCCTGATTGGATCATATGATTTGACCCTACTCTAACTGCCTGGAAGAACGTCAACCAGAATTTATATATCTTCTGGAAAAATAACATCCTGTGGAGCCTCTACAATTTTTCATTCTACCCAGCATTCAGCATATAACAAAAATTAATGGGGAGCAGGGGGAGGAGTATGTGTGTGCACCTGGCTGGACTCAGTTGGTTAAGCACCCAACTCTTGATCTCAGCTCAGGTCTCAACTTCAGGGTTGTGAGTTCAAGCCCCATGTTGGGCTCTGTGCTGGGTGTGAAACCTACTTAAAAAAAAATTAACAGATAAGCTAGGAGACAAGACTTATAGAAACAAAAGCCAAGAGAAAAGCAGAGGATAGAACCAGATCCAAAGGAGAAAAAGATATTACTATTATTGTAATGGACTCTAATGTATTCAAGAACATAGAAGAATAACTAGAGACACTGAAAAAGTGTTTAATTTGAGTATAATTGACACACAATGCTACATTAACTTCAGGTGTACAACATAGTGACTCAACTTTTTTTTTTTTAACGTTTATTTATTTTTAAGACAGAGAGAGATAGAGCATGAACGGGGGAGGGGCAGAGAGAGAGGGAGACACAGAATCGGAAGCAGGCTCCAGGATCTGAGCTGTCAGCACAGAGCCCGACACGGGGCTCGAACTCACAGACCGTGAGATCATGACCTGAGCCGAAGTCGGACGCTTAACCGACCGAGCCACCCAGGCGCCCCAGTGACTCAACTTTTCTATATGTTATGCTATGCTCAGCACAAGTATAGCTACTGCCTCTCACCATATGATGCTAGTACAATATCATTGTCTATATTCCCTATGCTATGCCTTTTATTCCCGTGACTTATTCACCTCATAAGTGGAAGCCTGAACCTCCCACTCCCCTTCACCCACTTTGCCCATCCCCCTACAAATAGTTTTTAAAAAGATCCAAGTGGAAATTCTGAAACTGCAAAATACTATTACTGAAATAAAAAACTCTATAGATGGGTTTCACAGCAGATTAGATACAACAGAAGAGAGGATTAGTATATGGAAAGATAGGTCAGTAGAAAATATATCGTCTGAAGTATGGAGTAGGGGAAAAGGTTGGAAAATAAGGAAATATGAAATATGGCATAGAGGTCTAAATACATTTCCCTGGAGTCATTCAAGTAAAGGATAGCGAGTGACTGGTTCAGAAGCAGTAGTTCAAGAGTTACTGATTACAAATTTTATAATATTAATGAAAGACATTAAACCACAGATTCAGGAAACAACAACCCTCAAGCAAAATAAATACCAAAAAATCCCCCCATAGGCACATTGTAGTCAAACTTCTGAAAACAGAAGAAAAGAGAATTTTAAAAAATTGGCTGAGAGAAAAAAGCCACATTACTTGTAGAGGAGTGATAACAATACTGAGAGCTCATTTTCAAGATAAATGGTGGGATCCAGGAGACAGTGGAAGTCAAGGCCACATGGTCTATGGGCCTCAGGAGTGAGCAAAAGGCTACATGGTATAATCTTTAAATGACTGAAAGAAATAGCTGCCAATCTAGGATTTTATATAGAGAAAAATATTCTTCAAAAATGAAGGTGGAACAGAGAGGTTTACAAATGAAAACAGGGAGAGAAAATGTTCCCAATGGGAACAAAGAATGAAGGAATGAATGAATGACAAAAGGTAACTGCATTGGATATATACGTGAATATTGGCTGTGTAGAAAAATAATATCTTAAGAGTTTAAAAATATGTGAAGCATTAAAATACTTGACAATAATAACCAGAAGGCAGGAGGGGGGTAGGTGGAGCTCAATTGTAAGATTCTTGCACTATCTGGGGAGTGGTAAACATACAAGTTATGGTAGATTAATATTTCAAAGAGGCACATAATTTTTTAAACAACAGTCATTTTTTTAATGTTTATTTTATTTTATTTTATTTTATTTTTATTATTTTTTTTTTTTATTTTTTTTTGGGACAGAGAGAGACAGAGCATGAACGGGGGAGGGGCAGAGAGAGAGGGAGACACAGAATCGGAAACAGGCTCCAGGCTCCGGGCCATCAGGCCAGAGCCTGACGCGGGGCTCGAACTCACGGACCGCGAGATCGTGACCTGGCTGAAGTCGGACGCTTAACCGACTGCGCCACCCAGGCGCCCCAATTTTATTTTATTTTTTGAAGGAGAGAGAGAGCGAGGCGGAGTGTGAGTGGGGGAGGGGCAGAGAGAGAGGGAGACACAGAATCCGAAGCAGGCTCCAGGCTCTGAGCTGTCAGCACAGAGCCTGGCGTGGGGCTTGAACTCATGGACTGCAAGATCATGACCTGAACGGAAGTTGGATGCTCAACCAACTGAGCCATCCAGGCTCCCCCACATAATCTCCTGATAATCATTAAAGGAATGGTAAAAGAATGTGTAATTATGAAGCTAATGGGGAAAATAGAATAATTTTTAAAATCAAATTTAAAAGAATAGAAGTAGAGATGTTTCTTAAAAATGCCCTTGCCTATTTGTATTTCTTCTGCTATGAACTTATCTATACCTTTTGCTGGTTTCTAGTTGGATGCTTTCCTTTTCTTATTTGTTTTAGATGGATGTAAGCATACGTAAATAGACATATGTCCATGTGGATGTTGCAAATACTTTCTGACAGGGATCAGTTTTTTTTTTAATTTTTAATGTCTACTTATTTTTGAGACACACACACACACACACACACACACACACACACACACACAGCATGAGCAGAGAGAGGGAGACACAGAATCCAAAGCAGGCTCCAGGCTCTGAGCTGTCAGCACAGAGCCTCACGTGGGGCTTGAACCCATGAACCGTGAGATCATGACCTGAGCTGAAGTTGGACACCCAACCGACTGAGCCACCCAGGCACCCCTGGTAGGGATCCATTTTAAATCTTTATGCCTTGGTTGGAACACTAAGTGCCTGGTTTGACCCTTTGCTTTAATGTTAATGAGATAAGGAATGTTTGGTTGAAGTCATACGCTTTTCTCCCAATAGGAGCTCAAGAAATGCCTATTGAGCTGAACTGAATTGAGGTCAAGGAACTACTCAAGCGTGGGGTACCACATTATCGTTTATAGAAGAACGGGTTATCTGAACGAGTAACAGAAATAGTGAATGGTGGATGCTGAAGGCCAGAGAAGGAGCAGAAATAAACCAGGCTGGCAAGGACGATGAGAATCCCGGAGACAGCTCAACCCGCAGCAGACCCTGAGCTGCGGCTCTCTGGAGGGGGATGAAACGTATCATGAATACCTAAACACAACCAGCAGGTGGCGCTCTAAAGATGTGTTGTTGCCATCCAGACTTGGAGGGCCAAGATCTTGCTTGAGCACCTAGGAAGTGGAAACTGAGGCAGGGGGAGCCTTGAGCCCTAACGTTTTGGCTCTGTGCTTCCTCCAGCGGTGAATCCCTCAAGATCAAGAGCCCTGTAAGGGTGTTGTTGTTTTTTCCCCCCCTATATGTTTGCTTTCTCTGTGGCTGTATAGTGCCATCTGTTCAATTCAATTTAGAGCGCTGTGGGTTGAAAACTTTGATAAACCAACTAACTGGTTCCCTTGTGAAAATACAAGTTTTTTTTTTAATTTAAGATTTTATTTGTTTTATTTTTATTTATCTTTCTTAAAAATTTTATTTTATTTTATTATCTTTTAAATATGAAATTTATCGTCAAATTGGTTTCCATACAACACCCAGTGCTCATCCCAAAATATTTTTATTTTTTTAAATGTTTATTTTTGAGAGAGAGAGAGAGAGAGAGAGAGAGGGACACAGACTCTGAAGCAGGCTCCAGGCTCTGAGCTGTCAGCACAGTGCCCGATGGGGGCCTCGAACTCACAAACCATGAGATCGTGACCTGAGCCGAAGTCGGATGCCCAACCAATGGAGCCACCCAGGTGCCCCCTAAGATTTTATTTTTAAGTAATCTCTACCCCCAAAGTGGGGCTCAAACTTACACCCTGAAGAGAGTTTCATGCTCTAGTAACTGAGCCAGCCAGGCACCCCATGAGTTTTGATTCAGTAGGGCTGGCCCGGGACCCGAGGTCCTGCATTTCTAACCAGCTCCCTGGCGATGACTCATGTTCAGTAGTTTTAACGTTTTGAACACACTGCCTGCAAGGTCCCATTTCTGTGCCACATGGGAGGTGGGAGAGGAGCAAACCTTGGCTCTGTCCTCAGAGTTTACAGCCTCCTAGAATGAAATGTCATTGAAATGTCTGCAACGCAAGTTTGAGTGTGAGTCCACTTACTGTGTGACCTTAGGCAAGCTGTGTGGCCTCTTTGGGTCTCAGTTTCCTCGTCTGTACAATGGGAAGAGGGGTGCTTGGCTGGCTCAGCCGGAAAAGCATGCAACTCTTGATCTCAGGGTTGGAAGTTCAAGTCCCATGTTGGGCGGAGAGATTATTTAAAAATAGCAACTTAAAAAAATGGGAAGAGGGGCACCTGGGTGGCTCAGTTGGTTAAGTGACCGACTTTGGCTCAGGTCATGATCTCACGGTTCGTGGGTTCGAGCCCCACGTCAGGCTCTGTGCTGAACACTTGCTCGGAGTCTGGAGCCTTCTTCAGATTCTGTGTCTCCTTATCTCTCTGCCCCTCCCCTGCTCCTGCTTTGTCTCTCTTTCCCTCTCAAAGATAAATAAACTTTAAAAAAAGAATAAGCTAGGTGGGCACCCTGGGGAGTGGTACATTGGAGGGAGTAATCTTGAAGAAGGTGTCATCATGTGAAAAGAAGGAGTTTTGGGAGGTGAGGACAGAGAGCTGGGAGGAGGGCTGGTCTCCTGATCTGGTGACAAGCCTAAGAATTGCTTTTGAGGGGGATTTGAGCATTACTTCGGGCTCAGCAGGGATCCTTCTGGAAATGGATAGGGTGGGTAGGAGCTAGACTTCCTGGCACATCAAGCTTTGGTTTATTGCCCCATTTCACATCTTTAGGGCTTTCGGGGGTTGTGAGAGAGGCGCTAAGAGGAGGCAAGGCTTACCCTGGTCCTGCCCTCATGTAGGGCTTTGCCACAGCCTCCTGCCCACTGGTGTGGGGTCCTCAGCCCAGGCTCCTGAGTTTGCCTGCGCACTTTATTTATTTATTTTTTTTAATTTATTTTTTTTTTTAAATTTTTTTTAACCTTTATTGATTTTTGAGACAGAGAAAGAGAGCATGAATGGGGGAGGTTCAGAGAGAGAGGGAGACACAGAATCTGAAACAGGCTCCAGGCTCTGAGCTGTCAGCACAGAGCCCGACGTGGGGCTCGAACTCACAGACTGTGAGATCATGACCTGAGCCGAAGTCTGACGCTCAACCGACTGAGCCACCCAGGCGCCCCTGCCTGCGCACTTTAAATACAGTGTTGTTTCCATAGCATCTGGAAGATTCGTGACACTTATGGATTAACTTCTAGCGTTCTGCTGAATGTTCCTGGGGATACAGAGACAGATCCATGCAGCCTCTACGCTCACTGGGTGACCCCGGGGAGGTCACACATCACCCCGGGAAAGGAATGGTCAGTGTAGGGCCTCAGTAGCGATTCTTAAAAATGATGCAGAGGGGCATCTGGGTGGCTCATTCGGTTGAGCATCCGATTCTCGATTTTGGCTAAGGTCATGATACCACGGTTTGCAAGACTGAGCCCCGTGTTGGGCTCTGCGCTGACAGCACAGAGCCCGCTTGGGATGCTCTGTCTCTCTGCCCCTCCCTTGCTCTCTCTCTCTCTGTCTCAAAACAAATACATAAACAATTAAAAAAAAAAAGTGCTTCTCCCATATGGTGCGACTAAATGATACGTGAGGCCTGCAGGCAGCATTCAGGGTGAGTCCCCAGACCAGGGGTGGTCTGATCTGGTCCTGATTGAGGAATGGGGGCAGGTCTGGAGAGGCAGAGAGGAGGAAGGACACCAGCACCCACTGAAGGGACTCCAGGGGGACATACGTGAAGCCCGCTGCACACATGACCTGTGAGGCCAGCCCTGGAATCACCCCCATTTCGTAGATGGGGAAAGTGAGACTCGGACCCCCAAGTCTGACTTCACCCTCTCCCGTGTTCTGTGCGTCTCCCGTCCTTAGTGAGTGACAGCCTTTCCCCTGCCCTTCCGGTCCCGTCCAAACACGGGGACGGGGGCGTGCATGCGTGTGTAGTGAAAATGGGGAGCCGTGAAAAAGTGTGGCCAAGGAGGTAAGTGAGGCTTGATCTCTCTCTTCCCTTCCTCAGAGGCCAGGGAAGGTGGAAGGGTTGCCTCACTTCCAGATGCCCGGCCCCAGCCCTCAGGCCACAACCCACTTCCTGTGCCCGTGTGCCTCTGTCAAAAGGTGATTCTCACGCTTCCTGTTGACTTCCGCTTTGTTTCAGCGGGTCCAGCCACCCCCCCCCCCCCCCCCCCCCCCCCAGCGTGCTGCTCTTGGTCTGATCGGTGAGCCCTGGGACACAGGACCAGGTACCGTCCTGCTACTGGGAAGGTAGGGCGCACGAGGCGGGGTGGGAGAGTGTGATCGGAGAAGTTCTGGGCCAGGCGAGGGTGGACCCGAGAGACACCAGGGCCGAGGGGTCCTGATGGTCTGAGGACCCTCTTTGTCCATGTTTGGGGGGCGGGGAGCTGTCAAAGGCTGAGGTCAGTATGTGAAGCTGGTTATTTCTCTGACCGTGACGCGAGAGTTTTGCTTGGGTGGCTTCCTGAAACCACACTGCCTGTCCACGTCTCCCCAAGATCCCTTGATTTGTTTTTCTATTTCCTGGGCTGCCCGGGTAGCTTCTTCCTGGGGTGCAGAGAGAGTTTCCGGGGTTCAGACAGGTTTATCTGGGACTGACTGAGACACGGTCCCTGTGATGCTTAAAAATCACACTGAGCTGACCAAGTTAGGAGATTGCCACGAATCCTGGCTCCTTGTCTCACTCATGGGTAGATTTCTCCGAGCCCATGAGCCTGTTTTCTCGTCTACGGAATGACACGGTGTCTCTATTTTGTGGGATCTGTGATGCTGAAGCAGGACGATGATGACGAAAGTGTTTTGTAAACTGTAAGATGATATCCTTCAGGACATGAGGTTACTTTTAGGTCGTTTTTTTTTTTTTTTTAAATTTTAAAGTTTATTTATTTATTATGAAAGAGAGTGCAAGCAGGGGAAAGTGAGAGAGAGAGAGAGAGAGAGAGAGAGAGAGAGAGAGAGAGAATCCAAAGCAGGCTACATGTTGTCAGCACAGCACAGAGCCCGACTTGGGGCTCAAACCCACGAATCATGGGATCATGACCTGAGCAGAAATCACAAGTCAGACACTTTACCGACTGAGCCACTCAGATGCTCCTACTTTTATTTCA
This sequence comes from Neofelis nebulosa, assembly GCF_028018385.1. Lineage (NCBI taxonomy): Eukaryota > Metazoa > Chordata > Mammalia > Carnivora > Felidae > Neofelis > Neofelis nebulosa. The sequence goes on from NC_080797.1 coordinate 3,184,788, forward strand.
TTTTCTAAATGGAGCTAGACCTTTTTTTTTTTTTAAACTGGTATGATAGTTGCTATAAACCCCAATAATACAGGGAAAGTGAAGGTTTTTGCATGATTCCATCTCCAAAGATGACTATGGACATTTTTGGCGTATAGATTTCTAGACTAAAAAAAAAATAAAAAACAATTTTAATGTTTATTCTTGAGAGAAAGAGAATGCAAGCAGGGGAGGGGCAGAGAGAGAGGGAGACAAAGAATCCAAAGCTGGCTTCAGGCTGTGAGCTGTCAGTACAGAGCCTGATGCAGGGGCTCAAACCCACAAACCCATGACCTGAGCTGAAGTCGGACACTCAACCAACTGAGCCACCCAGGCACCCCTTTCACACAGTTCTCAATTGAGTTGTTGTTGTTGTTGTTGAGTTATAGGAGTTCTTATATTCTATATTCTGGAAATTAACTAGACTTCTACAATAAATATTTCTTATGTCCAACTCTACTTACTGTCCTTTAACCTTTTCTCCTTTAATAATATCACTTGAGTATCATCTCATGTTAGTTTAAAAATTTTTTTTTTTTTTTAACATTTATTTAGTTTTGAAAGACAGACGGAGACAGAGCACTAGAGTCAGGAAGGGGCAGAGAGGGAGAGGGAGACACAGAATCTGAAACAGGCTCCAGGCTCTGAGCTGTCAGCACAGAGCCTGATGCTGGGCTCGAACCCACAAATCATGAGATCATGACTTGAGCCAAATTCGGATGCTCAACCGAGTGAGCCACCCAGGTACCCCTCATATTAGTTTATAAATATCTATCTTGTCTGTCTTTTTTTAATGTTTATTTAATTATTTTGAACGAGTAAGACAGAGTGTGTATGTGGGGAGGGAGAGATAATGAGGGAGAGAGAGAATCCCAAGTAGGTTCTGTGCTGTCAGCACAGAGACCAATGCATGGCTCTATCCCAGGAACCCATGACCTGAGCCGAAATCAGGAGTCAGACACTTAACCACCTGAGCCACCCGGGCACCCCTCTAGCTTGTCTTTCTTAACAGCCGTGTAGTATTCCAGTGTGTGGACATACCATAATTTATTAACTCAGTCTCTACTAATGGATGTTTAGGCTATTTCCTCTTTATTGGTATAATAAGAAATAATTCTCCAGTAACCACCACTGAACATACATCTTTGCATATTAGCCCTATTATTTCCTTAGTATAAATTCTTTTTTTTTTTTTTTTAAATTTTTTTTCAACGTTTTTTATTTATTTTTGGGACAGAGAGAGACAGAGCATGAACGGGGGAGGGGCAGAGAGAGAGGGAGACACAGAATCGGAAACAGGCTCCAGGCTCCGAGCCATCAGCCCAGAGCCTGACGCGGGGCTCGAACTCACGGACCGCGAGATCGTGACCTGGCTGAAGTCGGACGCTTAACCGACTGCGCCACCCAGGCGCCCCACCTTAGTATAAATTCTTACAAATTGACTGCTGGATGAAAGGTTATGCATATATTTAGTCTTAATTCATTCATCCAAATTCCTCTAATAAATGTCATACATTTTATTTATTTAAATTTTTTTTATTAAAGCCGCACAATAAAAAAAAAAATAGCATTTCCCTGTCTCATCTTCCCACTTCCAAGTTCTCCCTACCAGACATAAACACTAGTAATTATTTTTGTTGTTTCTAAAGTGCTTGTATGGCTGTTCTTTTTTTCTACTGTAGTCATTATTTATTTACTTATTACGAAAGGTAAGGATACATCACCCTATCTATATCATTGCTCCCACATCTTCCTGGTATGGTTATATCACAAATTTTGGTTAAATCGTGTTCAGTTTACATTATAGAAGTATGTTATGCTATAACTCTGTAAGTATGGTTCTCAGAGCTATCTAGTTTATTGTTACTATTTCCTTCCTTTTGTTTAATTTCTCCCCCCTGGAGTTGACAGTTGCTTCAGTTTTTTGTTTTCTTAGTTTTTACATATGTATCACTGATTCCCCTCCAACAGGGCTTTTACATTTTCTCATTAGGAACAGACACATCAGATCATCTCTGTTGCCATCTTTTTTTAAACTGCTTATTTTAATTTCAACCCTCATTAAAAAAAAAAAGGTTCTTGTCTTGCTCCTTTTTTGTAGCACCACGTTCTTGTTTTATGGATGTGATGATATCTTTATTTCTCTGAAGATATTAAAGTCTTTCTTTTTTGGGGTTCTGGGGTGTCTCCGTCAGTTAAGTATCCAACTTTGGCTCAGGTCATGATATCACAGTTGGTGGGTTCAAGCCCCACATTGGGCTCTGTGCTGACAGCTCAGAGCCTGGAACCTGCTTTGGATTCTGTCTCTCCCTCTCTCTCTCTCTCTGCCTCTCTCTCTCTCTCTCAAAAATAAATAAACATTAAAGGTAAGGATAAATTTTCTTTTTCTGTTTTATCTCTGCTCCCTCCATTGTATCTACTACTCCTGTTTCCTTTGTGTGATTTTGTTCTATCTTTTATATTGGAGGCTTTTTCAAATGTTTGTGGGTTCCTTGCTAAATGTTCATTTTTATGATCAAGGAACTAGAAGCTGATTGGAGGCTCCGTGTGGGTGTGGGGGGAGGGATTGGGTGGAGGATCCTGTTGGCTGTTGGGCCTCTCCCTGAGGCAATCTGGTGGGCAGACCAGGTGCTGTGGTTGGGAGACCTCTCTGGAGCCAGTTGGGTTCTGTTGAGAGAGAGTCTCTGATCTCCTGCCTGGAGGATACAAGCTAGGCTGTAGGCATTCTTGGGGGGCTGTCAGGGGAAGGAAGCTGGGATCTCATCATTCAATATGCAGCCTTTGAAGGATCTGCCCTCCCTCTATCTCCCTTCTCTTTGTGGTATGGTGACTAAGCCTTGCCCTCTGGTCTGGAGCTTCTCTGGTTTAGTTTCTCCAGAGAATAAATGTCCTCCTCCTACTAGGGTGGGAAAGATAAATACCTTGGCTTATCAATTGCCTGGGCTGTGAAATCAGCCTCTGAGTGTTTTGTAAACACGCTGTACTTTCAACAGATCTTCCTGTTTTTAGCCCCACCCCACACCACCTTCTGACATAAGCTGTCACCTCCAATTCTTGAGCCTGTCGGTAGGACAGAGGCACAACACTGCTTGCTTCTGGTTGGCATTCAGTTTCCAGACTTCTCTGATCCACTCCAACAGCTACCACTCACCAATCTACCTTCCATCTCCCCAGATTCTGGTAACATCTTGTGTCCACCGTTGTCTTCTCTTCTGTGCACTGTCCTGCTGTCCTGGTGGATTTCTGCCTTTTAGGATTCTTGTCCTGTCTTTGTTGTGGTGTTTCAAGAGGAAGTAAAGATACAAGTATTCAATCCACCCTGGTAACTGTGATAGTTATATTTGCACTCTGACCAGTGTTGTACAAGAGCATTGGCTTTCTCATACTTTTTTTTTTTTATTTGAGAGACAGCACACATAAGTGGGGGTGAGGGGAAGAGGGAAACAGAGAGAAAGAATCTTAGCCCCATGTGGGGCTTGATCCCACGACACTGGGATCATGACCTGAGCTGAAATCAAGAGCTAGACACTCAACTGACTGAGCCCACTCAGGCACCCTGGCTTTCTCATACTGTTAGCAGCACTGAGTATTATCATTTATTTTATCTTATTATTATTTTTTTAAACATTTTTTTAAAGTTTATTTTATTTTTGAGAGAGTGAGCGAGTACAAGTTGGGGAGGGGCAGAGAGAGAGGGAGACACAGAATCCGAAGCAGGCTCTGGGCTCCGAGCTGTCAGCACAGAACCTGACACGGGGCTCGAACCCACAAACTGTGAGATCATGACCTGAGCCGAAGTTGGATGCTTCACAGACTGAGCCACCCGGGCTCCCACATTATCATTTCTTTTACAGTTTTCTAATCTGATTAGCAGAAAGTTATATCTCATTGTTATTCTAATTTTTAATGATATTTTTCCCTTCCTTGGATTAAGAAAGTAATCTGTATTTGCTGTAGAAAATTTGGAAATTACAGGTATGCACAAAAAAGAAAATATAAATCAATTTTTCTATAGCCATGTACTTACAAAAATAAAAGCAGAGTCATCTTAATTTGTAGTCATGCTTTTGACTTACTAATCCTAATTTGTCTTCATATTATGATACGTTGTTCTATGATGTCATCGTTAGTGGTAACATGATATTCCATTGTGTGGATATATTTTTATTTTATTTTGGGAGGAATTTTATTTTATTTTATTTTATTTTATTTTATTTTATTTTATTTTAGAGAGAGAGTGTGCGTTGAGTGGGGGAGAGAGAGAGGGAATCCTAAGCAGGTTCCCTGTTAGCTGTGTGTCCTCGGGCAGGTTGCCCAGCCTTTTTGGTTCTCCACTCTTCCTCCTCATCTCAGGTGGATTTCTTCGTTCTCTCGTGTCTTCAGAGGCTCTATGAATACAGACTTTGTCATGCCTGCCCTGTGATCCGGACAAGTTGCTTAACTTCTCTGAGACTTGGTTTTCTCATCTGTAAAGTGGGGACACGAAGAGCTACTTCACAGAGTTGCTGTGAATGGATGTTTGGCGGGTACTTATCACAGGGCCTGTCCCATACCGAGTATCCAATAAATGAAAGCTATTTTTATTGTTTCTTGCACGCCGATTGTTATGTAAGAGGAGAGCAATTATATCATCCCACGCTGTGCGTATGGAAAGCAATGCTGTCTTCTCTAAAGTGGTTTTTGAGGTCCAGCCTGCAGCTGGGACAGACTCCAGGGAGCGCAGTCCAAGGTCACCACTGGCCACTGACCTCCGTTCTCAGCTCATTCTTCCTCGGCCCTTGGGTGCTGTCCAAATGTGCACCAAGTTAACACGCAGCTGTTTAACACAGATGAATAGGATGCCAGGAATGTTGGTCGACAGGGGAAGCCATAGGACGCTCCACTTTCTAAATATAAAATACCCAGGAGTGTAACCTAAGGGGACCTGAGTATTAGACGATATGAATCACCAATGTGGGAGTGCTATTCGGAAAACGTTGACATGCTTTCAAGTTGTGATTAATGAGCACGGAGACGGGGGAGAGAGGTTGTGGGTGTTGCTGAAATTTTGCTCTTTGCTGCTGTGCGCTCTTGGACAAATCACCCTCTTCTGTAAAGCCAGCAGGCCAGATTCTATTTTTGTCCCCCAACGGGTGGGCTTTGTACGACTGGTGGCCTGCAAAGTGATGTTATATGGTACAGACACAGACACTTGGTATTTTATCTTATTTTTTTATTTTTAATTTTTTTAATGTTTATTTTTGAGGGAGAGAGAGAAAGAGAGAGAGAGAGCACAAGCAGGGGAGGGGCAGAGAGGGAGAGGGAGACACAGAATCCAAAGCAGGCTCCAGGCTCTGAGTTGTCAGCACAGAGCCCGCCGCGGGGCTCGAACTCACGAACCGTGAGATCATGACCCGAGCCGAAGTCAGAGAACATGGTTTGTGGCAGCTAGAAAAACAGTGCCCCAAAGCTGTCCACATCCTTAACCTCCAGAGCCCGTGACTGTGTTACCTTCTAGGGCAAAAAGGGCCTTGCAGATGTGGGTAATGCTTTTGAAAAGGGGAGATTATTCTGATATATCTGGGTGGGTCACATGGAATCGAAAGAGTCCTCAGGAGAGCAAGCCGTGTGTGTGTGTGTGTGTGTGTGTGTGTGTGTGTGTGTGTGTGTGGCAAAATCAGACAATGTGACACCAGAAACAGCTGCTGGAGGAGACGGTCAAGAGCTCAGAAGCCCTGAGGTCTCTAGAAGCTGGGAGTGGCCAGAACCCATGCTCCCCTGGAGCCTCCAGCAGGAACCAGCCTCTGATGACACGTTGACACGTTGATTGCCTCCTGTAGGTCCCCTTTTGGGCAAGAACTGTAGGAAAGCACACGCACTTGTGTTGTTTTAAGCCACAGAAAGCTTGTGGTAATTAGTGGCAGCGGCCACAGGAGACGAAAACACCAGACTTTAGATAGTTCTTTCGGCAAGTTCAGGGACTCCCCAGGGCATTGCAAAGGAGCGTGACAAGAATTCGACCTGCCCCCACTGACCTAGGAATGACTGTAGGGCAGACTGGCCAAGGAGAGGCAGAGACCTCAGGTCCCCCAGAGAGGGTGCTTGGGACCTCCATCCTGACTCTCAGGCACTGACAGCAAGTATCATCGGGTTCAACCTGCTCGTTTTACAGAGGAAGAAACTGAGGCTCCGAGAAGGGAAGTAATGAGCAAAATCAAATGTGAGGGGGCTGATTTGGCCAAGAGGAATACATTCCTGAATTCCTAAGGCGGTGGTTGGGAAGGGCTCCAGCCAGAGGCTGACTGGGCTCTCCCACCAGGGTGGGGAGCCCTGAGGAGGGGCGGGGCCTCCCCTCTGGCTGGGGGTGGGGGGTGGTCCTGCCACCCTTTGACCACCTTTTGCATTTGTCTGGGCCTCTTGCTGTCACAGCGCCTCAAAACCCACAAAACCCCCCTTTTGTAATTTTCAAAGTGGACACGGGGACCTGTTCCCGTATTATACTGAGTAGGAATCGACAAAGGCTAGTGTGAAATGTCCTCCGAGATCCCATGGACTCAGGTTAGGGTATAACCGTCAACGGTCAGGGTATTGTTCCCCTTTATTGAGACAGTGGCCTCCAGATACGTGAGCTGCAGAAAAGCAATCCTGATATTCCAAGTTAGCGATAGTTGACCTCCAAGATAGTTCTGCCATTCAAAATCCCAAATATCATTACGTTGTCAGTTAACAGGTGTTTCGAAGACATGAAGCTGAAAAGATTGTAGGGTTGAGGGGCGCCTGGGGAGCTCGGTGGGTTAAGCATCTGACTTTGGCTCAGGTCATGATCTCACGGTTCGTGGGTTCGAGCCCCGCGTCGGGCTCTGTGCTGACAGCTCAGAGCCTGGAGCCTGCTTCGGATTCTGTGCCTCCCTCTCTCTCCGCCCCTCCCCTGCTCATGCTCTGTCTCTTTCTTTCTCAAAAATAAATAAACATTAAAAAATTTTGTTAAAGAAAAGATTGTAGGGTGGAGACTAGACTTCTGCAGAACTTATGTTTACGGGAGGGGACCCCATCAGACGGGGCTAATTAGGGAGCCCTAGCAGAAGAAATTAATTCTTGTGATCTGTGCCACGCAAGTGGGAGCCTTCCTGTTGAAACTTATTCCACGTTGACTCTTGTATCTGACAGAGTGGCTTGGCTTCAAGGCTGGAGTTTAAAAAGATCCTAAAAGCCACAGACTTAAAATCATTTGCAAGGAATTTCGAGGAAATTATCTTGCTTTGAGTTTGGATGCATTCTTTTTTTTTTTTTTTTAATAAAAAATATACATTTAATTACTTTTGGTTCAAAAGTACCGAAAAGTGTCTGGGTGGTTCAGTCCGTTAAGTGTCCGACTTCAGCTCAGGTCATGATCTCACAGTCGGTGAGTTTGAGCCCCGCGTGGGGCTGTCAGCGCAGAGCCCTCTGTGGATCCTCTGTCCCCTGCTCTCTCTGCCCCTCCCCTGCTTGTACACACGCTGTTCTACTTGGAATGTGTTTGATTAGGAGCAAGGTGGAAATACGATATGTGTGTTAGCTGCCTGAATTTTTAAATTTTGTCAACTGCTGCTTGTTACTCTTTTTTTTTTTTTTTTTTATGGTAGAGTTCTTTATCGGAGTTCTAAATGGCAAAACTGCTTCGACAAAAGGGAAGAAAAAAGGGGAAGTGCTCCGCAGCAGAGAGCAATGAAAATATGTTAGAACTTAAGAACATTCGTTGCAAGGTTATTTCCCCATTCAGCAAATGTTGAATGCCTGCTCCGTGCCAGGTGTCGCCCTAAATGCCACCCTAAATATGAAAACACTGAAAAGTTCTAGCCTATTCGTTTCTTCTCAGTATCTTTCACTACCCCGACATGCTAATGTCTCTTTTCTGTTTCCTTTCTTTTCTGTAAGCTTGTTTCATGACCTGCTCTATTCCTGGAGCCCAGAACAGGACAGGCACTCGGTAAGTATTTGTTGAACGGCCATTCCGTCCCGTCTGGGTCGCTTTGACTCACTGGCTTCCCTGGGAATGGGTTTTGGCTGAAATTGCCTGGTACGATCAGCACAGGTTGGTAAGAAACACTCCCATTTCCTTAAAGTCCTGTCGTTTCATTAGAATGGTTTGGGAGTGAGCAAAACCAGCGCCACTTTGCCTCTGTAAAAGGTATGTGAGCAGGTATTGCTTCTGTCTGGGGACAGTCACGCTGTTTCTGTAGGTGTGATGTCAACAGCCCTTGGGGTTGCCAGGTGTTACCCAAGCTAGCAACTAAGCGTGTGGTACTATCCTTCTCTGTGTAGGCAGCTGGCGCTCTGGGGTGTGGGTAGTGACACAAAGGGCTGGGTGGGAGCCGGGGCTGACAGTGAAGACAGAGGCTTGGATGGCGGGGGGAGGCTCTGAAGCCAGGAAAACCAGGAGGCTCTAGATGGTTCCAGAATGGGAGGAAGTCCGCCATTCAGGTAGGTTGCTGGGGAAGAAATTGGGGCAGTTCCAAGAGATTCATGGGAGTGTGGCAGGATGTCAGGTTCTATTAATGGGGGGGGGGAGGGTGAGGGAGGCTAAGCAAAGACTCTTCAAGCCTCAGTTTACCCCACCCCGGATAAGGACGAGGGCCCTTTCCCTCCAGGCACCAGAGCTGGACTCTGACAGGAAGGCCTGTTTCAACCTCAACCTGAATTGTCCTCTTTCTCACCTGCACGGGGCCACTTCTTAGCAAGCCAGCCCGGAGGCCTGCGGAGGGTGGGGGGCCCTGGAGACATGTGGTCCTCCGGCCGGAAGCAGGCGGCATTCTTAGACACAGTGGAAAGGGAAGGAGCAGCAAGGGAGTTTGGAACCTAAACCATAGCAAAGTCATCATACCCAATCCCTGTCTTTCCGTGGACTCACAGACGCCTGGAGTTTGGAATTTAGGGGACAGAGATTCAGACAGCAGAGCTGAGGTTTGGAAGGCCCAGTGGCTTTGTGTGGTTGGCGAGCACTGTGTGTTCTAGAAGCTACTGAGGATGCAAGAAAGGCAACAAAGGAATTTCCTCTTGTCTTCAAGGTGGTACAGGATTACCTCGGGCTCGGCTGTTCGGGCTCCAGGGTCAAGGACCAACCAGAGGGGAGCATTTTTGAATCAAACGTGAACTGGTTACCATCCCTTATCTTGGGGGAACTTATCTGGTTGAAGGCTGGGCATTCTGCAGACCCCTTAGCAGTCATGCATCCAACCAATTTTTATTTATGTAAAACATTTTTAAAAATTAAGTTTAGGGGCGCCTGGGTGGCTCAGTCGGTTGAGCATCCGACTTCAGCTCAGGTCATGATCTCGCGGTCCGTGAGTTCGAGCCCTGCGTCAGGCTCTGGGCTGACGGCTCAGAGCCTGGAGCCTGCTTCCGATTCTGTGTCTCCCTCTGTCTCTGCCCCTCCCCCGTTCATGCTCTGTCTCTCTCTGTCTCAAAAAAAAAAAAAAATTAAGTTTATTTTGAAGGGGGGAGGGGCGCAAAAATCCCAAGCACAGAGGCGGGGCTCAAACTCACCAACCGTGAGATCATGACCTGAGCCGAAATGAAGAGTTGGACCAACCAACTGAACCACCCAGGCGCCCCTCCAACCAATATTTATTGAATGCCCCACTTTAGGCCAGAAAGTAAGATAAACTTCTCTATTCAAGGCATTTGCATATATTATGATGTTTTTATTTTCATATCTCTGTTGCATTTTATATAGCAGCCCTTTATCTTAAGGGCCTTGACAATTTTATGGAGGAAGGCAATCAATGCTGTGACATCAAACCCTATATTCACTCAGGGACCAGCCCCTGCCACACCGCGTCCTCCCACCCTGGGTATGTTTCTTCACAGCACCTGTCGTGATCTGACAGAAATAGATTTGTCTGCTTGCTTATTGTCTGTCTTCCCCATTAGAATAGGAACTCCGTGGAGGTGGGGGTAGGGGTGCTTTTTAGAGTGATGTGGTTGAATCCCCAAGGCCTAGAACAGAGCAAGCACTACACTCAGAGCTGATGAATGAAAGACTTGCCACCTTCTAGAAAGCTACTCCTCACCTCAAGGTGAGGAGTACATCCAAGAGTATAATTTTTAAATAAAATCCCCTATTATTATTATGGTTATTCTTAATAACCATATTAAGGGGATTGTAGGTACTATAGGCTGGGTTTAAGATTTGGGCTACAGGGGCATGTGGGGGGCTCAGTCGGTTAAGCCTCCAACTTTGGCTCAGGTCATGATCTCGCCATTTCTGAGTTTGAGCCCCGCGTCGGGCTCTGTGCTGACAGCTCAGGGCCTGGGGCCTGCTTCCGATTCTGTGTCTCCCTCTCTCTCTCTGCCCCTCCCCTGCTCATGCTCTGTGTGTGTGTGTGTCTCTCTCTCTCAAATATAAATAAACATTAAAAAGTTAAAAAGAGGATTTGGGCTACAGAAAAGCCATAATTGCCCACGACTTGGAGTCCAATTCCTTTGTAACCTGACATCACCTAAGTTGAGCCTTTTATACATTAGTGAAGCTTTGTATAATGTATTTTCTTCTCAGAATTTGGGGCATTTTCCAGAATGTGCTGTCGGTCTTGCATTTGGAGTTATAGCCACCAAACTATTGATTCATTCTTTCACTTTTAATTAAAGCACATTGAATTGAGTGTTTGCTAAATGCCTGTTGCTGGGGGATAGTAGGACAATCAATATTGTCGCTGTGCTCGGTGAGCTTTGGTTCTTTGTGGGGAGCTCAGACACCTCTATGACCAAAAAGCTGTGTTCAGTAAGTCCCCCGCGAACTGTGTGAGGTTTTACTTGAACTCAGAGGAAGGAGCATTCATTTTGGGGCTTTAGGTATTCTGGGAAGGCTTCTTGGAGGAGGTGGCATATGAATGAGGCTTCAAAAGGCAGAGAGGAAGGTGGGCTGGCCAAGTCTAGAGAGCATCAGTCACATGCAGGGCAGTGGAAGTCAGTAAAAGCCCAGAGAGGGGTGCCCGGGTGGCTCAGTCAGTTGAGCATCTGACTCTTGATTTCGGCTCGGGTCATGGAGTCGCGGTTTGTGGGATCAAGCCCCGTGTCACACTCTGTGCTGATGGTGTGGAGCCTGTTTGGGATTCTCTCTCCTCCCTCTGCTTCTCTTTCTCTCTCTCTCTCTCTCTCTCTCTCTCAAAATAAATAAACATTATAAAAAAAAAGGCTCAGAGAGGCAGGGGGCTGTTTGGGGGACATAGTGGAGGGTCTAGGTGAACTGTAGGAAGTAGACAGTAGAAGTGGGTTGGAGTTGCTTTGGGAAGGCCTTGAATGCTAGGCTTTGTACTTGACCACAAAGGCAACAGGATGCTGAAACAAGCTTTGGAGGCAGTGGTGCTCTGTACACGGAGGGATTTTAGAAAGATGATTCTGATGGGCCGGAACAAGACGAAATTCAAGGGAGAGAAGTCTGGGAAGGGAGGGGGCAGAGACACAGGAGACTCTGCACTGGGGAGATCCAGGGAGAAAATACTGGGAAAATGGATTTGAGGGAGTCTTTTGGGTTTGGTGCCCTCGAGAGTAAAATGGAAGCCGGGGAAGGGGATAATTAAGGGTGATTTGAGGAGGCCTTTGTATCTTAGTAACCAGGAAAGGGAGGATGTCATTGGCAGAAACCTGAAACTCATTTTGAAAATTTCAGCTGGGGCCAAAGGAGGATGTGTTTTGGGGGTGTAGGCAGGAGGTAGAGGAGGTGGTGGGACATCTGGTGGATGTGTCCAGCAGGCCATTAGTAACCAGCTAGCCATCGGGAGTCCCTTGCCCAGCCTGGGTAAGGAAAATACCGGCCACAAAAATATGGAGGGATTCACCTGAATCAAACCTTTGATTTTGAGGTGTCCGCTCACCTGACTCAACAAAGGGCTGCATATACCCCATCTTCTCAGAGTTTTCAAGGCAGGCCTGTGTGCACCGCGTCACCTTTGTGTGTGATGTGGCTGGAGTCCAGCACTCTCATTAGCTAGAGTTGACATTTGTGTCCAAACCTCTCCTGAGGCAACTGGTCAACCCCCACTACCCCGCAGTGGAAATCAGCCTCTGTTTCCCGAGTCTCTGAGTGTGTGGGTGGCAGGGAAGGTGGGGGTGTTTGTGCATCCTCTCAAGGACTGTGATATTGACCCCTTTAGCTCGATCCCAGAGGGACCTTGTACGGGGACCCATGCTTCAGCATCCCCCTACTTGATAGTTTATGAAGGTAGAGACCGGAACAACTTCGCTCATCTTTTTTACCTTCACAAAGCTGATTTTGTAACTTCGTTTGCTTTTAGAGGCTGCTTTCGGTGGTCACTTCTTTATTTTCTCTGGATGGGCATACTGGAAGCAGGGAGTGGGGCAAAAGTCGTTGACTGCTACCTGAGAGAAAGCTCAACAGCACAGAGGAAGGAGATCAGTAAAGGGCTTTGATATTACCCAGAGCCCGGCCAGGAAAAGCCCATTCATTAAGATGGAGCCCATGCACAAGTCCTGACAAACACCAGTGCAGGATCCAGACCGGGTAGGATGGGATGGTGGCCTGCAAGATGACGCCAACATTTTCTGTAGGGCCTGGCCTGCCATTAGGTGACTCAGTGTATTTCCTAGGACTTCAGCCAGGAGGCGGGGCCAAGAGTTGCAGACTTTATTTTTTCCTCTTGGGCTGGGACTGCTCTGTCTTGGCACTAGGTCCACAGGAAGGTCTGCCTGCTTAATTAGCTCTTTGCCTGTGACCTCATCGGTCAGAGCACAGCTTCAGCCAGGGAAGCAGAGCCCCAGACCCTGAGAGAGCTTCCGCAGTGTCCCAGGTCACTGGGCTTGGACAAAGACCTGCGTGGGTTTAAACTCTACTTTAAACCCTCAGTTTTGCAGCATATACACTCAAGGTAATAATTCCAGCCTCACAAGCTGCTTGGGTGGACGGAGGGAGGGAATTGATGTAAAACACTTAGCACAGTGCTTCAGCCCAATAAACAGCAGTTATTATTAATAGACCCCCTAGTTGAGTGGCAGTGTAATCGGGGTAACAGTGTGGTTTCTGGAATTAAACAATCCAGATCAGTTGGGTTTGGATCTCGAGTCCTCTTTTTTTTTTTTTTTTCCTAGTTGACTGACCTTGGGCAACTTTGCTTTTGCTGAGTCTCTGTTTCCTCATTTGTAAAGTGGGAATACTAACAGTACCTATGTCGCAGGGTCATTGGGAGGAGTATGCAAATCAACATTTTGCATAATTATCAGTATATACACATGGCACAATGAAGGTGAACGACTCTTACAGCCAATAACCCTGAAGCTTTCCGAGCCTAGCTCAAGGTACTAACCTTAACCCATTAATCTCTTCTCCAATATTTATTATTTGGACACCTCTTACAATCCATTTTGCATTGTTCCAGTTTATGTCCATTTCCCCCCCCCCCCCCCAAACACAGCTGGACTTCCCAGACTCACCTTGCCTTTGCCTCGAGGCCTTTCACATCATTATTGTGTCCAAAAAGCCCAAGGATCCTATCCCAGCAGTACTGACATCAGAGAGATAATTACACTGCACATTATACAGTAAAGGTTCCTAGAGTTGTTTTCGAAACAGCTCTGTTCAAGTTTCCACTCCCCAAGCGGTTGCTCATCCTCATTTCTCCCCTTTCTGAGCCGAGTGCCCCCCTCAACCCTCTTCCCTCGCGAGTCCCCTAGGATTCCATTCTTCAGGGGCTCCAGAGGCATAAACACACAAACAAAACGACGCTTAGATACGTAAAATATATGTGGATATATTTGTATTCCCCTCAAAGAATCCATTCATTTATTCAGCAAGTATATTTGAGTGCCCACTCTGTCTGGGACCAAGCCACCTGTTGGGATGAGAAAGACAGGAGGGTCTAGCTCTCCTGGAACTTCACAATCTGCCGGAGGAAGACAAGCACGGGTGTACAATTTCGGTGTGGGTGGGGGGGGGGGGAGTGCCGTAAAAGCTACACAGGTCTTAGTGGGAAGGACGAGGGGGACGGGAATACCCCTGTTAATCTGCTAGGTGGTCGGGGGTCGGCGGGTGGGGTCGGTGGTGAAATCTGAGCCGAGAGGCATCTTACAAATGAGCGCTCTACAAGATACTTGAAGGACCTTGGTAGCTGAAAGGCCGGGAGGCAGGAAGGTCTCACCCCTGCGGGCGTCATTTCCCCGAACCTCACCGTGTTCTCGGAGGAACCGCGGCGCCGCGGGGTCACCTGCGCGGAGGCCCTCTTTCCCCCGCCCCCACCAGCCTGACGTCAGCGCGCCCGGCCCGGCCCGCCCCCTCCTCGTGACGCCGTCCCCGCCGCAGCCCCGCCCCGGTCGTCCGCGCCCTGGCGCGCATGCTCCGGGCCCCGCCCCGTGCGTCACAGAATGGCCTCGGCCCGCCGGGCGGCCCCTGACGTGTCGGGGAGGAGCCGGGCGCCGAGGTGCGCGGAGTGGAGCTCTGGGCTGCGGAGGGGAGCGGAGCTGAGCGGCTGGGCGGGCCTGGCCAGGCCAGCGGAGCGGAGACGTCGGTCGAGCGGCGGCGAACATGCGCTTTTGACACATTGGAGGTGAGCCGGCGGTGCGGGGCCGCTCCCGAGGGGGCCGGGCCGGGTGGCGGCGGCGGCGCCGAGGCCTGTCCCCTGGGGTGGGGGTGTGTGTTGGGGGGGGAGCCTGCCCGGCCCACGGGCCGGCTGTGAGGCCCCGCCGGGCCGGGCCCGGGCTCTGGGGGCGGCCAGTCCGGGGCAACTGTTCCAACCGCTCCAACTGCCCCCTGCCCGCCCTGGTCCGAGGTGCGGCCCCCCCGAGGGCGGCCTGTGGGGCTGGGGTGAGGGGTGCGCGGACGCAGGCCGGGACGTGGCACCGGGGCCGGGGCGCTGGTGGCGCTAGGAGTGGTCGGGTCGGAGGTGGCAGCGGCGCGCCCAGTCTCCCTTCACCGCGCCCCCCCCCCCCCCCCGCCCCCCCAGGTCCCTTCGTCCTGGAGGGCTGTGCGCTCGGATTCCCAGCTCGCGTGGCCTCTCCCCGCTGGGGGCGACAGCGGAAGCAGCCCACGTCGGGCTCGGGTGACACTGCCGTGACTCCTCGCCCCTCCCGGAGTTGGGAAAAGTGTCTGGGTTGCTTGTGCTCGCTCTCCCCCCCCCCCCCTTTTTTTTTGGTGGTTAGCAACAAAGTAACCTTTTAAGTTTTGCCAAGGAAGTGAGGGTTCTTTGAGCGCTGGTGATTAAATCCCAGTTCTGTAGCGCCCTGACGCATTTCAGAACCCTCGTTGCTGCCTGTTTGGAACCTCATCGCCCAGTCGTTGTTGTGCCTGATTCTGTTCTTGCCGGATAACAGAGAGCACCCCCGCCGACCGAGGGGGGTCATTGAGCCCAGGTGGGGTGGAGGGCGGTAGGTGGTAAGTGATTTCTCCTGGGCTTTGGAGTCTACAAGTGGTGAAAGGCTTCCTGTGGATCAGAATTTACGTCTCTGGGCTCGGTCTCCCTTCCAAGTACTAACCAGGCCCGACCCTGCTTAGCTTCTGAGATCACACAGCGTGTTCAGGGTGGTCTGGCCGTAGACACGTCTCTGGGCTCGGAATCACATTTGTGTGTGTGTGATTTTTATACCCTTCTCAACTAGAAAGCAGAGCAGAAAATCTGGCTTGTCTAAACTGTGCCGACAGCTAGGAGAAGGTGCATTCACCTGTTTTTTGTTTTTTTTGTTTTTTTTTGAGCACATTTACCTGCTTGCTGCCCAGTCATAGAGAAGATTCTAACTCTGGAATGTTCGTGGGTTGTGCTGGCTAATCGTTTTGTATCCTCCACCTGTGAACCAGAGTAATTAGTGGCTTCGCTCAATCACGAAGTGCGGTAAAATGCAGCCTTAAGTTCGTGGGTTGAAGAGAACCAATGGGGAGCTGAGCAAGATCTCTCTTCCGAACTTTTACTAAAATTCACATCTACGACTGAGAGATTATAAGTAACAAGAGGAAAGTTGGGTTGGCCCTGGTTAGAGGTTGGCCCGGTCTTCCGAAGCTGTTCTTTTTCGGTTCTCTTTTGGTTTGTTAAATAAATGGAAGTTGGATAAGGGACATTCAGAGTAAGTAGGAACCTCGGTAAAAACTTAGATCTTGCTTTCATGACATCTGCAAAACTTATTTTTATTCTCATTTTAAATCGCGCTGACATAAATGCAGTTCCTGACGCTTAAAATTACTTCTGGCAGAAGTTCCTGACCACTTCGTGAGGTAGGAGAAGAAATTTGACAGGACTGAAAGGGAGAGCATGTTTATGATAAGCTTTGAAAAGTAAAAAACAAACAAACAAACAAAAACCAAAAACTGTAAATGTCACCTTTGGGAGAAGTACAAGATTTTGGTTAAAATGCATGCACATTACCTATAGTGAATTCCAAAAGAACTCTCTCAATCTCATTAAGTCCCTAATACAACTACTAACAAGATGACAACATCACATGAAATGAATTTTCTTATTCCATTGCACAAAAAGTAGGTTCTCTGTAAGTACAGCATTTTGGACAGGCTGTTTCATACCCAGATGAGCTGATTTGTCAGTTACTAGATATCCAAAGGTCACATACAGTATGATGTTGCCCCCATGTAAAAGTTGTCATACTTTTGAGATCTGTACCCCATCTGTGTGAGACACGGCATTGAGGGAAGATTTGGGTAGCAGGGGAGAGGACAAATTTATCAGCTTTGATTGCAGCTTCCTGAGATTATTGACGTGTCATTAATAGCTTTATTTTTTTTTTTTTTTTTAAGCAGTGTAGTTTTCCATATTGGCTAACTCTGTATAGCCTTAGTATCTCCAGTTACATAGTTTCAAGTAACACAGTAAACACATCCTCCCGCTGTAACCTGAGGCAAACTGAACAGACTTCCTCTTTACAGCCCCTGAGAAGATCTTTTGAATATTGGCAGTGGTAGCAAGTGTTTGTCATTTGTAAAAATTCTGATTTCTGGAAAAGGTTATTTCTCATGAATAAAACCAGAATGATAAAACTGGATAATACCAATCAGGAAGCAGTAAGAATGAGGTGTGACCACAAAGAAGTAACTGTTTTGTTTTTTTAGTTTCTAATCTGGGTCTTCAAGGCTGTTCCAAAAGAAGTTTTAAAAATGTTTTCAGTAATGGTGGTATCACCAGACTGTGTGTATACCTTCCGGAAGAGATTAGCTTTTAAGGAATCATTTGTATGTTATAAATTCTGAAGCACATTTATTTTGTGGTCGTATTTCAAAGGTCCGCTACTGAACAATTTTTTTTTTTTTTTTTACAATTTAACAAAATTTATGCTACATTTACTATGTGCCAGGCCCAGTATTAAGTACTTTACACATATTAATTCACTTAATTTTCATAACAACCTTATTTTAGTTATGATCCCCATCGTACAGGTGAGGAACTGGGGGACTGTGGTTGAGTAACTTGCTCAAAGTCACCCAGTGAGTGAATAGAGGAGTCTGATTCAAACCCAGGCAGTTTGGCTCCAGGATCTGGGCTTTCAGCTACTATGCTGTGTTGTTTCTACCCCATGTTCCTGGGTTAAATGTTTTTAATTGGTTTGTTCCGAAAGAGATGATGGTCACTTTAGTAAAAGGTTTCAGGTGTAGATGATACTGTTTCAGGGGCCAATAAGCACGTTGTAAAAGCAGCCTTTAATTGCAAAAATCGTAGTCAACATTGAGTTCAAATAAGAATTGAGAGAATAAGAGACGCATGTGTGAAGTAAAAACGCATATTAATTTTGCTAGTGTTATTTGACACTGAACTAAGTAGTTGGACAAGGAGGACACAAGAAATAGAGCTAGACGTTCAAGAAGTTTCTCAGGAAAGTCTATTTAAAACCTGAGTCACCAGAGAATACTGATGGAAACGTTGGTAGTTTTGTGAAGAATATGGCCCTATTTAAGAACCAAAAATCAGGGACACATGGGTACTTTATAGCACACTCCCAAGTGTAAATAGTGAGATTCCTCAGGGAACACTACTAAGTGCCCTTCAAAGTCATAACTGCATTGGGGTCTTAAGATCCGTGTAAATGGGCCGGGAACAACAGAACAGCCTCCCCCAGAGAAGTTTCAGATTTGGCATGTGAATGGTAACAGTTTTAGATTAAAAACAACTGTAGAAGGATTGACTCCACATTAAAACACATTCAAAGAAATGTCAGTTGCCCAGGACAGCATCTGATGGTCATTATGAACTTCTGTAAGGACTCCGGCCCGTGGACCACTCAGTTGACCCATAGCAATTGCTGTCCTGTAGCAGAGAGAGTACTGAAATCTTAAAAACATGTTGAAATTCTGAGGGGGCACCCATCACTCAATTTCAGAAAGGCGTATATGTAATCTAGAGAAGGTCCAAAGCATGACAGTGAATTTTGAAGGGACCAAGATGGCTGCCAAGTGAATATTAGCTACAAAGACAAGAAATACTTTGAGAAGAAGTATTATCCTCAAAGTCTACAAAATTAAGGCTTAAAAAATAATACGAACTTGTTCACCAAATCCTAGAACCTTACAAGGGAGCAACACACAGAAGTTATGGCAATTAAAACAAAAAAAAAAATTTTAATGTTTGTTTATTTTTGAGAGAGAGAGAGAGAGAGAGGGAGACACAGTCTGATGCAGACTCCAGGCTCTGAGCTGTCAAGCACAGAGCCCTATGTGGGGCTCAAATCCACAAACTGTGAGGTCATGACTTGAGCTGAAGTCGAACACTCAACCGACTGAGCCACCCAGGCGCCCCTAAAGTTATGGCAAATTTAAGGGCAAAAATAGGAATTTCACTGATGGCTATAAAATATGGAACTTGTCTCATTTGCATAAAATAATGTAAATCAACAAATTAAACATTGTAGACTTGAAATCTTTTAAAATGTATATAAAGCTGGGGCGCCTGGGTGGCGCGGTCGGTTAAGCGTCCGACTTCAGCCAGGTCACGATCTCGCGGTCCGTGAGTTCGAGCCCCGCGTCAGGCTCTGGGCTGATGGCTCAGAGCCTGGAGCCTGTTTCCGATTCTGTGTCTCCCTCTCTCTCTGCCCCTCCCCCGTTCATGCTCTGTCTCTCTCTGTCCCAAAAATAAATAAAAAACGTTGAAAAAAATTTAAGAAAAAAAAAAAAATGTATATAAAGCTTAGGACTTTCTAACCGTGTGTTTCCCTTCTCGGAAGTTTTTACTTTTTTTCTTTTTTAAAAAAGATGTTAAGTAATATCTATCCCCAACATGGGGCTTGAACTCACAACCCTGAGATCTGAGAGTCACGTGCTCCCTTGGCTGAGCCAGCCAGTGCTCCTACTTTTTTCTTTTTAAAAAAAAAAAATTTTTTTTTAACGTTTATTTATTTTTGGGACAGAGAGAGACAGAGCTTGAACAGGGGAGGGGCAGAGAGAGAGGGAGACACAGAATCGGAAACAGGCTCCAGGCTCTGAGCCATCAGCCCAGAGCCCGACGCGGGGCTCGAACTCACAGACTGCGAGATCGTGACCTGAGCTGTAGTCGGACGCTTAACTGACTGAGCCACCCAGGCGCCCCCTTTTTTTGTTTTTTTTGTTTTTTTTGTTTTAACATTTATTTATTTTTGGGACAGAGAGAGACAGAGCTTGAACAGGGTACTTTTTTTCTTATAGACATAGGAGTGATGTGTGTTCATCACAACCTTACGTTTTTCCAGTTTCCCACTCAGATGGTCTGTTACCTGGGATTCCTCGTTTTTTCTGGAGCTGTCCATCTGGCTGAGTTACTCCTTTGGCCTGATGGACTAGGCTTCATCTGGGGACCTCTCTTTGCAGTCCCACGTTGGAGCCACCGTTTCTTGTATCCTTTGCTGTCCAGCCTAGGTCTTGGTTCTCTCTCCCCTGGAACTGTCTCAGGAAGTGTGTGGGAAGTGACCCCCCTGAGTTCTTATGTGAGAAAAAAATTCTCTCATTGTCTGAATTTACCTGTTTCCTCTGTGTTCAGTAGGTCCTGGGGTTTTCTTATTCACACCGCTGGGTTTTCTCACTTGTCTGGTGGTTCTTGGTTGTCCATTTATATTTAAGACCAAAGGGCTGGATGGTGATCATTTTATTTATTTTTTATTTTTTTATTAAAAAAATATATATTTTAAATGTTTATTCATTTTTGAAAGACAGAGAGCACAAGCAGAAGTGGGGCCGAGAGAGAGGGAGACACAGAATCCCAAGCAGGCTCCAGGCTCCCAGCTGTTAGCACAGAGCCTGACGCGGGGCTTGAACTCACAAGCGGTGAGATCATGACCTGAGCCGAAGCCGGACGCTCAACTGACTGGGCCACCCGGGCACCCCTGGATAGTGATCATTTTAGATGGCAAGCTTGTGGTGGTGTCTCCAAAGCTGTCCCCTGTACGTCCCATAAGCTCCATATTCTTCGATGTGGAGCCTGTTTGGAGGCTTTTAAGTGACTACGAACATGGCTTGGCATGCCTCGGATGGATTATTCTGTCTAGCCGAGAACGATAGATTTTATAATCCCCATTTAATACACGGTAGAAATAAACTCCTCACAAATCTTTTTACTTATGCCATTCCTGGAATAGGAATTTAGATATTAATAAAGGAAAGCAGTACTTTGGAAAGTAAAGAGGGAATAACGAAAGAAAGGTTATAAATCAGTGTGAATATTTGTTGAATTTCTACTGTGTCGCATGTTTCTGGTGATGGAGGAGGGATTTATAAATGAGACACTGGTCCTGCCCTCAAGGAGCTAGCTGGGAACCTTTCCTTTTTCTACAGATGTTTATCTGAGCTAGAGCAGGTAGCAGCAAACTTTGCTTCTTGTGTTCCTCTGATCTTCATAACGTTTTGCAAAACCGCAATTTATTGGATTGTGCATTAAAAAACCGAATATTTGAATTGCACATTGGTATGTGGTTGCCATTGTTTAAGTGACCAGTGCATCTATCCAAAATTGAAGCCCCGTGCCTGTGAGCTTCTGTAGGGCTGAATTCATAGATTTCAAATGTAATCCACATATTTTGGGGCGTTTTGGGGAAAGACCTTACGTAGAGCATTCAGAGGACACAGCGATTGTTGCCTCTTGTTTGGATGCTTGCTCTCGTGTGCTGAAGTTATAGCTTCATCTGGCTTGTTAATATGAAATAGGTCCCTTCCCTCAGTGACTTAGGCAGGAACTCTCAAGAGTTATTGATAGCACATGGTGATGCCTTCAGGGGCTTCAGATACTCTTTTGGGATACAGATACTTCTGGACTGGCCTCATCATTCACACCTCACTACATATTGTAGCTACAAATAAGATTGCCCCTACAACTGGGAAAATGGAGTGGGGATGGGGAGCTTTGATGAAGGGATAGGATTGTAAAATTAATCAGTAATGTTTACTAGTCGGTACACCTACTTGAAGAAACCTTAAGTCAGCTAGTCCAAACTCTAATTAGATGAAAAAAACGGTTAAGAGGGTAAGCATATCGCTTAAGGAGTTTAATGGCAGAATTGGAGCCCTGGAAGCCGGTCTCAGCAGGACTCTCCACTCTGTGCAGCTTACATTTTAATGTGCTGTTGGGCCATTAGGGCATCTCCAAGAGCAGGGTAACGCAGGCAGAAGTGTGCCGTGGAGGAGTGATCGCATTAGAGGAGGGGGCACTTGGTGCACTCAATGCTTCTCCAGTGCTCAACAATGTCTGACACGTAGCAGTTGCTCAGGAAACGCTAGAAAGCACTAAGTACTTTCTCTGAGCAAAGTGTTGTGCTTGGTGCCATGAGAGAGGCGGAGTGTGTCAAGAATCCATCTGTTTTCAAAGAACTCTTAGGCTGGTTGGTGATTTCAGATAATCGGGAGATTGACTAACATGTCGAAAGTAATACTGGGTGGTGTGGTTAGGAGAGGTTGGACTGAAACAGAACACTGCAGTTGGCCTCAAACCAAGTGTGTGAAGTTATGTGTCACTATTATTCCGTGAGAAATCACTCTTGTACCTACCTGTCTGGTACACCCACCCTGAAGTTGGCGTTTCCTGTTCGTGACTTCAGGAACGCCTTTTTGCTCAGCCTTTATGAGTGGATCGTGCTCTGTGAACTCCCAAGTTCTCTGCAACCCCAAGTTTCTGTTCGTTTACTTCTAAAGCTGGTCTTTAGTTCTTGCTGCCCAGTAATGGATTAGGTTGATCCAATTTTGGTTTAATTTAGTTAACATTATTGAGTATCTTGCTATTGTGCAGGCATCGTGTTGGGGTAGAAATAAGAACAGTGCGCAGCCTGATGGTTTAAGCAAATGCATTACTGTGTGGTAAGTGTATTCAGGAAAGCAAGTGTGGGGTATAATGGTAGACAGGAGTGTAGGGGATTTTAGTGCTGTCTGGGTGAGGATAGGAAAGGCTTTCTGGAAGGGATGGCAGTGAGGTTTGAAAGGACAAGTAGACCCTTTCCAAATGCACAAGGACGGGAGAGCCATTCCAGGTAGAGGAAGCATCCAGATCTGAAACAGAATGTCATGTTAAGACAGTTTTGAACAGTATTGCTGGAATATAAAATGCGATACTTGGGAGGGGGTTGTAGGAGGTAAGACACTCTAGTTATGAATGTAGAGTGAGCCCAGTGACCTTGGTATTTCATTTTCTGGCCGGTTGGAGTTTTTAGATAGTCCACATGCAAAGTTAACTGAATAGATCTCCTCCTCCCCCCCCTCCCCCCCATGCTTTGGGTGAGCAACCAAGATGAGAGAACATTCAAGTTGGGGGATTAGTGAGCTTATGGAGGAAGCTTTGGACTTAAAAGAAGTGTAATAATAGTAAATTATTGAGAATGTGGTACCCGATTTCCTAGTATGGTCACCTGGCATGACATGTCCCAGATAGGTCTTTTGAAGCAATTGTACCCCAGAGGGGGACACGCTATAGTAGCCTCGGCTCGGGCAGTAAACTTGGTTCTGTCGCTCGATTCCCAGAAGATCAGCTGGCTGGAATGCAGCTGTTGGAGCCCGGTGTGCTGGACGATTCCGCGGGGCCAGTTCCTGTGCAGCCTAGGCTTTGACCCAAAGTGCCTCGTGTGCCTCTGTACCAGAGCACGTTGTTGATATCCTCTCCTGACTTTATCCAGAACATTGGGGGTCCCTGAGGTTGGGCAGTAAGATGATTTGTGTGTCCGAGTTCTAACAGTTAATCACCCTCAGGGTCTGTCATGTTTAACTCCCTCCAAAATGCTGTAGATTTCATGTTGTCCCAGATTTTCTACTTTTATTTAGATTCCTATGTTCTCTATTGTTTTAAAAAATTAGAAAAAAATAGCTGTCAGTTATCTATCAATTTATTGTATGCTCTCTGCCTAGTGTGGGGCTCGAACTCATGACCCGAGATCGAGTTGCACGCTCCACCCACTGAGCCAGCCAGGTGCCCCGTTCTCTGTTTAAAAGTTTGTCTTTAGGGGCGCCTGGGTGGCTCAGTGTGTTAAGCTTCAGACTGTGGCTCAGGTCATGATCTCACGGTTCGTGAGCTCAAGCCCCA
The DNA here is from genome assembly GCF_028018385.1 of Neofelis nebulosa. Taxonomy (NCBI): domain Eukaryota; kingdom Metazoa; phylum Chordata; class Mammalia; order Carnivora; family Felidae; genus Neofelis; species Neofelis nebulosa. The sequence continues at coordinate 3,208,229 of NC_080797.1, forward strand.
CATTGGGCTCTGTGCTGACAGCTCGGGGCCTGGAGCTTGTTTCAGATTCTGTGCCTTCCTCTCTCTCTGCCCCTCCCCTGCTCTCAAAAAAAATAAACATTAAAAGTTTGTCTTTAATATTTCACAGGCTTTCTTGATCATGGATGGTGAAGATATACCAAATTTTTCAAGTTTAAAGGAGGAAACTGCTTATTGGAAGGAACTTTCCTTGAAGTATAAACAAAGGTAATAATATTGAAAAGCATCCTGAAACTAGGGGAAGGCGTTTGGAATACCGGTGCCAGCGTGTGCAGATATGTGTATCTTTTAACATAAAGCTAAATTTAGAGTTTCGGGGTTGGGTTTGGGATTCTGGAAATAGAGCATGGCTTGTATTTAAATAGTATAAAAATGCCATAAAATTTTATTCAGATTATTAAAACAGTAAGAAAACTTCACGTTTGTGATTTCTTCTGGTAGTTGACCTCCTTTTACATTTGGCCTGCTGTGTGTGTGCTGATTCTGTCTCATCCTTTGGTCTTTGGGAGATTCTGATAAGCTGTCTGGGGCTTCATACAGCAGGCGCTAGTTCTCTTCAGGCAAGTGCTGTCAGTGTTTGGAGCTAGCGAAGCTTTGGAGAGGGGAGGAGAGCTTTAATAGAAATGGAGTGTTTTAATGGAAATCTCAATTATTCTAATTAGTTGAGGAAGCCTTTTATATTAATAACCTTTTAAGCACCAAATTTGTCTTTAGATTTCTTTCTGGTTCTTTATCTTTTATTTTTAGAGAGAGAGAGCAGTGAGTGCAAGTGGGGGAGAGGGGCAGAGAGGGAGAGGGAGAGAATCTTAAGCAGGCTCCATGCTTAGTGAGGAGGTCGATGCAGGACTTGATCCCATGACCTCGGGATCGTGACCTGAGCTGAAAAATAAGAGTCGGATACTCAACTGATGGAGCCACCCAAGTGCCCCTTAGATTTCTTTTTAAAATGCAACTTAACACACACACACACTTTCCTACTTTGGTATATAAAGCTTGTTAAGCCTTATCAAACCTTTCATTGCTATTTCAGCGAAGCCAAGTAAATTATGCTGATGGATATAGGAGGGGTCTGTTTATGGCAGGGGCTCTGAATCTTTTTTTGTGTCATAGATGCCTTAATTGGCTGGGGAAACCTGTGGACCCCTTCTCAGAATAACGTGTTTTTGTTTGTTTTGTTTTAAATATTTATTTATTTTGAGAGAGAGGGAGTGAATCACAAGCAGGCTCCCTGCTTCAGCACAGATCTGATGCGGGGCTCAATCCCACGAACCACGAGATCATGACCTGAGCTGAAATTAAAAGTCAGATGCTTAACTGACAGAGTCACCCAGGCGCCCCAAAATAATGTTTTTCAGTGCATACAATTAAATAATAAAATTACAAAGGAAACCAGTTGTATCGAAAAACACTTAACAGTACTTTGTGGCAAAGTAATGTGTGTTTCTTTATTAATACCTTAAATCAGAAAGATCTAGGGGTGGGGCACCTGGGTGGCTCATTCAGGTTAAACGTCTGACTTCAGCTGAGGTCATGATCTCATGGTTCATGAGTTCGAGCCCTGCATCAGGCCGTCTGCTGTCAATGTAGAGCCCACTGTGGATCCCCTGTTCCCCAGTCTCTCTGTCCCTCCCCTGCTCATGCTCTCTTTTTCTCTCTCAAAGATAAATAAACATTAAAAAAAAAAAGATTTAGGGGTGAGTGTGTAAAATGTGAGTCCTTTTGGACCTTTTAAGTCACTTTCACTGAACCCTGAGCCTAGAATAAGTGATGTAAGACAGACTGTCTTTATCGTGTAGTATATTTTGTGGTAGCACCAGCGTTCGGGCACAGTCATTGACCTGACCTGCAGTCGTCTTCCCGCCGACCCTGGGACTCCTCCTGTGACTCCTCTTTCCCACTCTGTCTGTGATCAGCTTCCAGGAAGCTCGGGATGAGCTAGTTGAGTTCCAGGAGGGAAGCCGGGAATTGGAAGCAGAGCTGGAGGCACAGTTAGTACAGGCTGAACAGAGGAACAGAGACTTGCAGGCCGATAACCAGAGACTGAAGTATGAAGTCGAAGCACTAAAGGTAACCGTGGCAGCTTTACAAGCTGCTGTCGAATGCGCTGGGCTGTGTTCACATGAGACATACGGTTTTTGGGTGGAGCTTAAGAGCAGCAGGCAGAAAAAAAAAAAAAAAGCCTTAAAGTGAGTTTTCGGAATAAACTTTTCTTTCATGGAACCAAGGGGAAGGTGGTTTGGGGTTTAGGAGTTCACTTAGAAACCCTGTAGCCGTCCGGTTTTTAGCGATCATGTTCTCGTGACACGTGGCCATTCTGTCATTTTCCAAAGCTGCCTGATTCGCTCAAGATTGCCTCATTTGGTGGCACTTTAAAATTATTTTGTATGAAGTACACATTTATTCCATTATTCATAGCCTCTTTACTTTTGAAGTTCATTTGGGGTTAAAAAAAAAAATCCCTTTTTAGAAAGGGATTTCTAGGAGTTAAAGGATTGACCCCCTTTGTTGGTGTCCATCGCCTGCCTCAGCCAAGGGCCTGAGGGTTTCTGTGCCCCTGGGCGTGGGGTGGGGTTATGGTTTGGAGAAGGGGGGGGACACAGGTGAGAGCTAGGGCAGTGGGGCTCTGGGTGGTGGTCTCCCTCTCTGTGCTCACCCGGGCCGCGTTTAGCCTGAGAACCCAGAGTTCACCCCCCTCCCTGAGTGTGGGGTTGAGGCACTGGTTTCACAAAATAGGGAAATAACCTCTTTTCAGAGAGGTCATTATTAGATTTCTTTCTGAGGGGAGAATGGTTGACTCTCTAAATTCATGAGTTGAGGTGCTTGGAATGCATGTCTTTTTTTTTAACGTAAGGAGGAGAGGAGGACCATCACCTCAGATTGCGGGTCATTTCCTTGGATCCCTGCCCTCGTGGTTTGGGTGACTTCCTTCACTAAGGACAACTCGGTGTTAACCACACACACTTTCCTTCCTGTATCCATTGCCTTCAGGAGAAACTAGAACATCAGTGTGCACAGAGCTACAAGCAGCTGTCGGTATTAGAAGACGACTTGAGTCAGACCCGGGCCATCAAGGAGCAGTTGCATAAGTATGTGAGGGAGCTGGAGCAGGCCAACGACGATCTGGAGCGAGCAAAGAGGTAAATGGATGCTGTGCACTCGGTTGCAACAAGCAGACTTGGCGACCAGGGTTGAAGATCTGTCAGCTCTCAGCTCAGCCTGTCACCTAGATCTTGGTCCCAGAACGTTGCCTTCTGGTATTTCATCACATTGGTGCTAAATCGATCCTTCTCTCTCCAGATAATGCCCTTCCAGGGTTTTCTCCCTGTGTGTCCTTCTTCTGTCCTTCATTACCGTTGTTGGTCCTGTTGGTGTTGTGTCTTGTTTTTTAAACAGCTCTCCTTTACTCCTCTGTCTTTCCCTCTGTGTTCTTAGTGCTGCCACACTTGTGGCAGGCCCTGCATCTTCTGCCTGAATTCTGTAGTGACTTCCTCACTGGTCTGTCTTTACATCTTTACTCCTTCTCCTTCTCTTCAGTTTAAATGCTAACCTATGGATTTTCTCAGAATGCTGCTTTCGTCCCAATTCTGCCGCACGGCCTAGAGTGGCGTGCTGTTGTTACTGTTGCCGAGCTTTTCTGCCGTCTGTAATGAGCTGTTTCTGAACCATTCCAAACTTGATTCCTGTCACTTTACAATTACCGTCTGGTAGTTCTTTCCTTAATGTCTGAGTGACTCCTACATGCCTGGCTTGATGCTAGAACTGAGGAAGACAGAGGTGAGCTAGCCGCTGCCCTCGGGCGGGACCGACGTGGACCTTTGACACGGTCAGCACTCGAGCGAAGAGAGTGTCCAAGCGGCTCCAGGGCACAGAGGCGGCGGCTGCTGGCGTACCGCGGGGGAGCCGGGGCAGCCTTCGCCGGCGCCGAAGCTGGAGTCTGCGAGGAGGGAAGAGGCCAGCCAGGGGGAGAGAGAGCTGTAAAGGCAGAGAGGCAGGAAGGCTCAGGAGGTGGGAATATCTCACTTTGATTGACGTGTGGAGACAGTGTGGCTGCACAGCATGAGATCGAAAGTGGTTGGGGCAGATTGGGAAGAACCTTGCGTGCTGTTTGAAAGCCGTTCTAGAGGCAATGAGGGCCTCGTGAAGAATTTTTTAAACAAAGGAGGGACACCAGACTTTGACGGGATAGGACTGAGGAACTGGAAGTAGGGAGGAAGACCCTTGAGGAGTAAATCCCGGTGATGGATGAGGAATTGAGCCCGGGGCGGAGCGAGTGGAGTTGAGAGACGTTTTGCCAGCCGATAGGACCTGGTAAAATGGGCCACAGGCATTAAGAGTTCTAACTTGAGGTTAGGGAACTGTACTTCCGTAGCAGGCTGCACGCAGTGGGCCGGGGGCACGTAGTAGGTGCATGTTAATGTCTGTTGAATAAATGAGCACGGCGAGAAATGCAGGAAGAAGAGATGGAGTAAATGCAGCGGGACCTGGGACTTGGTGTTTTAAACGCATGTTTCATTCTTAATGTACTCTAAAATTGTTGGAGAGTCTTCTTGGAAACGTGTCAACTTGGTTGTTGTGTTTACAATCCGGGGGGGGGGGGGGGGAGATAAAGTGTGTAATAGGTGGCCTGCCTTTGAGGAACCGTAAGGATTTTCGGTGGGCATTTAAGAGAATACATTGAATGGCCCAAACTAGCCACAGAGATACTAAGTGCCACCAGAGGTCACAAGGGGGTGGAGACCATTCTCTTTCAACTGGGCCAGGCTTTCTAGGTCAGGAAATGGCATGAGCTAAACGGACAGTTTCCTTTTGTATTAGCTGTTTGCACGCTATTTATTTAATTCATGGACTCCCAATTTTTTTTTCTTCTTTTTAGAGCAACAATAGTGTCACTGGAAGACTTTGAACAAAGGCTAAATCAGGCCATTGAACGAAATGCGTTTTTAGAAAGTGAACTTGATGAAAAGGAATCTTTGTTAGTCTCTGTACAGCGGTTAAAGGATGAAGCCAGAGGTAAACCTAAAACTTGAAGAACACCCTCTACCCCACTGTCCCTAAGCCCTGGTTCTAAGCCAGCTCCAGGAGCAAGGTTGAAGGCCTTGTGCACGATCCTTTTGTCAGGCACTGTGCTGCTTTTAGTCTCTCAGCACCTACATCATCAACTCGAAGAAGTAGGTAGTATTATCCCCCTTTTACAGGTCAGAAAACTGAGCAGAGAGAGGTGGAGTTGGGTCCAAAGTCTTAGAGCTTTTCAGTGGGGATTCAAACCCTGGTCTGTTTTCCAGAACCTTAACTGCTACCACTGTGCGTGTCCTGCTCGGTTTCTTTGGGTCTTCTCCTGTGTTACGCACAGAATGACACTGCGTGTGTGCACATATGATAAAGAAGAGACTGCTTTCTTTGTAGTCTGCATTCTACCAAGTATTAAACAAAAGATGGAGGGAGGGAGAATTTTAAAAGGAAAGTATGTATTCACTGTATGCTTGTACAGCAGTGTAACTCCCCGGCCCCCTGCCCCCAGGCCCTGGCAACGCCGTTCTTCCTTCTGTGTCTGTGAATCTGACTCTTCTAGGAACCTCACAGAGGTGGGGCCGTATGGTATTTGTCCTTTTGTGACTGGCTTGTTTCCATTCCGCATAACGTCCTCAAGGCTCATCCCTGTAGTGGCACGTGTCAGAATTTCCTTCCGTTTTAAGTCTGCATAAGACCCTGTTACATGCACAGATCACATTTTGTCTATCCATTTATCCATGGATAGACATTTGGGTATATACCCAGGAATGGGATAACTTTGTATACTTTTTTTTTTTTTTTAACGTCAGTGTTCTGTAGGTCAGTTGAATAACTGGAAAAGGAAATGTTAATTTGGGCGTAAAAATTCTAGATTTGAAAGCAAGAAAAAAATTGCGACTGTTTTGAATGCTTCCTTTCTATAACAAAATACTGCATTTTGATAATTAATAAACCATACCAACCCACTTAAAATTCTAAAAGTGTACTTCATTGATTTTGCAGTAATCCCAAAAGAACAGAATAAAAGCAAATGAGTTGAAAAGAGCATTTATTTTTGTGTCCTGTAGGTTCAGTGTGAGTTTTGGTTTGGCCTCCATCCTGTTTCTTTTTTTTTTTTTTTTTTTAATTTTTTTTTTAACATTTATTTATTTTTGAGACAGAGAGAGACAGAGCATGAATGGGGGAGGGGCAGAGAGAGAGGGAGACACAGAATTGGAAGCAGGCTCCAGGCTCTGAGCCATCAGCCCAGAGCCCGATGCGGGGCTCGAACTCACGGACCGCGAGATGGTGACCTGAGCCGAAGTCGGACGCTCAACCGACCGAGCCACCCAGGCGCCCCATCCTGTTTCTTTTTGCACGTGAGCATAGTTTGCTGTCCTCTTAGGTTATAGCATTTGTATTGGCTTTTGTTTTCCTTTTTCTTTTTTTTAAATGTTTATTTTTGAGGGGCACTTGGGTGGCTCAGTCAGTTGAGCATCCGACTTCGGCTCAGGTCATGATCTCACGGTTCGTGAGTTCGAGCCCTGCATCGGGCTCTGTGCTGACGCCTCAGAGCCTGGAGCCCGCTTCGGATTCTGTATCTCCGTCTCTCTCTGCCCCTCCTTTGCTTGCACTCAGTCTCTCTCTTTCCCTCTCAAAAATAAATAAACATTAAGAAAAATTAAGAAAAAATGTTTATTTTTGAGAGAGAGAGAGAGAGAGACAGTATGAGTGGGAGAGGAGCAGAGAGGGAGACACAGAATCCGAAGCAGGCGCTAGGCTCCAAGCTGTCAGCACAGAGCCCGACGTGGGGCTCGAACTCATGAACTGATCGGCTCGAGATCACGACCTGAGCCACAGTTGGAGTCTCAACCGACTGAGCCCTCCCAAGCGCCCTCCCAAGTGTTTTAGTTCTAAAAGATCATTTAGACGGTAGGGTTGTCATTTTTATACCCCAAGAAATAAAAAGCATTAAATAGGAAACTCGTTTTTGGGAAATAGTCATTTAGGAGGAATGTCTTTACGGCTTTTCAGATGTGACTTTGCTGGGTGTGTCTGCTTCCTCGAATGAGTGTTATTCCCTGTGCAACATTTTGCAGATTTAAGACAAGAACTGGCAGTCCGGGAGAGACAGCAGGAAGTCACCAGAAAGTCGGCGCCCAGCTCTCCGACCCTGGACTGTGAAAAGATGGACTCTGCTGTGCAGGCATCGCTTTCTTTGCCAGCTACTCCCGTTGGCAAAGGGACGGAAAACAGTTTTCCTTCACCCAAAGGTTTGTGCCGTCTTTTCTTTCTGCACCTGTGGTGGATTAGCGACGGAAGGGGGTCTGCCGTGGAAGCAGGGGTCGCCATGGGGTGAGCAATGGTTTCACTTTAGAAGTTGGTGAAATCAAGCACTCTGTGGAGCAGAGGAAGAGGTGGGTTTCCCAGGCGGCTCCTGCACAGGGCAGTGGTGCCTGCGTGTACAGTAAGAGCAGCTTAATGCATTGAGTCTTTAAGAAGTTGCAGGTTTTTCAAAGCAACGTTGATTTTTTGATGGTAGCAGGAATACAGGTTCATGTTGAAAAGTTGAAACAAAAAGACCCACTGCAGTCTAACCGCTGCAAGGCAGCTATTGGTTTTTTTTTTTTTTTTTCAACATAATTTTATTTTTTTAAATTTACATCCAAGTTAGCATATGGTGCAACAATGATTTCAGGAGTAGATTCCTTGATGCCCCTCCCCCATTTAGCCCATCCCCCTTCCCACACCCTCCAGGAACCCTCAGTTTGTTCTCCATATTTATGAGTCTCTTCTGTTTTGTCCCCTCCCTGTTTTTATATTATTTTTGCTTCCCTTCCCTGTGTTCATCTGTTCTGTGTCTTAAAGTCCTCATATGAGTGAAGTCCTATGATTTTTGTCTTTCTTTAATTTCACCTAGCATAATACCCTCCAGTTCCATCCATGTAGTTGCAAATGGCAAGATTTCATTCTTTTTGATTGCTGAATAATACTCCATTGTGTATGTGTGCGTGTGTGTGTGTGTGTATATATATATATATATATATACACACATACACACACCACATCTTCTTTATCCATTCATCCATCCGTGGACATTTGGGCTCTTTCCACACTTTGGCTATTGTCGATAGTGCTGCTGTAAACATGGGGGTGCATGTGTCCCTTCGAAACAGCACACCTGTATCCCGTGGATAAATGCCTAGTGGTGCAATTGCCGGGTCGTAGGGTAGTTCTGTTTTTAGTTTTTTGAGGAACCTCCATGCTCTTTTCCAGAGTGGCTGCACCAGCTTGCATTCCCGAGGGCAGCTATTGTTAATGCGGAATTTTTTCCGCTGTGTGTGTGTGTTTGCTTGTGCCACACCTTTTTACACATAAGCTTGGGGATCGTATTTAAATACAGTTTTATTTCTTGGGCCGCTTCACATATCACCGAAGACTAGAGGCCTTTACACACGGTGTGTACAGAGAGACTCCCTGAGTTACCATTCGGCTCAGGTGGGCGTGGGCTTTCTGTTACGTGCCTCGGTGGCTGCCGTTTTCAGAGGTGACATTCGGAGTAATCCACGAGCAGTACGTGAGAACGTTCCTTTTGCTGTCAGCCAGTATGGTTTTTTATATCCAGCTAAGCAGAAACACCACTTAGTGGCCACTACGTAGAACCTTAGAATGGAGCCCCCACAGGGCTTCATTCAGATTTGTTTCTTTTTTTTTTTTTTTCCAACGTTTTTTATTTATTTTTGGGACAGAGAGAGACAGAGCATGAACGGGGGAGGGGCAGAGAGAGAGGGAGACACAGAATCGGAAACAGGCTCCAGGCTCCGAGCCGTCAGCCCAGAGCCTGACGCGGGGCTCGAACTCACCGACCGTGAGATCGTGACCTGGCTGAAGTCGGACGCTTAACCGACTGCGCCACCCAGGCGCCCCAAGATTTGTTTCATTTTTGCAGCTTGCAGATACTTGGCCACTCCCACTCCTCCATTCTTTTTTCTTCCCAGACTGGAGCTCTTTCTTCCCATCCCTTTTTTAAATAAAGGATCTTCTCTTTCAGAGTGATGGGAGAAGATTTTCTCTTCAGACAGTTAGCGAAATAAGCTCGCTCTATCTGTCCTGCCCAGTACAGTAGCCGCTAGCCCACGTGTGACCGTTCACATTTAAGTTTTTATTACAGTGAATTAACATTTAAAATTCAGTTTCCCAGTTGCAGTAGCCACATTTCAAGTGCTCAGTAGCCCTTCAGTAGAGAACTTCTCCTACCTTCACTTAGTTATAAGGTGAAATCGGCCCAGGAACGGGAAAATGCCATAGAGTCGTTAGGGTGGTGTTATTTGCGCTTGTGCTGGGGTTGCTGCCGAGGACATAGAGCAGGCGGGGTGCACATGGTCGCAGGTGTCAAAAACTCTCACTGTCCATTTTGGAGAATGGCTGCTTGTGTATTTGAGGATCTCAGAATTCCTAACATTTGAGAATGAACAAAGGTTTGCTTTCTGGTACCGATAGAACTGTGTGGCTGAGTTCTGAAAATTCTTCAGTTGAGCCCTAATCAGAAGAATCGGGAGCTCAGTTGAGGTAAGACCCAGACAGGTGCGCGTCCTGTCATAGCTCATTAGAGTTTTAATTCAGGGACTTGGCTGCTGTGAGCAGGGCAAGGTCAGTGGGACACAGAGCTTGCTTGCTCTGGCACAGGATTAAGATTGTCAACCCCGAGGCAGTGCTGTTTGTCCAAGTAGGCTGGGACGTTTGCAGACTGGGACTGAGAGCATGCACTTTAACCAACCTGAAAGCTGCTGCGTGCCAGATCACCGCACTTGTGTGACAGATGAGTCAGCACAGACCTGACGAGAAGCCGGAGATTAGCGAAATCAGTGCAAGCCTGAAGGGCCGTCCTCTATGAAGTGGTCTGTCTTTAGTTGTATTTTAGGAGTGACACTGCCGGTTTCCAAAAAGCATCTAAGACAGCTTTCCATAAAAGCACAGATTTAATAATTTGAGGATAATAGGGAAAAACGAGGTCTGGAAATACCTGCCGAGAAAAGTACAGCAGTTTGTTTATACCCTGGTGAGCCCCTGTCCTGTGCCGTGCGTTATTCTAGATGCTGGGAGTCTAGTGGTGAACGGGACCGCGTCCCCACCTTCAGTTAGATTGTATTCTGGAGGACAAGGACAGTGAACGGCAGCAACAAAGCGTTTACGTACTGATCAGCGCTCTGTAGCGTTGAGTGCTTCCTATGGGCAGGTGTTTCGAGAGTGTATTAGCTAACTTAAACTTCACAACGACTTTGAAGTGTTCTTATTAGCCCTCTTCTACATATGGGCGGCTTACTAAAGCTCACACAGTTACTCAGTGGCAGAGATGGATTCGTATGTAGCAGTTTAGCCCAAGAGCTCGTAACTGGTAGACACCATCTCAAAAGTAAACGGGAGAAACGTGCATGACTGAAAACGGCTGCTGAGGGCGTGCAAGAAGGTGTGAGTAAATGTCACACGAAATAACCCCATTCCGAGTGGGGAGACTGCGGGAGCATCCGTTCTCCCCAAATCAACGAGTAATTTAAATTGCTAATGAAAATCCCAAGAGGGTCTTTTAAATTGGCAAGTTGATTTTAAAGTCACTCTGGAAGAGTAAGTGTGCCAAGAAAAGCTTGAAATAGGCTGATAACAACAGGCTTTTCCCTTCAAGACAGCAGAGCCTGTTTTAATGCTGCAGTAATGAAAGCAGCCTATTTCTGGTGCAATAGACTAATAAGTCAATGGAACTAAAATATATAGGGAATTCAGCGTATGAAAAGTGCCATTTCAGATGAGACGAGTCGTCTTCATGTTACGGTATTAGGACATTTGGCTATCCGTTTGAAAAAAGCTTCGATATTTGATGGATATCAGTTGATAACTGATGTAAATGTTAAAAAAAAAATTAGGAAAACCTAAGGAGGACGTAAGAGGAACATATTTATGATACCAAGGTGAGGAAGCCCAGGCTTCCCCCACCAAAACAAAAAGCTTGGAAGATGAATGTCACACTGAGAAGCGTAAGACCTAGAAGAGAGAGGGTGAACGTCTACAGTCGATAGGGCCCTTGCACGTTGATTAAAGGAAAAGACCACCCAGTAGATGAAGTGTGGAGGATAAACAGATGATTTCCAGAAGAAGAGATTCACATATCTAGTTAGCAAGGAAACACAAACACAACAGAATGACTATCAAATTGGCAAAAAAAAAAAAAAAAAAAAGAAAAAGATAATGTCTCGTATTGTTGATGGCGTTGCCATACAGATTGCTGACCTTGGCACAACCTTCTCAGAGAGCATTTTGGCAGTATCTCCTAAGGTGGACGACATGGGCATATCCTGTGACCCAGCAGTTCTATTTTTAGGAATCGCTTCTCCAGAAATCCTTGTCTAGATGTTTGAAGGATATATGTCCTTTTAGCATTATTTGTAATGTAAAATTAGGTGTAGTCTAAATATCAGTCAGTTGAAGGAGACAGTTCAACATATTGAGGGTGTCCCACTTTGTACTTCCTGTCCACGGTTTGGAATTCTTTTTCATTGCGCGTATTCTGCTTTGTAACGTCAACAACAAAACCGGCAACAAGATGTAGAGGGAACAGCAAGTGTAACCACTCCTCTCTTCTTTTTCTCTAGCTATACCAAACGGTTTTGGTACCAGTCCACTAACTCCTTCTGCTAGGATATCAGCACTAAACATCGTGGGGGATCTCTTACGGAAAGTAGGGGTAAGCATTCAATTATTTACCCCCGCGTATTTCAGCTGCCAAGGTGTTGAATTCTTAATTCGGAGGGAGGGAAGAAAAAAAGGGGACCTTCTTGTGCTGAAGGCCTTGATTAAGCAGAGAGATGGAAGCATCTGGTGACGAGCCGAGACTGCTCCGGGGAACAGTGTTGGGGCTCGGGCCCGCTAGTGCTTCTGCAGACGGCCCTGCGCGCTGAGCTCTTGGCCCCCCACCCCCAACCCCCGGGGGCGTTCTGTGTGTCCCCATGGCTGTTTCCCCATCGTGGCCCCCCCATCTTTTTCTACACTGATTGCTCTGTGGCCTGCTATGTGTTCTGTGCCACTCCTGAATCCTGTTCCTGCTGTAGTCTGCCCCCCTGACCACCCCCTCAGCTGTCTCTGCAGGACTCAGCACTGGCTCGCGACGGGCCTTCCTCGTCTTAGTCACGTCTGTCTTACTGCTCCTTGGCCACTTGAGCTTCTGTGCTGTCTCCTTGGCTCTAACCCGGTATTCCAGAACAGTTGGGCTTTTGAAATACTAAACTCGTTTTACTGCTTATTCAGTTTTTTCCTTCTAGAATACCTACTCTCTGACCTTACAGTGGTGGGAGCCTCTTGGCCTTTTAGCCATCTCTTGCTTTCATTTCTTGTGCTCATCCGTGATCCCACAGATGGCTTACTCTGTCACTGCTGACTCGTGATCTTTTTGGCCATGGACGAGACCTGCCGTCTGGATCAGTCAAGCAGTTGGACCTCTCCTTCCCTGAACCTGGATCTCAGGAAGCAGTTACGTAGCTGTGTGGATTTATGCCACTGTGAAGTTAGCGTCTCCTGCTTTGGTTCCCTCTCCTGTTTCCCTCGGCGACTTCTACCTCCCTTCTCAGTGATCTGCCCCTGAAACTGCCCGCTATCCACTGCCCCTTCACATACTTTTTTGTGAGAGATATTTTCTGAAAAAAGCAGAAATTGCATTATGCGTCACATAACGAAGAAATGGGAGGCCACGGTACAGGGTCCCGTGTCTGCCTTTTCTGGCCGATACAGTGATTTTCTGACCATCAGAGTAATTCTAAATCTGCATTTTAGCCTAGTATAAAAAACAATAAAAATTATTTCATACAGTACATCATGTTCTCTCCTAACCATTTCAAAAATCCCATTCGTTACAAGAATTATGGTATTTAGCTCCATAACTCAAATAATGTGCTTATTTTTCGGTGTCTTGACTTCTCAGCTTTAAGCAAAAAGATGAAGTTAACTCATATCCCCCCAGTTTTTTATTTTTTGGTCTCTTGGTTATTTTTATAACTTTAAATGACATGCTTAAACCTCTGTTTCTCAATTTATTACACTCTCAGCTCCTTGTTGTGTTTGTGAGTTCTCTGTCCCATCTTGCACTCTCCACTGGTTGGTTGTAAAAACTGAAAACTTGTAGCGTCTACAGTGTTCTGCCCCCCCCCCCCCCCCCCACCCCGTGTGTACTGTCCATCGTAGAGCAGGAGCTGGGCTCTTGACTCAACCGTGTGTCAAGCATTTGGTTTTTTATGGTTTACTCAAAATATGCCCAGTTTTTTCCTATTTGTATCCTAGCTGGCCTGTAGGCCTTTTTCCTTTTCCTGGCACTCTCAATTACCACCTTCTTCTGGTGGGTGGAAGAAGCCAGGCCTTTCTTTGCCGGGTCTCATGTCTCGCAGCTTCTCACGGTCCCTTCCCGCCTGTGCTTGGATAGGCTCGTGGCTTCTCTGCTGCGGTTCTCTGCCCTTCGCCCCTGGGTTGGCTCTGCGTGTTCCTGGACTTCCTGTCCGCAACTTTCTTTGTTCCTTGTTTGCTTTGCTTATTACGTTAAGTGATTTATTCAGAAATGGTGCCCGAATGGTGACCTTGGGAGTCCCTGTGTGGTTTATCCATGGAGTTGACAGCCTGCCTCCCAGACGTCACCAGAGCTTTTGGTCTGCGGTTATTTGCCAGCCCTGCGTGCTCTTAGGGATGTTTCATTTTCCACTTCTTTGTCCTCCTTTGTCCGCTGACTTGAACTGGAAGCTCCATCCCCACTCCTGCATCCTCTTCCACTGAGAAATCAAGGCCATCTGATTTCAACTTCTTCGTTTCCCCTCTTACCTTCTTTTGTTACTCTCCTCTCATCGCCTGTGTTTGTAGCCATTCTCCCTTTTTATCTCCGTGGTCAAAGTATCATGTTCTGCCCATGGCTGATTTTGTCCCTCTGTGCCTTGGATCCCAGGTCTTCCAGCCCTCTTGTCGGTGTCTCCTATATTTTTAGCGTTTTACTGTGTTGTAACATTTGTATGTCATCTTTACGGGTTACACGTTATGTGTCATGTACATGCTTTGTATGTGATATTTGTGTATTACGAATCCTACAGTGTTTAATCCAAGTAAAAGCATCCGTTCTTTCCTTTTACCCTATCTCTCTCTTTAACGGTCACCCTCTTTCTCCCTTCCCTTCACAGCAAGGCTTTTTGAAAGTGTGTCTTCATTTATTGTTAGCATTTTTTACCGCGTTCATGCTCCCCAGACAGCCCAGTCTGGGCTCTGTCCCCTGCTCATTGATGATCTCAGCACCGCCAAACCCAATGGATGCTCTTTGTTCTGCCCTACTTCTTCTTGAAACATTCAACACTGACTTTTTTTAAATGCCTTTTTTTTTTTTTTTTTTTTTTTAAGTTTTATTTTAGAGAGCGAGAGTGCGAGCAGGTGAGAAGGAGAGAGAATGAATCTCAAGCAGGCTCCGTGCTCTGCGGGAGCTTGACATGGGGGCTCGGTCTCACTAGTGGGATCGTGACCTGAGCCGAAATTAAGAGTCAGCTCAACCGGACACCCAGGCACTTCCCCCCTTTTTTCTTTCTTTGAGAGAGAGCGAGCATGTGCACGTGATGCCTTCTTTGCTTCTCTGATCCTGTGTCAGGTCTGCTTCCTGCCTTCCTGCTCGTTCTCTTTGTCGTCTTGGTGGGTCTTCATATGCGTGCCCTTTCAGTGTTGATTTTACTCAGAGTTCTGTCCTTGAATTCCTGGTCTCATTCACAGCCATGACCTTGTCTGCTCCCTGGCGTGAATATCTTCTCAGTCTTCATTTCTAGACCCCTCTTCTCCCGAGTGTCAGACTGCAGGTCTGTACTACTGATCCCTCAGACACAGGTCGTGTTGTAGGACGGTGTTCACTCAGCAAGTACTTGAATGAGTGAGTGTCTTGCATGTAGGAAATGAATGGCTCTCTAATAGTCCACAACTCAGAAAGGAACCTGGCATCTGTCTCTTGTCTACTTGTGCCACATTTTTCTTAGTGAAGGTCAGGATTATAGCTGTAACCCTTGGTAACACTGAGGGGAATAACTTGTTCTGAGCTCATGATGTTGGAGTCAGCGTAAATATCCCCTCTTTCTATTAGGTGACTGTGGCTTAAATGGCTACCATTATCCACTGAGAAAGTACAATTTTAGTCTTGAAATAGAGTGTCTTAAAATGCAGATTTTCGTGTACAGCTACTGTTTTGACAACCAGATCATTCCTCCTTCTTTCCGTAGGCTTTAGAATCCAAATTAGCGGCTTGCAGGAATTTTGCAAAGGACCAGGCATCACGAAAATCCTATCTTTCAGGGAATGTTAACTGTGGGCTGATGAACAGCGACAGCACAAAGTTCCCTCGATCAGGACACACGTCTTTCTTTGACAAAGGGTAAGTCTTGGGCCTTTTAAGTGATAGTTTGGAGCAGTGACGTCGCACGTTATTAAGCGAGCTTATGGAACTTCGGAAAGGTAAGCTCTGTCCGGTGAGCCTACCTGAGATGGTGTCACCCAGATCTCGGGGGAGCCGAAATCTGTTGTCTTCAGGTCCCCATGGAGTCTGTTGCCCTGGGAGCTCTGAGGCTTCCGTCTCGGGAGGCAGACTCTTGCCAGGCAGCAGTGTTAGGCTCTGGGTATTCAGGGTGGCCGTGGTACTGTCCCTGCGGTCAGGGTGCTTCAAGGCTGGGAGACGTTCTCGGCCAGTTTGCAGTAAGGGTGGACGAGAGCGCTGTGGTCGTGACCGTGCGGACTCTGCGTTTTAGAAAAATACGAACCCTCTGGATCAAAGACAGTTCAGGAGGCACCGGTGCAGTATGATGAGAAGGTGGTTTTGGGGAGTTGAGAGTTAAAAAAAAAAAAAACTGGCGTAAGTTGGAAGCAGTGGCGCGCCCTCAGTGCAGCAGGTTCCAGCTGGTACAGGTGCGTAAAGAGTAAACATCCTTACGCCTATTCCTAGGCACATAGGGTCCTGTTTTTCTGCGTCTGCCGTGTGCTTTTGAGAGTCTGTGGGGCTGTACCTTAAATATTGCTCTGCTGCTCCCTACACGACTTAGGCTTTTGAGATCTTTCCATGTCAGCACATATTGTCGTACCTCGAGTGAAAGAGACCGACGCTGCACGGTTAGCCTTTGGACGTGCCTTGATTTAGCTACAACCGGTTAGGACCGTGGTCTGGGTAGGCTGACCTCGTCACCTCACGTAGCCGTTCCCGGAACAGCGGCTGAGGCACCGTGAGCCCTTGCTTGTTTTTTGAGTCGTAGAGGCTGTTCTTGTTCTATGAAAGCGATACAGATGCAAGTCTAGAGATTTGCAGCTTTTTTTTTTTTTTTTTTTTTTTAAGAGAGACAGAACAAGAACTGGGGGAGGGGCAGAGAGAGAGAGAGAGAGAGTGAGTGAGAGGGAGAATCCCAAGCAGGCTCCATGTTCAGCACAGGGCCCAACGCTGGACTTGATCCCATGACCTTGGGATCATGACCTGAACTGAAATCAAGAGTCAGACGCTCAACTAATTGAGCTGCCCAGGCGCCTCTAGAAACTTCAGTTTCTTAAAGGAGCTCTCCTCACTATGGCACATTTAGGGAGGACTAGATGTGGCACACAGTCCGCTCTGAACAGCGCCTTTTGTCCACCCTTGCGGAGTGTTCTGGGTTCTCTCTTTCCCTTACGGGAGTTCTTCCTTTAAGTATACACATTTCAGTAAGGAGTACATTCTAGAATAGCAGTATATGAATCAGAGCTTCATTCTGACCGTTGGGATTCCTCAGGGAGCGTAAGTATAAAATTAATTTTCCTCAGGTGTAGGGGTTTCAGGCAATCTTGAGGAGTGCCTGTTTTCATACTGTAATGGCAAGCGGAATAAATAGATACTTTACATGAAAGTTGCCATTCACAGGGGGAGTTTAGGGGTAGTTTTCCTGAGCGATGAAAACAGTACCTAATTTTTTTTTCCAACTTGTGATTTTTGCAACTTGTAATTAGCCTGCAATAGAGTAGTTATTAGTCTTTACCTGGCATCATACTTCTTGCCTCAGATGCCCTGTGACGTGAGAACAGGTGTGAACCAGAAATGGACTGGTTGGAGGGATGCCTTTGTATGTAGAGGGTCCTTAGAACAGTCATGATGAGGGAGGGGTAACATGGTCAGTTCAGGGTCACTGCTTCTGGCTTCTTCCTGAGCGCTGATGCAGAGCCCCGGGGCAGGGATGCCCAGAGATGGACCCAGTCTAAGGTAGTTGTGGAGGATTCGGAGTAACCTGGAACCAGGCGTGGGCTTTGGGCACTGTCGCGGAGCCCCTGTCCCCTGAGGAACATCCTGGATGCACGTGTAGGCTTTATTTTCGGAACCGAACCTGGAGGCGTACCTCCCGAGAGAAACAGTTACAGATGATATTTAGTTTTGGCTTAAATAGTACACATTTTTAATAGAACTATTTATGGTAAGAATTAAATGTGCTTATTGTGGGCCTGCCTTTTCCCAAGTGCTTAGTTTATGTGGATTGTACATACACACCCGGATATTAACCTCTTTCTGGAATTAGGTTTGTCTAGTTGCCATATCCCCGAGGCTCACTCTGGTGCTTTTGCTGTGTTTGTCCTTCCTTGCCCCTTTGCTTGGATTCTGGCTTCCTTCTGGCCTGCCTGGCTCTAAACTCTGCTTTTCTTCCTGCTGCCGCAGTGACTAGGTAAAATCTAACGATGCAGAAGGAAGGGGGGGGGGGAATAGCCCACCTCCCAGTTCCACTTTTCAGTCTGGCGGGTTAAAAGAAAAAACACCATTTCTTACAGAAGCGTAGAAGTGTGTAGTTGGACTTTTAGCAGCAGGAAAAACTTCATTTTAAAAAGCCTTTGGCTCTGGAACCTGCCTGTCCTGCGTCCTGCTCCGGAGGAGTGTGCCTGTGGCTCTGTCACTGAGCTTACCAGTGCCCCACGGTGAGGGAGGGGCTTCAGTAGAGGAGGTGCGAGCACGCGTGCCCGCCCCGCCCCTCCCCTTCCCTCCCCTTCCCTCCCCTTCCCTCCCCTTCCCTCCCCTTCCCTCAGAATCCTGAGATGCAGTGAGGCCTGACCACATGGAACCACACGATACCGCCCTCTCCCCAGATAGTAGTGCATGTGATTTGAAAATATCCTGTAAGTTCTGGCGATCTGAGGGCTTCCCAGAAACAGGGTTTTATCTAGTCTGGTCGCTTCTGCCGGTTTCTAGACTGTGGCTCGCTGGACCTCCTTCCCCGGCATGGCTCCGTGTCCTCAGCCACTGGTGGCCCTTTGTGTCGAAACCTCACGTGTAGCACAGCCACCGGACTTCTCTCGAAAACGTTGTGTTTTCTTCATCCGCTTTCGCTTCGTCTCTGTGGTAGCATGTACCCTGGTCTGTAAGCCGGCTCGTGTCGTTTGGGGTGTGTGTCGGTGGGTGTAGACTAGACCACTTTGAGGACACGCTGTGAAGATCGTACTTGTATTACTGTGTAATGTTTTTTCCTTTTTTTTTTTATTAGGCAAGAAAAAGTCCTATTTCCCACGTTGTTCATGGGTAACTGAATTTGTTTGCTGTGCTCCTTTCCTTCTTTCGCAGTCATGGTATATGGTGGAAGACGCATTAACAGAGTGGTGTTACTAACTGCATGGGGCTGACTCTGCTTTAACCAACTTACAGC
Organism: Neofelis nebulosa; assembly: GCF_028018385.1. Taxonomy (NCBI): domain Eukaryota; kingdom Metazoa; phylum Chordata; class Mammalia; order Carnivora; family Felidae; genus Neofelis; species Neofelis nebulosa. Next base: position 3,226,918 of record NC_080797.1, read on the forward strand.
CCGCGAGTGGCCTGTCAGGTTCCCGTTGGGCCGACTGTCCCCCTTCGTACTGGCTCGGCTGCGCAGGACAAGACAGTTGGTGGTGGCGGTCCTGGGGCCCTTGTGGCCAGCAGGCCTGCGACCCCTGTGACGTAGGGTCAGGGGCTGCGGTGATGACGCTGGAAGTCTGGGCGAGGGGGTGGAGTGTCCCTGTCAGGCCCGGGGATCACATCTGATTCGACTTGACGGGACTAGGGTTCTTCCTGCTACCTGGAGCCCTCTGTTTTCTCAAGGCAGGCGCCAGTGCTGGTGGGGGCTCTCTCCTCCACACTCACTCGTGTATCCCCAAGTATGCTGGAATGTTCTAGACGGACTTGTGTGTGTACGATCTGTCCTGTCAGGAATGCACCTTTCAGTTCGCAGAGCTGCTGGGGCTTGTGTGAGCATCCGTTCATCCAGGAGCTGGCACTCACGTAGCACCTCCGGCCTTCTCTCGTCCTGTCCTTGCTGCTTGGAAGGGTTCCGTCTCCGTGCTTTGTCTCTGTCACGAGAGATTTCTTGCCCTCCCGACTAGCTCTGTCTGCCTTCTCACTTCTTCTGTTGCTATTTTACAGCTGACCTTGGTATCTGCCCTTAGCTAGATTCTCCGTTTTTCAGACTCTCAAACCAGACTATGGTGGTAAGAGCATGACATTTCATAGCTTCTGGAACCTTTTTGGTGTAGGTGATTCCCAGATCTGGTTCTCCATCCCTGCCCATTCCCTCTCCACTGGGACATGTCCCTTCGGCTCTTTTGCTGCTCCTGAAACCAGATGCGAGGGGCAGGGGGTGTTGCTTCTCTTGGAGCCTTTTCCCCACTGCACAGCTTTCTGTTCCCCAGAGGACCTCGGCAGACAGCCTCCTCCTTCTGCTCCTCCTCCCTTCCTCCTCCCCCTTCCTTTTTCCCTTCCTTTGGTTTGTTTCTCTTTCTCTCTCTCTCTCTCTTCCCCTTCGTTCCTTCCCTCCCTTCCTTCCTCTTTCTTCTTCTCTTCCCCCTCGCCCCCCACCCACCCCCACCCGGCCTTTTACTTCCCACACCTTGACTCAGGTGCCCAGAGAGGCCCTGGCAGATTGTTACTCTCTCTGTGCATCATCCTGCCTTCAAATCAAGAATTCGCATTTCTGCCCACACAGAGGAATCGCCCACCTACTTGTTTTCCTCTTATATTCCGGATTGCACTGCTGCTTTCCCTGTTAGAGCTGGGCGGCATCGGGAGCACCGGAGTTGTTGCCGAGGGCTGTCAGGTGCCCTCTGACCAGGCGCAGACAGGGAAGAGATAATGTGGCCTGCGCCCCCATTGACAAGCTCACGGGGTGAGCCTAGGCTGGGCTTGGGCTTGCTTTGGTCTCTTTAGTAATAGAACGATAGGGATGAACTTGGCATTTTTTAAGGTCTATCTAGCTTGAAAATACAGGAACCCCAGCCTTAAACCTGCATGTGGGGCCATTCTCCTGGGGTTTTTGCACGTCCCTGGGGGAACAGGTGCTGGCCGCTGCTTGGTGCCCAGCGGGGCCTGTGCCATGCTCTGGGACCGGAGTCTGGTGGTCACATGTTTAAAGTGGAGGCCCGCCTCGTTGTTGCCGAGCGTCTAGGAGTAGGAAGTGGGTCCTGGGGCCCTGGGACTGGCTGGTTGAATGACAGCCGGGGCTTGTCCCGTGGAGGCTGCAGTGGCAGGCGGGGTGTGGCCCTGCCCTGAGGAGAGTCACAGGCAGAATGGAGAGGGTGATCTGAAGTTTTCACAGGTGATGAAGCCTGGATGTCCGCCCTCCCCGAGCCCAGAAAGGAAAGGGGAGCTCCTGGGTGTGCTCGCTGGGGGAGGGAGTTGGGGGGGGGGGTCACGCCTCCCAGAGCCCCTCCTCTTGCTCTTGGTCTGAGTGTACCCGGCTTGATTCCAAAGGCAGCATCTCTGCTCTGAGCTTGGTTACTTCAGAGTTCAGATGTTAACTCTTTCTTCAGAGTGGTCAGGGTCATTTGTCGTCTCTGTGCATGCCCGTTTCTCCGAGTTGCTTCTTCAGTGTGTGAAATGATGAACTGTAGGGTGTGTGTGTCTGTTCTCGTTCCTTTGAAGAGAACCTCTCTCCTTGAGCCCGTGTTCAACTCCCCGGACCCCTGTGATGAGCAGGTGGTGGCGGGGGGACAGCGATGGCACACGCGGCACGGTGCAGGCCCCGCGCTTGGCTGCGCCTCTCAGGTCGCGAGTGGGGCGGATTCCCCGGGAGTGTGTTCAGTATGGAAGGGCTGCATGGCTTCCTAAGAGAGGTCCCAGCCCTGTGCTCCTTCGCCGGCTGCTTCCTGTGGCTGTGGGGGCCGCTGGGCGGGGCTGGGGCACTCTGCGCCTTCTGGGCCTGGGTGCCGGGTGCTGGCTGCAGGCTCTGGGGGCTGGGCTGGGCTGGGCTGGGCATGGCACTCAGGCCTCTGCAGAGAAGCCTCCCCTGTCTGGCTCTGCTTGGGAAACAGTTTAACAGTTACTTCTTCCTCTGTCTTGTGAAGATATTCACGTGTAGTGTAGGAGATTGGGAAAACAAAGAAAAAGTATAAAGTATTAAAATTTACCCGCTACCCAGATGGAGGAAAAGTAACTCGTTAAATTTTTTTTCCGTAACATATATGATTTTATATACATATATGTGTAGCGTCCCCCTCCCCGCACATTCTAGCACATTCTAGATGTAGCTGCCTAGAAGTAACATCCATTTATATAAGAGGTTGCAGTTTAGAATCTAGCACCTAACTACTTTTTTCCTTCACGTCGTTGAACACATACAGGTCGGTAACTGCTCATTCTGCCTAGTGTTAATTATGTTCTGAGTATTTCCCCGTGCTATTAAAGAAGGCTGTGGCATGTGTTTTTAATGGCCGTATAGAATTCATTGTTGAGTTGCACCATCATTTATTTAGCGACTTCCCCGTTGGCAGACACTCAGCCCAGCTCCGCACGGGAGAGGTCAGGGCTGTGGCTGGCAGGATGGAGTTGCCGAGCGGGGAGCACGTAATCTCGCTCCGGCACCGCCGAGTTCTCAAGGCTCTGACCGGCTGGCGCCTTCCCGGCAGCCTCTCTCCCCGGGCCCCACGATCCTGCTGTGGGCCGGAAGGGGAGCGCCCGTAGAGGGCATGTGCATTTCTTGTCGGGTGTCGAGTGATTTTAAATGACAGTGTCTCTCTCTCCCCCCTCCCCTCCCTTCCCTTCCCCTCTGTGCTCTGGTCACCCCCACAGGGCAGTAAACGGCTTTGACCCAGCGCCTCCTCCTCCTGGTCTGGGCTCCTCGCGCCCGTCGTCAGCACCGGGTATGCTGCCTCTCAGTGTGTGAGTGCCCGGCCTCCGGGTGGGGGCGCCTGCCCTCCTCCAACAGCCCAGGACACCCACGCCTCGTCCCTCGGTGCCTGGGCCCGGCCTGGGCCCCTGCGTCTGCCTCCCCACGGCTGGCAGAGGGCAGGCTGCATGCGGCGGCGGCTGCTGGGCCCTGCCTGGCCCCAGGACTCTGCGCGATATCAATACTGGCTATTTCCTCTTCTCGCCGTGGTGCCGTTGGTCTCACGTGATTGCACTTTTGTGGGTCACAAGGTGGCACGTCCGTGTACTCCTTGGTCACTGGATGCAGAAGTACCCATCATCATCACGCCCGCCCCATAGCTCCCACCCAGCTGTACGGATAGGGTTTAGTTGTGTTTAAGACATTGCCGACCTTCTAGAAGGTCTCCCCCAGATCAGGTCAACACGTGCCCCCGCCCTGCCCCCCCAGCTCCCGCCAGCTCCCGCCCACGCTTCTTCAGCGCTCACGATCGCGTGTTCGCCAGCTCCACTCCCCACCGTGTGACCTGCTGCTGGTCGGGGGTCGGGAAGGTCACTGAGCTAGGGAACATTTTCTGCACCTTCTGATTTTACTTTAGCGGTTATCATTCCATAGACTTGCCTCCCAGAGCAGCGAAATGCCCGTCTGGACCCCAGCTAGCGGGAGCCTCTGGGGCCGGGGCACTCGGGGTGAGGGGCGGGGGCAGCAGCCTCCTTGCCAGCTCTCTGGTCCTTCAGTTAAGCGACATCTTTCAGGGCGTTTTGTTTTGTCCTCCGAGGGCCTGTCCACTTGTGTTAGGAAGCGTCGAGCGGCCCCATCCAGGGGGCTTCTGGTGGGCAGACTGGCCGTAAGTGGTTGCTCCCGATCATCTTGATTACTCTCATGCTGCATTTACTGTTTACATTTGTTTTATTGTACATAGGTTTGTAAACATTATCGCCTAAGATATTTATATATAACTTGGGCTTTGTAGCTTTTATTTATTCAGAACTCACACGGCATGTTAATGACTTACGATGGTGTCCTACTCTGGGCAGCGGCATAGGATCATCATGTGGTTAAAAGAAAATACTTCCCCTCAAGAAAATCTTTTAATGTGGAAACAATAAATTTCACAGAAAAAACCAAAACGAAACGGATTGAGGTTGCTTTATTGGGTTTCTGCCAGCCTGGGAGAGAAGACCAGAGTTGCAAAGCAGGTTCAGAAATGTCCCTGGGGTTCTGACTCGAGGTGTGCAGACAGATGGCAGCTGTGTGTGTGTGTGTGTGGGGGGGGGGGGGGGCGGTGCAAAGAAGAGCTGGGCGGTCTCCCGAGGAGGTGTCTGATGCAGGTGTTCTCATGCTGGTTCTTGGTGCCGGTCTCTGCTCGTAGCTGTGATTTCCAGGAGTTTCCAGGAAGGCCTGGGGCTGCACATGGTGGTCTGGGAAGAGGGAGGAGGGAGGGACAGGGTGGTGGATCCAGGAGCCGGCCCTCTGGATGTGTTGCTTTTAGGACATGTGTCCGTGTTCTGGGGCTGGATGTCACTTGGCTCTGGGCTTCTCTCCTCATCCCTCAGGTTGATGTTGGCAAGTGAGGGAAGATGCCGGGTGTTTGGGAGCAAAGACGCAAAGTGACTGGATTTGAGGGACGGGGAGACTGGGGCGGCTGTACGAATGGGTCAGGTTCTGAACCCTAACGCTTGTAATGATGAGTGAAAATAAACCAGATAGTCTGTAGTCTTAAAACTGTAAGTGAATGAAAAGCGAATCCGATTTGTAAGCAAGTAAGAAACACGAATAAGTCCGATACCTTTGTAAAAATTTCTTCTGTTAGTACGGGGCAGAACTACCCTGTTAGTCGGTTCGGAGATTGTGTTGTAAGCGGACTCACCGAGAGACCCTCGGGGTGCTGGGTGTGCCGGGCCTGGGTGCGCTGGCCGAGCAGTTGCGGAGAGAACTCGTCTCTGCTCCCAGCTTCTTTCCCAACCATCTGTGCAAGGATTGGATCCGATCAGAGGTTGAAGGACCTAGCAGGTCTCTGTGTTCATGCAGGAGCCTCAGATGGAAAACAGAAGTGGAGCTAATGCAGTTAAGGCACGGATGCGTCCCTGAGCCCTGAATCCTGCCCCTGGCTCCCAGATGATTTTTCACTTCCCTTCCAGCTAGACGCCCCTGGGATCATCCCCTGCAGACCGTTGGTCGGTGATGACTGGGGGGCGGGGGGGCGCTGGCTGCAGGAACCCATGTGTCTGTCATTTACCACGTGTTGCCACCTCTGGGTCCAGGAGAGCACGGGCCAGGTCCGTGAAAGGGCCGGGTAAGCTGCAGGCTTCAGGAGGAGACCCTCATGTATTTTTGGGTGTTTTTGTAGGGGCAGCAGCCCCTGGCACAGGAGCCCCTGAGGAAGCCGGCCGACTTCTTGGTCTTGTCCTCCGCCTTCCGTTTGGATCATTTGGCTGAAGAGGTTACTTTATACTTGCCCAGATAGTACGTTATGTCACCAGGCATGAAAGTTACCACGGACTTTTTAAAAAATATTTATTCTTGAGAGAGTGTGTGAGCAGGGGAGGAGCAGAGAGAGAGGGAGACACAGAATCCGAAGCAGGCTCCAGGCTCTGAGCTGTCTGCACAGAGCCCGACGCGCGGCTCGAACCCACGTACCCGTGCGATCGTGACCTGAGCTGAAGTCGGACTCTTAACCGACTGAGCCCCCCAGGCGCCCCAACCCTGGACTGTTTGCCCATCCAGCCGTCAGCCGCCCGTCTCAGTGTGCTCTCTCGCCAGGACTCCTGATGCCCTGCTTAGCCCGGCTCTCACGAACCCTTGAGGAGCGAGCCCTCCCTGCGCCGGTCCCCCCAGGTAGTGACACGCAGCTTCACCGCCCGTGCCCACCCCTTGCCCCCCAGACGCCTTCCTACAGGCGAGCAGGGGCCAGTGTTCTGCTTCCTTCCAGCCCAGAATAGCCAGAAACTGCACCCCATCAACTCAGTTAAGGGCAGAAGCCAGAGGTGTAATGCTGAGCTCAGGAGAGGACGGGAGAACGAGACACAGGTGGCCTGAGAGCAGGAAGAGCTGGCTCAGCCCAGCTTTCAGATGGGAAGGGGGGCGCAGAGTTTCCGTTTCGGGCCTGAGCTCACACAGCAAGGTCACAGAAAAGCCGGGACTGGAAACCAGCTTGGGTCTTTTCTGCTGTATGCTCCACTTTTCCAGGCTTGGGGCCTCGCTGGCTGGCCTCGACTCTGTTTCATGTCTCAGGAGATGGGCTGGTTTTGGCTGCTTGGAAACGACGAGCCGTGGGGGCTCACACAAGCTTGGTCTCCCAGGCCTGTGCCGGTCGGGTACCGACTCTGCTGCTCCCAGCCGGCCCTTCCGAGGGCCAACGTGGACACTGGCACCTCTGGGAAAGGGGAGGTGTTCGGGGGCGGAGAGCCGTCCTGCCTGGCTGCTGGCTGCTGGTGGGAACGAGGCCAGCCCGGGGATGGGTCCCAGCAGTGAGGTTAGAGGACGCTAAGATGAGCCTTTTCATCATTCCAGCTTTACTTCATCGACTGTGTTCCTGTCTATATTTGCCCCAAAGTTTGAAGCAAATTGAGAACATTAGCTGGACCTTAAAAACGGAGGCTTGTTGCTTGAGTCTTTCCTAAAAATGGGGGCCGGGTGAGGAGGCGTGTTTGTGAGTCACTTCCCTGTGACTTCACGCGTCTTACCTGAAAACTGGTCCCGTGGCAGTTAAAAACATGATACACGGGGGAACGCGGTATCCCTTTTGTAAGGATTAACGTGGCGGACTTCCTTTATCAGCTAGCGCGCGTCAAGAGGCAAATTTGAAACGAGAACACAGCTTGCAGGTGCTGGGGCCGGGCGACCACATGGGGTTGGCCATTCAGAGTCACGCTTGCCCCCACAGGTCTTCTGCTAGGGTTTCCTGTCCGCTCTGAAGCCTCCCCGAGGGAAACGAGGCACGCTGAACCCAGATCTGTCCGTCTGTGGGGTGTTTTCTGATACCCCCGTCACGATCTGTCACGATCCGTCGGTGGGAGGCGAGGGAGGAGGGCACTCGGCTGGCAGGCCTGGGCAGTAGGTTCTCTGGCACGCGCTTGGATTCACGGTCAGGAGAGGGAGGTCTGAATGAGCTCAGAGCCCCGTTGCTCCCTGTAGGTAGTCGGTGGAGTTAAGAAACACGGTTTTTTTGTCTCCAAAGATAGTGATTGCTTTAGCCAGGGAGGAAAAAAAATCAAGTTCCGTTGTCACCTAGGATTTAGGAGAATAGGTACACTTTTGCATTACTGGTGTCACTAAGTTACTCTCTGTAAGTTTTTGATCAGTGTAGCAGTGGGATCTGCTAGGAAAACTCTTCTCTTTCTCCTTTTGGGAAAATCGCCCATAGCAGTAAGGACGAATAAAACAGTCTCGGCGGCATTAACGTGAATGTCTGATGGCCGGGGAGTGGTCAGGAGGACTACGTAGCCGAACAGGATACCACGGAGCCGTTGAGATGTGGGCGTGCGGACGTGCTAACACATGGGGATGGGAGTAGCCACTGGGAAATGGACACGGATGAGCGTGTTGTCTGCAGCTTTATTTAAAAAAAAAAAAAGAAAAGAAAAAGATGCAAATAGTTTGTTCTACAGTTGCCTGTGAAGTTGCCCAAATTCATTTTTCAAAATGGAAGTGACCAAACAGATTTTCTTTCCTGGGCCAAGTTGGCCCGGAGACCTCTGTGCTGAGAATTCGGGCCGGGAGCACAAAGCAGGGGCTCCCTGACCTCTGCCGGCCGACTGGTCGTCCCTGTTGGGCAAGTTAAAAATACACATACCCCTCAGGCTCCCCAGAATCTCCTAGAATCTCAAACCCAGCACCCGTAAGATACACCTTTATTTTGTGACCCATTAAGAAAACTGCGCCAAGGGAAATGCTCGTTTAGACTTTTTATATTTATTGAAAGAGCTCTTTCTGACCACGTTAGGCACGTTTCCATATCACGGTTCATAAATAAAAAGTAAAACAGAAGAGGTGTTCTTGAAATTTTGCACTGTGGTTCCGGCGCTCTGAACTGTCACCGCCCAGAGTTCTGTTGTGTTTCCCCAAACAACGTTGTCCTCTGGGCCATGGTGGGCGTTGGTGACGTTCAGCACTACTGAAGAGCTTTATTTTGCTCTTGGCTCCAGAAGTTTCTTCTAAGTTGCTGATACTTACTCTGCAAGGTCTGATGTCGGGCTTTCCCGACCTGACCAGGAGGAGCCTGGCGATGACAAGGTCACAGTTGCCCCTTGTTGATGGCGATCGTGGGAGATGATGCCCATATGTGAGAACATGGGCATCTCAGAATCTGTGCAGCACAGCACTTCGAGGGAGGGCTGTGTCAGAGCCAGTGTTTCACGGTCTTGATTGTGTCACGTGACATCATTAAATAAGGTTTCATGACATCCGGGCAGCAGGGAGGGAGCCATTAGGCTACTCAAAAAATAAACAGACCTCGCTGACTTACTCAGATGCGAATTTCTGGTTCCGCATCCTTGTTAGAGAGTTTCGCGTTTGATTTCTGGCAAGAATTGCATGAGACCCTTCACGCGATTTGCTAGATTCCCCAATGGCAGCCGGGCGTGCAGGGTCCTCGGCTGGTCCTCCCAGCTGGCACAGGACACGGCGTCTTAGCCAACGCCTGGGATGCGGGAAAGCTGTCGGTGCAGACGTATCCCTCCCAGAGTGACTGGAAGCCTCTGCGGATTGGGACTTGGCTCTGGTCTCAGCTGCAGCTTCACGCCCTGTCCTGGAACCAGGGGAGAGAAGCCACCGTCTCACTTCCTAAACTTTCCAGCCCATGGCCTGTTCCACTACGGGTTCTTTCTTTTTTTTTCTTCTTTTTTTGAGGTGGTCACGTTCCACCTGACAGGGTGTGGTGTTTCCTGGAGTGTGACAACTGTGGGCACTCTTCTTCCCCAGCCTTGACAACAGCCACCTCTCTGTCCCGACCACACTGGCTTCAGGAGGAAGGGGCCACAGGTCGGTCAGACCCAGAGCCATAGGGAGGGCTGGCTGGGAGCAAGTTTGGTGCTCTGGCCCATACTTCACCGATGTTGGGGTTTCCAGGGATGGGGAAGATCGGTGGCAGTACGGAAATGTGACAGGGCTGGTCTCTCTGATGGCGGGGTTTCCGAAGTATACTCTCGGGGCTCCTGGGCGGCTCAGTCGGTTACGCGTCCGATTTCAGCTCCGGTCATGAGCTCACGGTCTGTGAGTTCGATCCCCGCGTCCGCCTCCGTGCTGACAGCTCAGAGCATGGAACCTGCTTCGGATTCTGTGTCTCTCTCTCTCTCTCTCTCTGCCCCTCCCCTGCTCATGCTCTGTCTTTCTCTGTCTCAAAAATAAAATAAAAACATTAAAAAAAAAAAGTATACTCTCAAGCCAGCCAGGCTAGGGACAGGTCTGTTATCCCCACTAAAGCAAATTAAAATAATCTCTGGGCCATCTGCATTAAAAAAGGAAGCGCCTGCCGTGTTCTGCATGACAGCTCGGAGGTAAAACCCCAGCAGAGCCCGACTGCGTCTCAACCTCATCTCGGCAAAGGACAGGGCTTCTCCCCGGTCCGGCCTGAAATCTTCCGCACGATGTGCCAGGCCCCTGCTGGGTGGCAGCTGGCTGGCTTGAGTCTCTGACCCGCTCGGAGCCCCGCTCCCGCACACCCTCTTCCGTGGGCTGCCTCTCCTTGGACTACAAAGCGGTGGCTTGTTAGGAGAGGTTCCTTCTGGCCAACGTCTTTGTGGAATCTGGAATGGGACCGGTCCACGCAGGTGACGTGTCTCCTGATTGTGCTGGCGCGGGACGGCCGAGCGGTGTGGGAAACACCGTTACCGCTGTCGACGTAACACCAGTTAAGCCGGCCACCAGGCAAGGGTTCCTGCTTTTTGCGAAAAGCTCCAAGTCCACAGACGCCTGGGTAGGATGTTGAACGTGAGGGTGAGGACACGCGTGAAACGTACTGCACTCCTCCTCTTGTGTGGTAGTGACACAGGACAGAGGGAGCGCTTTTGCCTTTTTTTTTTTATTACATCCCCACCACAGCCAGGCAGCCTGGCCAACCAGAACCGGCCTGACCGGAGACTGTCATGGAATAGAAAAAAAAAAAAAATCCACATTCTCTAGGGGGTTGTGTGTTCCCTCGTGTTTCATTTCAGCCTCTCCTCATTGGCCTACACTAGGGAGGCTGCCCTTGGATCTCACCCCTGAATCCTCCCCAAAGCATTTTAAGAAAAAATTTTTTAACGTTTATTTTTGAGAGAGAGAGAGAGAAAGCGCATGAGCAGGGGAGCAGCAGAGAGAGGGGAGGCACAGAATCCGAATCAGGCTCCAGGCTCTGAGCTGTCAGCACAGAGCCCACGCGGGACTCAAACCTGCAAACTGCAAGATCACGACCTAAGCTGAAGTTGGACGCTTAACCGACTTGAGCTACTCAGGCGCCCCCCCCCTTTTGTTTTTTTATTTTTGAGAGCGTGAGCAGGATTTGGGGAGGGCAGAGCGAGCAGGAGATGCAGAATCTAAAGTGGGCTCCGAGCTGTCAACACAGACCCCGAAGTAGGGCTTGAACCCACAAGCTGGGAGATCGTGACCCGAGCCGAAGTTGGACACTTCACCGAGCCACCCGGGCGCCTCTACCCAAAGCATGTGCGGACGTCCTGCCAGAAGCCATGGTCTGAAACCGCTAGAAACGCGGAATCCGGTAATGAGCACTGGTTGGTGCCCGAAACCCTCCTGAAGGCTTCATCTCGCAGCCCTGAAGTGCCCCCTTTTCCACTAACCGTTGGGTCTCCAGCCCCAGCGGCCCTTCCCCCCCCCCCCCCCCCCCCACGTGTCCACTCGCCGGGGCCACTGTGTGAGCAGGACTCCTAGCCAAGCCTGCCCAGAGAGCTAGTCCGTCACCCCTCAGCTTCTGGGAGCACAGCGCCCTCGGAAACGGCGGCCTGGCCGGCCGCGTTTAGAGTCTGGAGTTCACAGCCTCCAGTCAGAGCCCGGGTGGGACGTTGAGAACAGAAGATGAAAACAGATTCCACGTTTACACGATTATTGTCGTTTATTGAGGTCTGTTTATTCTCAACGGGTGCTTTTTCCTCCAAGTAAACAGAGCAGGCGTAAATATCTATAATGAATAAATTTATTGTCTTACAAAAATCATTGTCTAGAAATATGGGAATACAAGAAAAAAGATTCTTTGCAGTCAGGTGTCTGGTGGTCAACAGCCAGTACAATTCGTAAAGGGGGGGAAACCAAAGGTTCCAAACCCACATGACAAATTCTTCCTAACAGATGTTAAAGCTTTTAACCCAAAAGGTTGGTGTTTTCAAGCACGTTGCAGAGGATCAAGGATTTATAATTAACACTGATTCATTGTCACTGAATGTTTATAATACCACTTTGACTAGAGAGGTACATGATATGAAGCAAAGTCAGAACTTATACAGTAAGTTGTTACAGAGGCAAATAATGTATTTAACGTTGTCTTAGTACTGTAGTGTCTAAGGCACTTTCTGTAATGTCAGTTTGCTTAACTATCAACCAAAAACAGAATGCTAAATGTTCACTGTAACACTGTCCGGGGGGCAGGGAGGAGGAGAAATGAAAAAAGATTCGCGTCCACGGGCATGTCAACATTCAGGCAGATGGCATCGGTTCCCGAGGTTCGGTAAAACCTCCTCGACAAACTTGGAGTGAGTCTGGGACACAAAACTACTGTTTCCATTTTGGGCTCAAAGCAGCGGCTGAATTTGCAAAGGTCGGCATGCGAGCCTGGCTGGGGGGGGGGGGAGGGGGGGGATGGGGGCTTTGGGCCACCCTCTGCCCGGGGCTGCGCCTGCGCCTGGACCAGGACTAGCGAGCGCACGGGCAGGGCCTGGGGGGCTCAGGGTCCGCGTGGGACCGCCACCCGCGGCCGCACGGACCGGCCCTGGCCGGGGACCGATCACAGGGAGAGATGTGGCGACGTCGCCAACTCATGGTGACCCCGAACGGATGCCGCTTCCCCCCCAACGCGACCCCACCCTCCTGGTCTTTCCGAAGCCCCCTTCACAGTTTGCTCACTGAAATAGTGTCGATCGTTATTCGGAGGAAATATAAGGAGATACGAGTGCAGCTTACGTTCCACAATGTTCTAAGAGACTGGATGTGGCTGAGGAGTCAGGGGCCACATGAACACAGAACTAAGTTACCTGTCTGTCGACAGAGAGCATGCAGAGCGACTGGGCAGCCACGGGGGGGGGGGGGGGTGGGAAGAAGGGGAGGGCTGCCCCCCCCCCCCCCCCCCCCCCGATAACCCAGCGACTGGCAATGAGGGTCTGGAGTTTGTCTGGAAAACGATTTCTCTTCTTAACATGGATTATAAAATGGTCTCTTGGTGGATATATGGAAAATAGATGCAAGGATGAGACAGTCTGTTTAATAGGTGTAGGTTTTGTGGACGTATATATATAAAACGGGGAGCAACTGTACTTAAATCTGAAGCAGGATACAGTATGTGGAGGCCGGAAAGCCTTAAGACACAGTTGATCTTTCAGGAAGGAATCCCAGAGCTCGCCAGTTTCCTCAACGTGTGGGAGGCCCCGAGGCAGGCTGGCGCCGGCCGAGTCCCCACCGTCCCTCTGTACCGCCTCCGCTGGCTTCCTGGGGCTCTACTCGGACTGGGGCGGCTGCGTCTCATTGACGTCACTGGTCTTACTCTCCGTGTCGTCGTCCGACAGCTCCAGCGAGGCCCCTTCGATGTGCAGCTGACGCCGGCCAGACCGGCTGGAGGAGAAGCTGATGGGGCCGCCCCGCCTGGAGAGGACAGACACAGAGCAGACGACGGAGCTGTGCGGTGGTTCCGCCATCTCCGGGCTCGAGCTGGGCGCCCTTCCTCAGGACGCCGCGTGGGGTGGGCGGGCGGGGTCAGGAAAGGCCCTGCGGCCGCCTCTCCTGCACCCCCGCCAGCACGGGGTGCACCCAACGGGAGGGCCCCGGCCTGCGACGCCCGAGCCAGCTGTTGTGACAGAGATGGGAAGGAAGACGGACAGAGGCAGGGTCCTGCCTGCCGACCAAGCAGCAGCATTTCTACAGCGGCCAGACAGGCCGTGTTTTATCGAGGCTTTGGGGGCCAGGAAGGTCTCCGGTGCACGTTCTCGTTTTGGCTTTTTTTTTAGAACCCTTTGTATGTAAAAACGTCCTTAGCTTGCTGTGCACAAAGCAGCGCACGGCCTGTTCGCTGACGCCCATGCTGGCACGTTCTGAGAGGGAGCGTGGGGCTCTGGCGCAGGCCGGAGTCCGTGTGGGGAGGAGGGCGACAGCACCGGGGCCCCCTTGCCGCGGACGGCCGGACAAGGACGGACACCTGGCCTGGCCCTGCGGCTTCGTGCCGGGCATTCGCGTGGTCCACTAATCAGGGGCGCGGGACCGCTGAAGGTCGGGAATCCCGAGGGGGTGAATGCAAAGCGATTCGGGGGCGAGAACGAGTAACCGCACGTGAACCTGAGCGGGCCTCCGGCCCGGGCGCTAGGCCCACGGACGCGGCTGCTGGCCAAGCTCCCGCCACGGACTCTCCCGACACCCAGCGCCTGTCCCGGAAGCCCCTGGGGTCGCTCACCTCAGCCGGTTCTTCAGAGTGCTGACCTCGCGGCTCAGGCCCTCGTTGGCCTCCGTGGCATCATCCAGCTCCCGCTGGAGTTTACGCCGAGACGCGTTGGCACGCGTGGCTTCCTCCTCTGCTTCCTCCAGCTGCCGTTTCAGCTGTTTCATCCTGGCGTTGGCCTTCTCCATCTTGGGGAGGTCACGGGACCAAGTCGGGCCACAGCGGGGAGACCAGAGTCAGCACGGCCACATCCTGAGCATCTAGCACAGCTCACCACCCCGAGAGCACGTGAGCGCACACATGTACGTCCGTGCACACACACACACGGGGGATGGGCTGAGCCTCTTGGTCAGCCTGCCACTCTCAGCAAAGCCAGTGTCTACCAAGCAAACCATATACTAAAGGAGACTGAAAACATGTAAGATCCTACCCCCCCCCCCCCCCCCGCCCGCCTTGAGTTTTCCGCAGAAACGACACAGTTTAGGGTCTTCACGGGAGTGCCCCGTGGGATCATGAGGAGGGATCCCTCTTCCTGCAGGGTACGAGAGCCAACGATGTGGACGGTCTCCAGCCCTAGCAGGTGGCAGTTTCTACAGTCCGTTCAATGCGGGTGTCTTGGAGGGTACGTTTGGATTCAAGTGCAGAGCCGTCCGGAGAGCGGACACTGGAACTCTGTGACGCAGACACGCGCCAGTGCCTCGCGGGTCTCACCCTCCCGGAACTGCCCTGGGTGTCGCTAGGTCCCGAAGGTGGGGGACGGAGGGAGAGCCTGAGTGGAGCCCGCCTTCCCTCCCCGTGTCTGCGGTGACGAGTCTCATCACGGCAGAGGAGAGCCAGAGGGAGAGCAGGGCTCCCCAGGCAGCAGACCGAGCGGACGTGGCCGCGGCAACCGGTCCCCTTAGCGCTTCCCCTCGATGCGGAGACAGAGGTGCCTGGGTGCAGGCGAGAAGACCCCGCAGGTCCCGCACACGGCACGTTTCTTTTGTCCGTGTCCAGCCTGAGTCCAGCCAGTGCCCAGGAGCTGCTCTGGGCCTTCAGGGGGAGGACGGCACACGCTTTGTGACACTTTCTTGTCCTCGCCAGTCAGCCGGTAACGCCGGGCCCGCCTTCTTCCCTTACCTGTTCTTTGTACTGATCTGCATGGCGACGCTCGTCTTCCACCTGCATGAAGATCTCCTTCAGCTTCTTCTCCGTGCGGCGGACTAGCTTGTTGGCGGCTGCCCGTTCCCTGTTCAAGTGACCAACGCGTTAGTGTTTGCAGCTCTAGAAACGATAGCTGAACGAGGACAGTGTTTTTAAGGTCCTTTTTGTCCGGGAGAGGACACAAGCTAGACTTTTTCCAGGACCTCTGACCAGAATGATGGTGTAATTACTGTGGCCCGGAAACCTTGGTTTCCCCTCTGCTTAACGTTTGGGTTCCCTCTCCCGTATCCTAATGGCGCCAGGCGGAAAACGTGCATGTGTCGGGGCTTGACACACGGCTATCGGTCGCTTTATTCAGTGATCTTCTCAAGGGCAAAGCTACCTGTCCCATAAACTGAATTCAGACTTTTTGAGGACAAAACTTTGGTTACTCTAATTACCTAACTTTTTAGCCTAAAAACCAAGCAAACCAAGACCCACTTTATTAACTGACCGTTTCAATTAAAATTGACGGACTGCCTACCAAGACGCTAGGGGCTAGTGCGGCTCTAACAGTGACTCTTGTTGGAGCCAAGCTAATCAGCAGGCTTCTAGACGGGCCCACACAGGCCCTGATAGGCCACATGGAGAACTGCACTGAGAACAGGGAATGTTCTTTTGTTCCTTCACAGACGTGATGCAAAAATGGACAGCCAGGGAGTTAGCTGGAAAGGGCGAGTCACGTTAATTACGGCGGCCGCCAACAAGCCCTTTTATCCAGACGCAGTGGAGTCTGGACAGCGGGAAGCCCGGGGTTCGTCTGGCACCAGGAAGTCACCAGCACGGGCTGCCACCACCACCTTCTGTCTCCCACTCGGGTGACAGGTGTCCCCGTGCCACCAGAGGGCCAGGGGCGTGTGGCAGTCTGGGCTGCGGCTCCCGGGCTCGGCCCGGACCCGGCCTGCAGTGGAGACGCAGGGAGGTCTGGGGGTGAGGGCGGCCGCACCCTCTTACTTGGCTTCCTGCTCCAGCTGCTCCTCCAGCTGCCCGATCTTGGCTTCCAGGGCCGAGATGGTGGCCTTGAACTTGGACTTGACGGTGCCCTCCAGTTCCTGCAGCTTGGCCTTGAGCTCCTTGTTCTGCCGCTCCAGCTGCTGGCGCGCGTTGTCACTCTTCTGCGCGGCGCTGCGCTCGGCCGCCAGCTCTGCGTTCAGCGTGTCCACCTGGAGAGGAGAGCCGGGCTGAGTCGCTCGCGCCACGGGGGCGGCGCAGCCCTTCCCGGGCGCCGGGCCGCGGCGCGGGCCACCTGCAGCGTGGTCTTGCGGAAGCGGTCGTTGAGCAGCTCCGTGTTGCTCTGCTCCTCTTCCAGCTCCTCCTCCAGCTGCGCGATCCGCGCCTCCAGACGCCGCTTCTCATCCAGCAGCGCAGACCTGGCCGGGCGGGGAGGGGACAGCGGTCAGAGCGGGGGCCGCGGCGCGACCCCGGGAGCTCACCTCCCCGCCGCCGGAGCTTTCTGGGCTTTCGTCTCTCCCCCGCACCCATCCCCGTCCCCCAGTCTGTCCACAAGCCCCGGCGAGGACGCTTCCGAACCCGCCACCCCAGCCCGGGCCCCGTCCCTTCTCCCTGCCGCGCCTCCCTCTGTCCTCCACGGCCCGGGCCCACCTCCAAAATGATCCTGGCACCCTCTACCCTGGACTGTGCTAGAAGAGGACCGTGATGAATCCTCAGGGCAGTAATTAAATGGAGAAAGAGTCTTCACTGGAAAAAACTAGGACTTCACGAGAAACGCGTTCAAAGTCTTAAGGCATCTGCTTGCCAAGCCTCGCGAGCCTGGGCGTGAAGACCTGCGCGGCCGGGCCGCACGGCCTGCGCCAGTCGGGCTATAGCTCCAACTGTGCCTCCTTCACTCCTGCGGTGGGAATGGCTGGTGAGGGGGTGGGGCCTGCCTGGGTTGTGCGGCCGACCGGCGCCAAGGCAGTCTGGACGCTCAGCAACTTGTGCCCGTCCGTGCAGGCTCCGAGCGGATGAGCAAGTCAACTACGGACTTCTAGATGCCAGACGACCCGGCCTTCCCGGTGTGACAGGTGTGCCCCCAGGGGGATGGGCGGCAGGCGCCTGAGCGGGGAGGGTCGCACCGTCGCCGGCTTCTAGCCCATTCTTCCCGCCCGCTGCCAGGAGACTCACTTGCCAGAGGCGCTGTTGGCGATCTCGTCGGCCAGCTCGTCCCTCTCCTGCTCGGCGTGGCGGCGGGCTCGCTCAGAGGAGGCGAGTTCCTAAGGAAGGTCGGAGCGGGATTTAAGCTCCGGGTAACGGGTTCCTCGAATGTGAAGCCTGCCGGCCGCGGCCACCCTGGCTCGGGCCCCCTTGCTGCTGCCGGGCCTGAGAGATTAAGCCACAGCCTGGCTGAAGACAAGCCGGGTGACGTGCTACTGTCCACGTCCTTCCGCACAACTGTCCCCAGAGGGACTCCTGGTCCACGGGAGGGCTCTGCTGCCATTTCCAACGGAAGAGGCAGCTCTGTTCCCACCCTCCCTAGAAAGCGGGTGTTTCTTAATCCTAAACTCGGCACAGACCTCCTGCAAGCCCGCAACTATACCGGCTCACGGTCTTGAAGGACCTGTCACATACACAGTAGTGCAGTTTGGAGGTCAGGTCCACGGGACTGACCAGTGAACATCAAGGTCCCAGGAAACACGGTAGTTGTGCAGGGAAGTGAGGACCACAGCTCCCGTGGGGAGTGTCGGCGAGGGTGAGCCCTCAGGCTTGTGCACTAAGCAGGGCCTGGCTCCCGAAGCAGGTGGGAGGCAGGATCTGAGGCGGTGCGGGGCTCTCTGTGAACCGCAGGCCGGGCCCGTCCTCTGGAGGAAGAACTGCCTGGTGCGCGGCTTTTCCACAAATTTCTTCGGAAGAGGGTTCGCCACCGGAGGCAGCCAGGGTGCGTTTCTTAGCCCACGTGGGTCAAGACTAAAATCCTGTTCTCGGGATTTGAGAGCTGCGCCGTTTCCCTTACTGCACAGGTGAGGAAACGGAGGCCTAACGGATGACGCGATCCGCCAAGTGCCAAGACTGGTGGGCGGCAGAAACTCGGGGTTCTGACTCTCCCCGTCTGGGCCTCTTGCCACCGGGTGGCGCTTCCTGAAAATGCCGGATTTGGCAAAAGCACAGCTTTAAAGATGCCTGTGGGGCAGGGCCGCATAAAGAGTTCGCCCGTGTGCTTGGCACGCGCGTTCACCTCTTACGTTAGCGCACGGGACGTAGGCCAAAGGCCCGGGTTCCGGCACATGCCGTCCTGACCCGTGGGGTGGAGCGAGCCCAGCTGGGAGGCGGCAGCCACGATGCTCTGGGCCCGACCCCAGGGCCTCTGATCAACAAACACTGGGCATCAGCTCTACCACCTGGCCTCTGGTGCTCCGTCCCTTGCCCACTGGCCGGGCGTGCCGTGGATACCCACTGGGGAACCCGTGGGAGAAAGGGGAGGAGCCTGAGGGAAGGAAAAAAACAGAAGGGCAGGGCTAGCTTTCCAGGGGGTCTCTTCTCCCTTATCTAAAGTCTGAAACAAACACTTTCTGAAAAGGCTTGGGAGTGTGCTTGGGTACGCAGCTCGTGCCCTGGGGGCCTCCGGGAGGCAGGCTCCCAGAGCCCCCTCCCCTGAGCGTGTCCCCGTCAGCTCCACGATGGACCACACAGATCTTGAACATTTGCTTCACGGAGGAGCAGGTGTTCTTTTAAGCAGATGTGGAGCATTTTTAAAGACTGGTCACGTTCTAGACCCTACAGCTGCTCTGGTCTCTATTCTCTAGCCACAGTGCAAGAAAACAGAAATCAACAAGAACAAAAATCCACCCATTTGGAAATTTAAACCACACTTTTAAGTTGTTCATGGAATAAAGGAAACCATTACTGAAATGAGAAAAAACTGGAATTAAATGGTGACGAGAGCACAGATTTTTTAGGACACAGTGAAGACAGGACTTGGAGGGGAATGTGCAGTGTTCTAGGAGCAGAACCGGACAAGAGAAAAAATGGAAAATTAACGTGTGCGATTCAAGAAAGCAGAAAAAGAAAAACCCAAAGGAAGTAAGGATCAGAACAAAAATCAAGGAAAACAAAATAAAGAGGGATCCAAACCACAAGCTGCCTCTCCCAGGGACCTTGGGGTCCGCTCAGTGTCGACTCACTTGGTTTTTAGTCCCTCCTCCATCCCCGACACCCTTCTTTCTTGCAAACTCTGCTCTACATTCAGGGTCTTTGGTGACAACGGATCCATCATTGCAGGTGTTTGTGTGGGCGTGTTCTCGTATTAACGGATAAGAACATTTCAACTTAAGTTGCTCTTCCCTTTCCTAGGTTGGAATACTTGTGCTCACCGTTCACACAGCGATGTGTGGACACACACATCGCGTGTGTGCAGTTCTTTGTACGTCACTCACATCTCCATAAAGCTGTTAAAATAAACCTGCACAGTCAGGTGTGTCTACCGCGGACGTGACCCCATAGCACACGTAAGCCCCCGTCAGTCCCTCTTCAGGAGAACTTCCAAAACAGATAACTGAAAGAAGTGATCAGAAGATGAATCGCTCGGGGAGTCAATGAAACCTGCAGCTTCCCTTTTAAGTATCACAGGAATAGTGCTTCTGTGTAAACCAGGGCGGTCTTAGAACACTTAGAGTTCAGCCATCCCGATGCTTCCCAACACTAAATCAACACCACTGCCTTTTATAACACATGGAGCACGGCCTGGTAAGTCGCTCGAAAAGTGACTGACCAGTCCCTTGGCCGTTAGCCAGGTAGAGGAATATACAGGGTAAACATTTTTTGAACAAATGGATGAGGAAGTAAGTAAACAAACCTCTTGCAATTGAAGGATTTCGGCTTCTAGACTCTTGAGTTTCTTTTCACTCTCTTTGGATTGAGCAAAAATCTCGTCCCGGGATGCACGAGCTTCTTCTAATTCACGTTGGTAATCCTTCATCTGAGCCTAAGATTAAGTAGGAACAAGGTGTTAGAGGACTTTCTGGTCTGTTTTTAAACATATATTGTTTCTGGATTATAAAAGTCCAAGTACAGTCACTGTAAATATGAAAGTATATGGCGGGGCGCCTGGGGGGGCTCATTCGGCTAAGCGTCCGACTCTTGATTTCAGCTCAGGTCATGATCGTACGGGGATCCTTGGGGGATCGAGCCCCAAGCTGGGTTCCTCAAGCAGCATGGAGCCTGCTTGAGGTTCTTTTCTTTCTCCTTTTGCCCCTCCCCCACTGGTGTGTGCACGTGCAAGCTCAAAAAATAAAGTACATGCCAGTGACAAAGGTATCGCAAGAAAACATTTAGAACAATATCCCTTATGAAAATAGACGGAAAAATCAACAAAATAGTGGCAGACCGAATCCATCAGTTTGTATAATCCAAAAGAATGATACACCATTATATCCAAGTGGGATTTATCTGAGGATTAATTTGACACCCCAAATCAATTAATGCAGCCGTAGGATCATCTCAATAAATGCAGAAGCAGCATGTGACAAAATCTAACACCCTTTCATTATAAAAACAACTCAGTAAAATGAATAGAAGGAGACGTCCCTCAACTCTGATAAAGGGTATCAGTGAACAACTAACAGCTAACATACTGAATGGTGAAAAGACTGAGTGCCTTTCCCCTATGATTAGCATTGAAGCAGGGATGTCCGACTTTGCCACTTCTGTTTAACCCTGTAACAGTTCTAGTCAAAGCAGTTAGGCCACGACAAAAACCAGAAAAGATATCCAGATTAGAAAGGAAGCAAAAAACCTAGCTTGATTTGCTGATGTGATCTTGTATACTGAACATCTTAAGGAATCCACCAAAAAACCATTAGAAGAAGCCAGTTCAGCAAGGTTACAAGATCAATATACAAAAATCAACTGTATTTTCATATACCATAAACATTCCAAAAATCAGGAAAGCAATCACACGTATAAGCCTCAAAAACGAAAAAAATATGGGTGCGTGGGTAGCTCAGTTGGTTAAGCATCTGACTTTGTTTGGCTCGGGTCACGAGATCACGGTCTGTGAGTTCAAGTCCCGCATCTCGTGAGCTTGAGCGCTGGGTGAGTCCTGCTTCCCTCCCTCTCTCTCTGCCCCTTGCTCAATTGTGTGTGCGCTCTCTTTCTCAAAAGTACTTAGGTATAAATTTAGCTAAAATATATGACTCGTACACCAAAACTATAAAATAAGATCACCACTGAAAAAAGAAATGCTAAATAAATGGAAAGATAATCATGTTCATACACTGGAACAAACACTGGAAGACAGTATCATTAGGATGGTAAGTCCTTTCCAGATCAATCTACTCAGTCAACAAATGATCGAAACTCAAGCTGGCCCACCTGCCGCTTGCAGAAATCGGTAAGTTGATCATAAAATCCGTAGGGAATTGTTCTTTCTTTGAGAAAGAACAGCAAAGCGAGAGATGTTACGCTTCCCAATTTGAAAACTTACGAAGCCGCAGCAATCAAGACTCTGTCACACTGGCATAAGAAAAGACATATAGATCAACAGAAGAGAGCTGAGTCCGGAAATAAACATGTAAATCAACGGCCAGATTTTTGACAGGAGTGTCAAGAGCCAAGATAATTCAATGGGGGAAGGAAGAGTCTTCTGGGGTGCCTGGGTGGCTCAGTCAGTTAAGCATCTGACTCTTGACCTGGGCTCAGATCATGATCTCATGGTTTGTGGGTTTGAGCCCACACCCAAGTGTGGAACCTGCTTGGGATTCTCTCCCTCCCTCTCCCTCTTCTCTGCTCATGTGAAAAAAACTTAAAAAAAAAAACCCACAAAAAACCAACAAAAACTAATTCAAAGGTTAAAAAAAATCTGAAAGTGTAAAACTCTTAGGAGAAAACATAGGAATAAGTCTTTATGATCTGGGCATATGCAGTAGTTTCACAGATGGGATAACAAAGGCACAAGAAACAATTTGTATTGCACACAGCACCACTGAGTGAATAAACCAGTCTAGAGAATGGAAGAAAACGTATGGGAATCATAGATCTCACAAGAAGCATCTAGAATATATACAGAAATGTTACAAAACTCAGTTATTAAAGACAACTCAATTAGGAAGATGAGCAGAGGATTAAGAGAGATTTTTCGCAAATAAGATAATGGCCAATAAGCAAGTGAAAAGATGTTCATTAGTCATTAGGGAAATGCACATCAAAAACCACAATGAAATACCACTTCATACCCACTGGGATGACTATAAAAAACGAATAGCAGATATTGGTGAGGACGTAGTAAAGCTCGAATCCCCACACACAGCTGGTAGGAAATGTAAAATGGGACCATCACTGTGGAGAGGCGGGGCAGGCAGTTAAACAGAATTCCCACATAACCTAACAATTCCACTCCTAGGTATGTATCTACCGAAGAGAACTTGAAAGCACACGTCCACACAAACGTTCACGGATGTTCATAGCAGCAGTATTCAGAGCGGCCGAAAAGTCCACCCAAATATTCATCAACTGTTGGACTAATGACCTGTGGGCAATGCATACAACGGAACGTTATACGGTAACAAAAAGGAATGAAGTCCTAATGGATGCCACGCCACGGATGAACCCTGAAAACACGCTAAGGGAAAGAAGCCAGGCACAGAAGCCACATATTTTACGATTCCGTTTATAGGAAATGTCCAGCGTACGCAAATCTCGACACACAGAAAGCAGACGAATGGTCGATCAGCGCCACACATGGCAGATGGTGTGCAGTGACGGCTGCCGGGTGCGGGGTTTCTTTTCGAGGGATCTGAATGGCCAGAATTGCATAGTGGTAATGTTCGCAGAACCCTGTGAATGTACTGAAATATACTGAAAATAAGCAGGCAAGTTGTATGGTCTGTGAATTAAAACTCCCTACAGCTGTTTTGTAAACAAAATCACAGTTACGTATAGTCTCTGTAATATGCTTAATAATCTTTGTAATAAGCTCGTCAGAATAAGAGCTTTGTGCTTGGCTTTTTACAAAAAATACAAGGAAGCAGTTAAGTTGCTTTTAAACTTATTACCCAGAGTTGGCTTTTCCTTTTAAATGTGCTATGTTTATGTCTGTCCACGAACACCTTTCTGCGTGTGTGGCTGTGAAAGAAGCCGCCTGCGCTCTGTCTTCCTTTATGGACTTGAGCCCCTTCCTTGCATCCATAGCCCCACCATGTAAATGGCTGGCAGTCCACTTACATGTAGGTGGTTTCCCTTTGTTGCTGTCACAAATACCCCTTCAGCTGTGATCTTTGTTCACAGATGTTTCTTCTCAGATTTTGTTAGAACACATTCATCTTAAGTTTATTTTGAGAGCGAGAGGAGTGCACGCGAGCGGGGGAGGGGGAGACAGAATTCCAAGCAGATTCCACGTTATCCGCACAGAGCCCGACATGGGGCACGCGATCCCACGAACTGCGGAGATCGTGACCTGAGCCATCTGGCGCCCCTAGAAGACATTCTTAAGATGTGGAATCACCACGGTCAGAGAAATGGAAATTTTCTCAAGCTTGTCATAACCGTTGAGCCCCCCGGAAAAGGGCCTATTACGAGAGAGGGTCGGTTATATCCCACAATAGCGGGAGATATTCTGGAAATCGGTCACCGCGACAGTGAAAACTGGCACATCACTCAAGCGGCCGAAGTGCTAAGCCATGACCGGAAAGAGGACGAGAGCCCGCGGCAGTGGGGGAGGGGGGGGGGGGGAGCACCACCTTCCTGTTGGGTGGCTTGCGCGTAGCTCAGCGTCTCCAGGGGACGTGTCCCGGACTTGCTGAGGGACCACGCGCGGCCCGCAGACACGAGATGCACGCGTGCCGCCTCTGTGGCCCGCAACCCGGCCACCGCGTGCTCCGTCAGAGCCCGCCGGCCGCACGCACCTGAAGCTTGCGGAGCTGCTTGACCACCTCGTCCCTGGCTTTGTTCGCAGCCTCCATCTGAGCTTCCAGGTCCTTCAGGTCTATTTCCAGTTTCTTCTTGGACGCGACCGCCAGCGCCCGCTGCTTCCGCTCGTCCTCCAGCTCCGCCTCCAGCTCCCGCACCTAACGGAGGCACCGGGGTTATGTCTGGCCAGACCCAGGTGTCCCCGCATGGGGATCGGCAGCCTGTCATCGTAGGTGCTCTCTGCTCCGGAGCAGCCGTCGTTAATAACAGCAAAGCCCAGGAGCTGCAGTTTGTTCAAAGAGGCCTTTAAGCCGAAAACCCTGTACGCACGCACCCCCCCCCGCCTCCACGTGATGGCACACAGGAGGCAGAGCCCTTCCCCTCCAATCTCCAGCTCCCGGCCGAGGTGGCACGACACAGTGGAAAGCCAGGAGACACTTTCTTGGGGTGGTTTCATCCGGGGACGCCCAGGCGGCCAGGTGCCGAGGTCTCAGGCCCCAATACCCGAGGGGAGCCAGCTCGGACGTGGGTCCCCGAGCCCAGGCCTGGCCTTCGGATGATGCACCGGGCCCCGTCGGTTCAGAATTCCTGACCCACAGAAACTGGGAGCAAAATACGTGCTCTTTGAAGTCACCAAGCGGGAGGTGACTAATTATCTGGCAAGAAGTGACTAGTGTGCTCAGTGCCAGTGCAGTGAAAATAACAAAGACCAATGTATTCCAGATCCAAGACCCGATACCACGAACTCCAAGGGACTGTCAAAATATCCACAATTAGATTTTAAACTAAACTTTTAAAATTAGAAGTTTGACATATGTTCGGAAAACTATACAAAATTCTAAATGCCCAGCAACTTTTTAAAACCAAAAAATGTAAGCATCCGGTTTTCCTTTTCCCAACAAGGGATGTGAGGCGAACTTCCCCTTGCAAGGGGCGTCCGGGTTCTTTCCTTCGCCCGCACGTTTTGACGGTCACGGAATTTGCACCCAACCACACGTTCTTGGACATCCCACCACACGAGGCCTATTGAGTCATCGGTAAGTCTCCTGGTTTGTCAACAGCAGTGCTGTTGTCTGAGAAACAGGAAACCAAAAATAATTACATTAGATTTCAGAGAATAAGCTAATCAAACGAGGACATAAATGGATTTAGCTCCAGCTGACGTGGGCCGACACGAACCAGCAGCAGCATATGGACCCACAACCGGACTTGGAGACCAGACAGGCTCGTCCCCGGGGGCCCTGCGTCCTTCCGCTTACCTGTTTAACCAGCAGCCGCTTCTTCTCCTCGTTCTGCTCATCTCTGGTCTGCAGGTCCCTCTCGAACTGGGCCTTCATGGCCTGCATGTTGACCTCTAGGCGCAGCTTGGCGTCCTCCGTGGCCTGAAGTTCATCTTCCAGCTCCTCCAGCTGGGTCCTCATCTCCTCCACCTGCTGCTCTAGCGCCCGTTTGGACTTCTCAAGTTCGTGCACCTAAACCACAGGAAGCAGCGGCACAGGGCTGAGCCTTGGCAGAGGCACGGACGAGGACAGTGGTCTGTGTCCTCATCGGTTACAGGCCCCCCGCAGGGCACGAAGGCCGCTCTGGTCCCTCCTGGGCCCGCTTCCCAGCCCCGCTCCTGCTACGGCCCTGCCGTCCCCGGTTTTGGAGCACGCTATTCAGACGGCAGCACGGAGCCCCTGATGGATCACTCGTGCTCTATCAGTAAGGTCTTCTCCGGTGACCTTGAAGTGGAGACGTCTTTAAAAGCCCAAGAACGATGAACAGAGCACGGTGTCCGAGGAGCCCATCTGTGGACTGGCCATCTGCCTGCTGTCTGCGTGTGAAAGGTGCTGTGGGAGATCCCGTCTTGCTGTGAAAACCTCACCTGTGCTGCAGATGCACGTGGGAACTTGTAGCTACTTAGGTGTGTCAGGCCTGTGGAGCGGGGGACGCGTGAGAAGTGGCCTGACCTTCGCCCACCCCACACCCCCACCTAGTTCTCGGTGCCGAGCGCGTCTGCCCCGCGTCCCCTCTGATCCGTCCCCGAGACACCTCTCAGGCGGCCACGCCACCTCTCCCAGGGGCAGCAGGAGACGTGGCAGGGGAGGCCCCGCAGCCCCTGCTGCTGCTTAGGGCACAAAAGTGAGGTCTGTAGAATGAACATGTCCGTTATTCTAGTGAAAACTGAAAGGAACGAGAAAACTGGGTGCCTGGCTGGCTTAGTCGGTGGAGCGTGAACCTCTTGATTGTGGAGTTGTGAGTTTGAGCCCCACATTGGGCATAGAAGGTTACTTAATAAAAAAAAAAAGAAAAGAAAAAAAACAAAGTCATTGTGGAGTTGTCTGCGTACGACTATGCGATCAGGGCCACTTCTAGTCTAGGCAGCCTCTTGTCCATGGGGCTGACCCTCCAGGCACCTCCTGTTAGGAGACCCAACAGGAAGGGAGGAGAGTCTTCCCTCCTTTATGATGTGGCCAGAGAGCCCCTATGTCGCAGCTTCCTGAGACAGGGCAAGTGCAACGTTGTCTGGCAGATGATACAGATCAGGAGGTTAAGTGGCTCCTCCTGGGGAGAACGGACTGCTTCCGGCCCCAGCCCGGCCTCACAATCCTCCACACCTCATACACCTGAGGGGTGTGGGACAAATTAACATCACCCCGGCTCTTGTAGAGCGTGTTTGCAGTAAAGGACAGCATCACAGAAACTTCCAGACTGTCAACGAGTCCCCAAAGCACTTGAAGCCTTCAGGGAAAACCAAGAGTCTCAGCTGGGAA
The DNA here is from genome assembly GCF_028018385.1 of Neofelis nebulosa. Classification (NCBI taxonomy): domain Eukaryota; kingdom Metazoa; phylum Chordata; class Mammalia; order Carnivora; family Felidae; genus Neofelis; species Neofelis nebulosa. Next base: position 3,253,573 of record NC_080797.1, read on the forward strand.
GGCCCGGGCGAGGAAGGACAGGGGCCGCTGTCCTTGGCCCGGAGGGGACCTCGTGGTACCTGTGCTTGGGAACTCCCTGTGACTCGGGAACAGTGACATTCCTGCCAGGACGTAGGGTGGGGGGTGGGGGGGTGGGGGGCGTGAAGGTGACAGGAATAAACCAAGTGTCACCATCGGTCAGGGCCACTACGAGAACTCATGGCTCAGGCACCGAGAACCGAGCACAGACCGCAGGGTCCGACAGCTTGTCCCGGGAGACCTCAGTCCCCATCCGTGCACCGGCCAGGACGCCGCCAAGCTCCTGCGCTGTCTGGAGACGCCTTCCCAGATCCTCCCCCGCGGGGGGCCGGGTCCCTGGGATACTCACGTTCTTCCCCACGTCGTCCTTGGAGCTCATCAGGTCTTCCATGTCTGCTCGAAGCTGCTTGTTCTGCCTCTCGTACTCCTCCTTGGCCTCCAGGGCCTCCTCGAGGGCCCGCGCCAGGGACAGGGCTTTGGTTTCCTTCTCCCTGGCCTCTGCCTCCGCGCGGTCTCGCTCCTCTGCATAGCGAGCAGAGATGTTCTTCTCTTCTGCTAACAGCTGCACGGAACGGTGTCGGGACACGTTAGAGACAACGCGAAAGCGGCAAACACGCTTCTCATTCGCTGTGTGTCTGACTTCCTGCTGAGCCCCCTACTGTGGTTCATGGGTGCTATTTCTTTCTGCTTTTCTCCCTTTCCAATTTTCTACAAATACGTATAAACACGAAGATTATTTTAGACCACGACAACAAGAGCGTCTGCCAGGAGACGGCAGCGTGTGGCACTGGCCCTGGGACGCAGGGACGCAGGGCCCACCTGGTCGAACTTCTTCTGCTTCTTCTCCAAGTTGGAGGCGATCTGGCGCTGTTGGTCCAGGTCCACCGTCAGGTCGTCGAGCTCCTGCTGCAGGCGGTTTTTGGTCTTCTCCAGCTTGTCGTAGGCCGAAGCCTTCTCCTCCAGGCGCTGGCCCAGCGCCTCCGCGTCCTTCAGGAGCTTCTTTCTGGCTTCTTCCAAACTTTCAATTGTTCCTAAGTCATCGTCTACTTTCTTCTTGGTATCTGTCAGCTGGTTGTACAGGAAGAGAGACCCACGTTAAACAACCCCAGTGACTTTTACAGGTGAGGAACAGAGAAAGCTCGTTTTCCGTATTTGGAGAAAAGACGTATAAATCAATACGTGACTGCGAGCAAACGAGGCTCAGACTGTAACGACGTCTTAGCTAATCATCGTCATGAGGATGGCTGGTCTGAGTCCTTACACGGCGGACCCAGTCCGAGGTCACTGTCGAGGCTCCCCACACCCTCACCGGAGCACCGGCACTTGGCTGGGTCAGAGCACACGCTCACGGGGCTTAGTTTCGTACAACCTAGTTAACTGTGCCAAGTGGAGAGGACGTTAGTCGCTAAGCGCGCACATCCAGGCCTCCGCGGCATCCGCGGGCACACGCGCACCTGAGACTGCAGGGCCAGCACTTGTTTCTCCAGGTTCTTCCTGGCCTCCTCTTCCTCCTCCTGCTGCTCCTGGAGGCCGTTCTTCTCCTCCTCCAGCTGCCGGATGCGACTGCTCAGGTTCAGCTTTTGGCGCGTCTCCTCCTGAAGAAGCTCCTGTTTATTTCACAAGAGGTCGATACCGGAGTTACATCGATCACTGAACAGAAACACCTTTCTTAAAAACAAAGTCACGGCACAAAAAACACAGCGCCTCAGTGGGTCACAACTACCCCGTGATCTTAAGAAACAGAAATGATTTAAAAACACGCCTGATAATTTTACAGACGATCTTAACAGAAATATTGCCTTTTAAAAATCTTGTTTTAAATGTTTATTTGTTTTGAGAGAGACGGTGAGCGACCGGGGCGGGCAGAGGGAGAGAGCATCCCAGGCAGGCGCCTACGTGGGGCTCAAATTCATGAACTGCAAGATCACGACCTGAGCCAAAAGCAAGAGTCAGGCACTTAACTGAACCCCCCAGGCGCCCCAAAAATACCGCTTTCAACGTGTCCTTGAGGAACGGCAGTGTCGTTCACCGCAGGCACCCAGGCCAGGAGCTCAGTGGCCCGAGACGCCTCCTTCTCCAGCATCCGCGTACTTCTGGCAGACCTGTCTCCCCACTCCTCTGTCCCTTAGTTGAGGCACTTGGCATTTCTCACTATGCTTACCTCCAGTATCGGGCAACCCGTCAGCTGTCTGTCCTTTACAAACTTCCTGCCAGACTGATTCCCGTGACCCGCCCCTGGTCTCCCATAGTCTCACTGACCAGGACGTGCCCTGTCACAGTGGAAGCTCCAAGAGATGTTTACCCCTGTATCCCCAGCACCTAGCAAATCAACGTTCTTATAAAGTTAGCGAATTTAATAAAAAGAAGATGTAAAACTCCAAGAAGAAAGTGCTGTGTTATTTTCATGTCAAAGTTGTCATCCTAACTTCTGTCTGACGTGAAGACATCCCTAACATGTTTTGACAAGAAGGCCTCAACCTACCTTTTTACGAAATGGACTATTAGGTCAGTGTAATATAATTTCAACCACAAAAAAACAATCTCATGTAAAACAGCCGGCAATACTTGTGTGCGCAGTAGGACCGCTGCTCAGTGAACCATGTTCCAGGCGGTGCCCGCTGGTGCCCACGAGCCTGCCAGACGCTGAGGGCTCTGCGTCCAGATAACTGAGCCTCAGAGACTTCCTGAGCGTCAAGGCCCGTTATGATGCAAGATGGTTCCAAATAAAAGTTGAGCACAAAATCAGAGATGGTAAGAAAGCAGTTGTGGGGCTGGCCTGTTTCACGGACTTGTAGGTTACAGAACCGGCGGAGCTATGACCCAGGGCCTTCACCCCCCAGAATACCTGTGTGTCCTGTAGTTGAGATTCCAGACTGGCTGCGTCCTTGGCAAATTTAATACCCTTCTTCTCGGCTTCTTCCAGAAGCGTGGAGACGTTATCCAATTCATTCTGCGAGGAGGAAGGAATACAAGATTCAGTGTGATGCGACAGGAAGCAGACAGAAAGGTCCGGCCTCACCACTCTTCAACGCACACAAATACAGCAGTGTTTCCGGGGGAGGAGGAGGGATCCTGAAACCCCCAAAGCCAAGGAGGACTTCCATCACAGGCGCTGCCTCCCAACAGCGCCCACAGAGGCAGGCGCCGTGCCAGCCGCCGCAGACCACGTCAGAGTCCCTGCTGGAAGGACAGGGAGGAACGTAACGGCAGAGCCCGTGCACGGAGCGCGGTTCTCCGCATTCCTGCTCACCGTCTTGTTTTTTATCATGAAGAAACAAAGACTGCACTAAATTCTCTCCGTGGCTCCTCCGCTATGTGAAGAGGCTCCCAGATCAGCAGGCACTGTTATTTAATCCTTTTTCACACTGAGATGCATTAACCCTGTGTTAGGGGTGCAAGTAAATTCCTAGTCTTCTAGAGTTACAGAGATTTAAAGGAGCGAAAGTTCTCGTACCCCATCTAAAGTTCTTTTTAAGCTTAAAAATCTGGTGGTACAGATTTATCAGGAATGTTTAGCTATAGTCTTAAGGCCAGATTTCATGAACGACGTGGTAAAAACATTGTTGCCTTTTCCTCCTTCCTGACGGCTCTAACCTGCTCCTCCCCCACCAAATCCCCACGGTAGGAGGCCTTTTGTAATTCTTTGTGAGCGGAGCAGGTAGTGGGGAGAAGGGTAGGGACGACAGGTGGCCCTTCACTCCGGTTTGACCCTCGGTCGCATTAGCGAAGGGAAGGTGCGCAGAGGGCGTCTCCGTACACGTAAGGCAAGCCAACGACATTCCTGTTTTTACTCGTTTTAGCAACATCCTCTGGAGAGGGCACGTGCCAACAGTCTTGGCGACAGTGTGGTAGCGGAAGGCTCTGGACTCAACAGAGACAGACCTCCGGCCTTCAGCTCGGGCTCCTTCACCTGCAGGGGAGCGGCCAGAGGGCCGCCAGCTCCTCGCTTTAGCTTCACGTTCCTCATCAGCCCGACGCGCCCAGGGGGTGACGTAAGGACGGAAGGAGAGAGCGGCCACAGGCGCCCACGAGGGTCACTTGCCTCGCCTCCTTGCCACCCGGATGGTAATGGTATGATGACGTTAGTAACACTGTTTAACGGCCTCTCTCTGGAGAACACCTCCCTGGACAGGCAAGAGTTAACAGGGGAGGCCCGAGACCGCTCCCCTTAGAAAGGCCTGTTGGCAACGCCGCCGCCCGGCCCTCGGCTGGATTTCGCGAGAGCACCTACCATTCCCTAAAATAGAATGGCTCCCCGTGCCGTTTACACAAAGCGGTTTGTGTAAACACTGTGCTGTATGCCGAACGCGTGCCTTCCTTCTGGGAGTCAGGCAGTGGGGCCGTCGGGACCAGCCCCCAAAGGGACCAGCCTTTCCAAGCGGGCCCGTGGAAAGGACAGCCCACGTGCTGGCCCAGCTCCCTGCCCCCAAGGGGCCTGCTGGGAGCTCGCACCTGGTTTCCTCAGGGCCTCCCACCTTTGCCCTTTACTGATTTGCTCTGTGTCCTTTCACTGTAATAAACATGGCCGTGAGCAGGCCCGCGTGCGGAGTCCCGGGAGTCCGCCCGGTGGTCTTGGGAGTCTGGCATAGCTCGGCTCTGGAAGCCGTTTCTAGTGCAGCACCATGGGACGTGCGTCTTTTCTCGCCCACAGACATTCATCTATCGTCTCGTTTTTATTGGTGGCGTAGGAGTCCATACTTGGACATGAAAGTTATTCCAGTTACGCTCTTTCGTACATATTTCTGCAATGAGCGTTCTCAGAAGCAGAGTCTGTGTGTGATCCTTATTTCCCTGGGTTACGTTACTAGACGTCACTTTATTGGACTGTAGGGTATCCTATACATACGCGTGTCTTTGTCTTTTGTATGTATACGTACTGTCTTCTCTTTTTCAGGATTTTAATTTTGTAAATATTTGAGAGAGAGCGTGGGGGTGGGGGAGAGGGAGAGAGAGACCGAGTGGGGGAGGGGCAGAGAGGGAGGGAGGGAGAGGCTCTGCACCATCAGCGTAGGGCTAAAGAGGGGCTCAAACTCACAAACAATGAGATCGCGACCTGGGCCGAAACCAACAGCCAGATGCCTAACTGACTGAGCCAGCCAGGCACTCCTAAGATTTTACTTTGAAGTAATATCTACACCCAGTGTGGGGCTTGAACTCACAACCCTGACATCAAGAGTCGCACACTCTACCCACTGAGCCAGCCAGGCACCCCAGGGTATTCATATTTTTAAGGCCTGTGACAGCAAAACTGCTGACCTGTTCTTTAGAAAACGTCGTCTCAATTTATACTTGGCCCAGCAGTGTATAAAAAATCCAGTTTTGGCAAGTTAGCACCAACACTAGGCACCCGTTTCTGTGCCCACTGCCCCACTTGTCTTACTGACTGGTCTAATGGAGCAGCTGAAGTTGTGTTTAAAGCCCAAAGCTATACCCACTGTTCAGTGTGGGATTTACTACAATTAAGGCCAACTCGTGCTGTCCGTCCCTGAGATACCTAGTAGGACTGAACCTAAACACACCACGCACCCCTGACGGCAGCGGTCCCCAAGGGGCTCGACGGTCGCGGACAGGCCGCCGCGGGTGCGTCCCGAGTTGGGTTTTCCGGGCTCACCTGTAACTTGTTTGCTTTCTCGGCCAGCTCCACCCGGAGTCTGTCTCCTTCCGAGACCTTGGCGTGGAGCTCCTGCACCTGCGCGTCCAGTTTCTTCCTCTTGTGCTCAGACTCGGCCTTGACCTGCTGCAGCACCTTGACCTCACACGCCAGCTCTTTGTTGTCAGTCTCCAGGCCCTGCTTGTTCTTCTCCAGATTTGCCTTGAACTAGGAGGGGAGGGAAGAGAAATTTGCCAGTATTTTTAGAACACTCCATACAAGGCACTGCTTTTTGTATCAGCAGGATGGTGCCCGATACCCGGGCTGCACTCGGCATCGGAGTGAGCGAATGAAAACCTCCGTTCTCCCCTGAGCACGGAGATCTCTGTGGAGGAAACGCCCTGTACTCCCTGCCCGGGGTAGGAGAGCCAGACGTGTGGGGGCTCAGTACACCACGGAATTCATCGTGGTCAGCGTGGGGGCGACTCGGGGTACGTCCCGTCATGTAATCATCCACTCGGGTTATCCTTTCTAGAAAACGTGTTCCGTCGAGAAAATTATTCTCAGTGAGGAGCTGAGACCCCTGTTGCTGGGGTAAGACTAACACAGGGGTGTCAGCGCAGGGGTGACCACAACAGGTCGCACGGCTGCAGGGATCGCCTCGTGGGGGACCTGGGCCTGGGGATGGGCTTTTGAGGTGGTGCAGCTGGGGGTCACGTGGGGGCTCCTGGGGCCTGAGTGCCCGGCTTCACTCTGCCATTCCACGTTCTGGCTGTGTGGCCCTCGATTAGTTTCCTGACCCTGCCGGCCTCAGTTTCCTCATCCTCTGAACGGAAATGACAGTCGAGAGTCTACCGCACAAGGTTGTGGTGACGGTTAAAGGCAACGCACGCGGCGTACTGAGCATGGTGACAGACACGTGCAAATGTGCATGTCCAGTCAACATTAATACCGAGAGTGCACGTGTGGACCCGCGGAGGACAGAAGGGGGCCCCGGAGCGGGAGCAGAAGGCACGAAGGAAGGGCCACGGGGCGTAATGGGGAAGGACGCCCGTCTGCCCCGGGGTCAGCGGGGGGACGAGCTGCTGTGTTGTCAGGACGGAAGCCTGTGTGAGACTCGGGGCGGGGATGGCGGCGAAAGGAGGGCGACACCGCCTGTGGTGGCTTCAGACTGCCAGAGGCGGGAGGAAGGAGGAGAGCGTGAGGGCCACGTGAAATGGCTGCAGGGCCTGGGGACTGGCTGGCCGCAGATGGGGACAGGCACAGAGCGCTCAAGGGTTTTGAGCGTGGCCATCAGCGGGGGGGGGGGGGGGCGCTGGTGGAGGGCGGCCCTGGGAAGAACGGGATTGGAGACGGCCACCGGGTCCCCCCGGTTATTGAAAAAAACAACAAAAAGTCAAGGGCCCGTGACCCCTAGGGTACGCAGCGCCCTGCGAGCTGCTGGCCGTGTCAGCCCCCACGGCCGTGCCGAGGCCGGGCTCAGCACCGACTGGACGGATGTGCGCCCGATGGCCGATCTCCTGCAGGACACGGGCCCATGCGCCTGCCCCTCTCACCCTCTTGGCCTGTTCCAGCTGCTCCGAGAGCTCCTCCAGGGCTGTGGCGTGTCTCTGTCGCATGTCCTGGATTTGGGCTTCGTGGTTCCTGGTCTCTTCCTCCAGAGCCTTCTTCAACTCTGCCACCTCTTGTTCACGTTTGGTGCTAGACGGACACATCGTAGAGAAAGCGGCTCAGAATTAACCGACGGACCGACTTAGAACACGATCAAGCACACAGTGAAGCTGTGGTTTTGTTTCACGCAGGACATCAGTTTCCCCCCGAGGCGACGGACACGGTGTGATGCTTCCCAACTCCGCGACCCCGCACGACGTTAACCCTCAACCTCGGCTTCTGCACCCCCAGCACGAGGGTCACGACCGAACCCTGGCCTCACGAGGCTGTGAGGGTCACACGGGGGAAGTACCGGGCACAGGCCCTGGCCTAGAACAGCCCTCACTATATTTGGGGTGTTGCCATCGTCACGTGAAAAGATATCCCCTCGGTTCCTTTGATAACTATCTGGTCTGGTAGGTCCCGGAAAGCCGTGTGTCCGCTGTGACCCTGGGGATCCCTCCAGAGAGAGTTCAGCTCCCCTCAACTCCTCCGTCTGACGTACGGTCAGACACAGTGCTCGTCCCTACGGTCACCAGACGGTGGCGGGGGGGCAGGAGCTGGTTAAGGCCAGATGGCCAGCTGCCTGCCACAACCCCAGCGGACGTCTCACTGCATCCGGAAAAGGTGGGTCCCCAAGTGGCTTTCCAGAGCTAAGGGTGGGGCAGGCCGCATCACAGGACGGCCCGTCCCGACGGAGGCAGGACTCTCCCCGTCCCTGTGACATAGCTGTAGTCAGGATCCTGAGATAAATCGAGGTCTGCTCTAACCTGCGTTTAGGGAACGAAGATCATGTTAATATTAAATATCTTTACGTGGTTTTCCAGCGTTTTTGCCATTTGCTGTGACAGGCGTAGGGTGGTGACCTCGCTACCTGGAGGAAGACTTCACAGGGCCGTCCATCCCAGCGCCACCTTTACCAGAAGCGTAGAGCTTGACGAAGCCCGAAACCCTTGCTGAAGCACGGCAGATCCCAGCCCCGCGCAAGCTGCAGACATCAGGGGTCAAAGTGGCTGGGGCTTTACGACCGGCCTGAAGAACTCCGGCAAACTCGCGCCGAGGTTCGAGCGCATCAGCAGTTAGGACGGGGACTCGGGTGCCGACTCGGGGCACGTTCTCCTCCCTTGACCGGTGCTCACAGGCAGCCGGACAGAAGGGATCAGAAGATTCAATGTGGTCTCACTGGGCTCGACCCGGGCGGTGGGGGCCTGTCCCTGAGTCTCCTCGAGGGGAAGGACTTGGTAGGGGGGGAGGTCGCCGGACGTAAGCGTCAGCCCGGCCAGGCCGGACACCGCATCCGGCCACTCTGGCCCCGTGAATGATCCGTGCTGTCGGCCGTCACACGGCAACGGCATTTCTCCCGCTAGCAGGGCACGGCCCTCCGGGTACGAATTCCTACATGAAACCAGGAGTCTTGCACGGCCCCCCCTCCAGGCTGAGCCACCCAACTGTTTTTCGTCTTTCACGGGAAGTCCTCCGGAGAGTTTGTGCCAAGTTTGGTTACTTTCACACCGACCCGAGGAAACACGCACGGGGAGGAGCCGGTGGGGAGGCAGGGGGTCCTTGGCCACAGCGGCTCACGCCAGCACCAAGACCCCGGAGCTGCGGGCAACCGGAAGTCTTCACAAAACGGCACCCACGAGCACTACGTTTGAGCCTGTCCGTGGTTTTAATAAACGTTGCACATGTATCGACTTGTTTTCAAGAGGGGAGTGGGAGAAAAGGACCGGAGCCTTTTTTTCTATCGTGGTCAAAAAACCAGCTGAGAATTGAGAATTGACAATTCAATAAGGTCTAGTTCAGTGGCTTCCATATTAAAAAAGAACTTTTCTTTGACGTTGGTTTTTGAGAGAGAGACCGTGCAAGCGGGGAAGGGGCAGAGAGAGGGAGACACAGAATCAGAAGCAGGCTCCAGGCTCTGAGCTTTTGTGACAGCATAGAGCCTGACTTGGGGCTTGAACTCCTGACCGTGAAACCATGACTTTAGCCAAAGTTGGATGCTTAACTGGCGGAGCCACCCAGGCACCCCCGTTGCTAGATTTTTAAAAGCAGACCTCCTACTGGGAAAGCCGGGACTTAACCCGGCTGACAGCAGGGCTGTTCTGAAGAGGGGGAGGAGGCCTGGGCCGGCCTGGCTCACGTGGGCTCCGGCTCTCTCTGGGGACGTGACCTGTCGTCCCTGCCGTGGTCTTACGTGTTCATGGGCAAAGCCCCACAGACACATCGCGAGGCTCCTCCATCACCGACCACTCCCTCGCCGACACCATCTGACAGCCACCTCACCCTCAGAGCGGCCTTCTCTGCAGACCCGGTGACGTCCCCCTCTCCAGACCCCCCCCACCCCCCGACCCCGCCGGGTGAACACACGCTGGTCCTTCCCTACCTCCCTGACCACACCTGTCTTCACAGGTGACTCCCCTCCCGCCCTTTGTGTTTCATTCCAGGCCTTAGCTCAGCTGCCACGTGAGAGCGAGGACACCCCGGAGCAGCGAGCAGAGGGGCGTGTGTGCACACGTGGGTGCGTGTGTGCATGCCTCTGTTTGCACGCAGCCGGCCGCATCTACCAGCCCCTCACGCCCGGGGAAGCTGGAGTCTTGAGGAGCGAACAGACGGGCGGGAAGAGGCCGGGGCAGCGGTCTGGGAGGTCACAACCCAGCGGCTGACGTGAGGACACGACCGAGTGCCGGCAGGAGCCCCAGTCAGCCCCTCCACTGGGCCGCCTCCCGCTCGCTGCTCCAGCTCTCCGCGACCCTCTGGGGGCTGCAGCCGAGGCTTCCACACGCCCCTGACTCTTCCCGCTGGCGCTTGGCTGTGGCCTTGCCTGTCACCCGGCACGTGCCTCTGCCCTGCCTTCTTTTCCGTTTGGTAAACGTGAACCTCCCTTCTCTGCTAACCACGCCCACAGCCCCGCCCATCCCGTCTGACCCACCTGCCCCTCCGGGCTTCCGGGTCTGGTACAAGCCTCCGCCCAACTCTCTGTGCACCTGCCCCGGGGCCTGCCTGGAGACGTCCGTCACGGAGTGTGGCTTTTCCCCGATCCCATCCCAGCCCGCACACCTCAGTCTGCCGGTCGTTCCCCGCCAGCCGCCCCTCCCCCACCGGACACGGGTTTGTTTCTAACCACAGCTATCTCATCCCTGTCCATTATTTCCCATCCCTGTTTCCTTGGCCATTACTTCCCGGAGGGAAAGAAATACTCAGAACAGCAACGAAAGGAAAAGCCCCGTGTCCCCAAGGAGGCCACCGCGCCTGAAGCATTTCTGCCAGACGCCAGGGGGTGCCCACCTATGCGCCACTCACCGAAGTTCCTGCTGAGCCGCGGTGGTGTCCAGGGTGTCCTCCAGCTCCGTTTTCAGAGCCTCCAGCTCCTCACTCAAGTCCCGCTTCTGCTTCTCCGCCTTGTTCCGCGAAGCCTTCTCCGATTCGAAGTCCTCCTGCAGCTCGGCGATCTGGGCTTGCAGCTCGCGCACCACCTTGAGCGCGTTGTTCTTGTGGAGCGTCTCGTCGTCGCCCCTGCGAAATCGCCCAGCACGAGAAGGGCTCAGCCGGCGGCCGCCGGCATCCCGGGGGGAACCCAACCCCGCCGTGCCCCTCTGCGAGCGGACCCCAGTCACACGTCCCTCTGCCCGTGGCCGGGGCTGGGCCTGCTGGGCAGGGGGAGGAGGCACGGGGGTGGACGACCTGAAGGCCCCAGAGCCAGAACCAGAATTGGCAGCGTCAGAACCGGAATGGAACCCCGCCCCCTTTCCAGAGAGCTGCGGTTTTCCATTAAAAGGACAGACAAGCTCATTTTAATGATCAGAATATTAAAAAAATCGCTCCAGAGTAAAAGGTTAAGAGAACACTGCTCAGGGCGGCAGTCCAGTCCAGCCTACAGTGAAGCAGCAAACCCGAAGTTCTTGCAAGTCAGTAGGAGGCCTGCTGCCTTCACACCTGCTGTGCATGTTAGCTCAGTGCTGGCAGAGTTTCTGACTGGAGGAGCTGGGATACTTGGGGTGAGAGACAGGAATCCAGAATTCCAGCTCTCGCCTCTAAGAGGAAAAGCAGAACGTCTGGCCAAAATGAGACCAACTGTGATAGAGGGCAGAAAAAGAGGTCTGTTACGAGATTTACTCGCTTATGATAAATGGTAAAGTTTAAGTTCTATGACCGTGTAACCAAGTAATTCTTCTTTAGAAAGAAATATTAGATATAAATATATTTATTAGGCATGATTTCCATTCTAAAACGATTTAAAACTCAATAGGAAATCATGCCACGAGCGAGGGGGATTCATTTTTTTCTTAATGTTTATTTACTGAGAGAGAGGGTGAGAGAGGAGGGAAGGAGACAGAGAACCCCAAGCAGGGTCCACGCTGCCAGCACAGAGCCCGATGTGGGGCTTGAACTCACGAACCGTGAGATCATGAGCGGCCCGGGTGCCCCTGGCAGAGGATCATTTCTGAAAAGGGGTTTCCCCTCAACTTCTAAAACACGCTGTGGAATTACTCTCTAACACACGGAAACCAAACGCTGGGTGTGGTTAACAGGACTTGTGGGGGGAGTTTCCAGGGACCTCGGTGACCAGCGATCGCTAGGCGCGGACACCGATGGTGGTTCACGAGTGCTTCTTGCTGCCCTGACACAAGCCGTGGACTCCCGGCTCTTTCAGCCTCCTGTGCCACACCCTCAAGGAGACTACGTGTCCCCGTCTCGGGGTTTTCGTTGGCGCCCAGCCCCAGACGCTCTGCCGAGCGCACAGCCCGCGGCAACGGCCCCGCGCGGGGGGCGGACCTGGCCAGCGCGCCCTGCAGCTCCTCCTCCTTCTTGGCCAGCTGGACCTTGAGCTCGTCGATCTGCGCCTGCAGCTCCGCGATCTGGTCCTGCAGGTCGGTGGTCTCTCCGTCGAGTTTTCTCTTGGCCTTTTCCAGCTCCTGACGGGTCTTTTCTTCCTTCTTTAAGCGTTCTGAAAGGCAAGGGCCAAGAAGCTCTTTAACCGACAAGTGACAGGCCACATGAACGAATTCGAGAGAGAAACCGACCCGAGCTGAAAATACGCCATTTCACTGAAAAGCGGCCACCGCCTTGACCCCACCGTGCCTACAGCTCGGCCGTCAGAAACCCGCGGAGATCCAGCTGCAGGCAAGAGCGGTCGGTGGGAGGATGGTATTTTCAGGAAGAAACTGGGTGGATTCTGTCACTTCGTGGGAAGGGAGCCCACAGCCATTGCTGGGCCCAGGTTTGCAGAGGGGCTCAGCAGAGGCGAGGGCAGTGTGCCCGGAGCCCCGTCCCCCTTCCCTGGGAGTTCCTGGCAGGACCCAGGGCTACAGGACTACAGTGCCTCCTGGCACTGAGGCAGAGGACAGAGTGGGGGCAGGCGTCACAGTCCCGCGATGATCCTTCAACTACGCCGGCGCTCCTTCCCTTCCCAGGACTGTCCTCCAGCAGAGCCAGCGTGTGGGAAGGTGGAGACTGGGCACCGCGGGCTGATCACACGGCCGAGACAGAGCAGGCACGTGTGCGCTCTGTGCTCCCCTGAGCGGAAGAGCCACGCGCCGGCAAAAATGGTTTATGAAACTCTCTCCCGCAGCCATCCTCTCTCGTCTGTGCTAAGCAACAGCGAGACAACAAAACCTGAGATAGGTTTTGACAAACCCTCTCGTTTTCTCCCTACTGCGAAAGCAGTGCGCTGGGAGAGCGCGGTCACGGCCACGCAGGTGCTGTAGGGACACGTGACAGCCGGGCGTCGAGCGCCGTGCGCTGCTCTGATACAGACACAGGGTCGAGCCGCTGACGCGGCAGATGCGTGGATGCCTCCCCAGCTTCCACCCTCTTTCCCGGGTTCTTGTGTAGAAAGCCAGGGTCCGCTCTGTAGACACCCTGGGATTTCCCAACACAGCTTCTGCCGTCTCCGTGCGACGCGATTCCCCTCAGCGGGTTCTCTGTCCCCAACACTTTCCGTGGCAGTAGCCATCAGTCTCTTTGTGAAGTGAACCCTACACGCCCCCACGCAGCTGTCAGATTAAACACAAAGTCCACTGGCTTCTACGACTCAAACTTAGAGCCCCGCTGCGTCCATCAAGGGGGCAAGGCGTTTCACCATGGGATCTAACTTCATAAAATCAAAGTTTAGGTTAGCGCTACCCCATCATAAATACTTGGGAGACTAGGCAGCAGATAACAACTCAAAATACGCCCATGTAATTGAATGCAAACTGATTAGTAATCGGCACGCCCATTTTCCATTACCACATGTTCTGATTTAAGTAAAATCTAAACACTCACAAGCCCAGTCCCACGTTTCTCTGACCCCAAATACTAACCTTCTAAATCGGAGATCATCACTTCTTGCTTATTTCTGATCTTGGCCAAATTTTTGGCCTTTTCTTCCTCTTCAGCCAGCTGAGAGGAGCACTCCGCGATGCGATCCTCCAAGAGTTTCTTTTCCTGAGTAGAAAGTCACCGTTTCAGCGAAGGCACGCACAACCACGCGTGGGGTGTGGTGTCACTCAGGAAACGGGCTTGTGGCACCACGTCCCCCCGTGGCTCCGATCGCTCCCGAGAGGTGGGAGGTTCACTCGTGTAGGCCCCCCCTGCGCCCCCCCCCCCCGCCCCCCGGGTCCCGCAGCCCGCATGGAGCGAAGCTGTGTGTGCGCGGGCAGGACCTGGTCATCGAGGGGGGACCGATGCACACAGAACGTGCATGTTACACATCTGAAGGATCAGGAGGCTATTTGGTCCCAAGATCTAAACAACTAAAGACTTTCTACCTTTACAAATCTATAGAAGTTGAGTGTTAAAAAAAGTAAGTAAATGAACCTGAACTCTTGAGAATTTCTTGAAGGAAGCCCCTTTCAGCGAGTCTGTCAACATACGGATTTCCCACATTCTAAAATCCACTTTAAAAAAATTTTTTTAATGTTTATGTATTTTTGAGAGAGAGAGTGAGATAGAGCACGAGCAGGGGAGGTGCAGAGAAAGAGGGAGACGCAGAATCCGAAGCAGGCTCCGGGCTCCGAGCTGTCAGCACAGAGCCCGACGTGGGGCTTGAACCCACTAACCGTGAGATCGTGACCTGAGCCGAAGCCAGACGCTCAACCGACTGAGCCACCCAGGCGCCCCTCAAAAATCCACTTTTTAAGGAGGCTCCACGCCCAACATGGGGCTTGAACTCACGATCTCAGGCTCTACCCACCGGGCCAGCCAGGCACCCCCAAAATCAGCTCAGAAGCAGTCTCTTACTTTGATAAATTTGGAGTTTTGGTCCTCGAGAAGCAGGATCTCCTCCTCCATCTTCTTGGTCTTCGCCTCTGCCGTCACCTTCTCCAGCTGGAGTTTCTGGCGAGCCCCTTCCTCCTCGTCCAGCTGCTCCTCCAAGTCCTTGGGAAGCAGAGCACACAGTCAGCCGCCCCCCGCTCTCCACAGGATGCCACCACGCGCCCCTCCATGAAGGCGCAGGGGAGTGAAACGCTGAGGCGTGGGGAAACGCCGAACGGCAGGGGTGTTTTTACAGACGTGAAGCACAGGGAAGAGAAGCAGACGTTTGCAGCCACTGCAGGCTGCAGCCCAGCCCGGGTCTATCCTTCTGGAAGCCAATGTGGCAGAGGACAGCAAGCTCCGAAAAACCAGCATTCCTTTCACACCAGCAATTTCGGGACACAGCCACAGGTGCGATGTACGTAAAAAGGTCATTTATAATATCGAAGGACGGTGAACGTGCCACAAAATCTCTTGCTGAGTAGAGGGTGTATTTGTGAAGGGGAAAAACCTAGGAATTAAAATTCGTATTTGAGAGAGGGGTGGTCTCGGCTCAAGCCAAGCTCACCGCGTGAGCCCATCCCCAAGTGGGTGGGATTCTGGCGTGTGCAGGTTTCTAAGGTAAGACACACTTCTGTGTCCTGCCCTGCCTCATCATACGTAGTACACATGTACGTTATGGACCAGGACTGTACGGACAGATCCACGAACGGTCTGTTTACAAAACCTATCGTGGTTGACTCGGGAATGAAACCCATGCAAGAGATGGTCATTTTCTCGTGGAAAACTTCAAACACAGCAGCAGAACGAGCCGGAAGGGCGCACCCGTCAGCCCAGCTTTGACAAGCGTCGGACTCACGGCCAGTGTCCTCTCCTCTCTACCTCCGCGGTCCCCCTTCGCCTCTTGGGTTATTTTGCGGCAAATCCCAAACCTCATGTGTTACTGTAAAACCTTCAGGCTGTACCTCTAAAAGATAAAGACTGCTTAAAAAGACATTTTTGGGGCGCCTGGGTGGCTCAATCTGTTAAGCGTCTGACTCTTGATCTCGGGTCAGGTCATGATCTCGCAGTTCGTGGGTTCCAGCCCCACGTTGGACTCTGCACTGACAGCATGGACCCTGCTTGGGATCCTCTCTCTCAAAATAAATAAACTTAAAAAAAAAAATACATTTGTTTATTTGAACTGGAATCCAAGTAGGGTTTCACACACTGTGACTCCAAAGCCTCTAGAGACTCCTTGTTCTCTAGGCTCCCGTGGATCTCTGCCTCCCTTCCTTGCCACTTATTTGTTTTTGAAACAGAATAAAACAGGTCATTTGTCATACAGTTTCTTTCCCACAGTCTGGTTTTGGTCAGGTGCATCCCTGTACCGCACAGTCCTAAATTCACAAAAACAGTGAACAGAGCAGTACATTCAGTATAATTTCAACTATATCTGTATATCTGGTTAGAAATACAGGCAAGCAGAAATAACGTCGGTAATGGGGGTGATGGGAGGGAGGAGACCAGAGGTGCGGTGTTCCCTAGGTTTTCTACAATAAGCGTTTATTTGATACCGTAATTAGGAAATTCATCTTAAAATCAAACAAAAACAGCTCCAGTTGTTTGGTTGAAAAAGGTACCCATAAGAAATCCCTCAAAGGCTCACAGGTCAGAAAGGAACAGAGGAGGGACCGACGAGGTTGAGTTTTCCCAGGGGCCATGTGGGGACCGTAGGACCTCTGATATTCTGACTTCTGGATAGGATTTCCTCAGATGGAGGAAAATGGGGAAAAAAAAGAAAACCAAAAACAGAAAACAAAACCTATTACCATCAATATTTTTAGAATGTGTTTGAATGAACTTAGATGTCACAAAATGAGATAATAAATTCAGAGAACAGTGCCAAAACCCGAGAAGCCCCAAAGGAATCTAGTAGGGAAGGGGAGGATAGGAAGTACAGAACAAGCAAAATACAACACTAACTCTGCTCCCCCAGGACAGATCTGCTTTTCTGCACACGCTAAAGAAACACAGGCATTTCACACGAGGGTGTTAACAGCTGGAGCGTACAAAACCAGGCCGGGGGACACTGGAGGGGAGGGACTCTGGGCACCCTTCCCCCACACGAATACACGTTATTTCTCAGACGAGCACATGCTCTTCAAAAGAAAGTCCCTACTATGGGTAACAACACCACCAAGGAGAGCTCACTATTGCCGGCAGAAACTCTAGGTCTCTGTATGGTCGCACATAAAATCACGCGTTTACGCTCGTAAGTTGCAGAAATGTATTTTGACGTCGATCTTCCCGCACACGCTCCTTAGTAATGCACTAGGGATCCCCGTGACAATAAACCTCTTTTTCCCTGTAACTGCACGGAACTGCCGTGGCTTAACACTCCTGACTGGCACATCATCAGATGGCTTGCATCGATTTACGCTTAGAATAAAGTCCCAGAACTGGAATTGCTGAAGGAGAGCGCACTTTTTACAGGTCTCGTGATCTTCTGCTAACCTATCCGGAGGCACCGGGAAGCCGAGTGCCTTGAAGGATGGAAAGTGTCCAGAAGAGTTACTGCACGCGGTCTTTGCCAAGGAAATAACGTGAGATCTTCTGCGGTTTTGAGAATCGTCTGAATTGTCTGAGCTTTGCCAAGGTAAGCTATCAGGGGAGAGAAAATTCAAGAAGAGACCTGGACGAAAGTCTGGTGCCGGACCCATGAAGCAACGGTGGCTGAGACACAGACACCGTGACGCTCAAGGACATATTCGGGAGGCTGGGTGTGGGAGACAAGGAGAAAAAGAGAAGGGAGTGTCCTAGGCCGTGGGCAGAGTTAGCACTGTCTGAACCGTGTATCTGCACGACGCGGGAGGGCAGCCTGTGTCTCCGTAACATGGTAACTCCTGGGAAGGGCTAAGTGTTTTATTCTGATTCCTGGCCGCCTCCTGTGTTGGAGCTGAGCCCTTCTTATGAACCAAACTCCCGAACAGAGGCCGGCCTATCTAGTGAGCGGAGCGAGCGGTGCCGTCATTAGTGACCACACAAAGGACAAACGGGGTCCCCTACAAAGCGTTCCAGACCCTGCGATGCTCCTACTCTGAGTCGCTCTGCACGCTGGAAGACGCTCGAAGACAGTCTGTTACGTGTGTGCCTTTAGTGCTGGACGTCTTAATTTTTTTAAGTTTATTTATTTTGAGAGAGAGAGAGAGAGAGAGAGAGAGAGAGGGAGGGAGGGAGGGAGGGAACGCGCTACGTGCGAGCGAGCAGGGGAGGAGCAGGGAGAGAATCCCGAGCGGGCTCCATACTGTCAGTGCAGGGCCCGATGGCGGGCTCGAACTCACGACCCGTGCGATCGCAACCCGAGCTGAGACCGAGAGTCGGACGCTTAACCGACCAAGCCGCCGGCCGACTTTGAGGGGCGGGACCTGGAACGCGGGCTCCTGTCGCCCCTCGGGGGGCGCCACGCGGACCCACAGCTTCCGTTTGTTTCCTCGGCAGGGCCGCTCGGGAGACCCAGCCCGGCTCTGGACGGAGACCGTCCTACGTACCTGGATGTGCGCTTGCATCTTCTTCTTTTCGCCCTGGAGGATCTGGTTTCTTTCCTCTTCCTCCTCGACCCTGGACTCCAGGTCGTGGAGGATCTCCTCCAGCTCCTGCTTCTTGGCGGCGAGCCTCGCCCTCATCTCTTCCGCTTCGGCGAACAGCTCCGTCTCCGCCTGCAGCTGCTCCGCCAGGATGTTCTTCTCCTCCAGAAGCTGCGAGCACAACCGAGCGTCAGCGCGGTCGCCGCCCCCGCCTCCCCCCGCCGCGGACGGCCGCTCGGATCTCAGCGGCCGTGCTCATCGCCGGAGAAACGGAGGCTTACGCATCTGTAAGGTCACTGGCCAAACTTCCCCATATTCTTTACGGCAAAGCGAGCTAGAGAACGTTTCCGCTGGCTTCTGTCGCCTCAGGCCATCCTGAACAACGCTAAGTTCACGCGACTTTAGGAGCTCCCGCTCTTCCATTACGGTAATGGACAGAGGCGGAGGGAAAACCTTACTCGAGTGTGTTCGGGGGGCCAGCTACGGCCGTCCGGGATCAAGGGATACCCCTGGCCTTCATCGTCAGTCGCTCAGGCCCTGAACCCTGAAGCCGGTCGTCTGCACACGCTTCCCGAGCCCCTGCCTGGTCCGGGAAGCATCCCCACCGGCGAAGGACGCTGACCCAGGACTCGGGGGGCCCGGCGTGGTCCCGTCTTGACTTTCGAGGCCCTCGGGAGCCATCCCAGGCAGGGGACACGGTGGGAGTCCCGCGGGCAGCAGGCATCGGGAACGCGTGCCTGGCGGCGAACGGGACACCCACGTGTCCACGAAGGGCCGAGGTGGAACCGCGTGAGGGGAGGCGGACTGCGGTTTACGTGAACCCAACTGTGGCGGGTGCGGCCGCCGGCAGGCGGGTCCCCGTGAGCGGCACCCGGGCGCACCTGCTGGTGCTTGCGTTCCATCTCCTCCAGCTCGCCCTCCACCTTCGTCTGCTTCTCCTTCACCTTCAGCAGCTCCTCGTCCTTGGCCTGAAGCTCCTCCTCCTGGCGGGTCACTTGGAGGAGCGGCTTCACCTGCGACGGGATCAAATCGCACGTCACCCCGTGCCGTGTGCCCGGGCGGGGACCGCGGCCTCGTCCAGGCTCCCCCTCCCCCCACGCCGCGAAGCCCACCTTGGTGAAGACGCGCCACCACTGCCAGTGACGGAGCTTCAGGTAGGCGGCGCAGTTCCGCTGCAGGACCTTCAGGGCGCTCAGCTGCTGCTGCTTCTTGGCGAAGGCCCTGGACAACCGGGAGGACGGTTAGTGCGCAGAGAAAACGCGTCCTGATGGCGGCCGGCCGCTTTCTTCGCAGACGCTGCCCCGAGCGTCCCTCGTCCCCGGCCGTGTGCCCGTGTCCGCACGTTCCCGGGCACGAAGAAACCCCCTGCTCCCCAGGTTCCTCACGCTCCCCTGGCTGGTGCACCTGATCGCTAACTACTTCCTCTTCCAACCTGGCACGGACACGGCATCGTCCCCTTCCAGCCTCGTCTTGCCCGCCCTTCCTCTGCCCTGCAGCATCCCGGAGCCGGAAGGACCCACGGACGGTCGAGCTGATGCCTCTTGTTCACAGACAGACAGACAGACGTTCATCGGCCAGGCCACGTCCCTCCAGGACACGCAGACACCTCTCGAGCCCCAGTCTCCTCGTAACCAAGTCTGGGCTTTCCCACTCCCCTGTGCTGCCTTCAGTGGCCGATGATCCCAGACCCACTTACTGGTCATCCTTTGCAGTATGTTCAGTTTCTCCCTCGCCTTCAGGATCGGAGCCCCCTTTCTGAAGCCCCAACCCGCCCCCTCTGGCCTAAACAAACCCCAACCCCCAACCCAGGTCACTGTGCTGCCCCTCCTCCTAGTAGGCGACTTATCTTTCTACTGACGATGACTTTCAGGACCCACAGGCTCCCCAGGCCCTACCCTGCGCCCCCTGTGGCCCAGCGCTCTGGCTCCGCCCCCACCACCTCCTGAACCGTTGAAGGGCTTCCTGCGCTCCGAGCCTCTCCCTCAGGCAGGTCTGTATGGCCTTGTCTGCTGCACGCCCCTATGGACCACCCGCTACGGAAAACTAGGTCACCAGGGTGACCTCGTGGCCTCCTTCACCTTGTCGCAGCCCCAGGCTGGCTGCACTCCGTCCACAAACATGGCCCCCTTCCCAACCAGGCTCGGCTCCTCGGGAACAGAGAGCACAGCACGGCCCAGTTACTCCTGTGCTCCAGCATCCGACCCAGGGAGACACGTGCTCAGGGCCCCTCAAAATATGTGCCGGGTGAACAAAAGAGCCATCGGGCGCCCCTAGATCTGTGATCATTCCTCCGGCATCCTTTCCATAACTCTTTGTAAGACCGGTTACAGGGTTCTCCGGGGCAAGAGGTGCACTTGAAGGAAACGGAAAAGACAGT
Source organism: Neofelis nebulosa (assembly GCF_028018385.1). NCBI lineage: Eukaryota > Metazoa > Chordata > Mammalia > Carnivora > Felidae > Neofelis > Neofelis nebulosa. Next base: position 3,274,010 of record NC_080797.1, read on the forward strand.
AAGAAAAATCTAGAATTATGCGTTCACTCCAGCAACGACCAGTATCCACTGGATTCACGCGGGACGGCCTCAAGACTAGACGGTCGCGGTTCAGGAGCACGGACGGCTCCTCTTGCCCCTTCTGCTGCCCTGCGGGTCCCATTCCCTCGCAGGACCCCGGAACTTCTGTGTCGCCAACTCGCCGCTTAAATGTCCTCCGGCTGTGGCTGTGTACCTGCCCTGAGTGTCGCTCCTACCAAATCTTCTTCCTTTTTATTCCTACCAGCTGAGCCAGTTCGGCCAAGCCTTAATTTTAGTAGTTTCTGCTGCAAAAACAACAGTTTCAAATGCAGTTTTTAGCACCGTAAAACAGCATCTGCCTTCCCATTCTTGCAGGCTCCTTCAAGGCTGCCGTAAAAATCCCTCAACCTCCTTATTGAGGATCGTCGCCCTGATGTCCCCGTGGCCCCTGGGAGAAGATGAGTCAAGAACATGCCGGCCACTCTGTCTGAACGAGGCAGCTGGCTCCCCCCACCCACCCCACCCGCCACTGCCTTCAGCTGAACCTGTCTGCCGGGCGCACTGCACTCTCTGCTGGGGGCTCCGGGACCCGCCTCTGAAGTACGTCATCTGGTGTCCCGGTGTCAGGAGGCCGACGTGCCACAGCCCTGTTTCCTCCCTCTTTGTCCACCGGTGCCAGTGGCCTCTAGGGTGCTCCGGCTGCCAGCTCACGGGCTTCTGTCCACGTCTGTGTGTCTGACCTGTACACACTGCTCTGCCTCTTTCCGAATTCTAGTCTGACTCTTTCGAAGGCCTAATTTTGGAGCTGCAAATGACAGGCACAGTGCCTTATGTCGCGGTCACACGCTCGTGTTAGCTGTTAGTCTTTAAGAGGAGATCTTGGGCACCTGGGTGGCTCAGCTGGTTAAGCGTCTGACTTTGGCCCAGGTCATGATCTCACGATTCGTGGGTTCTAGCCCCGTGTCGGGCTCTGTGCTGACAGCTCGGAGCCTGGAACTTGCTTCGGATTCTAGGTCTCTCTCTCTCCCTCTCTCTCTCTCTCTTTCTCTCTGCTGCTCCCCAACCGAGCACAAGTTGGGGAGCGGCAGAGAGAAAGAGAGAGAGAGAGAGGGAGAGAGACATAGTGCTCGGTCTCTTTCAAAAACTGAATAAACATTATAAAAAATTTAAAAAAAAAAGATCTTTCTGATTATGGATCTTGGTGATAATTTTGCAGGGTTCAGAGTTCAGGGAGGAAGCGGCACGTGCTTGCACAATTTATACAGTTAACGTCCCACGTTCCTGACAGCTGTAGGCTTCTGGCAGCCATGAGGAAGGCACCCGCCTGTGTCCACTCCTGTTCTGTCAGGCGTCTTGTGCTGCGGCAGATACGGTGACAGCGGTGTTTGCGGACCGGTGACACGTGGCAGGCGAGGGCACGGAAAAACCAAGCCTTCTGTCCTTGCGCACCGTTGCCTGGGTGTGAATCGTTGAGGACGTCACGCGTTCTTGGACTTTCCGAGCCGCCTCTTCTACTCGAGACTCTGTCACGTGTGGGCCAAGACTCACAGATCCCGCCTCCACCTCACCGGGCTGAAATCCCTCAGGACAGCGTCGGGCGGCACACTGCCCGTCGCCCGGAGCTGCCCTCCTGCCAGGCCGACGGGGAGCGTCGGGCTGTGGACGGAAGCCTCCGGAGCAGGCCCACCCTCCCCTCCGAGGCCCCGGGCTCCTGCGGGAGGAGGTGAAGGAAACACCATCACTGCGTCTGGCTCCACTCCGGTCCTAAGCAACCGGATCCGGATCCGGCAACCGGTCTGTCTTTGTCACCACCGCGGGCCGGGGACGGCCGTCTTCCGCTCCAGGGTCTCCCACCACGGCGCTCCCGATTGCTCTCTGGCCCCAGCCTGTCCTGTCGCGGTAGCTGGGTGACCCTCAAGACCCACGGTCTTCAGCTCACCCCTCAGCGTCCTTCCTGCTTCTCCTTCCCTGCTTCCCTCACCTGCCAGGCTCCGGGCACGCCTTCTAGAACTGCTTCTGTGCTGCTCCTACTGGAAAGCTGCTCTCCTCCCAGCTCCCCTGCCCAGGGCCGGCACCTTCCCCATCCTGCGGACCTCAGAGCCTCGGAGAAACCCACGCCGAAGCAAGACCCCCAAGTCCTTTATTTTCTGTCTTGGCCCGTTTCCTCACGGCCAAGGTGGCCCGTTTCCTCACGGCCAAGGTGCCCTTGTACCTACAGCACAGAACAGCGCTCGGCACCCGCCCACGCTCCACGAGTGTCGGATTCGCGATTATCCACTTACTTTCTGGCCAGGTAACCTCTGCAAACGGCCTGGAAGAAGATGATGATGTCGGTAATTTTTAAATCTCTTTCTTCCTCTAAGTGCGCCAAAACGCCAGCTCTGAAAAATATCTTGCTCTGTCCGATTCTGTACAAGTTTGGGTCCAATTCTAAAGCCCTGATCTGAAAGAGGGAAGAGTCCGATCACAGCTTGTTACGGGACACACCGTATCGATAGTCTGCAAACCAGAGAGGTCGAGGGAAGCTTACCATTCGCTCACAAGCCTGTTTGCCGTCCATGAAACCCTTGGGAATAGCATTTGGAGTCAGGATCTCGTATCTGTAAGAAAAGCAGCCCAAAGATCTCCTGTTAACATCAGTGGACATGTCTGCCTACTAACTGTGAGTTCCGGGGCGCCTGGGTGGCTCAGTCGGTTGAGCTTCCACCTTCCGCTCAGGTCATGATCTTGCGGTTCGTGGGTTCAAGCCCCCGTGTCGGGCTCTGTGCTGACAGCTCAGAGCCTGGAGCCTGCTTCGGATTCTGTGTCTCCTTCTTTCTCTGCCCACCCATCCCACCCCACTCGCACTCACTCTCCCTCTCCCTCTCTCTCTCTCTCTCTCTCTCTCTCAAGATAAACAAATACTAAAAAAAAGAAAAAGAAACTTTGAGTTCCGTTTCTCTAAGAGGCAAGAATCGTGTCAAAGTAACAATAAAGAAACAACCAGGGGGTAATCTGAGATTTTCTGCACATCTACCCTGTTTCTTGAAACAGGAGGCAAACTGAACACGAGGTTAATCCTCCAAGGACAAACACTAGGTTTAAGCAGCTGTGCCAGAGAAGAGTAAAAGCATAGTGTTTGAAAAAGTCTTTTTTCATGCGCCCCCCCCCCCCAACGTGTTTTCAGGCCTAAAACACAAGACGACTCTGGCTCCCTGCGGGTGACTTGTAGGCATTTATTATGTAACAGAAAAGGCTGCAAGAGCACTACCCAGAGGGCTCTGCTTAGCAAGGACCAGGGTGACATTCAACATAGCACTGGTCTGGGGGGGACATACGTTCACTGGGCTGTACTTTTAAGATCTGTGCACTTTATGCAGACTATATACTTCAATAAAAGTGAATTTTACCAAAAAGACGTTGCTCGTATCAAAGGACGAACCCTGGCTATCTCCATCAGCTTTGTATTCTGGATGCCAGTGTGGTACTTTCTTCTGTCAACAAGAAGTGAAATTCTACCCAGTGTTTATCACACAGCTGGGGCCACACAAAGGTCTCCCCCAAACCCATAAAGGTTAGAATAGTTTCTCAGCTGGATTCCATCTGCAATGGCAGCAGAAAGCGCCCTTCTTTGACCTGCAGACTCGTCGGTTATGGAACGGCCAAGGCTGCCATAATCGAAACTCCGACTTCCAGGTTTTCTCCTGGAAAAAGCCAATGACCTAAGTCCATAATTTAACTATTTCTCACGTTTTCATTCGTTTCGACTGCATCCACTTCTGTTATCTCCTGCCTTTTGTTGTTTGTAATCCTTTTCTAATCTGTCCTATTCCCTACTCCGTATTACCGATAAAAAGACTGTAAGTCTACATGTGAGTACCTGGTGGAAAAAATACACATACGTTTACACATAAACACGCCTATGCAGATATAGTCATCGAGAGAAGATGGAAAGAAATATCCCAAAATGTTTTCAAGAGTCACTCCTGGGTGATTTTTATTTACCTTTTTAGTTCTCTTGTATTTTCAAGTTTTCCTAAAAGGAACATACGTTACTCGTTTATTTATTTTTTTATTCTATATATTTTTTTAAATGTTTATTTCTGAGAGAGAGACAGAGTGTGAGCGGGGGAGGGGCAGAGAGAGAGGGAGACACAGACTCCGAAGCAGGCTCCAGGCTCTGAGCTGTCAGCATGAAGACCGATGCAGGGCTTGAACCCATGAACCATGAGATCATGGCCTGAGTTCATGTCAGACGCTCAAATGACTGAGCCACCCAGGCGCTCCATACTCACATATTTTAAAAACCCAGTTAAAAAGGAATTATGTGTACGTCTTGGGCAGAGCTATGTGTACAAGTGCAAGGTCAATCCCCAGCCTCGGATATTTCTCTCGCACGGCCAGGAACTAGCCTTCCGAGCACCCGTGGCACCTGCCGGCATGTCAGCGCTACAGAGAAGGCACTCAACGTTCTTGGGCAATAATAAAGGTAATAATGGATTATCCCTTTCCTGATGAAAATCAAACTGAAACTACACGAGAGACCGGGAAATGTTTTTTGTGCGATCACTGTTCCAAAGCACATCAAGATGCACCGTGATACGTCCTGGGAAAAAGGTATTGCCGTACCTCTGTCTGAACTCCTGGAAAACTATCCGGTTGGGGAAGCCCTGGCGACAGATCCGGATTCCCTCCAGGACTCCGTTGCAGCGAAGCTGGTCCAGCACCAGATGCGGATCCAGTTTTCCAGCCTAATCAAGCAAACGAGACGTTCACCCTTCCATCTCCGTGACCTGACCCAGGGCGGTTCTGAACCCCGGCCCATCTTCCGCGTAACACGCACCCGCTTCTCGTGATTCGGGATGATGCAGCGGACAAAGTTGGGGTTGGTGTTTCGGAGTGTCGCCATCAGCTTGGTGAGGGACTCCTTGTAGAGCTGCCCCACGGTACGGAACATGCCCTTCTTGGTTTTGTAGGCAGAGCCAAAAGCGGTCTCCGTCATGCCAGTAACTTGATCCAGACCCACAATGCGGTCCACTGGTGAAGAGAAAAAAGAAGAGGAAAATGAGCCCGGCGACCTCTTTCGCGGGGCGAGAAAAGACACAGTGATAGTGCAGCAGCACAAGCTTTGTGGGGACAGATGAGGAGATGCCGGAGAGGTAAGGCAGTCAGCGTATTTAGACACCGCACAAGCCGTGGAACTAACAGCCACACACTCCCATGGCAGGGAACTCAGTGCTCGGACAGCCCCGTACCACATCCCAGCAGGTGCCTCCCGCTGCGCTGGTGTCAGGAATGCGCGGTCTGTGGGACATCTTGCCTGTCACACCCGCCATCGCTTGGGAAATGCGAGATCGCTGCTGGCATTATTGATACACAAGCCGATGCTGTGATGTGTCTACTGGGAAGCGGCTTATGAAGATGTACCCGGGCTCAGAGCACATCGGTGACGGTGGCGCCCAGGGTCGGGGACCAGAGTCCCGCTTCTCAGTCAAAATCACTGAAGTGGTTGGCCGGGTTACGTCAACCCGGGGGGGAGGGGGGGGGTCAGGAGCGAGCGAGCTCCAGCTCTGTCCTCCAGGCACGAGCGTGCTTTTGAAAAGGGAGGAGAAGGCTGGGCGGGAAGGAGCCGGACAGGAAGCAGAGCCTCAGCTGAGGGCAGCGATGGTGAAACTTCCAGAAGGTTTGCTCTGGCGGCTGCAGCCAACAGGTCCCGGCACCCACGCGGGCCTGACCCTTCCAAGCACAGCGCGGCTGCCAGAACTTCCGGCACGTGAAGTGCTCTCGTTTAAAGCAACTGTTAAGTAAGTCAGACGTGTTTCTGGAATGTCTTAAGAGCATGGACAACACCCACCGAGCCCCCCAGGAATGCCCTTTCATTCCTGACGGCCCCTCCGCTCCTGCTGGTTGCTCCCCAGACCCGGCGCTCAGGGAGGGGGCTTTGTGAGCAAGACCCCACTCGAGGCCCCGCGTCCAGTGAGGCTTTTACGGCCAGGACACCGTGACCCGGGAGGTAAGGTTCCTACCATGCAGGCCTTCAACCGCAGCTGGTAAAGGCCGGACAAAACCCGATTCACCTGCAGCCTACGTGCGCACTGCCCTACGATGTCTTCAAAGCAGAGCCACCACACTCGGAGGCTGGGGTCAAAGCCACGCCCGCCTGTGCCCCAAAGTCTGTCCACTACCCCCTCTCTTTCCTGTGCCTCCAACCTGTCCCTCCTCACTTGTTCCAGCGGAAAACGGTGCCCAGCCCCAGCCCGGCACGCGCCACGGAACCGTGAACTTCCTCTGACCCCGTCGTGTCCACCCACCTGTCTCCTCAGAGCCACGCTTCTTTCTAGAGTAGTTCACGCCGGCCACACCTCACGTCGTGCTCTCCACCAACCGCCCGCTCCCTGGGCAGCGGGCTGGCTTCCGGCCCACCCGCCTCCCCTGCCCGACGCTGCTCAGGCAACCACGGGCCAACCGCAAGCAGCGTCTACCTGCCCTTGACCTTGGTCCATCTGCCGGGGGCCATCACGGCGGCCTCTGACGGCCCTCTCCACCCCGGCTTCTCTGCACACCGCCTCCTCCGGGCCTCCACCTACCTCTACGGCTACTCCGGTCCCGCTGACTTCTTTTCTCGTCCTGAGTGCCACGGCACCCACTGGGGCCCAAACTCCACTCACCTCGGACACCCTTTCAGAACAAGGCGGTCTACAAATAGAGGCACACACTGCTCCACCTGCTTTTCTCAAGGCACGCTCTCGTCCTGGGTGACCTCCCTTGCGACTTGAACTAGCTTTACCTGACTACCCGGCACCAGTCACCAAACATGTGTCACTCCTCTCCACTCGAAAGTCACAGAGGTGCCTCTGCCTCCCACACGCTCTCGTTAACACCGCATCCCTCATACCTAGCAGAAGTCTGGCCTGTCGCAGGCTTGACGCATAGGTTAGCGACTAGATGAAGCAAAAGTTAAGTACATTTACAGTTACCACCAGTGAGAAAAGCATTGAAAAGAAAAGAGCAAGGTGCTATAAGGGAGACGGGTGGTTAGAGATCTCTCAGAAGCAGTTCTATTTCGTGCCTGGAGGGTAAGAATGAGCCAGTGGAGAGTAGACAGTTCCAGGCAGTGGGAACAGCATGTGTGAGGGCCCAGGGGCAGCAGGTGTGAAAGAAGCTCGTGCCAAGGAAGCATTACGGGCAGAGAGATTTGGGGCGCCCCCTGCCGGTGGCCACACACAGAAGGGGCTAGGGAGGGGTCACCAGAGGTGACGCGGTGCCCGTCCAGGTCCCGAGCAGGATGATGGCAGCTGAACCAGCGATTACAGAGGGGAGGGAGCGAGAAGGGAGACTCAAGACATTCTGGTGGCAGAACTGACTTGCTCTAACCATCAAGCCGATGTGAAAGTATGGCAGAGAGACCAGAAGAACAAGTCCTGGGACTTTGGCTTGAGCAGCCGAGGGGCTGATGGTGCCCCTGGAGGATGGGGAGAAGGGGTTTTTGTGAGTCGGGGCACAGGCTCCGAACTCCGTAACCCTGGGGCACCCGAGACGAGACGCCAGCGGACACCCGGCCATGGCGGTCTGTGCTAGACAGAGGGACATGGGAGCGGTTACGGGACCGGATGGGCCACCCCAGGGCGAATGCCCAGGACGAGGGCCTGAGGCCAAGATGGGGAGACAGGAAGAACCAGACAGGAAGACGAGAAGAAGCCAGAAGTGGGAGGGATCAAAATCCCACAGTGGAGCAGGTTCTTGGCCACGCCCTCCATCTACCCCCATCCCTCCTCCTGTGCCTCCCGTGCAGAAGGGACCGCCAGCTACCAAGGCCAGAGACCAGGAGTCACCTCGACTGTCCTCACACCAGCCGCTCACCAAAACCGGTCAAGCCAAATGTGGACATGTCTTCCGCGTGTCCCCCCGCTCCGTGGCTCAGTTTGGGCACCCGCGGCTCACCTGGATTCTGCAGTAACCTCCTGCCGGTTGCGGCCTCCCTCTGCCACCCACCCCCCACCCCCAGTGTTCCTCCCACACTGGCCCGTGGTCCCAGGGTGGGGGTTAATGGGTGTTTCTGAAAGACCCTACTCAACAAGTTCCTTGTTCCTATACTTCAGACTGTTCCATTTCTCCTGCAGCTTGTAGGCCGTGGTCCAGATCCCTCAGCCCAGGAGTATAGCCGGTGACGCAGAACTCAGGCCCGAGTCGGAAACTCCTGCCACTCGCGAGCTGTGTGACCCGGACGGAGTCCACTCCCCTGACTGCTGCAAGTCTCGGCTGCCTCCCCTGTAGACGTGACCGACCTCACGACCTCACGAGAAGCAGGAGGTGCCTGGAGAACATTCCAGCGCTCGATGAAGGGGCCTCTGGCCCTCCCTCCCGCTGAAGCTCCAACTACAGAACAGGTGCACCTTGTCAAAGACACAAGGCCTTCAGGTCCCTGCCCTTTCCTGTCTGCCCGGAAAGCTGGCCCTGTTCCAGCCATCCTGGCAAACACCTCTTGGCGTTTAAAATCCTCACTCCTGGGGCGTCTGGGTGGCTCATTCGGTTAAGCGTCTGACTTGGGCTCAGGTCATGATCTTGTGAGTTCAAGCCTCACAAGCCTCGCATCGGGCTCTGTGCTGTCAGCTCGGAACCTGGGGCCTGCTTCAGATCCCCTGTTCCCCTCTCTCTGTCCCACCTGCTCGTACTCTGGCTCTCTCTCAGAAACAAATAAAACGTTAAAAAAATAAGTCCTCACTTCTTCACCTAACTACCTCTTCTTAGGTCCCGGTGTCCACCCTGCCTCCACACTCGGTGGGCCAGCCCCTCCTCTAGGCTTCAGATCGTCTAGGCCAGATCCTGGGACAACGTTACCTCTATTCTGGGTCTCTTCCCAGAGTGCAGAGCGCCCCTGGGCACATCTTCCCAGCATCTGGCACACGTGCAGGACCCTCAGAACCACTGCCTGGTGTCTCTGGACCCTGTGACCACCAGCTCAGACGATTTCCTCTGCTCCGCCCCCCCCCCCCCCCCCCCATCGCTCCCACCCGTGTTGGCCTGGAAACGGTGCCTGGCAACTGTGTAATAAACTATGTAGCAAACACCCCCTCAGTGAGTGATACAGTCACCCGCAAGGACGGGTCACGCCCACAACGAAAGAGGCGGCGAGCCAAGTGTGAGCAATACTTTGCGGGGATTCGGCCGCACCGGTCCCGCCAATTCTCTGACCTATAAGGGCAGCTGTTCAACACGATGTCATGCTGGTGTCTAAGCACGCAGTTCTGGGTGGGGGCTGCTTTCTAAACTAAAAACAAAGAACATCATTTTCATGAACCTGAGTTTTCAAATTTGGTATTAGTAAAGGTAACCCAAAGCTAAACGTTCAGAATTTTTAAAACGTTGATGCTTTGGACTTTCAGTTTACCTGTCTTTTAATTCAAAAACTTAAACTGAGAGTCAGGTTTTAAGTGAGCAAAATGATCTCGAGGGGACAAGAGACACTTGGGGGACTTCATTCAATGGTCAGGGCCACACTAGTAACACAGGGTTTCACTTCCAAATCAAGGCCTAGAAAGACCTCTATTTAAAAAGACCATGTTGGGGGCGCCTGGGTGGCTCAGTCGGTTGGGCGTCCGACTTTGACTCAGGTCACGATCTCGCGGTCTGTGGGTTCGAGCCCCGCGTCGGGCTCTGTGCTGACTGCTCAGAGCCTGGAGCCTGTTTCACATTCTGTGTCTCCCTCTCTCTCTGACCCTCCCCCGTTCATGCTCTGTCTCTCTCTGTCTCAAAAAAAATAAGTAAACGTTAAAAAAAAAAAAATTAAAAAAAAAATAAAAAGACTATGTTCTCATCTAAAACGGTAAAGGCAGGCGCCAGGGAAAGACAGAAAATGCACACATGAGCTTCTCAGCAACTTGAGACGAGGCCCGTTATGGCTGCTGATCCCTGCCACCGGCCTCGGTCCGCGGTGTCGGGAGAACGTGGGGCCGCTCGCTGGTGGGCGTCTCGCAGTATCTGGTCGCCCACGACCCTGAAAGGACCTCGAACTATTTTACCCTAATGTTTAATTTGTTCGTCCATACAAACGTATGTGGACGGTGAGAAGTCAGGGGGGCCCTGCAGCCCCACCGTCCGTGAGGGCACACTTAGAATCTGAAAGCACAAAAATGGAATTTATAATCATCGATCTCTTAAAACTGCCACTGGCAGTTTTTTTTGAAAAGTAACAACTGTACCATTTGGTGCCAGAATGCTTGACCCGCTCTTCCAGGGGATGATCTCAGGACACGAGAGGTCTAAGAGATTCTCACATCCCTTGCATCTGCGTGGGGCAAAATAAGGGTGCTACTAAATTTAACTTCTGTATTTGAGTCAGTTCTTTGGAAATGCACTTGCAGGAACCAAAACAGGGGGAGGAACTTGTTTTAACGTTCACATCGGTAGCCAGACGATGAATGAGAACTGTATCCAGTGTACCTACGAAAGGTGTCGGAGACCCAGCCCCGTATTAGGCATGCGGCACGGTCCCAACACTCATCGGAACAAATCAAGACAATCCTACTCTAACGCGCACTAAAACGTTGCCGACAGTTAAGAGCAGACTCGGAAACAAATATTCAACAGCCGTGAATTCCCAGAAACAATCTTTAACATCGAAAGGTGTCTCCACGTACCTCCATCACGTGGTAACAACACATTAGTGCTGGTTCCGCTACTGGGTGGTGGAACCAATCTGTTCATTGTTCTAGAGCGTCTGGAAATTTTTAGAAAAATTCCAGGAAGTCCACAGGAGGACAGGGAGCATGCGATCCTTGGGTCTTCCTCCTCCAGGGGACTGCGCGGCTCACTGCCCCGGCAGGGCCTGGAGTGGTCTGGGCAGATGGGGACCCCCTCCTGTCTACAGCCTCTCCCGCACACCTGCTCCCCTCTCACCTTGACAGGCTCGCTGGGCGCATGGTCCGCCTGCCCTCGGCTGGGCCCTGGTGCACGGTGAAGAAAGGGGACGTGCGTTAGGTAACTGCCGAGGACCTAGACATATACTGATCTTCCGGGTTTCGTAATTACAGCGGCAGCAACATGGGTGCGGCCAGATGCAGGCTCACAGACCCTCACGCGTGACACTCGCGACAACCCTGGTAGAGCCAAGGGTCACAAGCGGCTTCTCCTGGAGCTCCCAGCTCTTGTGAGGACTCAAGACGAGGGGCGCCCTCAGGTCAGGATCTCATGGTTGGTGGGTTTGAGCCCCGCATTGGGCTCTGTGCTGACAGTTTGGAGCCTGCTAGGAATTCTCTTTCCCTCTCTCCCTGCCCCTCCCCTGCTTGCACTTTCTCTTTCTCTCCAAATAAATAAACTTAAAAAAAAAAAAAAAAAGACTCAAGATAAAAACAAAACAAAACAGGACAAGACTATTCTGCACAACAAAACACCTCCCTCCACGATTTAACTCCGCATATGCACTGCGTCAGCCCCGACCCACAGGTCCTAAAACAGCACTAAACACAGAGATTATGACTGGTGGATAAAAGTTACAAGGAGATTAAACAACTACCATCTACCAGACACGATGCTCGCGTCCACATGGAACTTCCGGGACCAAAGCAAAACCCATTCAGCGTTTCTGAAGCCAGAACATCGTCATCTCGGTTGGAGGCCTGGCTAAGGGAAAAGTTTCCCCCTCAGTTACGACAACAAGGAAGGAAGATGTCGGTGGCTCTGAGAAGATGGAGGGAGACCCCCACGGGCCTGTGACGGACCCGAAGCCCTCCCGCAGCACTGGCCAGCCTCCCCTGGGTGAATCTGTCCAAGCCAACGGTGGCCACCGAGTTCAAGCGCGGCTTCTATGAAGACAGGACTGGGGAGGTGGGGGAGCATAGAGGGAGGGTCCTCTAGCAACAGTTAGAACTTGCTCCTTGCACTTCTCACGCTTTCTCTGGTGGAGCCCAGCCTTCCAGAGCCGTCAGTGGCCACCTGGTGCTCATGGTGGTCAGAAGGACACGGAAGGCACAGAGCCGGGGTCACGGCCAGGGGCGGGGGGGGGGGGGGGGGCACGCACCGCCCTTCGGCAGACACACAGCCCGCCGTCCGCCCCCTGGGAGTCCAGACACGCTGCCTAGAACTTGAGGTTACAGTCCCCCGTAGCTGGCTCGCTGCTGGTGTATCTCACAAGGTCAAGACTGTCAAAGCAGATTTGGAAGAAAACTTCCCTCTGGATTACAGCAGACTCTCTATTCAGCCTCTGGGAACTCTGCTCCTCCTCTGATGCTTCTGGAAGCCCTTCTCTACCCCAGCCTCTCCCCTTCAACCCCAGAACCTGCATGGATTCTCCGTGCTGCTTCCCTAACACTCCGGGGCCCTTGGATGCGCACGTCCTCCCTAGCTCTGTGTTCTCTCACCATGAGGGTACGCGCTGTGTGTTAGCACGCCAGAGACACCTGGAAGCCTAGAAACTGCTGCATCCGTTCTTCTGAGAAGTCACTGGAAACACTAAAGCCCCACGTTTTCACTCAAAACCTCCTTGGGGTTGGAACCCGTAACACTTATCGGGGAGAAAGACATTTTGCTGCAGAAACACCACGCACGGCTGCCAAGACCAGAGTTAGCCACGGTGCACGGACGGAAGGCCCTGTAAGGACAAGGAGAGATGGAGAACCCTGACCCTTGGTTCTGCCGACTAACCCAACCACGGGGAGGTGAACGAGCTCCCTCCCTGCCAGTGTGAGGTCACCTAGGGGTGGCTCTGTACGGGGCGCTGCTGGCACGGAAACGCACCTGGTCCGCACATCATGAAGATCAGGGTCCTACAAGAAGATCATCTGTGCTGCCAGCAAGGGGAGACCCGCCCCGTCCCCTTTCAGTCGCTCACCCCACAACTTACTGACCGTGTGCGGACCAGCACGGTCCCTGCTCTCAAAGAGCTCAGTCTGGAACTCTCTAAAGTGATCAAGAATCCAGAAGAGTTGGGGGGGGGGGCGGGGGAGGAATTTCAAGAGGGCCCTCGATGCTGGGGCAAAGTCCAAAAGATCAAGCACTAACCTTTCAGCCCGTTAGCTCAAAACTACCTCCCACTTCTGTCTCCCTCGCCCCATGTCCTGGACTCTGGCAGGACTCCCCGAGGCCAAGGGGGACTGCATCAGACAGTGTCTTCCTCTGGATTCTCCTGCGGAGGGTGCATTCCGGCTCGGGTACAGTCCGGCCCCCACCCCGGCACCCAGCGCTCCCCACACACTTCCTTCACCGGATGCGACCCAGAGCTGATGGTGCGGATCGTGACCTGGGTAAAGATGGGCATGCTCCTTGAACTGAGTTTTAAGAAACTTTCGACATGCATGCAGGTCTCAGCATTAACACGCTTCAAGAATCACTAACGGAAACTGTGCGAGATGAATCTATCTTGGGATTTCACTACTTGACAATTTCACTGTGTGATCACCAGGCTGGGGATACTCTTTCCGGGCAGGGCTTTTGGAGGGCCTCCAGCCGTGGCTAGGCTGTATTTGAAACCAGGGCCGAGGGTTCAGACCACAAGGCTCAGCTGTCTGGAGCTCAATTTTGGGTTCCAGGTGCAAATTCGACCAAACACCGCACTCCATCTTGGTCTCAGTTGCGCCGTCGGGCCTCGTGGATGGTTCCACGGTCTCTAGTTCCAACAGAAAAGCCAGGCAACTATACATGTACATAAATTCCAAACAGAAGGTATAATGCTGAGACCAGCACGTGGGAGGAAGGTGTAATTATCTGTTCTCCGGAAGTTTGTGGCTTAGGAAGAGAAACAATCCCTTTCTGGAATCCCAGGTGCAGAGGTGGCTCAGAGACCGGGGAGACACTGCTGGCTCCCAGCATTCCCTTGGAGGACTGTGTATCAAAACGGCACTACTGGAAAAGGTAGGGACGTACCTTTTACCGTGCAGGGCTGGAAGTGCTATGCGTAAAGTCAGAAGCAATGTGTATGCGGTAGCAATTGTATCGTTTGTGCACTCAAACAGCTGCCTTGAAGTATAATAAAAATGAGCATGAAATGAAAGGTTCATGCAGGTCTATGAGCAAAACAGAAACAGAAACCCAGAAACCAGCCCCACGCCCACGTCTACCCTGCCCTCCCCGCCCCCCCCCCCCCGCCAGGCCCCCCCCACCCCCGAGAGTTCTTCCTGTGGGCTTAAAACCCTTCTGTTGAGAAGACCTACAGGCTTTATACATTCACCTGGTGGCTCATGAAGACCAGAAACACTGTCATAGAAAGAAGCTCTCTGAATATTCTGAATCTCTAAAGCAGAGAAACAGCAAAAACAGAACAGAAGAGCAGATACACAAATACTTCAGTTAGTGTGAGAGACATTTGACATCACAAGTCAACTTTGAAATCGGGCTACAACACGGCCCCTGTGACATTACTGCCCAGAGAATTTGCACTTCTGGACAAAGTTCTCTACTAAGTAATCTTCCGAACGTCCCCACGCCCGAGGGTCAGCATCAGATCGTATCAGCATTACGGGATTATGCAAACGCAGGATGAAATTTAAAAGAAATAAGGCAGTACTGGAATTGTTCATAAAATTATCTTGCAATTAGCAAATCGGGACGAGACTGCGGAAGTTCGAGCACTCTGCTAAGTGTACACGTTAAGCGGCTTTTACAGTCAAAGATGCACACCGCTGCGTAATTTGACTTCCAATGCAGATTTTGGAAACATATTGGCTTCAAATACAAATTAGCAATAGTTACTAAGGAAAACAAAATTCAAGTTCTGTTGTAGCAAAACGTTAAAAGAACTTCAAATCATAAGGTGATACTTCTGGATCATACCCATTACTCACGGAAAATACCCCAGGAGGCACATTTACATGAAAATGCAATCATTAGCTTTTTAAATTTCTGGATACAAGCCCCAAGGAGTGGCAAGAAGTCACGTGCAGCTGGTACAGAAATCCCGAAACATCTTTTAGCAAAAAGGAGGGCGCTAGGAATCTCTAGGGCAGGGCTGCCGTCAGAAATCTTACACTGCTCCTGGTTTGGCCTTGAGTGAACTCCATAAAAGCCTAAAAGCCTATTTTAACCAAAATATTCTATACCCTAGGGATTGTGCCTTCACAGGCAAGCTCGACTCACACATCTTGCTTTCATGGTCGGCTGCTCATTGTCTGCTTTTGCATTAACGTGGCTACGAAAAGAGAAAAAACAAGGACTTGTTTTTTTCCAGGGCTATTTTCTTTTCCTACAGAAAAGCTCCCCTCTCCCGAGATCCCTACACCCACAGTGAGCACTGGTGAATTTTCTGCCCTAGAACCCCCGTCAAACGCTGTGCCTGGTGCTGACTTTTTGTACGAAACACGCAAACCTCGGAACCGGACAAACACGGTTCCGCCGTCCTGCCTGACCTTCACCCGGAAGATCGGCTCCCCTTCACCACCGACAGCGAGAGACTTCTGCGATCCCGTCGCTCAGATTAAAGTACATCGCCGTCCATCTAAGCCAATGGACAACAGGACTTATGCTAACAGCAGCATCATCAGGACACCAAACACGTGGGATTATTCCAGAGCAGATGCTAGCATGGCCAGATCAAGCTTGGGGCACACCTGACCTTCCCGGGGGTTCCGAGCCACGGACCGAGTGCAGATGGACGGGGTTCGGGCCGGGGCCAGAAGAGTCTGCAAGGCTGCTGGCGTTTCTGGAATTAAACACCCTAACTTCTCCACGGACAGAGAACACAGAGGCAGGTAAGGACCCTCCAGACACGGTCCTACCTGTCGGACACACCATCTGGGCTACGGAACACGCGTGGACGCCTGCAGTCCAGGCCCTGCCAGATCCTACCCTCCTAACACCGCTGACCCACAACTGCCCGACGCTCCCCCACCTGGGGACGGCGAGGTGCAGAGCTAAAGGAGAAAGATGGATGGAGGAAGCCCAGGGAGGGAGCTGGAGCCAAGACAGAGGCTCGCGCATCCTGTTACCGCATCTGTGTGTATCCTGACTCTCCCACGAGGTCACAAGCTCTGGGGGCAGGGACACGTCCCTCATCGTCTCCACACGGACCTCACGGACGACCACGGTAAGCATGTGGTGGGAGGGAGTCCTGTATGAACGGGCCAGGTGTTTCCCACGATATCATTTCTGGTTAAGAAATTAAATAATGGGGCGCCTGGGTGGTTCAGTATGTTGAGCATTCAACTCTGGGCTTTGGCTCAGGTCACGATCCTAGGGTTGTGGGATCGAGCTCTGCACTGGGCTCTGCACTGACAGTGGAGCCTGCTTGGGATATTCTCTCTCCGCCCTTCCCCACTCATTCTCAGTGTCTCAAAAAATAATAATGAAAAGAAGAAATTTAAAAAAATAAGAGAGTCAAGGGGGCGCCTGGGTGGCTCAGTTGGTTAAGCATCCAACTCAACTCGGGTCATGCTCTCGCAGTTCGTGGGTTCGAGCTCCACGTTGGGCTCTGTGCTGACGGCTCAGAGCCTGGAGCTACCTCAGATTCTGTGTCTCCCTCTCTCTCTCCCAAAAATAAATGGATGTTAAAATAAATTTTAAAATTGTTTACAATAAAGAAGTAAATAAAGAGTCAAAAGTGGTTTGCAACATCAGGACCAGTACGTTCGCCCAGGACCTGATTTCTTTTGTTATACGGTCATTATTCTCTAAACACCTTCTCTCTTCATTCAAAAGGGAGAAAATCAGTTTTTGAGGCTTCAATGGTAGAAATGCTGGTTTCCTCTATGCTCTTCTCCTCACACTCAGCTCCCTGCCCCCAGGGTCCTTCATCCCAAACCAAAGACCACTGCCAATTTGCCTCTTCACCTCCGTGCTTTCACCCCCACGCTGTCACCCCTGGCTCACAAACCTATGGAAGCCACTTCTCCAATGGAGTCAAGTCCTCCTGAGACTGGAGGTCAGGCTTCTCTGTGGCCCGGTTGCAGCCATGAGCCTCCCTTCGTGTCAGCTTTTGTGACTCAACACGCTGTTCCCTTCCGAGGACGAGGACAACTCCTCCCTGACAATCTGCCTTAGCACATGCCAAAGGGACCCCTTCCCTGTACCGAACGTGGCCAGAGGCTCCTTCCCTACCATTCGCGTGGCATCCGTCACAGCTGTGGTCTGGGTGCATCTGTCTCTGTTTCCTGTGCTCAGAGCTCTTACGGGGGCGCCAGGAGGACACAGTGGCTCCGCTCCCCCAGCCGCGGCGCCCGGGTCAGTCTCCGCCGAGGGGACGGGCGGCCCGACTCCTCTCGTCTCTCTGGGATGCGTCCCTCGCACATCACCCCCTGCGAGTGCGGGCCTTCCCGGGCCTCGTGACAACCAGAGCTCGGAGGGGGTCCGTCCACTCCGGCTCTGGAGTCTCGTGTCCTGTGCTACCGTCTCCTCGCGACAGGCCCGGGGCCCCCTCGTCTGTTCGGTGCGGCCTCGACCGCCCAGGCCGCTGCGCTAACCGGGAGCACTCAGCATCTGGTGCAAGACTCTCCCCCACAGGCACCAAGACCACCTAACCTCCCCCCAAGCCCCTCCTTTCGCCCGGTCTCGGGCGCACGATCTCTCCCGGGACCCACGTGTGCCGAGCAGCAGCCCACGCTGGCGGGGCCCTCACGCTCACTGCAGCTGCCGGACGCGATCGCTCCAGACCGGAGCTCCTATCCTTCCCTCCTCAGGTTCTCCTGTTCCTTCTGCCTCAATACTCCTCGTCCCTTCTTTTTTGCTTCCTGGGTTTCTTTCTATCTCCGAGGAGGGGGCTGGATGACAAGGTCTGGAGATACTCCAGAGAAGGTGGGGGTGAGCCAGGCTCCTGAGGAGGCTGGCCTCGGGCCAGATCCAGGGTGAAGGGCCCGCGGGGCCTGGGGCCGAGTGAAGACGTGGGGTACTATCAGGATGTAGGCAGCAGCGAGAGCAAAGCTCTGGAAAGCACCGGCCCCCCCTGCGCACGGATACGCGGACGTTTCGTTTCCCTGGTACTCGTAGCACCTTCTAGTCTATGACGAGACACCCGAGGCTCATGTAAATACAAGATCTCAGAGGGCTGACGGAAATAAAAACAACTACTCTCTATGCAGGGCATTTGAACTGTTCACCAGCTACTGCGTGTGTGTTGGGGGGCGGGGGGGGGGGGGAACGCAGCTCACGGACCTGTATGCGACCCAGAGCGAGTGTACAGGGCCTTTCTGGTTTTGCGTCCCCAGTACCCCTGGATAGGAACCACACTGGGCCCTGGGTGGTCTGAGGCACGTGTGCAGTTCTTTCCAGCCCTGTGCCTAGAACGTTCCACACTTCCCACAGCATCTGACCAGGAAGGCAGACGTTCTGTTTCCCAGGGTAAATTCCGATGTAGCGGCAGCCCTGCTCTAGGGAAAGCAAGTTTTAAAGTAAAATATACGCACACGATCTAATGTAAAAGGACCATATAGGAGCCTTCACTGGAAAAGTTCCGGGACAAGCTGAACTCCAGGCGGAAGCGTGTTCTTACCGTCCTTCCAAAGCTCTGCCACGAATCTGTCCGACGACTGATGCAGGAGGGTGGCCACGTTGTCGTTCAGCGGGTCCATGTTCTTCATCAGCCACTCGTCTGCCTTGTAGTCCACCTGGCCGTGGCGGGCCACACGAGCGGGGAAACGCGGACACACACACAAAACAAGAAACGCTTTCAGCCTTAACCCAGAACGTTCTCGGGCACAATCTGAAAGGTGGGTTGTCTCGAGGGCCACGCAGTGGTGACGCACACGGTGTTTAGGGTCTGCAAACGTCTACCCGCACGTTTGTCACCAGTGCCATCAGATGCAGCGAAATCTCAAGCTACCATGAACCGTTACACAGCCCGTACCTTCCCCGCATAGTGGATGATGCAGAAGTCTGCTTTGTCTTTCAGTTGCCGGGGTTTCTGAAACTTGGAGTGGGAGCCTTGCTCTTGAACTAGTTTTTCGACAAAGGTCTTATCCGTGGCCTTCGGGAACCAGCACTCTTCGTCCAGAAGGGCCAGCACGCCGGGGGGGTTGGCCTGATAATGAGAACGAACAAGTTCACCGTCACTCACTTTCAACACCAGGATGCCCCTCTGCACTTGGCAGGTTAGTTTCCAGGATGAGGAAGACTTTTCTGAAGCTATGGAAACCAAACTGCTAGGACAGAAGGTAGTGGAGGGATTCTCTCCGTCTCAAAAAAAAAAAAAAACAAAAAACTGAAGAGAAACAGAACGAAAGTGAACCTCAACTGGATGGAATGCTTCCGACATCTCACATCCTAACTGATTTAAGTTCCTCTTTAAGGGACGGTTACATAAAACGTATCACAAACGGCAAGACTAGTAAGCATTAAGTGGAAAATATCAAAGGGGGAGAAATAATTTATCAGTTACTTTATGTATTTGACCAACACAAGAGTCGCTACTTTATTTCACTCAACTGGTTCGCTGAAGAAAGGCCCAGAAACAAAGGCAGATAGTGGACTGTGGGAGGCCTGGGGTCTCTGGGATGATGACAGCGTTGGAGTCAGGCAGTGGAGATGATGTACGATGCTGTGAGCATCGAAACCCACTGAGCCGTATCCCACAAAACGGTGGATTTCAGGGCACGTGAGAAGGTCTCAATCAAGAAAAAGTGCCCAGAGTCGGTGCACGGACTTCCCTTCTGGAGGAAGGCGGAGGGCCCAGGAAAGGGACATGAGACACTCCAAATGTGCTGGCCTAGGTCGCTGCTGCTGGGTCATCCCGCACTGCCACACCACACCGCAAGTACACGTCAGTGACATGAGACTGAATGTGGCAAGTCTAGGGAGAGCCTACGTGATCAGCCTTGGGAATCCATATCCAGGAGCAGCTTTCCTACGTTTATCGGGAAAGCTGGCTCTGTACAAATACTGCTTAAAAAGTGACAGAGATTAAAGCATACGGGAAACACGTAACCACATGGTCAGAGGAAGGTGGCCGGACAAAGTGCCAGCAGGTAGAAGCTGGGAGAACCCTGTAATGGGCCCCGACCCCAAGGCTCACTAGTTTGCGGCTCTCGGAGGGTTTGGAGCAGCTAAAGGAACACTGGAATCGAAGGCAAGCAGGATCAGGTAATCTTCCAGAAGCAAAGGTTCAGAGCCGTAGGTGACTGAACGTACCCCACTCACCAGACGACTCTGAGGTTCCGCATTAATACTAATGAGAACACATCCAGCTTTGTACTCTAGTTCTTACGTTTCAATCCCTTTCAGTGAAAACACTGCTAAATTCTGAAACAGGATCCCCAATGTAATTTAACCTTTTCTAAATGGCTCAGTGACAGCACGACTATGAATATCCACGGTTATGGCTCCTTTTTACTTCTGCTACTTCATCCCTCAATGTCAAGTTCTGTGTTATCACTGCTCCTTTAGGTCGGGGGTTTCTAAAGAGCCGGAAGTCTGGGAGACAGCTTTCGGACTGCCAGGGAAAACACAGAACACACGGCTGAGTCACGGACATCTGTTGGAGATCATAAGCGCACGAGTTACGTGTGGTCTTGTGTATTTCTGCGGGAACACTAAACCAGAAGAAAAGGATCTCTGCTACGTGCTAGGACTGCTATTAAAAGTACATCTACCCCCAAACCCCTGGAAGAGTCAAATCAGGAAAAACCCTGCCCAAATAAGAACATCCTTGTGCTCACAAGGATGAGCTTTAGTTATGGGAACAAGAGGTCTAAATGCCGTGACTTGCTCCCGGATGACCTGGGCAGCCCTGTGTGGCCCGGGCAGGGGGTGAGGGCACGGTGGAGGGGGGTCTGCAACGGTAGGCTCACACACGAGAGGGCGGAGGAAGGGCCTTCCCTGGCTGCTTACTTACTTTTCAAACAGGTATTTCATCAAAGCATCTCTTTTCTACAACGTTTATGTAAGAAAATTATCTTAAAGCTAATTAGGCTGAGGGCGCCCGGGCAGCTCAGCCGGTGGAGCACGCGACTCTTGATGTCAGGGTCGCAAATTCGAGCTCCACACTGGGCGTGGAGCCTACTTAAGAAAAGACCCCTTAGGTGGGCTAGGTGCCCTCGGGGACGACGCTGTGGGAACGACCGCCGCGCTGCCGGAGCGCGCCCTTACGGGTCTCTCGATGAGGTCGATGCAGGGCTGCAGGTCAAGGCCAAAGTCGATGAAGCTCCACTCGATGCCCTCCCGCTGGTACTCCTCCTGCTCCAGCACGAACATCGTGTGGTTAAAGAGCTGCTGCAGCTTCTCGTTGGTGTAGTTGATGCAGAGCTGCTCGAAGGAGTTCAGCTGCACGGGGCGGGATGTGGGATGTGGGGAGGGAGGGGGAGAGAGAGAACGGGAATCACCGATCAGCCGCTACCGACACCCGCCACGGGAAGTTCTCAGGGACCAGCTGCAGCATGGGTTCTGTGTGAGGAAGGGGCCTGAGTGGAGGGGCCTCGGCCTCTCACCGCACCAGCCGCGGGGGACCTTCCCGGAATGCGCAGATCAGGGAAACACTAAACTCTGTGCGCTCAGCGCGTCATCTACGTGGGAAACAACTCCGTGCCATTCTGAATGGTTAGCAAACAGAAGCGAAGGGATAAGCGAGACAGGGAGAAAGACAAAAGGCAGAAAATCAAAGAGGCGTGGGAAGGTCAGAGGCCACGGGGCTGAGTGTCCGGAAGCCTTGTGGACGGACTCCTGTTCCCGCTCTTCTCTTCAGCCACAGGCTCTGGAGCAACTTAGGTCCTCTTGGCTTCGGGGGGTGGTGGACGAGACCCTGGCCAGGCCCGATGAGGGTGCTCGGGGAGCGGGAGGCTCCAGCCGCCTGGCGGCGCGTTCCCTCCTCTTAAACAAGGGTCTGCCCTCTGCCAGTGTCAACACAGTGGTGACGGAGGGGGACCACGCTCCTCGTGGCGAGCACAGAGCGCACAGAACCGTCGAATCAACAGCCGCACACCCGACGGGGACGCCACCTCGTGTGTTCATTAGACGTCAGGACGGGAACTGGGTCGTCTTCTCACACGTTCCAGACACCGCTGTTTCCTTCTTCGGGAACTCGCCGGTTTGTCTATGATGCTGCCGAGGGGAAGGACGGATGGATGGGTGGATAGGAAGAATTTTTAAGCACAATCACCTTAGGTGCTAGAAGTTCTCAACCTTTTTCCCCTGAGCCTCCATACTGTTCGCGAGAAGCACGTGTCCATAAATAACTGCTCTCATTATGAAAAGTGATCTTCAATTAGGGAACGTGTACTCTGTCTCCAAGGAGATTTATAGTCTGAAAAAGCTGTTCCAATCCTCTCCCCGTGGGGGTGTTCTACTGCTTGAGAATGCGGTCACACTTGGAGGGCAGGGACGCGGTGTTCGCCCTGCTCAGCACCGTTATTTCCCGGGAATATTTGCAGACTGCCCGGTTGTGCGTATTCGCGTTTAGGTAAATGGATTTTGTTCTGCCGTGGGATCAGGAGACCCTACTGCTCTATGCAGCTTGGGCAACTATGTGGGATGGCATTTTTTTTTTAAAAATTGAGTTCCTGGGGCGCCTGGGTGGCGCAGTCGGTTGGGCGTCCGACTTCAGCCAAGTCACGATCTCGCGGTCAGTGAGTTCGAGCCCCGCGTCAGGCTCTGGGCTGATGGCTCGGAGCCTGGAGCCTGTTTCCGATTCTGTGTCTCCCTCTCTCTCTGCCCCTCCCCCGTTCATGCTCTGTCTCTCTCTGTCCCAAAAATAAATAAATGTTGAAAAAAAAATTAAAAAAAAAAAAAATTGAGTTCCTAACTTGTCTTCCACATTTAAACTACAACTACGTTTTCATATAATCGGTACTTAAAATGGTAATGCGTGGTGTACAATTAAAAGTGGACGAAGACGGGAGCCTGGGGGGCTCAGCTGGGTAAGCCTCTGACTCTTCATTTCAGCTCAGGTCATGATTTCACAGTTCCTGGGTTCAAGCCCCGTGTTGGGCTCCGCACTGATGGTGTGGAGCCTGCTTGGGATTCCCTCTCTCTGCCCCTCCCCTGCTCTCTCTCTCTCTCTCTCTCAAGGTAAATAAATTAAAAAAATGGGCAAAGAGCCACATGAGAAGTCTCACTCACGTCACCTACTTGTTCTATGGTTAGCCACTGTCCCCTGCTTCTCGTGATCCTTCCAGAGATGTTCTGTGCACTCACATGTGTGTGTTACCTTGATTTTTTTTTTTTTTTTTTTTTTAACTTGATCTGTCCTGGAGTCTTTCCACAGGAGGATATAAAGCCAGCTCCTTCTTCATACTGGGTGTACAGGACCCAATATATCCAGTGTATGGATATACTGTAATTCCCTGAACCAATTTCCTAATGGTGGACATTTAGGTTTTTTCCATTCTTTCCCCAGCACAAATAACACCCGCTACCACAATCCTGCATTTTTACCTTCTCCGTTTTTCTATGGTCCATATATTCATAGGTCAAGACCATACTTCTTGAAGTACAGTTTAACTTTACATAATGTTTCACTTCTTTTAATATCCTTTTCATTCCTTTTTCAGAATTTTACGATCTGTTCTTTATTTTCCATTAATTCAACTTTCAAATTAGTTTTAGAAGAAGGTTGCCTAGTCTCCCCCCACCCTTAAAATTCCCATCGGTAGGTTTTGAACGGACATGTTTGCTTGAGAAGTAACTTGGGGAAGAGCTGCTGCTTTATGAGGTGGAAATTCCCTGAGAACATGGTACGTTTTCTAGGTGGTTCTGTTTCTCACAGTAGCACTGGGAGGTTGCCTTCGGTAAACTATGCTGTTTCTTCTTAAATTTATTCTTCAGTCTCTCATCCGTTTTTGTTGCGGCTGGAATCAGGGATCTTTTCTTTCATTGTACCTTCTGATTATGTAGAAGAAAGCGACAAATTTTTTTTTTTTTTAATGTGACACATGCCCAGCCACCTCTCATGATTTCTCAAGTTTTCCACAGATCAGAACATATTCAAGCAATCTCCTACAGCGACAGCGGCAGCTCAGTGGCTAAGACTGCGCCCCCCAGTGACATATCTCAGATCTGCTCAGGCCAGACTGATCGTCTGAGTTGTTCATTTTAAAGCTAAGGCAATTCCATACCCCGTGGTGGCCAGGATATCACACTGGTCCCACGGAGTATTTCATTTAGTATTTGTGCCTCACCGTGGAGTCAGTCCATCCAAGGAGACATAAAGATGTAAATTTTTAGGAGACTGAAATTGTATCAATGTTTTGGCACAACCACAGCAGACTTGTGACCACAAACCAGTGACGGGATGGATGCAGAGGGCGTGGAGAAAGCCAGTCGCAGCAACAGCGAAATACGCCAAAATCTATCACCAGACCCCGTGATGCATCTTCGGGACACAGAACACCATCTCCGTCTGTGTCTGCTAGCCCTCGCTCTCCGGTCGGCTAGGTGTAGCCATGCCGGCTTTCTAGCACTTTCTAACACTTGACAAATTCTCTCCCATACAAGATCACTGACTTACTCCCGTCACGTAGGAAAACTCGCAGAGGCCGGGGGCTTCTCCTCCTCAGGTATGCTTACCTGTAGCTCCCGAGACACCTTCTGTGACTGGGCCCCCCACTTCCTCCTCACGGCACCCTGATTTGGCCGCACCTGCTCATCTGCCATTACAGCCCCGGTGCCTGCAGTGCACCCGGTACAGAGCGAGCCTTCGTGTTTATTAAAAGAATAAACAGAAGAGCAGGAGAGAGAAAGACCCACCTCAAATATTTCGAATCCAGCAATATCCAGGATTCCGATGAAAGACGCGCCCTGACGCTTGGTCCTGTCCAGAGCTTTGTTGATGCGGTGGACGAGCCAGCGAAAGAGCCGCTCATAGGTAGCTTTCGCCAGGGCTTCTACTGCAAAATCTGCCTGTAATTAGATGACAACCTTTTATTCTGGAAACCGCCTACAAAGCATGACTAGCGGTTATCTGGAGTTTAATGCTCTATAATGTTCCCAGGACTCAAATAGCTTTTGCTACTTAACGTTGTCTCCATTTGACACAGCGGCAGTTGAAGGTACAGGTAAACAAACTGGAGATGATCTACTGAGGAGAAGGGAGAAGATGCCTAGGAAAAATAGACTCTTTCCTGGGCCCTTGGGGCTCCGTGCAGCCCGTGTGCCCAGCCTTAAAGGAGTCTGCCACGAAACGGGTGGATCCGACGCCCACGTTCTTGGTGCTGGGCCACCCACACGGGGCCCCGGGAGCAGCGCGCCCTACGGCTGAGCGGGCTTCCGAAGTTATACAGCTTTGTCCTGCTGGATGATCTACCTACCTGGGGAAAACCTGAGGTGATATTTCAAATTTACTTTAGAGAAAAAAAAAAACACTTCAAAATTTTTCCTGGAGAAAACCATACAAGAGAAAAAACCACACACAGTACCAAGAAACACCTGTTACAGAGTTTCTGTTAAGGTCGGTTACCTGCCAATAGGAAGGTCTTCTGATGACAGCTTGTCATTCAAACAAATGTGCAGTAACAATGTGAAACTCACTTGTTCTTTGGTCTGGGCTTTCTGCACATAGTCTCGGCCGACCTTGATCCGGGGGGTGAGGATAGCCCGAGTGAACTCCATCACATTCATCCCCAGGAGATGGCAGAGTTTCTGCGCAACTAGAGTAGAAAACGTTTCCTAAGTACCGGGCTTCTACCTACGAGCTAGTCACAAGACGTTCGATAAGAAACCTCCAGAAATAAACTGAATGAGTCTTAAAAAAGGACAGGTTTCAGGTCTTCATCCTTTCGAATGAATACCACTCATCCTTAGCTAAGAAGGAACAGGCAGCACTTACTTACTCTGGGTAATTCAGCGTAAGTTACGGAGTCTTAGAACCCATGGATGGTGCACAGAATGAGAAAAACAGCATTTATGCTAATTTAAATCATGTTACCAGGATAACTGGTCGTGCATAATGATCCCAATAATATTTAGTAGGCAAGAAACCTAAAGGTTTTTAAAAATTTGCATGGCCAACAGCGAGCACTCAATAAACAGCTCATTCCGTTACTACCGTTCTCGGCAGCCGGGCACGTACCTCCTCACGCGCTCACTGGGGACACTGCCAAGTTCTAACAAGTGTGAAAATTATTCTCATTTTTTTAGGTTTATTTATTTTGAGAGAGTGCAAGTGGGGGAAGGGCAGAGAGAGAGCGGGAGAGAGAGAATCCCAAGCGAGCTCCACTGTGTCGGCACAGAGCCTGATGTGGGGCTTGAGCTCACGAACCTCGAGGTCACGACCTGAGCCGAAGTCAGATGGTTAACTGACTGAGCCACACGGGCACCCCTCTAATTTTTGATTAAGTGTTAAAATAAGAAAATTCTATAAGGATAAGCACATTTTGAGTTATACCGGGAACAGAACTTACCCAAGTTCTTACTGGCAAAGACCTGAACCCCCCCCTCCCCACCAATCCACACGTGTTGTCAGCAACTGGACAGTAGTCCTGTGTGGGCAGGACAGGCCGTGCCGCAGAGGGCATTTCCTCCTTCGGTCTGTGGCTCTTGCCACTGGCTCGTACCAACTGCTTTGGTTCGACCTCTAGGTCCTGGCCCCTTTTAGTTAACGTGTGTACGAATGCATGCGTGTACGTACTGGACGGGAAGTTGAAAAACACAAAGAAGCACAGAAAGCCAACGGACCACACCCCTTTGCTAAAATGATAAATGACATTTCAGAGCCTAAAAAAATATACCTGATGGTGGGATCAGATCTTGGTTTACTTCATTTGATTGGATATTTCAAAGTAGTTCCTGGGTTCCCCGCTCCCCATTAAAATGCTGACAAACACATCTTTTTGCACGATGTGTGTTTTGTCTGCCTTACTCCCTTTTCTGAGACTCTATCTACTTCAAAGGGCCAGGCTCAATCAAAAAGTTCCAGAAGTAAAATGAAACACAGCCTAGGAAAGAGAAAATCTACTGGTCACCTGGCGCGTGAGAAGTACAACTTGAGCTTTATGATGTTGTGAAGAAATGCGGCCGGATGTTTAAACAGACACAACAGAGAACTTCTTTACGTTACGGAGAGTTGGCAACTTATGCTTGGGAACATGACGACAAACCGCACGACACGACGGTGGCCGTGGCACAACAACGAACCACGTAAACAAATAAAATCATATTGGTCAGCTTACCTGTATTTTCTGGCATGGACGCTTGGTCAGTATTTCGCTCCTTTTTGAAAGAAATGTTTCCAAACTGTAGCACTGAAGACACCACTTTAAGCATTGCTTTACATGGGTACAGAGAAAAATAAAATAAAATTATTGCATCAAATTGCAGCAGAGACGTATTCTCATTTATTTTATGCTAAAAATTAGCTGTAAACAGCTTTTCAGTAACACAGGTCTCAGCAATTTGTACAATTATGGGTGATTCTCATGATTTTCTGTCATTTCCTAGTTTACGCTCTTCCCCCCGCCCCGCTGGCTGTGCTAAAGTCTTATTTAAGCGAGTAGCAGAATTGGGGGAAAACCCACGTACAGAGAATTTCCTCGTGAGAGAAGCCCATTATGTGCATTGCTTCCATGGTCTCCTGAAAGTTATCTTTGTCTTGCTGTCCCGGAATGGGAATGTAGCCGTTGGAGAGAAATCTGTAGTTATTAAATCCTTCAAGGAGCAGGTCAGCTAGGAGAAAACATAACGGATACAGTTTAATAAATAACCATCAACAGACGAAGCACCCCCACCTTCACGCTGGGCTGGGCCGATCACGGGAGACGTGGCCCACACCCTCCATGCCACCACTTCTTCCTGTCACACTTTTTCTTCATAGGTTCATTTCAAAAGCATACAGTTTTCCATCCTATCAAGGAGGGAAAACGAGGGTGGAAACGGCAAAGATTCCAAATGCAGTTTCTGGGACAGTGGCTTATAGGATATTTGAAATCAGTAGCCCGGGGCACTTGGATGGCTCAGTTGGTTGAGCGCCCGACTTCAGATCAGGTCATGACGTCGCGATTTGTGAGTTCGAGCCCCACATGAGGCTCTGTGTTGTCAGCGTGGATCCTGGTTTGGATCCTTTGTCTCCCTCTCTCTGCCCCTCCTGCTATCTCAAAAATAAACATTAAAAAAAAAAAAAGAAAAGAAATCGGTAGCCGGGAAATGATGCACATTTTCGAGATAACTAGGCCTTACTGTTTTCCCATTTAAATAGTGTAGCCATCTTTTGAGGGAAAGTTTTTAGGCCCTGTAATCTGTAATTTTATCTTAGCGAAGTAGTTTACAGCAGATGTTACGGGGTCAATAGGAAGACGACACGAACGTAAAGATCCAGATGTAGAAGGTACAGAATGTGGAATAGGCAGGTCCTGAGCCAGGCCAGTGCCCCAAAACCCTCTGAGCCCGTTTGTCTGGTGGTAAATCTGCTTCTCAGAGTGATGTGCAACCCATATTTATGACAGAGTATCAAAGCGGCCGCCCCCATCGACTACTTGTACTTTAGGGGCCCCGAGTTAGAACTTAACGCATCCTTTCGCCAAAGGTGTGGAGACCAGAAGGAGGTTTCTCGGGAGGGGTCAGAATAGATACAGCTGTTTATCTTCACACTCGATGTTATCATGTGCTCTCCTGCCAGGAGTTTCTGCCGAGAGTTTCTGTCCTGTCACTGAATTCTCACCTACCTCACATTTAACCTCTACTGGGTACCGCTTGCTCTCTTTTCCTCTCTCCTTCTTTTAACACTTTGATCTTACTTTTTTGGTTCATTGCGACTGAAGTTACTGCCGGTCTGAAAGCCCGAGAGTTCTCTTCTTCGGCATTACGGACCGTATCGTCTCGGATGTTTAATTTCTCAGTGCAATTACTCTCTTTATTTGTTGCTGATGTTTTTTTCCCCTTACGGGTCCTTTCTCTCACTTCTGGGCTCAAAGCTTCCACAGATGTCTGCGTGAGCAGAAGCCTACAGCCCAGGTGACAAAGGGGATACGACGCAGGTGTCTGCTCTCGCACAGGAGGAGCGCCGAATTTTCAGTGCCGATTTCAGAGGAGACCAGGAAGCCGGACGTCCTTCCTTCTCCCTCAGATACCTGACTCGGAACTTTACCCCAGCCAGTCCTATGCTTCCAGCCCTTAGGATTCACGACAAAATAAATGCATAAAAGTCCACCATAAGCTCCATCTAGTATGAGTGGAAGCATAAACGTATATGTTGGTTATAAACCCGGGAATAAGAATATTTACTCGATTTTATCAATTTATTCTTTTTCACTTTTTATTTTATTTTATTTTATTTTTTTTAATTTTTTATTTTTTTTTAATTTTTTTTTTTTTTTTTTAACATTTTTAATTTATTTTTGGGACAGAGAGAGACAGAGCATGAACGGGGGAGGGGCAGAGAGAGAGAGGGAGACACAGAATCGGAAACAGGCTCCAGGCTCCGAGCCATCAGCCCAGAGCCTGACGCGGGGCTCAAACTCACGGACCGCGAGATTGTGACCTGGCTGAAGTCGGACGCTTAACCGACTGCGCCACCCAGGCGCCCCTTTTTCACTTTTTATATTCATAAATGTTGAAACCCAGCTTGTATAAAAATGCGTATCTTCTAATTTAAAACTTCTTCGTTTTTTATGTTATTTTCTTTATAAAGCTTATTTCATTCATCTCGAGAGAGAGAGAGTGTGCGCACAAGAGCCAGGGAGGAGCACAGAAAGAAAGAAACAGAGAGAGAGACGGACAGACAGAGAATCCCAAGCAGACTCTGTGCTGTCGCCGAGAGCCAGACACAGGGCTTGCCACCGTGTACTGCGAGATCACGACCTGAGCTGAAATCAGGAGCTGGGACGCTCTACCAGCTGAGCCCCCCAGGCACCCCTAATTTAAAAGTGTTTTAAAGAAAAGAAACAAACGTACAGAAGATGACGTAACACCATCTATAGAACCGCCACTTACAACGTATTTACCCGTGGCACGGAAGTTCTATTTCATTTTCATTTTGGTGTGTACGAAACTACGGTCGACCCCGGACATGGCAGGGGGGGAGCCACACGGGTCCACTTACACACAGGTTTTTTTTTTGGGGGGGACAGTTCAGTTCTATAAATGTATTCTTTCTTCCTTGTGATTTTCTTAGTGTGTCTTCCTATAGTTTACTTTGTTGTAAGAACGCAGTATATGGTGTATACAACCTACAAAATACGTGTAACAAACTGGTTATCGGTGAGGCTCCCAGGCAGCAGCCAACGATCAGTCGTTCAGTTCTGGGGACTCACAAGTTGGGGGGTGGGTTAGGCCT
Source organism: Neofelis nebulosa (assembly GCF_028018385.1). Taxonomy (NCBI): domain Eukaryota; kingdom Metazoa; phylum Chordata; class Mammalia; order Carnivora; family Felidae; genus Neofelis; species Neofelis nebulosa. The sequence continues at coordinate 3,304,098 of NC_080797.1, forward strand.
CCAACCCCCATTTTGTTCAAGGGTCAACTGTACTGTTTCCCCAAAATGTTCTCTTTCAAAAAAAAAAAACAAAAACAAAAACATAATACTGAAAAGATGGTCAAATAAATACAAAATAGTAGGAAACTTTGTGAACTTACACTTCAGGTGTTCTCCTGCTCCGGATAACAACTGGTAAAAGATATGAAAAGTACGCTCATCTTTTGCTTGACGGACAGCACGAGATTTTTCCAGAAGGTCTGAGCGAAGATGGTTAAGGATCGAATTGAAAAGGTGGCCCTCTCTCCGTGACTGTACGAATTTAATCTGTAAAACGTTTTCTTTCTCTGATATATACTAACCCTCCTGCGATGAACTGTTCTGAATGATTAAAACCTATAAGTGAAAAAGGAAAGAAGATATATGCACTCACGTTCCTCACTAATCTTCGGGAATCATGGACCGAGAGGGTGTTCATGTCAACCCCCCCCCCCCCCCCCGCCCCTCATCTGGGTTATAGTCAAAGAACACAGCACTAAACAAGGAACTCTAAGAAGCTATAGAAAATGAGCTCAAGCCTTTGAAGGCTGAAAAAGCCTTCTGGGAGTTTATCACAACTTTATGAACAAAGAAGCCAAGGCACAAAGGAAATTGCTCAAAATAACATAGCTCATGAGTGCAGGGACAGAATTCAGGGCTCAGGTGGACCTCAGGACGTGTGCTTGGTCACCGTGGTCCCCAAGAGCTTGGCACACACAGCCTCGTACAAGTGGCTCCGGTCCCTCTACATCCACTTTCCAAATACCCCGAGATGGCCCTGACCAGACTGACCACCGGCCCCCTGTGCTGGTTGTCCAGAGCCGGCCACAACCCCTCTGCCTGGGCTTCCCACACACCAGCGGCTCGCCCCCAACCTGCTTCTGCACTTCAGACCACAGCACACCCGCCTGTGCATTTGGGGTGCATCTCTGGGACCCATGTGGGGTCTCCGGTCGACAGTCACCCTGGGCTGTCACACAATCTCCGTTTCTCTGCTCTGGAAGATGACCACCTCTTCTGAAGTCAGCTTTCCCTTCACTTCACCAAAGTGAATCCGTTCTGTAAATTAGATTATCCCAAACACATCGTCCACGTTTGGTGGAAAATACGTTTACAGGAAAGCTGCCATGGCAGGACCAAGGTGAAGAAACTCGAGATTTATTCCCCGGTCATTTCCAAGTGTTTCTTGTACTTTCTGGCTCTGAGCGTATCTGGAGACGTAAAATACAATTCTGAATTATCCCTTACCTGAGGGATCGAAAGACTGTACTTCTATTACAGGGTCCCTGATACTTGTCAGAGGTAGCAGAGAACTGTCACCTGTATCCTTCCTAATTGGGACACTATCATTTGGAATCCTTTCCATTTTATTACCTCTGTTTTAATTTTTTTAAACGTTTATTTTTGAGAGACAGAGCCCGACGCGGGGCTCGAACTCCCGAACCAGGAGATCATGACCTGAGCTGAAGTCAGATACTTAACCGACTGAGCCACCCAGGTGCCCCTTACCTCTTTAATCGAAGTAATTCTACACAGACTTCTCTTTTCTTAAGGCCCTTCTACGCAGATGACAACTTCTAGGACTACTCTTTGTATTTGACATTTGTTTCTCCTCCACTTATATTCTACGTAACGCCAACTGAAACTACTGGAACTGTGCCCTTGCAGAAGGCTTGTTGGGGGGGGGGTATATGCCCATCCCACTAATACCGTGAGCAGACGGTAAACAAGGGCTAACCCAACATGGACTCAGGAGCAGTTCAATAGGAGGTGCTCACCTCAAGGCTCTCCTACCGCGCCAACGTTTCCTGGGTTCAAGTGCAGGTGATTCTCCCCTCAGTGGGACTCTCCTCTACCCCGGCTGTGTGAACACGGTATGGACTGGCATGAAAAACCACCACCACCACCACCACCACCACCACCACACTCTGGCATTAACATTCAGTAGCTGGAAGTGTCTGACCACGTCGTGCTCCCTCTGGGCTTCAGTCTGATCACCTGGGGAGTGGGAGTGATGCCACACGGGGCTGCCCTGGGCCGGAGGAAGATCAACCGCCTCTTCCGTTTGGATTATGCAGTTATGGAAAAGGATACATGTTTCAATGTTGGCCCCAACGATGTAGCCAGTTACATCAAAGTTGATGCGGATGAACTTGCCCTGAAAGTAAATCAGGAGAAAACTGAAAGTAAGTAAGGACACAGAGGGTGTGAACACTGTAGGAAAGTAACAAGCCAGTGCCTCCCGGTAAGTATCCATCAGTTGGTTGCAAACATGGGTCTTAATTACTGCCTCGAATAGAAAGACAAGGAAAAAGCCTGGATAAGTTCCCAAAAAAGCAGCAATCAGATAGGCTACCTTCCTGGACTGTGACATAGTAAAAATGAGACCCTAATCATTTAGAACTTTTAAGAAGCTCTTCCACATAATCTGAGGTAAAAGACATTTGACAGCATTAAAGGAACACTGCATTCGGCCCTAATAGAATTACTTCTTGAAAAAATGATGGATTGGTCTGGTGTAACAGTTTTGCAAATCCCTAAGGAATACTTGGTCTCCCCACGACACACAGAACTGTTTTAAGGAAATGGAAAACGGATTGTTTTGTAACTCATTTCATAAAGTTACTGTAATATGGAATACCCCAAACGGTAAAGCTGTCATAAAAACAAGAAAGCAAAAAAAAAGCAAGTATCTCCCCTATAAATACAGATATAAAGGCCAAATTAAACCCTTTGCAAAACAAAGAAACTTAACAATGACAATGATGTAAACACTATACACTCGCTCATCACCCAAATAAATGGTCAAGGGACTGGAGGGCTTTCCTTGGGGGGAAATGGACAAGCTGATTCCAAGATTTACAGGGAAACGGAAAGGACAAAAAAAATCACAACCACGTTGAGAAAGAGGACCAGAGCTCAGGGACTCACATTACTAGAATTCAGAAAGCTGTGTTTATTAGGATAGATTGGTATTGGTGGGAGGCTAGAGATACAGATCAAGGGATCAGAAGAGAGTCCACAAATAGACCACATGGGAACAGTCAACTCACCTTCAACAAAAGGCGCCGAGATAATTTAATAGAGAAAGCCAATCCATTCAACGAACAGTGCTTGAGAAATGTGTAAAATGAAACCAAAAGAACCTAGACACTTCATACCATGTAAAAAAGTTAACACAAAAGAGATCACAAACCTAAAAGGATGAGCTAAAGCTGTAAAGCTTCCAAAACAAAAATAAGAGACCATCATTTATGACCTTAGCAGAAAAAGACGTCCTAGAAAGAATGCAAAGAGCATGAACCTTTAGGGCTTATCAATTAAAAACAGATAAACTGGGTTTCATCAGAATCTAAAACTTCTTCAAAAGTCACTGTAAAGAAAATGAAGAGTGATACCACACACTGGCAGAGAATATTTGCAAAACACCTACCTGATAAAAGACTTGTTCACACGATAACTAAAAAGCTCTTACAACTCAGTTAACAAGACAAATAGCCCAAGGAAAACACTGGGGAAAATATTTATACAGTTATTTCGTCAAAGAAGATACATAAATGGTCAACAGTCTATGAGAAGATGCTCAACGTCGTCGGTTATTCGAGAAAAGCAAAATAAAATGAGCACAAAGAGATACCAGCACACACCCACTAAAATGGCTGACATTTTGAAGCAAGACCAGCAAGGAGACAGAACCAGAAGGCTCCTATCACCCTGGTAAGAATACAAAATGGTACAGCCACTTTGGAAAAGTCTGCCAGTTTCGTATAAAGTGAAACCTAAGTCACCGTATGTGCCAGCGATCCCAATCCCAGTGACCCGGGAGAAATGTAAGACTTGCGCATGAATGTCCAAAGCCACTTGACTCTCAACAGCCCTCAAATGGAAACAACCCAAATGCCCACCAAGTGGAGAATGGTCAAGGACATCGTGGTCCATTCACACAGTGGAATATTACTGGGTGATAAAAAGGAACAAACCAGTGAAATACCCAACAACGTGGACGGACGTTGTACAAAAGAAGCAAGACATAACACACTACATACTGTAGGAGCCCATTCACCGGACATTCTGAAGAAAACAGACCATGGAAACAAAAGAGATCAGTGGTTCCCAGGGCCGGGCTACACAGACTACACAAAGGCAAACGGAAGCTTTCCCAAGGGAAGGAAATGCTCTCTCTGGGCCACGGTGTTGGGCTCCCTACAATACACATTTGTCTAACCCTGTCCAACTGTACACCTAAAAAGGGTGAATTTTATTTGATGCAAAACTCAGCTTAATTTTTATAAATCACCAAGGAAGATATCTTAGGATCCTGTAAATAATTTTAAAATTTAAAATTTAAAAAACATAATTAGTTCCTTCTATTTACTACGAATAGATTACACGTTGGCCCACACCCTTCTACGGGGTGTCCAGTCCACCCACCCATGCTCCTACCCACCAGGACCCTTCTCACCTTTCCCATGTTAGGCCTACATTTATCACATAAATATTTGCTCTATGTACAAAAAACGAGTACTTAAGTATTGGGATGCTACCGCAGAAAAATTTGAACTATATTATGTGCAAATTATACCTCAGTAATATTGACTTTTGCAATTGAAAACAAGAGGATAATTCACTAAAATCATACTTCATTTTTAAATGTCTATTTCTTTATTTCGAGAGAAAGAACAAGAGAGCAGGGGACGGGCAAAGAGAGGAAGAGAGAGAATCCCAAGCAGGCTCCGAGCTGTCAGCACAGAGCTCAACGCAGGGCTTGATCCCAAGAACTGCGAGACCATGACCTGAGCCAAGATCAAGAGTTGGATGCTTAACTGCTGAGCCACCCAAGTGTCCCCATTATTTTTTTTGTTCAATATCATGCGTATTCACAGAGAACTCACCCAATTTTCCAATTAAAAAAATTGCAAACCAAGTGAGGAAAACAAGGTGAAAAAGAGAATGCACGTGGGGAAATCTAATGCTATTTCCTGCTGGAGGACCAACAAATGATGGGGGAGGCAAGTAAATTCTACCTCGAGCCCCTGCGCCCTCCTCCTGGGTCTTCCACTCCCACCACCATGGAAGTATCCTGCCTCACGTTATCTGAAAGCCCTGTTCTGCCCGGGAATGCACGGCTGGTTCAGTAACACCAGGGGTGCCATGTCACCCACCACAACGGACATTCCAAGAAGGGTCTGCTTCAGATGCTGCTAACGCCCAGAGTGTTCAGGAGGGAGGGGAGAAGCACGATTCCTGTAGGGTGCAAAGGCCTTTTGTGACCAAGAGCAGGGCCATGTAGAAAATGCCTCTGACTACACGAGAAACCGTTCCAACACAGGCTAAACCACAAGTCTGACAGTTATGACTGGGTGTATGTGGGCAACAGAACAGAACACGTGAAAACAGGTTTCTAGGAAATCAAGATGGTGTCTGTCACTGGCACCCACAACGCCCACTGGCCTAAAAGCTGATGTTAAATCACCGAACTTCGTGAGGTTAACAAGACTTTCCGTTCCATCTAAAACCGCAACGCAGGGGCACCCAGGTGGCTCAGCCGGTTAAGCGTCCAACTTTGGCTCAGGTCATGATCTCACCGTTGGTGAGTTCAAAGCTCTGCGTCGGGCCCTGTGCTGCCACCTCAGAGCCTGGACCTGCTTCCAATTCTATGTCTCCCCCCCTCTCTCTCTGCCCCTCCCCTGCTCGCATTCTGTCTCTCTCTCTCTCTCTCTCTCTCTCAAAAATAAACATTTAAAATAAGCAAATAAGTAAATAAATAAATAAATAAATAAATAAAACCACAACACAAATCCATCTTTCAGGGCTTGCTAGAGAACACTTAGCATTTTTCTGCTACTCAGAGTCACAAAACAAAAATGACAAGTTGCTCACTTGGGTGGTGGGTTCTGTTATGGGTGGGGGGAGTGGGGACAGGAAGTTTTGCATAGATTTTTTTTTTTTTTTTAACAGGAGAAAACTTGTCTTCTTTTGAGACAGGCTCTTGTGAGGTTACATGAGTACTACTTTTATACAAATGACCATTTTGCACAAATCATACGACCATGGCCCCGAGAAACAGAATCATGAGGCTGTGCTCTTTTGACACCTGAGGGACACGGTGGCAGGGCCCCTCCAAAGGACAGAGAGGGGCTACGGGGACACAGAGAACAGCGTCACACGATTAGGACAGAGAAAGCTTCGCAGGAGTACCACTGGAGCCGAGTAATCTTACAGTTTCTAAGTATGTTAGTTTGCTTGAAGCCACAGGGTAATTAAAGGGAGGCTCCGTGCTGGTTTATCTGCAAGCTCTCTGGAGTAAAACCGCCACGAACAACACTGGTCCTTGACACACCACAACTGGATTCTGACCTCCTGGCTACAAGGGAAACGGTTCCAGTGTTTTCCAGAGACACGGCATTCTGGGCTAGCAGCTATTCAAAGTGGCACCTGCAGGCCCCTTTATGCTCCCCTGACGACAGGTTCCCTTAGTGCCTGATCTAGAGTAACGAGCGAGATTTAATCCAGAGGCCAGATGGCGGTGTCCACGGCTTCAGCTACGGTGACCCCCGAACTATACCAGAAGCTCGTTAATTAACAAGATGGGTCTTCACGTGAACTAAGGGGTCTTGTTGCGTAGTATGTAACAGATATAAAGATTCCGGGGGTAACGTGGACTGACTGGAAGCAGACACCCCCGGTCTGGTGTGAACAAGGTGCTAAGACTCCAGAAAGGCCCGGAAGCTGCCGTGTCTGTCGAGAAGGCTGCCTTGGGCTCGATGCCAGATTGGTTTCCCGCTGCAAACTGTCCTCTGTCGCTGACATGGTCACATCTGCCCCCGGGGAATCTTTAGGGAAAGGCTGGGAGTACTAAAGAGACAGCAGTGAGTGCATTCAATTTACTTACAAACTGTTTTTAGCGTCTGCTTGCTTAGAAGCACACGTGGGGGTGCAGAACCCTGGCTGGCTTTCACGGTCATCTGGTAACCCAGCGGTAGGCAGGGCACCGGGGCCTTTACCGGGCTCTCGCTACTGAGGCTCATTATCTACCAAAAAGGCACATGAAACTGGGGGCTGCCAAAATGGCTTAATTCCGTTTGGGGGAGAAAAAAAGATTTTTGCACAAATACAGAGGGCTTCCTGCTAGATGCAAGATGTATCTGTGGATACAAGGCAGAAAGTGAAGTCCCCGTTTTAAAAGTTCCGTTACGAGAGACTCATCTCACACAAACTGCCTCCATCTGGAATGCATCTGACTTCTCCACAAACAGACCGGGGCTAACCGTGAACGATTATTTTCCTAAGGGTAACGCTCTCCTCAAAGAATCCCCTTTAATACGGACCATGTGCTCGCAACTTGGAAAGAAAAAGATCATCTTCAGGAAATGATTCGTCTCTATCAGATCAAAGAGATGGAAACAAATGGACTCTAAAAGCTGATGGGAGTTTGTAGTTTCAAGCATTTTCACCGCAAATAACGACTCGGCGCAATTCCCCTGTCCACCCGCCGTTTCCGCGACTTGTCGCTCCTCCGGCGGGACGCGGGGCGCCGCCCCCGCCTGTCCTGGCCACACAGCCGTCCCTTCATGGATCTCAGACGGCCCACGCGTCCAGCCTCGGGGCCCGCGTGTTCCCAGAGGGCCCGGCGCACGTGGTCACCAGTGCCCGGCACACGTGGTCACCAGTGCCCGGAGGTTGAAGGCCCGGATGCAGGGGAGCCTGAGGAGGCCAGGGGCTCGGATACGCCCCCGGGGCCTGGAAGAGCGGGCGGCACCTAGTAGGCCGCCGCAGCCTAACCGAGCCCATTCCGTAACCACGAGACGCCCACTACGTACGCGCACGTGCGAGGCGCCGTGCCAGGAACGAAGTATCGCGAGAACAGGCTGACGTCCTTCCGCGAGACTCCGTGTGCTTCCGCGTGCTCCCTCACGACACACAGCGGCCGCCCACAGACGCCGAGGAGCGCGGTGAGGCAGGTGGCGAGAACGCTGTGTGGCAGCGATGGCCGAACAACCCGATCAGGTGCTCGGGAGACACACAGATGGGCAACCGTGGACAGACCGGGAGTACGTTCTGGAAGAGCGACCCACAGGGCTCACTCCAGTCTGGACACCAGCCACGAGGCAAGGCGGAGTCCGGGAGGATTTTCGTCGTTGCGTTTCACGCTCCCGCAGCTGGGAGGTTTGATGGCACCGTAGAGTGACAGAAGACCGAAGGAGCACATTCTGAATAGAAAAGGTTCCATTTGGAACACGTTAAAGCTGCGAAAACCACGAAGACCGCCAAACGGTGCCGCCAGGCGGCACCACAGAGCCTGGCAAAGGGCAGGAGCTCAGTAATGAGCCGAAGTGCACGAGATGGAAATTCCGGAACATGTGATTAAAAGACGGGCCTACACGGGGCCGCCCGCTGACGCCGCGAGAAGCAAAGCGTTGGCGGCGGCAGCGCCCACAGAAACCTTCACAGGGAGGCTTCCACTTAGCTGAGCTCCCGACAGCCCGTGCGGCCACTCACTCCGCTATTTTTTTATGGAACCACTAAAATCAACTACTTTTGTAGCTTGGTACGGTTAACGCCTTTGGATAGTTTAGTAGCTGGCTATGCTATTTCTCTGAAAAATCCTATAAATATCAGTAAGAAGTTGACTTCCTAAGAATTACAGCCCAAAGTCAACTATTTTATTTTTATTTTTTTAAATGTTTACTGGGGGCGCCTGGGTGGCGCAGTCGGTTAAGCGTCCGACTTCAGCCAGGTCACGATCTCGCGGTCCGTGAGTTCGAGCCCCGCGTCAGGCTCTGGGCTGATGGCTCGGAGCCTGGAGCCTGTTTCCGATTCTGTGTCTCCCTCTCTCTCTGCCCCTCCCCCGTTCATGCTCTGTCTCTCTCTGTCCCAAAAATAAATAAAAAACGTTGAAAAAAAAAAAATGTTTACTGAAATAGCGCCTGAGTGGGGAGGTGCAGAAAAGAGGGAGACAGAGGATCCGAAGCGCACCCTGTGCCGTCAGCAGAGCCCAAAGCGGGGCTCCAACCCACAAATCGGGAGATCATGACCTGAGCCGAAATCAGTCACTCAACCAAGTCAACAATTTAAAGACATTTTTGTTTCTCAGCTGAACTAGCTATGTGTAGGAACACTGCCTTAATGAAAAATATTTTAAAAGATAAGCTTTAAAAAAAATTTTTTTTAAGTTTATTTATTTTTGACACAGAGAATCTGAAGCAGGCTCTGCACCCGCAGCACAGGGCCCCATGCGGGGCTCGAACTCACAAACCATGAGATCATGACCTGAAACCGAGAACTGGATACTTAACTGAGCCACCCAGGCGCCCCAGGAGATTAGCTTTTAATAGAATAGGCAGAATAAGACCTTTGGGAGGTGGAACTCTAGCTCAAACAGGGTTTATTGAGGATTTAGACTGGGTAGGTATTCTTGCTGGCAGGATCTTGCTAGAAAACAACCTAAGAAGTTCTTCCTGCCAGTAGGATAGGATGTAAAACAAGTTCCTACCAGAATTATTTACATGCACTTTCAGAACAGGATGCGTAAATAATAAGCTTTAAGGAGACTTGTGTATAGTAATTACTTTGCAAATAAATTTTGACAAGTGATTACTTTGATTCAGACTCTAATTAAAAAGACATTTTTAAGGTATATTTATTTCTGAGAGAGAGACAGAGGACAAGCAGGGGAGGGGCAGAGAGAGAGGAAGATACAGAATCCAAAACCAGGGTCCAGACTCCAAGCTGTCACAGAGCTTGATTCAGGGCTCGAACTCATGAACCGTGAGATCATAACCTGAGCCAAAGTTGGGATGCTTAACCGACTGAGCCACCCAAGTGCCCTGATTCAGACTCTAATTTCAAGAAACAAGCTGGAGCAGGATTTTTCAACCTCAACATAATGGACATTTGGGGCTTGATAATTCTTTGTCATGGGGTCCGTCCTGTACACTGTTGGATGTTTAGCAGCATCCCTGGCCTCTACCCATCACCGAAACCAAACAACCAAAAATGCCTCCGGGCACTACCAAATGTCCCCTGAGGGTCTCCAATTGAGAACCACTAATCCAGAGTATTGCAAATTACAGATTATAACCTGCCTTTGTCAATACGGAAATCTCTCTAATGATGTATGTGCGGCAGCCAACCTCTGAGATGGCCTCAGTAACCCCCAACCTCCAGTACCGCTGTCATTGCGCAGTCCCCTCCCACGCTGTATCAGGGTTGGTCTCTGTGGCCAGCAAACTACATCAGAGCGTTGGCCCATGACTTCTAAGATGGGAAAGAACACTGTGTGGCTTCTGTCTTGCTCTCTTGGATCATCTGCTCTTGGGGACCACCAGCTGCCATGTCATGAGCACATATCCCTATAGAGAGGTCTTTGAGGTGAGGAATGCCTTGGAGGAACTAAGGCCTCTTGCCAAAAGCTACCCGGGTAATCTGGAAGAAGAGCCTCCGGCCTCATCAAGCTTCACGTGACCGCAGCCCTCACCAACAGCACCTTCGTGGCACCTTCATGAGAGATGCCAAGTCAGAACCACCCATCACATGGAAGCGGAGATGATCCAGGTTTCAAGTCACCAGGGTTAGGGTAAGTTGTTACACAGCAACAGGTAACTAATACGGAATCATATTTCCACATGTCCCAAACGTACAAACGCTGGCAGGCACATGGGTCCTTACTGCTTAGTAACACACTCACTATAGTCTTTACCAAAGGACCGGATGGCAGCAATTTATCTTTTTTTTTTTTTTAGGTTTTTATGGATTTGAGAGAGAGAGAGAGCGCGCGAGACAAAGCAGGGGAGGGGCAGAGAGGGGGCGGGGGGTGAGGGAGAGAGAGAATCCCAAACAGGCTCCATGCCATCAGTGCAGAGCCCGACATGGTGCTTGAATTCATGAACCACGAGATCATGGCCTGAGCCGAGATCACGTCAGATGCTCAACCAAGTGAGTCACCCTGGTGCCCCAATAATTTCTTTTCCAGGCAAAGATGAGACAAACAGGCACAAAACAGTTTCTCCTGAATTTAAAGTGTGGCTTGGGGCAGGGGAAATCAGAAAAGACTGGTAACTTGATTTATGTAGTAAAACAAAGCATTTTCCACTAAGAAATCCTTGTAAATCTGCATGGAGATCCACATACCAAAGCTGGTAGCTCACTGTGTCTTCTATCCCGTGATACAACCGCTAAACGCAGGGCTTTCAGGAGGAAGAATTGAAGATTTAAATGTGGCTCAGGCTCAGTGCTGATGACCCAGGGGATGATAAAACCCTATAAGTGAACCTCAGCTTCCCCAGATCTTTTACAAACCCCAAAGTCACAGCTATGCTTTCTCCTGACACAGCCGTATTTGTTACTCCACTCTGTCCATAAAAAGCTAAAATAATGACCTAATGAACTTGGATGAAGCGATTATCTTACTGGGAATAAACAATACTCCAAACAAATAGGTTCCTATTTCCTCCATAATGTGGAAAGCCTCTCGCACTCGAACTACCTCTTTGGGTGCCATGGGCTGAGTCGTGTCCCATCTCAAATTCTTTAAAAAAAAAAACTTTTTTTAATGTTTATTTATTTTTGAGAGAGACAGAGGATGAACGGGGGAGGGGCAGAGAGAAAGGGAAAGACAGAATTTGAAGCAGGTTCCAGGCTCTGAGCTGTAAGTACAGAGCCCGACATGGGGTTCAAACCCAAGAACTGCGAGATCGTGACCTGAGCCAAAGTTGGATGCTTAACTGAATGAGCCACCCAGGTGCCCCCCCACTGCCTCAGAACAGGACTATATTTGGAGAGAGGGTTTTTACAAAGATAATTAAGTTAAAATGAGGTCACTGGGGCCCTAGTCCCACACGACTGGTGTCCTCACAAGAAAAGAACAGGACACAGATGCACACAGAAGACGGACCACGTGGACACCGGGAGATAGCCATCTATAAGCCACAGAGAGGGACCCCAGAAGAAACCAACCTTGCCACACCTTAACCCTGGACCTCCAGCCTCTAAAAGAAAATCAAGGCAGTCCTACCAACTCATACAGAGGGTTAGCTAGCTACCTTCGGGCTCAATGGGTCCTCTGTGATTCCATATCTGGCTGCTTCCACTAATCACACAACCCAGGCCGTCAGAAAATCAACATGAACGCCAGGACTTCACATTATACTCAGAGTAGAACAGTATGTCACCGTGATACTAGATTCCCCCAGATTATCCATGAAGGAGTCATTAGTAAAGTCTCTTTTGATGTGGCCTTGAATTGTACAAATACTTCTAGGATGGGAGGAGGGAGGAAAAACATAGAATTAACTCTAATGATTTAAGTAGAAATAACTGTAATTGAAGACCCTCTCCAATCTGTGGAAAATGGTTAACTGAATCTTGAGGACTATAATTCAAGGCAAGGAGTTTACAGCAGGCACGCCCATTTTGCTGGATATGATTTTAGAGAAGATTTGGCACTGACACGTCAATAGGGCGTAGCTGGACAGGGGACATACCGCTTAGGAGAACAGCCTCATGCAAACGGTCACAGCTGGTCAAACGGAGGAAGAGGGGAGAGCTTTCCAGGAATTAAGAAAGCCCTATTTTCATAGAGGAGTATTTTTATAGAGAAGTAATTTTGAGAGAGAAGTAATCGTATTGTCGCATTCTTCTCACATCCATATCCCCGGAGAAACAGCAAGTATGAAAAGGACAGCTGACTACACTGAATGCCAACGTGGTTTGTGGAGCGTTTACGTTCCCGGTACTGTGCTAAGTACTCCACATGCATCCTCATGTAAGCTCTGTGCCTGCTCGGCAACACGTATTGTAGACCATCCCCAAAGACGAAGAAGTTCCGAGAGGCTACCTGATCATCTACCCGTACAATACACAATTACATATGCAAATACAGGATTACAGTTACTTTCACATTTTTTCCTTTTTAAAATGCAAAACTACTAGAAGATTGCAAATTACATGTGACTAATCACGTTTCTACAGGACTGTATCATTCTGTACCACATCCTTTATTAGCCTCTCCCTAAAATCTAGGAAGACAAGTACTCTCTTTGCTGGATCACAGTAGACATTTCACTAAAAATCTGAGAAATTATAAGTTTCGGGTGCTTTTAAACTTACAAAACGAGATGAGTTATCATTTTTCACGGTCTTCGCGTTTCCGAATGATTCCAGGATTGGATTCGCTTGTAAGAGCTGCCGTTCGAGTTCCCCCTAAAAGACATTACACGTATGCGCGCGCACACACACACACACACACACACACACAAAAATAAAAGCAGATTAGGTTAATCTAACATCTTGACTCCAATCCTGGGGTGGGGGTAGAGTGGACAAAACAAAAAACTTCCTCTCTTCCTCAGTATTTTCATTCTGTTTGCCATCTCGTAACCTTTGTGGCTTTATTCTCAGTCATATTAGGCTCTGCTAAAGGGAAAAACAGCATGTATAAAGTGATCGGAAGGGGAAGAAAAAGTCACATTAAACAGCAGACCAATTTGAGGGCAGGGCATGTAAATTAGGCAGAGAATTTTGAAAAGAAAACAAACTGGTTTTCATGAAATGAAATTCAGCTTGACACTTCAATTAAGGACATATTAATACTTACACTTCTGTTTATTTTTATACTGCCTTGCTCCAATGACTGAAGGCAGACAATTCTAATAACCACTATCCTAGTGGTGGATGTGTCATTTTTCCAAGGGTTGCACATGATACCCTAATGATGCCGACAGGATGATGTCCTCACTGACACTTTCAGGGAGGATGGAGATGGGGATGCTGCTGACTTTTGCTCAAATTTAGAAACGCTTACTACAGAGTATGTGATAGAATATAGGCTTTATGCAGTGTCTTTACTTATGTGCAAATTCGGCTAGGAAATAGGTTCCACAAACAAAAGATGTAAGTATATTAATATGTGCTTTAATCATGACACACAATAAGAAGCTGCATGAGAAAGCAAGATGCTATTTCTGGCCACGGAAAGCACAAAAAGCACTACGTTCCTGGAACGTAATTTTAGAGTGTATCATAGGAACTTTGATACATCTGCTTTTTCCGAACACAAAGCTTACCCCTGTATTTTAAAATACCACAGTCAGTATTCTAGACCTAAAGACGGGATGTCAAACCACTAGCAAATGTGATTCTCTGAGCAGAGGGAGAAAAGAATCCTCCTGCAAGGATCTTAACTACCGGCCAGTTGCTATGTGAGCGTTGCATGATGAGATCCAAAAAGAACAAATATAACGCCATACATGGAGTTGGCGTTTAACTCTGGAATTGGACTCCTTCGCTCCGTTACGAGGGTGGGAAAGTACTCTGGAGGCACAGGACCCAGTGAGATACGCTCCCCCCACAGGTCTGCCCTCCAGCACTGGTCTGAACTGCCCAGATCTTCACAGGTGTTGAGTGCAGTCTGCAATGGTGTTCAACTGAAACCAGGCAGGAACCAGTCCCGTTAAGACCTGCGGGATGAACTTCCTTTCCTGGCATTTGATAATATGCTCCCTGTAGCGTTAGTCTCCCAGGTTATGGACTTCACATTTCTGCTGTAAAGCTTCCTAAACATTATAGGCTTCCCAGGGTTCTTAAACGTGGTATCCCGGCAACCATTTTTAACAACTGAGAGGCATCATTAAGGGGCATCGTTCTGTAATTTAACAAGTGCCCTTCCCCTGGTCAGCAGTCGCCCACATCACTGTGCCCACAGCTGGCATCTTGCAAAGCCCTGGGTGTACGAGCTCTGCAAAAATCAGGCTCTAGAATGCTTCTTGCCTCACTCAGCCTGTGATCAGAATGTAGAAACCGTCAGAAAAACACTGAATTTTCCTAAGTGGGGCACTACCTTTGCACTGAAGATCTATTGCTACTTAGATCTAGGAACTAGACAGAATATAGATTCCTTAGAATTACACACTATCATCCCGCCAAATCCTAATAAAAATAATTTCAGTGACATTTCACCTTTCAAATGTTTTCCTAACTTGGAGGTAAAGTATTTGCATATCCCATTTTAATACTCCCTAGATGTGGCTACAAGGAGTCTTTTCTCTGTGTGTGAGTGCATGTGGGTGTGCTCATGTGTGTGATTTACGGATTCCATCCTTTCTCCTGCTGGCTTTTAATAAACTGGCTGTATCCCCTGAACCTAGCTCAGTGTCAGGTCAAAAGGATGCTCCGGGAGTGTTTGCTGAATGACTGTGGCATCAGAGGTCCCGAAATATTCTAGCAGCATTCGGGAGGGGATGGTGCTGAGCCAAAGTTGGCAGGAAGAATCGGGTGAAGGGTCTGCACTGTCTCCATAGAACCTGCCGACTGGGCCGCTTCTGTGTCTCTGCTGTTGGGGTCACTATGTTATTAGCAGGGTTGTGGTATTACTTTTCTCCTAATGGGCTGGTGACATCAATGGGACCAAGCAAAGCTCTCAGTAATTCCTCAATGAATCACAAAAAGCTTGAACACAAAACTGTCATCGTAAAGCACACAAAAAGGGTCTTAAATTAAGAAATTACCGCTGAATTTGATCATTTCTGTGCTGTGCAATTTCACATTTTGATTAAATGGCGCTAACCTCTCTCAACCAAATTATGAAGCCGGTTATAAACCATCAGGGGACAGTGACTAAGTGCTAACCCTTCCACCAGAATTGGAGAAGCAGTGGCCCTGGTTTCGATTATTCTATATGATAATGAGAAAGGCCTTTGGGAATGTAGGGGAAACTAATCAGCATTAGCTACTGAAATTGTTTTTACAGTTTTAAGTATTTAGAATTAATTCTATGATGCTTTAAAGGTCTACCAATCATGATGAAAACTATACCCTTCTGTTTATTATATGGTATATTAATATCTACCTATGATATGATAGAGGAGGAGTTTGAAGTTGGTAAAAAAAAAAAAAAAATAGAGAGCCCTTTGAAAACTCTAGTTGAGCCAGCAAGGCTGGGGTCGTGCTGGGCTTTGCGGGCCTGACTGGGTACAGATGTAGGTGTCCCAGGGCCCACAAGAGGGCTGAACATGGGTGGCAACAGCTCGACGTCACGCTGAGAACCAGACTTCGTCTCAACTGGCAGGCTCGACTTTCTGCACTTGGGCCTGCTGTCACCATCCTCTCAGTTTGAGGCCGTTCAGAGCAGCAGACAGGAAGTCATCTGGAAGCTGCCATCCAGAGGTGGGGGACTCGCTAGTTGGAGGGGCAGGCGGGCTGGCCTGGAGGGGTCCTTCTTCGGGGACGGTTAGGTTTTAGAAATCACTGACTGGTGTTTAACTCTGCCCTAGATACAGGCTCTGGCGTAGCACTGAACGCTGTGCCAGCTTGAGGGTAACAGCGACCTATGGTGAGGGAGCCCAGCACACAGACTGCCTCCAGCTGGCTGGGCACAAAGCCAAGTAGGATTTGAACTTGGTCATAAAAAGTGTATCCAAAGCTTGCAGGTAAACACTTCACGTTTACTGCTTAACCGCTGTGGCCCGAATTCTAAAAAGTGGTTTCTATTCCTATTTCCACAATAATGATTAAGTTTTAAAGGTAAGCACAAAAGCCTGCCCGGATGGCTGAAACAGACATGGACATGTGCTGGCGAGGAGATGGGGGCACCCTCATGCACTGCTGGTGGGAATGGAGGGCGGTTCCTTCAAGCGTTAAACCGAATACTACGGTAACCCAGCTGGCCCACACCCAGGTGCCTGGCCAAGAGAATGGGAGACACAGGTCCACACAAACGCTACGCACAAATGTTCCTGGGGCATTGTCCAAGATGGCCCCCAAGTGGAAACAATCCAAAATGTCTGCCAACAGATGGATGGATAAACACAGTGGGACCTACCTACCGTAAGGGAATACTGTTCGGCCAAGGAGAGGGATGGAGTATTTGTACACGCTACGACACGGATAAACCGTGCAAACATCATGCAAAGGGAAAGGATGCCAGGATTCGGTTCATGTATCCTATGCATGACAGACAGATTCGCAGAGACAGAAAGTATGTTGATGATTTCTGGGGACTGGGAGGAAATGGAAGGTGATTCCAAATGGCTTTCTTTTTGGGGGGATGAAAACGCGCTCAAGTTGACTGCAGGGATAACTGTGTAACTCAGTGCAGTGAAAACAACAACGCCGAACTGTATGAATGTGTGAAGTTTATGGCGTGTGAATTAAATTTTGATGAAGCTGTTAAAAAAAACAAGGAATGAGCAGAGAGAGAGAGACAAATAAAGGACTCCTCAAATCAGGAGCCTCGAAACGCCTTCCCCTCCCTTGTTCTTACAACACATACTGTGTCTAGTGACAAAAGGCTAGAAATGTATACAAATGGTTCCTGGGTGCCTAAGTTTTGCCTGTAACGTTCAATGTAAATTCACAAACCAGGGATGTCAAACCAAATGAAACACCTTGCAAAGTACAGACTGCTTGCTGGCAGTCATTCTCAAAATGGGGTGAGGGGGTCCCCGGGAAGGGGGAGCGACTGTGGGCAAAGAAGTCATTTCTCGACGGGACCCTCTGCAGGGTCACTGCCGCCCACCAGCATCTCCTAGTCCTCAAGTGGGCTGGGAGGAAAAACCGAGGACCAGTGTTCTTCTCAGTCTTCTAGAAACACAAGCACAGCCCCCACTGGACTAGACTACTATTACAATAAACATGGGAAAAGCAGCCCCAGAGATCTGTGCAGAGTGAGTTCATGCAGCAGGACATGCAAATCAATGACGGAGGGAGGGAGGCATGGCCAGAGAAGCTGTCGCTGCCCGTCTTTGGGAAAACGTGCCCCCTGTCGATGGAGCCGACCCAAAGTACAGTCCAGGGGTAGGCATGCTACTCACACAACAGCGATCCATTCTGTGGTTTAAAATGACATCGAAACAAAATGTTAACAGTAATGGTGTACGGATTCCATGGTGGAATTTGGAAAACCCCGATCTGTACAGTAGTTATTTAATGCTAATTCACTAGTGACCCAAGTGCACATTAACAGGTCATTTTAGCGAGTACCTCAAAGACACAGAGAAAAGCTAATTTCTGGTCTAGAGGTTCCTTCTGTAGTCGGCAAAAGAGCCTTTAAATGTCCTCTAGGACAACAGTGATTCCGTGAACCCTTCCTATTTGTACGAATGATCTGCTCTCTACAGCTGAAGGAGAAGACAGAACGTCATAGGGCCTTAGTCAGCACAGCTTTGCTGTCTGAGAACATCTTGAGAATTTTTAGGAGGGTTTCTGAAAATCTTATCTATAGGACTATTCCTATAGACACTTAAGAATTTCTTTATATTAGTAAGTCATTTCTAGAACATTATCCTTTCCTGCTTCGTATTAGCTCTGTTTCATTGTCTTGTGGCAGACAGCCAGACCGAAGCCATCCAGTGCCAGGGAAAGGGTCAAGTCCAGGACAGATGTCCCTCTCCTCCAGGGTAGCAGGAAAGGCTCTGTCTATGGCTGTGCTCTGTGGAGCCTGAAGGGGGGAGCATTCGATAACCAGTAAGAATAACACTCCTCCACCACTTGCCCTGGATAAACAAAGGATAACTTTACATATATCAACAAGGCCCTCAGCTTAAAATACATACGGGCCATAAAAAACTTTATTAGAAATGTGTAAATCCAAAAAGGTACAACTTTAGAGTTGCAGCCCCAAACTCAAAAATTTAACGTATGGCCCAAAGCGAGGCTTCTGTGTATTTAAAGAAAAATTGAAATCGTTCCATCTGGCATTTGACACACGAAACCCTGAGGGTTCAAGGCTTCATCAGCAGGTGATTCAATGTCATGATAAAAAGGGTAAAGAAATATTCAAACTCGTCTCGAAAACACATTTAAAGCCAAAGGGCATGCTGCTGCTCGCAAAAGATGATGTCTCTAAGCAACACATTTTCAAAATCAAATTTTCTTTTTTGCGGTAAATTTCACTCACAACTCCCGGTATTTGTTTCTAATAGAGACTCGATCTAGAGACAGAAATTAGCGCAAACATTCAAGACTAAGAAGCATAAACAAAAGCACTTGCCTGATGCTTCACTGGTTTTGGCGATTCCTGCTGTTTGTTACAAACAGATAAACGCAAACGTTAGCGAGTCTGGGCCTTTCCCTAAGCGGTGAGCCACATCTAAAGCACCACGTGACCGTCCATCTCAGAGCTGTGACAGCGGATCTGGCTGGCGTTCCTCAGGGATCAGCTGCCACTTGGGCAGATTCAGGATCACTGACCCCCTTTTATTTGTACCCCTTTTCTATCATCGACTGCCCCCAAATTTCCATCCTCGTCTCAAGCTTCTATGGCCAGTGGCAACAGCCTGTGTCCATGCTCAGAAAAGACAGCTAAAGACCCTTGAGGACCATCTTTTGGTGGAAATAGGCAATCTTCAAAACACTGCTCTTCGATCGTTAACCATTCCTCCCAAAGCTTTGCAAGAAATCAGGCTTCAAGCCGGAATCGTAATTCTGGTTGGCCTGTTAGAAAACCTAGGTACTACAATTCCCTCCTGAGCAGAGGAAGTTTCTGGGTGGGAGCCGTGGAGACAAGGGGGTGGTCAGTTCCAGCAGGACACTGAGTACCTGTGCTTCCTTATTCTGGTTTCTGCAATCGTAAAAGAATAAACCGAGGCATTAAATGAACAACGGAACGAAAACTTACAGGAATATTATGGTCCTTCCGTCCTTTGTGCGAAGAAGCGACATGAGCAAGGTACTGAATGACTTTCTTAGTATTTTCTGTCTTCCCAGCACCTGATTCACCCCTGAAAGAAACAGTAACACAGGCTGTCTTAAAGAAAGCAGGGCGTCCACCTTCCAAAGTTGTAATTAACAAAATTAAACGGAGTTGGAACAAGAATTGGTAGGAAATAAAGGGGATGTAGGATAAAAACCGATCGGCAGAAGTCAGAAAATTGTTATTATTTTTAAATGATATTAAATTACCACACACTTTTTCCACCCCCTGGAGATGCCATTGAGACACAGGGAAATGTTCAGAGTGCTGTGTTTGTTTTTTTTTTCAAGGAGTTTGGGGGTTCCACCAGAGAAGCAGCATTTATCGTAAGAGGTCATGAAAACATTCCTCAGCACCAGAAACCCATCCACCGCTGGGGATTTAATCTGAAGGAGCTGAAGACCTCTGGGCTGCCCCTTGCTGCTCAGGTCCAGGCAAGGTTTTCTCGCTCTTCCCCCAAAGGAGCGCACGAGTGTTCCTACAGCCACAGCACCTTGTACATATTTTGTCACATCTCCTCAGCCACCTGCCGGCCTCGCATCCTGGGCTCCTGGGGCAAAGGGCAGGACCCCGTGCATGTGTGTCTGTTTACTGTGCATTTGTGTTTATTCGTGTTAGTTTTTTTTAATCCACGGAACCTCGTGCAGTGCTGACCCACAGCCGCTATGCAAGGTGTAGAGACAGTGAACGAACACCGTGAATTAATTTTGTGATGAACCGGGACAGATGCCACCACTTTGTATGCTTTACATTTTAAAACAAGGCTGGCACGTTTCAAAGGCTGCTTTTGATTTCTACTCAAGTACTGATCTTGAAATTCAGGGAAGCTTCTGGACACACAGTGCTACCTGAGTTCTGGACTTCCTGTTCAAATATCAAAGGGTCCCTAAGATCGGATCAAAGTAAACCTATCTTCACAATCGATAAAAATCTCAATTTGGATTGAAGTAGAAATTTTGGGGGCGCCTGGTGGCTAGGTTGGTTAAGCATCCCTACTCTTGATATCAGCTCAGGTCATGATTTCACGGTTTGTGAGTTCGAGACCCATGTTGGGTTCTCCACTGACAGTGTGGAGCCTGCTTGGGATTTTCTCACTCCCTCTCTCTGGCCTTCCCCTGCTCATGTTCTTTCTCTCTCTCAAAATAAAAAAATTAAACTCTAAAAACACACACACACCCCAAAAAGCCCCAGTGATTCTTAAATCACTGGTAAACTGTATAAAAAGATAAATAAAACAAAAAATTTCATTATCTAATTAGATGTAAAAAAAAAAAAAAGCCTCAGGGGGAAAAAAAACAAAAAAAGAAAAAACCAGGGCACCTGGGGGGCTCAGTCGGTTAAGTATCTGACTTGTGGTTTCAGCTCAGGTCATGATCTCACGGTTGATGAATTTGAGCCCCACACTGGGCTTTAAGCTGACAGCGTGGAACCTGCTTGGGATCCTTTCTCTCTCTTCTCTCTCCCTCTCTCTGCCCTTCCCCTGCTCTCTCTCAAAATAAACAAACTTAAAAAAAAACCCTCCTGAAACCCCAAAATGTTAATACACACATGGCCGACTAATAATCCTCTAAACCCGTTGTACCCAACCCAAGCCTTGGAAGTCTAATTTTTCTAACAAGCTCCGACCCTTTCTGGAAAGTGTGCTCTGAATTGCACTATTTTTGTCCACAACTTAAGTATGTCAGTGGGTTTACTGGCTGCATTATTTTCTCTGCACCCAGACACCTACAATCTCAACTGAAGAGGCTCTGGGTAAAGGGAGCCCCACTGACCAACTAGTTGTATGGCTTTGAGGAAGGAAACGGTCTCCTCCGGGCCTCCATGCCACCATTTGTAAAGTGGAGGAACTGGGAGCACCGGGGGGTCTCGGTTGGTTAAACGCCCCAACTTAGGCTTGGGTCATAATCTCACAGTTTGTAGGTTCGAGCCCCACGTCGGGCTCTGCGCTGATAGTGTGGAGTCTGCTTGGGATTCTCTCTGTCTGTCCTTCCCCTGCTCTCACTTTCTCTCTCAAAATAAATACACTTAAAAAAAAAAAATCAAGTTGTCTCTGAAGTTTATTCTTTCAGATAAACTTCAGATAATTGTTTTGTCACACCTCACTCATTTCTTGCCCAATAAATAAAAAAACAAGAGACAGAATTTTGAATTAAGTAACATTAACATACTTTTTTTTTTTTAATGGGAAAAGGTGTTCTGTCTCTCGGGTAAATTTTGTGTTTTCTATGCTCGCAACTATCAAGGACTGTGTTGGTCTTCTACATTTTTGAAATCCTGGTGCCCAGCACAGTAGGGGCTCCGTAAATACCAATGAATAAATGAATACAGGTCCTGCACATGTTTTAAGTTTATTCCTAGCCTCCCTTTTATATTTTTTATTCCTGCTATTAACGTCCTTTACCTTCTACCTGGCTACCGCTGGCACCTGGATAAGGTAATACATTTTAATTCACTCATTCAATAAATACAAATCAACCCCTGTGTACTGGGCATTCTTCTTCTTTTTTTTTTAATTGTTTTTTTTTTTTTTTTTTTAATTTTTTTTTTCAACATTTTTTTATTTATTTTTTTTGGGACAGAGAGAGACAGAGCATGAACGGGGGAGGGGCAGAGAGAGAGGGAGACACAGAATCGGAAACAGGCTCCAGGCTCCGAGCCATCAGCCCAGAGCCTGACGCGGGGCTCGAACTCACGGACCGCGAGATCGTGACCTGGCTGAAGTCGGACGCTTAACCAACTGCGCCACCCAGGCGCCCCAATTGTTTTTTTTTTTTACATTTTTAATTTAATTTTGATGGAGAGACAGAGCACAAGTGGGGGAGGAGGAGAGAGAGAGGGAGACACAGAATCCGAAGCAGGCTCCAGGCTCCAAGCTGTCAGCACAGAGCCCGACACGGGGCTCAAACTCACAAACCTCAAGATCATGACCTGAGCCGAAGTCGGACGCTTAACCGACTGAGCCACCCAGGCTAGGCATTCTTCTAAGGGCAAGAGCTAGAGCGGTGAACAAAGTCTGCGTCCTCGGGGAGCTCAAGTTCAGGGGCAAAGACGTAAAATAAACCACAAAAAAACAAATAAGAGAAGCGTAAGACATGAGGGACGCCATGAGGGCAACAAGGAGGCAGCTGGGGTTGGGGAGGAGGCAGAGAGGAGCAGAGGACACTTTCCTGGAGACTCAATGGTTGGGGGAGCCTCCAAAATGGGGGAGAACAGACCAGTGAAATCCGGGGGCGCCATGTTTGGGGCGGGGGGATGGAGACCCAAACACAAAGGAGTATCTTTGCCAGGAACGGGGCTGGTGTAGGAGCTGAGGCAACCAGCGAGGCAGAGAACCGCGGGGGCTCCGGATGCAGCAGGGACGGGGGTCGGGGGGGTGCCCCAAGTCACGGCAAAGAATCTGGATTTTATTCAAGCACAATTGCTCAATAGCTAGGATAGTGGTTTTCTCTGTTTGGTTAACTTTGTTTAAAATACTTAGTGCTTCAAGGCTAATCATGATGCTGGCGGCTGTTTTCAAACAAATAACTTTTCTCTTACGCCCAGAAATGAGCCTCTCATTTAGAGTGATCATTACTTGTCTCGAAAATACTTATGATTGTTCCTTTTCAGCTAAGTCTTGCCTCTGTGGTTTCTCCACAAACTCCTCTCTATTGGACAGGCTTCGGTGTGTCCTTAAAGCATTTTGTTCCTTCCTGGTCACACTCCCCGGGCTGTGCCTCTCAACTGCTTATATAAACTCTGCCACATTTTTTCTACTTCGGGTCTAAGGTAACTCTGACATAGAAACTATCACTGCAAAGACGAATGTATTCCAATACCTCACTACTGAGTTCCCAAGAGGGGAGGTGGGGAACCTTCTATTCCCTGTCTTAAAATGTGGACAGTAGCGGGGCGCCTGGGAGGCTCACTCGGGTAAGCACTGGACTCTTGCTTTCAGCTCAGGTCACGATCTTGCGGTTCACGAGTTCAAGCCCCGCGTCGGGCTCCACGCTGACAGTGCGGAGCCTGCTTGGGATTCTTCCTCATTCTTTCTCTCCCTCTCTCTGCCCCTCCCCTGCTGTCTCTCTCTCTCAAAATAAATAGAATTAAAAAAATTTTCAAATGTGGACGGTAGCTTCTCACATGGAAGACTTGCTGTGAAGAAAAAATACAGTTCATCTAAGGCACATAACTTGTATCCCGTGAACATCACCCATTACTGTGCACCCTTCACCCACCGTTCACAAAGTACCTTGAGTTTCTGGACTCCGAATTATTTTATGACTCTATAACGCTAGCGTAATGGTTAAGAATGTGGCTTACGGTATGAAAATGACCTACCCTACGTTCAAATCCTGTCTACCCCTTTCTAGCTCCGGTTAAGTGCACGGAAGGAGCCTAGCGCTGCCCCGGCCGAAAGGGGTCTCCCTCAGTGGCAAGAGTGCTAACAGCAACGATGAAGACCAGGGTATCCACAGAAGTATGAAAAAGAGAAAAAAAGGAACCCGAATGTGTATGTGAAAGAGGAGGCAGGATCCACAGCACAGAATTCTTGGAAACAACTTTTTATAAAGGGGAACGAGCGGCACCTTTGTCCCGGCCAGAAGCGGAGGAATAAAAGCGGCTTGAACACAAGTGAAGATGTGACGGAAGTCAGAGGAGTCAGGAGAGTCCTCAGGGAGGAGAGCACAGAACACGACCTCAAAGAGCGAGGAGCACAGACACGAGGATCTGACCTCATTTCCACCCATGAACGGTATGTACCGACGAAGCAGCCCTACCCTGGAGATGCCACAGGCTTCGCTGCCGGCCCACGGGGTGCAAGTACGAGGCCAACGACACACGCGGCACAGCCAGGAGACTGCTGGGGGGAGGGGGGTGCCCTGTGTCCTGCGCAGGACATCGGGACACATAAGACCCGGGGTGCCTCTAGGCTGGAGGTGTTCGAGTGTTCTAGAGAGGTCTGTGGCTTTCACTGGCTTCTCAAAGAGGCGTGCCATCCAAAACACAATGTCAAAACCAACAGTACTGAGAAGCAGGGGGATGGACCACGAACACGTGATCCATTGTGGGTTCTTTCTTGGAGTTCCTTCTGGACCACGGATACATTTCTCCAGCGAGAGACTCCTCCCCCAGATCTTAACTGCTTCTGTGTTTATTCTCTCTGGATGTTTGTGACATCAAATCCAATCTAGTTTCAAAAACACCCTGTGCCTGAAATTCTTGCTTCAGATGACCTCCATCTGAAAACCAACAACACATGTACCTCCCCCCCCACCCCCCCACCGCCCACACACTAGCTGATGTTTTCCTGTAGTTCCAAAGCTCTGTTCTGTTAGAAAGCAGCTTATTAGCAAGAGCAGAGGTTTTATGGTCAAGAAGGGCTTGGGTTCGGGGTCCCTGGGTGGCTCAGTTGGTTAACCATCTGACTCTTGCTTTCGGCTCAGGTCATGATCTCATGGTTCATGAGTTCGAGCCCCACATCAGGCTCCGTGCTGACAGCTCAGAGTCTGCATGGGATTCTCTCTTTCTCTCTGCCCCTCCCTGGCTTGCTCTCTTTCTCAAAATAAATATACTTTAAAGAAAAAAAGGAAGAAGGGCTTGAGTTCAGGTCCTCCATCGCGCTAACACCAGGCAGGGTCAGCTGAGGATAACGGGACACGTAATTGGGGCTAACGGGGCTACTGCAAAGATTAATGGCGCTAACACTTGCAAAGAGGCTAGTGCCCTTTCCTGGCGTATTTGCCAAGAACATTTTAAACTTCCATTCACAAGCTGATTTGCATACTTCTTTCCCCCATAATTTAGCTCCCATTGAGATGCACCTACAATAATCCAAAACTCCCCACAGTTTTAAGACTTGAGCATTTCTAAGACAAAGGATCTTCTAAAGAGTGCACAAAGAGCACACTGTGGTCCAGAGAAGCTGGCTGTGGGGTCGTGGAGCTAGTTCACGGGAGACAAGAGAGAATACCAGACTTCCACTGCAACACAATGGCTTTTCAAGTGTATACCGCACTGTCGCCTTAGATGTGTGGGGGTTTTTTAATTTTTGTTTTTAAAGCAGTTTTAGACTTACAACAAAATTGAGAAAGGCAGAAATTTCCCATATACCCCTGTGCCCACACACACATAGTCCCCTCTATTATCAACATCACTGAAACGGGACATCGTAATCACCCAAAGTTCATAGTTTACGTTAAGGTTCACTCCACTCCAGGTGTTTGTGGTACATTCTATGGGTTTGAACAAACACGTGATGACTCGTACCTACTACTAGAATATCATGCAAAGGACGATCAAGTTCCTCTGTGCTCTGCCTGTAGTCATCGCCCCTCCCTTCCCACACCCCCGGCACCCGCTCATCTACTCACTGTCTCCATGCTTTTGCCTTTTCCAGAATGTCATATAGTTGGAACTTCTCGGAGTGGCTGCTTTCACTTACTAATACGCATCTGGGGTTCCTCGGTGTCTTTTTGTGGCTTGAGAGCTCATTTCTTTTTTAGTGCTGGATCACATTCCAGTGTCTGGATGGACCACTTTATCCATTCACCTGCTGGAGGGCATCCTGGTTGTGTCCTAGTTTGGGTGATTGTGTACGATGCAGGTTTTCGTGCAGACCTAAGTTTTATTCCGATGGGGAAACGCTAAGGCGTGTGCCCGGTGGATCCTGCTGAGTACGCCTGGCTTTGCAAGAAACCACCACACTGCCTTCCAAAGCTGCGCCGTTTCGCTTTCCCACCAGAGACGAATGACCGTTCCTGTCACTCCACGCCCTCGCCAGCATTTGGCGTTGTCGCCGCCACAGACTCTGGCCGTTCTAGCGGGTGTGTGCGGCTAGTATGTGACGTGGGGCATCTTTTCGTGCACTCCTTCGCCATCCACGTCATGTGCTGAGGTCTCTGCACCATTTTTTAATGAGGTTGTTTGTTTTCTTATTTTACATATTTCTGGTACATCTTGGGTAACAGTCCTTTACCCGACGTGCCTTTTGAAAATATTTTCTCCCAGTCTTTAGCTCACGTTTTCATTCTCTTGACGTTGTCCTTTCGAGAGCAGAAGCTTCTTTAATATTAATGAAGTCCAGCTTATTGTTCCTTTCACGGGTCATGTCTTTAGTCTGAAGGACTAGACATGGGTCACGTCTTTAAATATCAGAAAAAGCATCACCAGAGCCAGGGGCCTCCACATTTCCTCCTGTCGTATACGAGTTTTATAGTTTGGGTTTTACGTTTAGGTCTATGATCCGTTTTCTAGTTCATTCTGCGAAGGGTGTAAAGGCTGTGTCTACATTTTTTTTTTCACATGTGGCTGTCCAGTTGTCCAGCACCGTTTATTAAAGGGCCTCTCTCTGCCCCATGATGTTACCTGCGAGCCTCTGTCAAAGATCAGTTGACTGAATTTTGGGGTTTTAGCTATTTAATCAATTCTACCAATTTGCTGATCTTAAATTCTTAACACAGGTTACTCCTAGGCAAGAACTAATTGTTTTAAATCTAGGCGGGCTCGGTCAGCACCACCTAGTGTATTTGTATAGGACACATGAAATTCCTTAACAGTAAGAAAAAAGTCAGGGTGCCTGGGTGGCTCAGTCGGTTAAGCGTTCGACTTCGGCTCAGGTCATGATCTCACAGTCTGTGGGTTCGAGCCCCACGTCGGGCTCTGTGCTGACAATTCAGAGCCTGGAGCCTGCTTCGGATTCTGTCTCCCCCTCTCTCTCTGCCCCTCCCCTGCTCTCAATGTGTGTGTGTGTGTGTCTCTCTCTCTCTAAAAGAAATAAATGTTAAAAAAAGTTATAAAAAAAAAAAAGTCTTTAGGAAAAAAAAAAAGAAAAAAGTCTCATCACATCCTGATGGAAGGCTAGTGTTGAGCAACCACAGTTTTATAATGGTTACGTTGCCAAATACACGTAAAAGGAGAAAAACTTGAGTTAACCAGCAGTTAGGAAGTCATAAATGTAAACAAATTACTCTCTAAAAACGGAGCTTAGAGGGCAGAATCATTTCCTCACTCACGTGGCTGCAGTGTGAATTTTAATTCTAATGAGAAGAGAGTCATGTTGATGAAACACTCTTGATAGGATCTCACCTCCAATTACGTGGGATCCAAGTACATGGCTTTCTCAGGATAAAGGAGACCCTGAGTGTCTTTACTACGGAACATGGCAGGACGTGAGAACAATGAGCACACGGGGGGTAGACGCTTAACTGGGAGCCCACAATGCCCGGCCTGAGTCCGCACAGAAAAAGGCTGGCCAGGTGGTTGTAGGCAGATGAGGCCAAAGGGGAAGTTAAGATGTTCATCCTTTTGGTGGAAAAGTAAGTTCAGAGTAAATGATTAAAACAGTAAAGGTTAAAGAGTGGCTATCAAACCACCTAGGTAGTAGATAAAAAAAAAAAATGTTGCTTCCACTTGTGTTTTTCTCTGGGATACTATGTACACAGAAGGACTCAATATAAAATAACTATTACGTAAAATTGACTAGTTACTCTCACGTAGGAAACTTAACCAGCTTGGCTGGGTGCTAAATTTGAAAGGATGCCAGTTACACGCCCTTGGACTTCTTTACGTGGTGGACACTCAAAGGCACCACAGAACATGCTACGGAACATCTCCTAGCCTCTCAGATCTGAGATACATTGTTTCCCATTTTTATATTTCTCAAGTCACAATGTAGCTTATAGTAGATATGAACAAGAAACGGGTTATTAAATATCACAACCAGTGGTATCCAAGAACAAAGGAAGCCTGAAAGAGGCTGAAAGAGGTGGGGGTGGGGATTTGCCAGGGAACTTTCTTCCAGGGCGACAGTAACGTTCTCCATCTTGACAGAGGTTCAGACGATACGAATAACTCAGCAGAAGCAGATTTAAGCCTCGTGTATTTCATCATGTGCAAATCATGTCTCCAAAGATAAAGATATAAATATTGGGCTTTAGTTAGCGTTACCTACACTGCGGTGTTTCAGGGGAAGTGTGCGGATATCTACACTTGAACTTGAGATAAATCAAAGGAAGGGACTGATAGCCCATCAAAGTGGCATAAAAATTGCTTTATTTCTAATCAGCAGCCACAGAAGGAAACAGGATCTAACCTTAAGCAGAGCCTCCTGAAAATACACCTGCCACTGACCATCATCCCAGGGAGTCTCTGGATTGGAAAAAGACAGACCAAGAAGTGCAAATTCAGCTGTTAGCATCATGAAGCCCGACAGAATCCTTCATGCTCTCTCCTTGAAGCCCTTGTCCTCCTTTTCCGTCAAGTTTAGTACAGAATATAGAAGTCTTTTCTCCTGTTACTCTACGGCCAATTAATTTGCAATCCCCGGGTGCTGGACGCGAGGTGGGAAAGGAAAAATCTCCTCTCAACACAAACAAGAAAATGGATTGATGCATGGACAGAAGGTTGAGCAGGTCAATGTATCACAGAATACAGTAAAATATTACTGGTAGAATCTAGGTGGTAGGTCTAGGATCCTGGATTCAAAATTCTTCCCATTTTGCTTTAGGTTTGGAAATATCCACAATAAGATGCTTGGAAAAGTTAGAAGAAAAGAGAAGGTACTTGCCGATGGCTACTCTGTGCTCAAGAAGAGAAAACCAGACTAGGAGCCTCAGCTCCTAAATCCAAACCTATTAATTGATGACAAACGAGTCTAAAATGATACTAATTACAAGTGCCCACAGAGGGCACGCTGGGTGACAAAAGTAAATTAGCGTTCGCCAAGCTTTCATTAAGTCTACAGCAGTCATCCCGAGTGTCTCCTGCTTCCAGACATTACACAAAGCCTCGTCAAACATGGTCATCCAAGCTCCCAAACCACCCAGTCAAGGAGGAGAGGTCTCGCACCTGGCTCCCTGCTTACTGTTCATGGGGTTGCCATCCCGACACTGCAGACAGACGACACACGGATTCTCTTCTTCGCTGGCCCACAAGCAGGCTGTAGCTCACCTCTCCTACACATCTGGTGGGGTTCCGATGCCTAGATTCCTGTGTGACTATTAACAGATGCTACACAATAGACAATCAGCCTGGTCTCTGTCTCCTGGTGAGTCCTTGGAAAGTCTCTGTCATTCATGGTGGGCCCAGAGAGCTTGTGCTAATGAGGTGACTCACGGTGTTCCAGGACGGGCACTGGCCATAATTGGAAGACCAAGCAAATGGTTATAACTTTGGGCATGTGAGCCATGTGAAACCAGCCCAACATCCTGGGAGGGGAGAGGGGCTGGAGACTGAATTCAATCGCATGGCCAACGATTCAATCAATCGTGCCTACTAATGAAACCCCAAAATTCTGGGCTCTAAAGCTTGGGTGAGCTTCCTGGTTGGGGATAAGCAATGACAACATGCTGGGGGGGGGGGGAAGCCAGAGGAGACGAAGATTTACATTGGGGACCTTCCAAGACTTCACCCTCGCGGTCTCTTCTCTTGGTTGGCTCTGATTTGTCATCCTAGTGAAGTCAAATCCAAGGGGGTAGCAACCCCCAAATATATAGCCAGCTGGTCAGAGGTACAGGTAGCCTGGGACCCCCTAAGGCTGGTGTCTGCAGTGAGGGCCCTGTGTGGGGGAGTGCACCCTGGGTAATCCGTGTCAAAATTGCATTGCGATGGATAACCGTTTTCTTTTTTTAAAGTTTTAAATTTATTTATTTTGAGAGAGAGAGAGAGAGCACACGAGCAGGGGAGGGGCAGAGAGAGAGAATCCCATGCAGACTCTGAGCTGTCAGCATGGAACCTGATGTGGGGCTCAAACTCACAAACCGTGCGGAATTTCTGAGCTAAAATTGAGAGTCGGACACTCACCCAGGTGCCCCTAAAGATTTTTTTTTAAGTGTATTTATTTATTTTGAGAGAGAGAGAGAGAGAGAGAGAGAGAGAGAGAGAAAGAGGCAGAGAGAGAATCCCAAGCAGGCTCTGTGCTGTCAGCGCAGAGCCTGACGTGGGGCTCAGTCTCACTAACTGTGAGAATCACAGAGTTGGCTGCTTAATCGACTGAGGCACCCAGGGGCCCCTGCAATGGATAATCTTTTTTTTTTTTTTTTAATTTTTTTTTTTTAATGTTTTTTATTTATTTTTGGGACAGAGAGAGACAGAGCATGAACGGGGGAGGGGCAGAGAGAGAGGGAGACACAGAATCCGAAACAGGCTCCAGGCTCCGAGCCATCAGCCCAGAGCCCGACGCGGGGCTCGAACTCACAGACCGCGAGATCGTGACCTGGCTGAAGTCGGACGCTTAACCGACTGCGCCACCCAGGCGCCCCCTGCAATGGATAATCTTTAAAAGACGCTTGCAGATCAGGTTCTAAGTAACTGGCTTTTTTGGAGAATACAAGCCAATGGAGGAAAAAAAAAAAAGCAAGAAAAGTGAGACTATTCCAAAATACTGAATTGAAGAGACCTAACTAACGCAAGGAGTGAGCCTCGACAGGATCATCGATTTTAAAAGTTACAAAAAATAGGTTGAGAAATAGCACAGAAAATCAAACACAGATTCTGCAGTAGACAGGATGGAACTGACGTTGGTCTAAGCGAGTTAGCGGTCTGCGGTCCCGTGGGAACACCCTCGTCCTTGGGAGACACCTGCTGAGGTATCTCAAGGTGTCAGGAGGTCTGCAACTGACTCATAAAATGGTTACTCATAAAAGTTGTTTGTGTGCGCAGAGAATTCAGAGTGAAAGGTATATAGCCATTTAAGGCATCGTTCTTTCCACTTTATAGGTTTGAATTTTTTAAACACAAAAACTGGCAGAAATGCATCAGCAAAAGTTTAAAAAAGGGAAAAAATGAAGGAAATGTGGTAAACATTTTAAAATCATTGAGGGGGGCCTGGGTGGCTCAGTTAGCTAAGCTTCCGACCTCAGCTCAGGTCATGATCTCATGGTCCGTGGGTTCGAGCCCCGCATCGGGCCCTGTGCTGACAGCTCAGAGCCTGGAGCCTGCTTCCGATTCTGTGTCTCCCTCTCTGTCTGCCCCTCCTCACTTACGCTCTGTCTCTCAAAAATAAACATTAAAAAAAAAAAAAATTAAGATCACTGAAGCTGGGTGATGGGTTCATGGGGGCAATACACCATTCTACATCCATAGGAGTTTTAAGTTTCAAAGTAAAATGCCTCTTAAAAATGATGCCAGAAAGGTTTTTTCCTTTGAAAACATATAGGATCACCAGTTCCTAAAAGTTCTTAATCTGTTCTTTAGTCCGTTGTCTTGGTTCCTCCTTCATTAAGAGATTTCATTCTTTTGTTTGAAATTTTACCTATTTCCTAAGTAGATACTATGTTCAGAACACCATGCCAGGTTCTCAGGGATTATTAAAAAGCAGTCACGGTAAGTCAGGGTTCCTACCTTAAAAAATTGCAAAACAAGATACACAGGACAGAAATAAGTAGACAAGAACTGCAGTATATACAAAAAACAGGGTCCGATGAGAGAAAAATCAATGTGGGTTGGACCTTACTGTGTAGGGGGGTTCCAATTTTGCATGTTCCTGCTTTTTTTTTTTTAAGTTCTTTTTTTATTTATTTGAGAGACAGAAAGTGAGAGCAGGGGAGGGGCAGAGAGAGAGAGAGAGAGAGAGAGAGAATCTGTGCTGTCAGTGCAGAGCCAGACTCAGGGGCTCGAACCCATGAACCGTAAGATCATGACCAGAGCTGAAATAACCGTCTGAGCCACTCAAGTGCCCCAATTTGGGCATGTTTCCTCTCTGGAGGGAAGGCACAGAAGTCAGCCAGGATCCACTAAAACGGGCCAGATATTAGGTGTGGGACCGGCTAGGACAAGACAGAAATGTCCAACAACGTGACTAGAAACGGGGGCCTGAGAGAAGGAGGGGACACTGTAAGATCTTGGGGCCTAGAGTCCTAAAAGCTGATGAGACAAGTAAGGACGCTGGGCGACGCATCCCGTCCACACAGGCACGAAGGTCAATTTTGCAGTATGTTGAGTTCAAGCTGCTATCCGTTCTCTACTTCACACCATACGCTGCGGTAACACCAAATCCTTGAAAACTGCCTGGTGCATTTCTCACCTGCCTTCCTCCACACCTGGAGGCTGCGCTGGACCACCCTGGTGCAGCCAGCACCGGGCTTCTTCAAGCCGCCGCCAGGGATCATGAGAAGGAACAGGGTCTAGAAACTAACCCGGTGGGCACCTGCCCACCTGAGCTAAGAATCCACCGGAAGCCAGTACGTACCAGCCGTGGCCACCGCCTGCAGAGACCCAAGTCCCCTCCCCCTTCTGCCACCCCGCCGCCCGCCCCCCAGAGACGGAGTCTAGGGGTTCACGCCCAAGACGTTGGCTCCTCTGGTCGCTTAGGTCTGCTCGCGCTTTCTCCTGCTCCCAAACCCCCTTATTTTCTGCTCCCCCCTTTCCTCTGCACACTCTGGGACCCCCATTCCAGAGGAAGCAAGTCACCCACACTGCCCACCTCTTCCTCGAGTGCTCTGCTGAGTGCTCTGCTCCCTCCTCCGGCTGGTTTCCTCAATGCCCTAGTTCCCCCCCCCCACCCCCCGCCATCCCCAACCACTCCCAGGCAGCCCTCTCAGGGGAGGACCACCCTGGTCTCCCCGCCCCCCCAACCCTGCCCCAGACCCACGTCTGGAAGAAAGTCAGTGGCATCCTCCTCACTTACCATGATGCTGTTTCCAGACAAAGCCCCCGCCCTGCCCCACCCCTCCTCTCTGAGGTCACAGCATCAGATTTATCTCCCCCAGTAAGGTCATTAAAAACAAAAACCTCCAGTCTTGTTTCAAAAAAGAAAGCACTCTTTATTCCCAAAAAACTGGGAGGGAGACGATCTTGGGACGAAGGACACCCTCTAGGTGAAATCATGCCGCGTTATGAATGGCTGGCGCTACACGCTCCATGATGTGTGCGTGTGACATCCCACGCCCCGGCCCCTGGGACCCCTCCTCCCTCCCCAGCTACTCACGCCTGTGGCCACACCGCCCGCCCTTCCTGTGCACACACCAGTATCCCGAACGTTAATCTTCGATCTCTCCGGACCCCAGCGCTCGCGCCCGACCGCTCTGCTTCCTCCCAGCTACCCCCTCCCCTGTGCCGCTGTCCCACTGTCCACGGAGGTAGCTTCTCCTGCCAATATTCTCGATTCTCTGGCTCCACTGGTCCCCACTGGCCGAACCGGCCATCTCTCCCCTTTTGACGGACTGGACCTGGTTCGAGTCCGGCGCTCTGCTGGTAGATGGTCCACAACAAGGGCCCCGACTGTCTCGCGCCTCGTTCTCTCTGCTCCCTGTCGTCTCCCACCCTGACTCTGGCCTGGGCCGCATGTCTCACATGGGAGTGGGAAGGCAGCACACAGGACGCAAGCAGGCACTTGAACAATGCGCCCATCTGCTACTCCCGGAACCTTGCCACCCCGTGAAAAGCCCGGGTCGGCCCGCTGGAGAACGAGAGGGGATGCAGAGGTAAGAGCAGAGCACTCGGCCACAAGCGCCACCCCCCCCCCCCCCCCCCCCCCACCGACATCTGCACAGGTGCAGGGCCAGCCCAGCTGGGCTGCTCGGCCTGACCCAGATCCACCCGGAGGAGCCCGACCCAGTTGCTGGGAAGGGTATTTTAAGCCGTCAAGTTTCAGGGTGGTTTGCTGTTCAGGAAAAGCTAACTTGTAGAACCCAAAGGCTAAGCCCCGCCAGGAGAAAACGTATGCAACCCACAGACCCGTGTCAGCTGCTCCGACCGCTGTCCCCGCATTAGATCCCGGACTTGCCGCTTCATAGAAGAGAAGCCGTCCGAGGAGAACCTCCTGGATTTCCAGCCCCCCAGGTCTCTCATCAGCATTTACTCTCTCGCACAGAGAACTCTCCACCGCTGACTTGCCCACCAGCCTTCACTCTGTTTCGGAGAGCAGGCCTACACCAGAGGCTTTCGGTTTTAACGTTTCCACTTCCCCATCATTCAAGTGCACCTGGCCCGGCCTCTCTCTTGGCCCTGGTCACACCCGATGCACCTGTCTCCGTGGGGCTCACTCTGCCCCCTCAGCCTTGCTGACCTCCGCCCGACCCCTGAATGTACTTTTCCTCAAGGCTCCACACCCGGCCTTCGCTCCCCTCCTTTTACAGGGCTGTGCGGATGGGTCAGGTCTCGGCGCCTGGAGCAGCCCTCTCCTGAGCTCCACATTCAGGTGCACAGCACAGCAAATGACCCCACTGAGGCTGTGAGGACCCTTTCACTAACTCCCCCTCCTCACTGAGCGGGTCTCCTTGCTCGGCTCCGGATGCGGTCACACCTCTGCCTGAGGTCACTGCCTCTCACCTGCAACTCCCAACAGCCTCCCCACCGGTCTTCCAGTCCATCTGCCATCCACACCGCAGCCAGTCCGGTCTTCCTAACAATCCTTTTCTAAGCAGATCTAATGGTGTCCTGCTGTGGATACGGCTTCGTCCAATTTCGACTCTCTAGCACTCAGCACACAAGGCCCACGACCGTCGGTAATGTTCACCGGGTAAAATGTCCAGTAGCCCAACAGGCGCACATATAAACTCAAGCCCGAAGTGTCACAGATCAACGCTGAGAAGCGTGGGAAAGGCCTGGTTTGACGGCCAGTGAACCCCCAATTTACACAACTCACATCATCTTAGTCTTAAAATGGTAACTGCCAAGGTTTACGTCAAATTCTTAAAATTACTACTCTGCACCCCCCACCCCCTCCCCCAATTGCTTTAGTTTCCAACAGAATCGAAAACAAGTCCAAACGTTTGAAATTTACTTACGTGCAAAGAATTGACTGGTCCTCACGATCTAGAAAACAAAACAAAACAAACAAAAAAAAGAAAGTGACCATTTGCCTGGTGTTTTAAACACTTGATACAATAACGTTGCAGTAACGGCCCACAGAGTTATTAGTAACTCTGCTCCTGCCCCGCTGCTTCCCCAACCCTTACAGGGCCCTAAATCCAGTCACCCTTATTTTGCCTTACAAGGCCAGATCTTTGGGGGGAGGGGTGGGGGGGGGGTGGGAATAACAGCCCGGCTTCGGAGGCTTTATGTGCCTAATCAACCTTGACGCTCAAGCCGTGTGCATAACGGCTTCACCTGGGGAACCTTATAAAAAACGTGTCCCCCAGGGCCCCTCCCTTACGGGATCATTTTCAGGGGGTTGGGATTGAAATTCCCTGTTTCAGTAAGTTGCCCAGGTGACTCCGATGGCAGGGTGAGGTTTCAGAAAGGCTTCGAGAACACTCACAACTAGGGAGGAATCGTTATTAGAAAGAGAGAGAAAAAAATCAAACCCTGAGTGGGGAAGGCTGAAGGTGGACAGACATCTAAATGAAGCGTAACCAGCGTCTCAGGTCGCGATGGTATAGGCAGCAAAAATAACAAAACAACGTACAGCAGAAGCAGAATCGCACATGACGTTAAAGTGACGAACGACCTAAATCTTTTCGAATGAGAAGGTGACATTCAAACCCACAGCGAGGGGCGCCTGGGTGGCTCAGTCGGTTAAGCGTCCGACTTCGGCTCAGGTCACGATCTCGCGGTATGTGAGTTCGAGCCCCGCGTCGGGCTCTGTGCTGACTGCTCAGAGCCTGGAGCCTGTTTCAGATTCTGTGTCTCCCTCTCTCTCTGACCCTCCCCCGTTCGTGCTCTGTCTCTCTCTGTCTCAAAAATAAATAAACGTTAAAAAAAAAAAAAAAATTTAAAAACCCACAGCGAGCCCACGGACAGGCCCCCTCCCGGCCCCCCAGTGTGGGATGTATGATTTCTAATCATTTATGCGCGTGGATATCCATTTTTGCAGATGAGAAAATGCTCCTGGAGGGGGTCAGTAATCCACCCAGGTCCCGCAGCCGCTGAGGGGTGACGACCCGGGCCTGTGCTCGCAGGGACCGGCCCAGGTGGATCTTTCGTCACTCCTATGCAGAGGCTGCTCGCCCTTGGGTGGCTACATCAGGACCCAATAAGGGTCTCACAGTAGTTCAGGCACAGACAGCATTTTTTTTTTTTTTTAAGGTAGTCTTCACGCCCAGCGTGGGGCTTGAACTCACGACCCTGAGACCAAGACCTGAGCTAACATCAAGAGTCAGCTGCTTAACCCACAAGCCCCCCCAGGCACCCCCCGCCGGCATAAGTAGCTTTTGTCGAAGAGAAATGTCACGGTATTATTAAAATAAACTAACCCATTCATACACTCTGTGTATAAACTGAGTTCTACAAAGAGCGTGTTACTGCCCAGTGCCTCAAGTCTCACTGAACTGGGAACGGCCCCTGACCACCGCCCTATCCCTCCCTCCGGCTGCGCAGGCCACATTCACAGGACGAGGCTGACCCCTGCCTCCTTTACTGGTCTGCTCTCGCAGGGGTCATGACATGCCCTTCCTTCCACGCGCTGCCCCAGGCGCACGGCCAACGTGTGTCCCCACGTGTCGTTCCGTGCTGAGCTCAGTTGGGGCCCCTCTGGTTCCTCGATGCGTCCTCCTTTCAACCAGCCATATTCTGGAGTTAGACACACGATACCGCCAGTGCCTGCCCATGAGGCGGTGCTGCGTGAGATCCGGCTCGCTTCCCTATGCCAGCATCTTCGGTGGCTCAAAGTCAGTGCCGGGTGCCGCCCTGGGCTCTGCAAGCTTGTGCCCTGGTTCCCACTCTGCCGCGAACTGACTCCGCATCTATAAATGCGCCACTGATGCCCTGCTCTTCCCGCGTTCTTCACCCATGCGGCTAGGTTTTTAACAAATCCGTATTTATTCATTGTAAATAGGAACCCTCAGAGCCCTAAATTCTCCAGGTCTGAGCAACTTCCAGAGAATCCCACCACACCAAGTTTCTTACGGCTTTTCTGAAGCAGTGCACACATACAAAAACTAACCAAAACTCAACTGCCTCCGAATTAATTCAGGACGGCTCACTTCGGGCATCTGTACACACTTGCTATCGTTGTTCGAAACCGGAGACCCTCACAACCACCACCTACTGTTCCAATCTGCCCCGTACTTCATTTCCTGTGCTTCTCACCACCGCAGCCCAAGCCAGCTCAGCTCGCCAGACTTCTCTGTCCTCAATGTTCGTCTGTCTGGTCTTGTGCTGGCTCTGTGCCTCAGTTTCCCCATCCGTGCAGTAAGGGGTTGGGCTTGATCACCTCTAAGATGCTCGCCAGCCGTGATCCGACCATGCCTCCCTTCTGCCTCACTGAATCCTCCTCACCCTGCCGACTAAAGAACTATAACAATGTACGACGACCTCGATCTCTAAACACCTGTAAATGTAACCAGAGCCTGAACTGATATTTGAGGGAAACCATTTCGCTTTCAAAAATGCATCCAGCCTCCTAAAGACTATGGAGTCCTTTCCTAGCTCAGTGTTTCCCAAAGCACCTCCCAAGAATCACACATGGAGGTACTCGGTGAATCCATACTGAGTTAAATCATAATACAACAGCAGAAGTGGTTTCCGATCAATGACC
Organism: Neofelis nebulosa; assembly: GCF_028018385.1. Lineage (NCBI taxonomy): Eukaryota > Metazoa > Chordata > Mammalia > Carnivora > Felidae > Neofelis > Neofelis nebulosa. Next base: position 3,342,200 of record NC_080797.1, read on the forward strand.
TCAGCTCCTACCTTAAAAAACTAGACGAGAGCAAATCAAATTCAAATTAGAAAGAAGAACGGAAATGGGAAAGAACAGAAATCAATGAAATGGGGAACAGGAAAAAGAAGAAAAAAAATGTAACCAGATTCTGGTTATTTGAAAAAAATCATACAATTGATAAACTTCCAGCCAAAATGATCAGGAAAAAGACACAAATTGCCAAAGTCTAGAATAAGACAGAGAACAGCTACCTAGGATCCCACAGACACAGTCTGAGAACTAAGATAAAAAAAGGAACTTTTTAAAAAGACATAAACCACTAAAGCTCATTTCAGAAGAACGAATAACCTGATTGGCCCCATATCTGTTAAAGAACTTGATCTTGGGGCGCCTGGGTGGCGCAGTCGGTTAAGCGTCCGACTTCGGCCAGGTCACGATCTCGCGGTCCGTGAGTTCGAGCCCCGCGTCAGGCTCTGGGCTGATGGCTCGGAGCCTGGAGCCTGTTCCGATTCTGTGTCTCCCTCTCTCTCTGCCCCTCCCCCGTTCATGCTCTGTCTCTCTCTGTCCCAAAAATAAATAAAAAATGTTGAAAAAAAATTAAAAAAAAAAAAAAAAAAAAAAAAAGAACTTGATCTTGTGGAACTAATATTAACGTTACATGTCAATTACACCTCAGGTAAAAATAAATTGAATGTGTAATTAAAAGCCTTCCTGCAAAGAAAACGTATTTCACTAGTGAATTCCACACAACATTTAAGGGGAAAAATAACCATACCAAACTTTTCAGAAAATTCAAGAGGAAGAAACCTCTCCCTCCCAATCCATTCTCAGAGACAAGCCCGACTCTGACGCTACAGCTACAGAGACGTTACAATACAAGAAAATGACACACAAATCTCTGTCATCAGCAAGGGCACAGAAATTCTCAACAACACGTGAGCAGATCAAATCCAACGACACAAAGGGGGTACACACATGAGAAGCAGGTGACCTTCATCCTGGCCACGCAGGGTTAGTTCAGCACCCAAAGGCCAATGATCTAACTTACCTTATCTACAGACTACAGAATATCTGAATAGATGTAGAAAATGCATTTGACAAAACTCAACATTCACTCGTGTTAAAAGAAGAAGAAAAAAAAACCGAGCAAACTAGGAATACAAAAGAATTTCATGAACAAAAAATGTGTACATGAACACCATCCTTCATGGTGAAAAGGTGAAAGGTGTGGCCGAGACCAGGAACAAGGCAAGGATGTCTGTTGTCGCCACACCTACTGAACATTATTACAAGGCAAGAAAATAAACCCAAAGCCTAAGATATGAAGGAGGACACAGCAATGTCTCTATCTGCAGAAGACATGCTGGTCTACACAGAAAAATCCCAAAGAATCTACCAAAAATACCTTCCAGAAGAAGTGAGCTTTACAATATTGCAAAATACGTCAATACGTGTATTTAAAAAAATATCTCTTACATCAACAGCGTGCCATTGGAAACGTTAATTTTCAGTTCCCTTTAACACTAGAAAGCATGAAGCACTTACGTTGCGGTCTGTGTTTTACTTAGATACAAATCTGACAAGAACGGGAAGTTGAGATTTTTGAAATCAAGTTTATGTCCAAGAACTCTGCCATTCATTCATTCATTCATTCAGCCAGTGTTTCTTGAGCAACTACTCTGTGCCAGACCCACTCTGCATTTTATTGGCACAGTGTCCCCTAGAATCCAAACTTAGGAAGAAAGGTAAGCTCTCCTCTGGTTCTTTGCATTAAAGACACAAACTCTGACCAGTAATTATGATTACCAATCTCTTCATGGGCCCCCGTGGTTATTTGGAGGTTTTGCTCACAGTGGTAACTGAAAACCTACATGGACCAGGACTGGTAGGCAGTGTAAGCTATTACTCGACTACCCGAGTGCAAGCCCAGCCCCACGGAGCTGTGCGGTACATCAGCGTGTAGCCCCTACCTACAGAACGGAATGTGATAGGGTTGTTGACAGGTGTTTTGTTTTGTTTTGTTTTGTTTTGTTTTGTTTTGAACAACTTCCAGTTGTTATGTAGCCAAAACTATCAACTAATTCTTTCTGCTTTTCACGTGGAATTTCATGACTGTGGATGCGAATGTGTCACACTGCCTTGGCTTTGAATCCTAGTTCATAACCCCTTACGACCGACATTTTTTTGGGTCGAGTTTTTAACTGTTTGGTGCCCCAGTAAAACAGGGACAGCAACTCTGTTTACTTTATAGGATGGTTGTGGTAGGTTATGTCATGCACATGAAACATCCCGCCAGTGCCTGGCACACAGGAAGAGTCAATAAATGTTCACTCCAGCACTAATGAGGATAGCGGTAATGACACGGTATGCTGGTAAGCCACGTCTTCCTTGTTCTATCCGCACAGGGCTGGTCTGGCAACCCGGTCGTGGGACATGATTCGCATTTAATCACTGTTAACTATTTCATTCGATTCAATTTTTCCAATCGACCTGTCAAGATAATTTCAAAAACTCTCTCTTTTCGTCAAATGTATTTATTTTCCCTGCAAAGTTTCACGTCATCTACAAATTTCACGGCATGCGTCCTGCATGCTGATAAGAATGTTGCAACATTTTTAAACGGCCTTTAGTGCACACCCTGACAAACCTGGACAACCTCAGCTAGTCACCAGCACCCCACGGGCACCTTTGCCACGAACAGCCCTGGGGACGTCACGTTTGTGACACTCTGGAACGCTGTGTGGCGGTCCTGATGCTCGTTAACACCGTCCACTGTGCTTTTCCTTCCCGCTAAGCGAAAGGTATGTGGCGTGTATTGTCACGTTGTTCCTAGACTGTCAACAATAGATTCTAGAACCCTCCCTGGCAGGTACGTGAAGCTCAGAGGTCTGAAGCCTCTGCCCCTTTTTCAGAGTTGGAACTGCCCTCCGGAAACCCCCCTTTTCTAGACGATACTTCAGAGACCAGAGGGTCAGCCACGTCAACTGTGAGAACGTACTTGTCTGGATGCGGAAATATGGATTCAACTGGAGAAGGAGTGTCCTGTCTCCAATGGCTTCTCCCATATGAGGCAGAGCGTGCTCATTCATACAAACGCTTTTCTGCATAAAAAGATTCTTCTTCGTAGAGGCACAGAACCAAAACCAAAGAAGCTGGCCATTGTCTCTCCGCGGTCTGCAAGCCCCCCCAGCGGTAGCCATTTTCTTAGTATCCTCTGGCTCTGAAACTAAGAACTAATATTAAATCTCATCTTTTCTCGGCCTAAACGGATTCTGGAGAGTCACTCTTCTAGCTTTGAAGTCCTTCCTGTTTGCCTCCAGGGACCTGGTACATAAGCGTCCCAATGAAACGTGAAAGCGGGGGCTGGGCGCTATACCTGACGAACGCCTTCCCGCTACCCTTCAGACCCAGCCCCCAAGGCGTGCAATGCAGTGACAGGTGGACAGATCACACCCCGGTTCCTGAAGATCACGGAACTACTTTTTTTTTTTTTTCAAAGTTTTTTTAATGTTTTATTTATTTTTAAGACAGAGAGAGACAGAGCATGAATGGGGATGGGGTAGAGAGAGGGAGACACCAGAATCCGAAGCAGGCTCCAGGCTCCAAGCTGTGAGCACAGAGCCCGATGCGGGGCTCAAACCCACGAACCGTGAGATCGTGACCTGAGCCGAAGTTGGACACTCAACTGACTGAGCCACCCAGGCGCCCCACAGAACTATTTTATAAGAGCCGATAGAGTTTATCGTACTTTGCCGAGTTTATTTTGTAAAAGATGAAACGAGAGGGAGCGTTATTACAGGAGAGCTCACAGAGCACTAGGAGGTCCCGTGTTCAATGCTGTCTTTTTGAGCAATAAGAGGGAAATGCGTTCAAAATGGCCACGTTCTGGTTTTCAGGAAAATGTCCCTCCGTACACCGTTGTGTCTAAAGCCAGGATTCAAAGGGATGACTCTTCAAATTTATACTTCATCCTAAGCCCAAAAGGAAGCCACTGCGATCCACCAACCGGCCCAGTGCTTTCTAACTTCTGTTGTCCCCTCTTCTACGTATTTACGACAGAAATATTATATGACCTTTTGCTCCCCAATGAAGCCTCTACCTTTTCCATCATCCCTCCTGTGGCTCTTCCTGTGGGTGCTAAAACCCAGTCCAAGAGAGTTCTGGTTATCCCGGTTTGTGATGGACAGCAAACGTATATAAAAACTAGATGCTTTTTAACGAAAAAAATTAATGTGAACTAATTATGAAACAACAGTCATACTTACCTACTTCTTCTAGAAAAGGGCCACACTGCCCATTGCCATCTTAAAAATTCCTAATTCAGGGGCGCCTGGGTGGCTCAGTCGGTTAAGCATCCTACTCTTGATTTCAGCTCAGGTCATGATCTCACAGTTCACGAGATCGAGACCCACGTCAGGCTCTGTGCTGACACTGCAGAGCCTGCTTGGGATTCTCTCTGCCCCTCTCCTCCGTTCATGCTCTTTCTCTCTCACTCTCTCAAAATAAATCAATTAATTAAAAAAAAATTTTACGGGTGCCTGGTGGCTCAGTCGGTTGAGCGTCTGACTCTTTAGCTCGGGTCATGATCTTAGTTTGTGGGATCGAGCCCCACGTCAGGCTCTGCGCTGACAGTGTGGAGCCCGCTTGGGATTCTGTCTCTCCCTCTCTCTCTGCCCCTCCCCGTGCTCTCTCTCAAAATAAACATATTAGAAAAAAAAAAAAAAAAGACTTCGTAATTCCTCCACAATAAACACTTAACTACGTTTCAAGATTGTTTAAGCTTAAAGCCCTTTGAGACACAAACACAACTCACATGTAAGAAACTGAGTATTTAGAACTCTAACCCTCCCAGTTACCTTGAAGCATGCATCTATAAGCAGATTCAGAGATAGCGTAGATGTGTGGAGGCATCTCATGGCGTTTCTTCCCTCTGTACATTTCAATGATATTCTCAGAGTAGATTGGAAGATTCTTGTAAGGGTTTATGACTACACAGAAGAGTCCAGAATAAGTCTAGAAGAAAAATAAAATACAGCGTTAAAAAAAAAAAACCAAAAACAATCCCTGAATATATCACACAGCCAGAGACCATACAGTAATCTGAACAGGAGCCTTCATCCCTAGAGTAATTAATCTCTTCTCCTAATTAAATCTAGCCGAGGATATACGATTCCAAACCACAGGCAGTTCTCCCACAGATCATTTGTTAAGGGGCACTCTTCTGGACTCAATTCCTTCATCTGTAAAATGGCCATAACAACATATGCTTCCCAACCTCACAGGGCTACCAGCGAAAGGCTCAAGCAGCCCATGATTCATGTTTTCGGGGCGATTTTCCGAGTGTGCATGGTACGAAAAGGTCAGTAATCTAGTTCCAGATTCCACACTGCAGCTAATCACTTAGGAAATGCCATGTGTTAAGTTTGGGTGCAGAATCAAAGAAGAATACCCACAATTACCTGAAAACGTGGTTGTTAAAGAGATTTGCAAAATCATAAAACTTCTCTAAGTATTTTGCTGTGGAAAACAGCGTTTGTTTTGTGAAAGATTATTTATGTTAACTTGTTGTCCACTTACTTTTTTTTTAATGTTTATCCATTTTTGAGAGAGAGACAGAGCGTGAATGGGGGAGGGTCAGAGAGAAGGAGACACAGAATCCGAAGCAGGCTCCAGGCTCCGAGCTGTCAGCACAGAGCCCGACGCGGGGCTCGAACTCACAAGTCGTGAGATCATGACCTGAGCTGAAGCCGGACGCTCAACCGACTGAGCCCCCCAGGCATGCCTGTCGTACACTTATTTTAAATGAATTTATTTAAATAAATACATGGCTTACTGTTTTTAAGTGAATTGATACATATTTTTAAAATTTATTTTAATTTCAAATACAGTAAGTACCGATAAATATAAACTACACAAACACAAAAGGACACAAAAGGGTCCTCAATTTATTTTATTTTTCTTAATGTTTTTATTTATTTATGAGACAGTGTGCAAGCAGGGGAGGGGCAGAGACAGAGGGGGACAGAGGATGTGAAGCAGGGTCCAGGCTCCAAGCCATCAGCACAGAGCCCGACGCAGGGCTCAAAAACTCACGAGCCGTGAGATCATGACCTGAGCAGAAGTCCAACGCTTCACCGACTGAGCCACCCAGGCACCCTCTCAATTTTTTTTTCAAAGGCTTTGTTTTTAAATCATCTCTACACCCAGCATGGGGCTCGAACTTATGACCCCAAGATCAAGAGTCACATGCTTCACCCCCTGCGCCAGCCAGGCGCCCCGTGGGTCCTCAACAATTTTTAAGAGCCATTAGTCTAGAAGACATGAACCCTTCTTGGCCAGCATATTCACCATTATTAGAACCGATACTAGGAACACTTTTGATTTGGGGGTTTTCTTAATTCGCTAAGAATGATTTCTAAGAAGAGTGTACAAAACTGACCATGGGGGTCAGGGAAGAACAGAACCGCCAGGCTGCTGCCAGGCGCCCCAGTCCTCCAAGGACCGAGGCATCTGGAAGTGGCAGTCCGTGGCACTGTGATGCAGGCCTTTTTTGTTTTTTAGTATTTTTGATGTTTATTTAGTTTTGAGAGAGAGAAAGACGGACAGAGCAGGAGCGGGGGAGGGACAGAGAGAGAGGGAGACACAGAACCCGAAGCAGGCTCCAGGCTCCGAGCCGTCAGCACAGGGCCCGACGCGGGGCTCGAACCTGCAAACCACGAGTTCACGACCTGAGCCGGAAGTCAGATGTTTAACCGACTGAGCCACCCAAGCGCCCCGCAGGCCTTTTAATGAAGGTGATCTGGGGGACTGAGTCCACAGGCAAGAGGACACTACAAAGGCCGGGGCTGATGGCGTTCAGCTGCGTGGCCCGCTCTCCGGGGACCCTAAAGGGTGTCTCAGCAACAGCTGTGTCTGTGAAGGCGGAAACCTTGGCAGCTGCCGCCAGAAGGCACCCTCGAGACGGCTCTAGGCGCACACTGCAGTGACCAGTGCTAAGGCGGGGACAGGAGCCTGCTGGAAGGAGGGCAGTGGTCAGGTCAGAACCTCATCTCAGGCTGTGCCCCCCACAGCTTTCCTAAGTCACAACCGGAGGTGCGGGTGTGGGCAGAGAGGAGGCAGAGGCGAAAGGCTCTGCCCCAAGTTCACGGCTAGGAGCTGTTGGCCTTACTTCTGAGCTGGCCAGAGGGACATCGCCCCTGTCTGCCTGAGGCCAGAGAAGGCGCCTGCCCCCTCCCTCGATGGCCACTCGGGCCTTCTGACTGTCGCCTCTCTCGTCCGGGCAGCTCAGGTCCCAGACAAGCCTGGCTGGCTCCTGTATACAGACAGGTGAACAAATCCTAACTATACATCTCAATGATTTTTTTAAAAAATGTTTACTTATTTCAGTAATCTCTACACCCATCCTGGCGCTTAAACTCATGATGCCCAGATCAAATCAAAAGTCACAGACACTCTTCCGACTGAGCCAGCCGGGCGCCCCTCGATGAATTTTTATATACACCCCACTTTTCCATTCAAAAATTAGATCGGAGTCTATCATGAAGCTACGGATTCTACACTTCACTTTTATAAGAGGTAAATTATAGGCCGACCACAAAGAAAACAAAACAAATAAATGCAAGAAAGTTCAAACACGGAAATTCAGTTTAACATCCCATAACCACGTATGGCGTGGTAACAGATCCTAACAGCGACATTTAACTCAGAAATAATTCCCACATATGTGTCTCCCATGCGGTGGGTGCTTTTCTGAGGACTCAGGATCACAAAATGACTCAGTCTCACAAGTATGAGTACGTCATCTAAAAACAAGGTTAAATAATCATCAGTACCCTGTGCTTGCCAGAGAGGGGGAGTAAAAAAAAATGTTTATGTGGGAACATCATTCAATTTAAGTGCTTGAAGAGCTGACTTTGAACTCTCTGGAAATGAGCTCCAATTCCAGGATCCTGTAGAAATGATAACGGAAGCGATGCTGTGTTACTTTTATCTTCTGCGGGGCACGTGGCAGGAGGGCAATATGCTGTTAAAATCCTGTCTCTCTGACTCCAAAGTTCCAATTAGACCTCATTCAGTGTGTGAACAGGCACACGAGACATTTTACGCCTTCAAGAAACACACAACTCCAGGTAGGAAGACAACAGACTAAACACACACGTGAGACACTAAAAAGAGAGCGGTAAGAAAAGAGAAGGAGAAAGATGAACACGATTATAAATGGGACAGAAACTCTGCAGCCGCACACGCAACCAACCCCAGGCCCCGAAAGTCAAGGCCATCTGGTCAGAAACTGCAAAACGAGGTACAAAATTCAGACTAAATGGTCTCTGATGTCCTTTTAAAAACTAGTTAAAGGGCAAAAGGAGGGATAAAGAAGTTGCCATGAAAATAGGGGGAGCCGGGCGCCCGGGTGGCTCAGCCAGGTCATGATCTCACGGTTCAAGAGACTGAGCCCTGCGTCAGGCTCTGTGCTGATGGCGAGGAGCCTGCTTGGGACTCTCTCTCTTCCTCTCTCTGCCCCTCCCCCACTTGCTCTCTCTCCCCTCTCTCAAAATAAATAAATAGACTTAAAGTGCATGAAACTTAGTGGCAGGATATAGGCAAGGCACAGTGAACAGCTCGGCCTCGCCGAGCACGGAACGTGCACGGTGGGAGCTCAGAAGGGCGGACTCAACCGCTTAGATTCTGCCCGCACAGGCGATCAGGTACCAGAGGTTCAGGGGAGAAGAGCGACGGAAGGGAAGGAGCATGTTTGTAAAAGGATCGATCGGGTAGCCCCACGGAAAAGAGACCGGAGGGCAAGAGGTGAGGAGCGGGGAGTGGAGACTACTACTGTCCCAGTCCCAGCACAGTGCCGGGGCTCAGATGAGAGGGAAGAGGTGGGTCACGAGAGAGCTGGGGGGAGGGAGACTCCATGGCGCTCAACAGGTCTGCACATAAAGACCACCAAAGATGTGAGCTAACAGCCCCAGCGTTCAACCGATGTACATACAGGAAGAACAGTCTGATATGTGGGGGAGATCATGAATCCCCTCTGAGCGTACGGAGCTTGGGCGATGCTGAATGGGATGTGCTACGGCAGGCGTGCCCGGGAGAGCGCCCAGGGAGAGCTGGACAAGCCAAGAGAACATTCTGAAGCACTGTGAAGGCCTGACGGACGTCTGTGCGGCCTCCGACACACCAGCTTCTGTTATACACCTTCCTCAGAGCGACAGGCAAAAACACCTGCACAAGAAACCTGCCGTTCTGTAGACACGCTGCCCTGCTTTACGCCTCCAGGCTTCTGCACACGCAGCTCTCTCTGCCCGGAAAGCCCACCATCCAACAGGAATGCGCGCGCACGTTCTTTCAAGGTTCCAAGGACTGGGCAGCCAGGAAATGAGGCAGTGAGGACGTCAGGGCCAGGGCGCAGAGCAGAAGCAGGACCGAACGGGGGTCTCACCCATGCCGCTCCCCCCCTGCAGCTCGCAGAGGGCATCAGGCCACCACCCGAAGGAGAGTTCACCCACACCATCTGCAAACACTGCACCCACAGAAATTCGCACGCGTGTTTGAAACGATGAACCCGAAACCCTATGCGAGGAGGAAAGCATCATCATCCAGAGGCTTCAGAGAGAGGATGTGCCTACGGAAATTGCCTACAAAATCAGCTAAAAGGAAGCTTTAGGAAACAGATTTACAGGTGCAGCAGAATGTAATAGAACAGGGACTCCACCAAATGGAACAGAAATGCACAAGGAAAGGAGACGTGGCTGAGGCCGGCAAGGAACAGCTGTAAGCAGTCCTCTGACATGGAAGCCCAAAACCCCGCAGTGGAGAAAGTAAAGAGCAGAACGGATATCAGGAAATAAGCGATCCAGTGGGCACATCTACTCTGAGAGCGCTTCCTCTTAGAGAACAGGACAAGAGGTACAATAACAAAAGAAGGCACAAGGGTAAAAACACTAGAATAATCATTATTGCTTCTTTGGGGGAAGAAAGGCCAAAATTCTGTTAAAAAAGGACAATCGTCGAAAACAAACTGGTTGCTAAACCCTTAGGTGAATGGCAGACAAGGACACTCCCCATACACACCTCCGCCGAACAAAACCCCAGACCCCGGGCTGACTCACTTGTCAATCTCAACACCACAGATAGAGACGAGCGGGCATTAAGCATGTCCTGAATCCACATCTGATCAAGCCTCTGGACGCAAATGCAATCAACAAAATCCAGACTATGGGAGGTTCTACAGAACGGACTCTTGTTTCTTCAACTAAAAGAGGGGAGACGGACCGATCAGGAGAGACAGAACAACTACTTAGCATATAGTGACCGTCTCTGGACCCTGAAGTGACTAGACCAACTGCAATAAACATTTATGAGACCTAAGGGCAGTGTGAACGTGAGCAAATGATGACACAGAATTATTAAGTCCTGCTCACGCAGACGGTAGTTACAAATCCCAAAATCGGTGGCTGAGGACCAGAAGGCTGAGCAGAGTGAAATCTTGAGCAGCATGCAAGGTCAGGAGCACAGAACTAGGAGCCTGCCCCCTGGGAGGAGGGGAAACGTCCCAGGCTTTCACCTGAGCCCCTGATCCATGATGAGCTACGCGTGCTAGACCCGTTCGCCTACCCGCCTGCCCAGAGCAGGACTCTAGACACAGCTCAATGTCATTGCCTCCGCGCTTCTTTCCGTACAATCACGGGCACATGAGACACCTACAATCCAGCATAACATCTGCACCCCTGTGAGTCTGTTTGCATCGCCTCGTATTGTTACCTTGGACAGTGGTATGTTCCAGTGATTAAAAAACGTGATCGAGAATTCTGCCAGAGAATCGGGAACCATTAAAAGAAAAGCCATAAAAAAAAAACCATAAAAAAACAAACATAAAAAGCCTTTAAAAAATCATAAAAAGAAAACCCAAATGAAAAATGCAACATAAAGTAATGGAAATTAGCAATTCACCGGGTGTGTTTAAAGGCAATTTAGATACAGATGAAGAAAGAATTAGTTCTTCCACACTTTAGCAGAAGCAAATATCTGAGCTAAGCACGGGGGTGCGGGGCGGGAGATGGGGATTAAAATACAGAAGGATGGGAAGGCTGCATGGGGCGTGGTGACAAGGTTGGACTCAGTGGCACAAGAGTGCTAGCAGGAGGAAAGGGACCGCGGGGCAGAAGTGGTCTTGGAAGGGGCAATGGCTGAGAATTTTCCAAAACCAACCAAAGCCATCAAGGCACAGAAGAAAATGCTCCAAGCTCCACGCCTGATACAGAGACGCAAACTTCACCTAAGCACCTCGGAGTGAGTGTGCTGGAAACCAAAGACAAAGAGAAAATTTTAGGAACCGCCAGTGCAAAGAAGCACAGATTAGCGTCAAAGGTACGAGAGCGAAACCGCAGGCTGGGTTCTCAACGGCACACAGCGCGGTGGGAAAATCGCCACCAGCTCTGGACTCTAAATCCGGGGGGGGAAGAAACGTGAGAAATGAAGGAGGAGGGGCACCTGGCTGGCCAGGCCAATGGAGCATGTGACTCTTGATCTCGGGGTTGTGAGTTCGGGCCCCATGCTGGGCGTGGAGCTTACTTAAAAAAAAATTGAGGAGCGCCTGGGTGGCTCAGTCGGTTGAGCGTCCAACTTCAGCTCAGGTCATGATCTCGCAGTCTGTGAGTTTGAGCCCCGCATCGGGCTCTGTGCTGACAGCTCGGAGCCTGGAGCCTGCTTGGGATTCTGTGCCTCCCTCTCTCTGTCCCTCCCCCACTCATGCTTGCTCTCTCTCTCTCTCTCTCTCTCAAAAATAAACATTAAAAAAATTTTTTTTTAAATCTAGACACAGAAATCCACGTCAACATACTGAGCAGCAGCGTGCGGGCTGGGAGGCAGCAGGGACAGAGTTCAAGTGCTCTGGGGCCGCTCTGCGTCCACTGCGGGTAAAGAGCAGCAGTGGCGGTCAGTCTCTGGTCGGTCAAGGCTGCGCTGGAGAGCAGGTGACCGCTAAAGGAATGACGAAGACGAGAGCAAAAATACCCATCACAGGGTGAGAGGTGAAAAGGTACAATGGTAACAATAAACGTTACCTCATCAAAAAAGGAGGGAGAAAAAAGGAAAAGCACAGAACGGGGGGACCAAGAGGGAGCAAGGGGTCAGATGGCCGAGTTCAAGTGAAATTTTTCAGTTACTACTGTACCCATACATCAGCTAAATACTCTGGTTAAAATATTAATACTGTCAGATTAGGGCCAAAAATAACAACTACAGGCTGTCCACCTACCCTCTTCCGTAGAAAACCACAGGAAGGCTGAACATAAAAGTCTGGAAGACAACAAGCCGTGCAAACACTAAGCAAAAGGGGAAAAAAGCTAATACTTTCCAAGAGAAGTATTTACTTCTATTTATTTATTTTTAAATTTTCTTTTTGAGAGAGAGAGAGACAGACAGACAGAGCACGAGTGGGGGAGGGGCAGAGGGAGAGGGAGAGGGAGACACAGAATCCGAAGCAGACTCCAGGCTCTGAGCTGTCAGCGCAGAGCCTGACGCGGGGCTTGAACTCACGAACCATGAGATCATGTCCTGAGCAGAAGTCAGCCACTTAACTAACTGAGCCACCCAGGCGCCCCGAGAAGTATTTACTATTAAAAAAGAGACCATTTCATGAGGATCCACCAGAAAGATCTAAAAATCCTACCTTTGGATACATGTGACAACACAGCTCCAACACATATACAGCAAAAATGACAGGACTGAAAAGAGGAACAGATTAATGGTGACCGATAGAGAACAGCAAATAAAACTCGAAAACCATGAGGATATACACTGCACAAGAGGGACCCTGCATCCAATCACAGCGGATGTGTGTGTTTTTCAAGAGCGTGCTGACCTCTTACCCAGCTCGAGCACATGATGGACCATAAAACAAGTCCAACAAACTTCAAAGGACTGAAATCATTCAGGGTATGTTGTTCTCTGACCAAAGGGATTATTAGAAACAACAAAATCAACCTGAAACCCCCCTGATGTTTGAAACAAATTTTTTTTAATGTTTATTTATTTTTGAGAGGCAGAGAGAGTGTGAGCAGGAGAGGGGCAGAGTGAAAGAGAGACACAGAATCTGAAGCAGGCTCCAGGCTCCGAGCTGTCAGCACAGACAGCTGATGCGGGGCTCGAACTCATGAACCGCGAGATCATGACATGAGCTGAAGTCGGACGCTCAACTCACTGAGCCACCCAGGCGCCCCTGAAAACCCCCTGATGTCTAGAAATTAATCAACCTACTTCTAAATAACTTGCAATGTCCATGAAGACACCCTCAGTATTCTGAACTGAACAGTAATGAGAATACAACATACTGGGACTTGCAGAATACAGCTAAACACCTATCACTTACACCTCTGGGGAGACTCCTTATTTATTTATTTTTTATTTTTCTACTTGACAGAGAGAGAGAGAGAGAGAGAGAGAGAGAGAGAGAGAGAGAGAGAGAAAAGGAGTGTGAAAGCGGGGGAGGGGGACAGAGGGAGAAGGAAAGAGAATCTTTTTTTTTTTGTAAGAGTGTATAATTTATGAGACGCCAGGGTGGCTCAGTCGTTTAAGCGTCCGACTCTAGTTCAGGTCATGATCTCACGGTTTGTGAGTTCGAGCCCCGCGTCGGGCTCTGCGCTGACAGCTCGGAGCCTGGAGCCTGCTTCAGATTCTGTGTCTCCCTCTCTCTCTCTGCCCCTCCCCCACTTGTGCTCTGTCTCTATCAAAAATAAATAAATGTAAAAAAAAATTTAGAGTGTATGATTTATTTAAGTTCACGTTAGTTAACGTACAGCGTCGTATTAGGTTCAGGGGTAGAACCCAGCGATTCATCACTTATATACAACACCCAGTGCTCATCCCCACAGGGAGAGAAAATGTTAAGCAGGCTCCATGATCAGCACAGAGCCCAATGCTCTGAGGGCTTGATCCCACGACCCTGTTCGTGACCTGAGTCGAAATTGAGAGTTGGATGCTCAACTGACTGAGCCACCCAGGCACCCCTAGACTTCTTTTAAAAAAAGGGTAGCAGATCAGGAATTAAAGAGAATGTCACTACAAGTTCTACAGAAAATAAGAGTGTATGATGCACAACTTTATGCCAATAAATTTGAAAATTGAGATGAAACAGAGAAATTCCTAGAAAAACACAATTATAGGGGCGCCTGGGTGGCTCAGTCGGTTGGGCGTCCGACTTCGGCTCAGGTCACGATCTCGCGGTCCGTGAGTTCGAGCCCCGCGTCGGGCTCTGGGCTGATGGCTCAGAGCCTGGAGCCTGCTTCCGATTCTGTGTCTCCCTCTCTCTCTGCCCCTCCCCCATTCATGCTCTGTCTCTCTCTGTCTCAAAAATAAATAAAAGGTTAAAAAAAATATATTAAAAAAGAAAAAAGAAAAACACAATTATCAAAACGAACAGAAGAAACTAGAGATCTGAGAAGTTCTACATCTGGTTTTTTAAAACATTTTTTTTAGGTTTCTCTTTGAGAGAGAGATAGACAAGAGTGCGAGCAGGGGAGGGGCAGAGACAGAGAGAGGGAGACACGGAATCCGAAGCAGGTTCCAGGATCCAAGCTGTCAGCACAGAGCCCCACGCGGGGCTGCAACCCACGAACCATGAGATCATGACCTGAGCCCAAGTTGGACGTTCAACCAACTGAGCCACCCAGGCGCCCCTGAAAAGTTCTACATCTATTAAAGAAAAACTTGGGGCGCCTGGATGGCGCAGTCGGTTAAGCGTCCGACTTCAGCCAGGTCACGATCTCGCGGTCCGTGAGTTCGAGCCCCGCGTCAGGCTCTGGGCTGATGGCTCGGAGCCTGGAGCCTGTTTCCGATTCTGTGTCTCCCTCTCTCTCTGCCCCTCCCCCGTTCATGCTCTGTCTCTCTCTGTCCCAAAAATAAATAAAAAAACGTTGAAAAAAAAAAAATTTAAAAAAAAAAAAAAAGAAAGAAAAAACTTGCCTACAAAGAAAACTATAGTTATTTTAAAAAGCAATAACACAAACCCTCTCCAAGCAATATCTGAGAACACACAAAGGTGAGATATTCCCTGATTCATTTCATAAAACCAGCATCACTTGAGAGCAGAATACGACAAGGATATTACAAAACAAGGAAAAATTTAAGCCAATCTCACTCATGAATATAGATGCAAACATCCTACACAAAATATTAGCAAGCAGAATCCAGTATATAAAAAGAATACTTAGTCCTTGCCAGGTTAATTTAACACTCAAAAATATATGTAATTCACCACCATAACAAAATAGCCAGAAAAATCACACTATCATTTCACTCGATGCTGGAAAAAACATTTGACAAGTGACATCCAAACAGGATTTTAAAAATTCATCTATTCAGGATAAAAACTAAGAATAGAAGAATTCCCTTAATCTGATAAAGAATATTAAAAACAAAACAAAATGGAAGCGAACCATCATTTTTTTTAAGTTTATTTTTTTTAGTCATCTCTACACCCAACATGGGGCTTGAACTCATAACCCTGAAGTCAAGAGTCCTGTGCTCCACTGACGGAGACGCCCAGGCACCCCAAAGCAACCATCATTCTTAATGGTGAAATGATGACACTTCTGAGATCAGGAATGACAGACACCGATGATCTCCACTGCTGTTTAACCAATATTTACTGAGGGTCCTAGGAAACACAATAAAGCAAATAAAAGAAATGTGCAAGAATTAGAAAGGAAAAAACAAAACTGTCACTATTTGTAGACATATAGAAAATCCAATAGAAATATCCATAGAGGACGCCTGGGTGGCTCAGTCAGTTAAGCGTCCGACTCTCGGTTTTGGCTCAGGTCATGATCTCACGGTTCATGAGTTCGAGCCCCACGTTGGGCTCTGTGCTGATGGTGGGGAGCCTGCTTGGGATTCTCTCTCTCTCCCTTGCTCTCTGCCCTTTCCCCACCTGGGTACTCTATCTTTTAAAATAAATAGGTAAACAAACAAAAAAGGAATATCCATAGAAAAGTAGAAAAAAATGTAGAAAATCCAAAAGAATCACCAGCTAAACTGTCATGACCAATAAACAATTTTAGTAAGATTTTATGTGTAAGAAATATGACAGGGGCACCTGGGTGGCTCAGTCGGTTAAGCATCCGACTTCAGCTCAGGTCATGATCTCGTGGTTCGTGAGTTCGAGTCCCATGTCGGGTTCTGTGCTGACAGCTTGGAGCCTGGAGCCTGCTTCGGATTCTGTGTCTCCCTCTCTCTCTGCCCCTCCTGCCCATGCTCTGTCTCTCTCTCTCTCTCAAAAATAAACAAACATTAAAAAAATTTTTTAAAAAACCACAACAACTGTATTTCTACATCATGGCATCCATCAGAAAATGCTAAAACCACCATTTAAGTAGCATCCAAAAAAAAATCAAATACCCCAAAATAAATGTAAGAAGAGCCATCCTGGCCTCCACAGACAGCCGTAAAACAGATCATGGAAGTTGAAGAACTACGTAAACAGATACAGCCATGAACTAGAAGATCACATATTGCCAAGATCGTACTTCTCTCCTCAGCTGATCTACAGAATCAACAAAATCCCAAAGAAAATTCCAGCGAGGGTGCATGTGTGTGCATGTGCGTATGTAAAACTGACATATGGTTCTAAAATTATACTGAAATGCAAAAGATGTCACAGCCAAAACCACCCTAAAGAATAATAAAAATGAGGGCACCTACCACACCCAATACCAACACTTAGTCTAAAGACAATGTGATCTTAGCCGGAAGATGGGCACACAGTCCCCCGACACAATTAAGAGCCCACTTAGGAGCACCTGATATGTGACAAGGTGGCACTTTGGAGCACTGGGTCAACTGGACAGCCATCTCACACCACACACAGAATCCGACTCCAAATGGGGCCGAGGCCAACCCTGTGAAATACACCATTACATTCCCCTCTCAGACCGGGGCCTTCTGTCTCCTGCTGGAATCTGCCGAAATCAGGCTTTATCTAGAAACACTGCATGTAGGAGTTACAGATCTGTGTACGCGACCACCCGGGATTCCCACTCCTCACACACCGTACAGAAAGGCACGCCTGTGGGCCCCAGGTCCTGGCCCCAAACTGGCAAACACCCATGTCCAAAAGTAGCTGAGTGGATAAAGTGGGCCAGAAATCTTACCGTGGAACGTTATGCTATAACGCTACAACAGGATGAACGAAATATCCCAACCTTTTTCATTTCAGGGCCCCTTTACACTCTTTGAAATGATTAAAGACGCCAGAAACCTTTCATTTTATATAACCAAGCTTTTATAAACATATACCTGTTCATTTCAAAATACCCATTTTAAAATAAATCTCTTCATTTTAAAATAACGATACTTGTTAACATCAACAACGTCTCTTATGAAAATAACCTTACGTTTTCCAAAATGAAAGTGAGAAGGTGGTGCTGCTTTCTATTTTTGCCAATCTTCTGATTGTCTGGCTCCAGAGAAAGTGGCTCGGTTTTCAAATCTGTTTTCGCATTCAATCTGTGGTGCTACGTTGTGTTGGTTGGAGCAAATGAAGAAAATTAGCCTCACACACATAGTTGGTTTGGGAAAGAGAGCCGGAGTTTAACTGCCTTTCCCAGTTACCGTGGAGACTCCCCCTGGATGCTACCCCGAGACTCGACAAGTGAGAATTTCTTCAAGATCAGACGCAACGTGGCACACGTATCCCTATCGACGAACTTGCATCCTGTTCCTTACGTCAAAATCCAACAGCTTATCTTGCCTGTTGAAAGAATCTTTAACCCATCCGTGATTTTGTAACTATGTACACATCATTTGGAAAACGCTGGCTCAGTGAGTTATGATGGCCTTCCAGACGATGCCATTTCATCGTATGCCATTGGAAAAAAAAAATCTGTCATTAATATCGCCCTCTGTCTCATCGGAAAGGGTTGCAAGTGCCGACAGGCCGTCACGTCCACAGGGGTAAACGGAGTTTCCCCAAATCCGAATTTTCATGTGAAAACTCAGATTTTGGCATTGGCAACAAAGATGATCAATTGTTCCGTCTGAAGGGACGGGCCGCTTTGTTCATTTCTCTAAATGCGTCTGCCGAACACCCAGTTTGAGTAACGGTGGCTTATCTGTGAGTCACAGTCACTCTATCAGATAAAAATTGTGCACTCTTAAAAAAAAAAAAAATAGCGAGTTCAGTTTGCAACCCATAGAACTACGCCCCTGCCTTTCCCCGCGGTTCAGTATGGAAGTGTTTTATGCACGCTTTACCACCCCATCGCGTGGTATATTCAAAAGACTCCAGGGTTGACATTTCATAAAATCAATGATTTCTCCTGCTTTCTCAAGGGCAGCCTCACGTGACGCTGGATTATAAGGACTGCTAGCACAGTCTGGGGTCACTGCCTTCCCCCACCATCGCTTCTGTACCTTCAGCACCAACATTGACAGTGAAAGGGGCAAGTAACGTCTTCAAATAATCACGAGAGCCATTGTAACTCATCCATTGGAACAGTCTTAGGGAGACCCTGAGGGTCCACAGGCCGTGCTTTGAGAACTTCTGGATTACACCAACGCAAAGCAATACAGATGAACCTTAAAAATGTGATGCTGAGTGAAGAAACAGACACAAAGACCATCTCCTATGGGATTCGTTCAGGTACAAGTTCGTAAAGAGCAAAAACTACACTATATTGGTTGGGGATGTAGGCTTGGTTGATAAAACACACCGGGGGATCTTAAGACACTTCTCAGGAATTAACAGACAAAGCAGACAAAAACTAGTAAGGAAGATTTAGACAGAATTAAAAAGCTTAGTCCAAGGGGCACACACAGAACCCCCCACCGAACAATAACAGAATTAACGCTCTCGCCAGGCCCAGAGAATGCTCATCGAAACTGACGATACACAAGGCACACAGCCAGTCTCCACAAAAAACAAGGAACGGTATTATGTGAACCGTATTCTTTTCAATGCACGCAGTTTAAAAATCAGTAATAAAAAGACAACTTAAAAACCCCGCCTTGCGAAATTTTTAAAGTCTCCTTTTAGGTGGTTCGCAGGTTGGACAAGAAATCGTAACGGAAAACAGAAAATATCTAGGGCTGGTGAATAAAAATACCACGCATCAAAAGGCGCGTGTGAGGTGAGCTAAACCAGCAGCAGAGGAGGCATTTACAGGTTTCAGATGGTTTTACCAGGAGAGAGGATGAAGATATGTGACCTGAGGAGGCGGGAGGCCGGGGAGGGTACATTCGACGAAGATACAAGGAAATGACTTAACTAAGCCTGTTGGCAACGTAACTCACTCATGTGAATGTGCGTTACTGCCGGTCTCCAGAAATGCGTCCAAAAGGTCGCTCCCAACTCCCTACAGTGTCTGCATCTCAGCGGCTCAATCCCCACCCACTGGTGAATCCCAACGCCAAGGACACCTTCCTCACCCTTGTGGATACCTGCAGCCCCACTTTCTTACTGGATCCTTTAAGTTTATGTATTTATTTTGAGAGAGAGAGAGAGAGAGAGAGAGAGCGGGGAGGGGCAGAGAGAGAGGGAGACAGAGGATCCCAAGCAGGCTCCACGACACGGGGCTCAAACTCACGAGCCAGGAGATCGTGACCGGAGCTAAAGCCAGACGCTTAGCCGACTGAGCCGCCCAGGCACCCCTCTTACTAGGATTCTTGAAGGTCAAGTGCTCCAGCTTGTCACTGGCGGGGGCCCTTCCTCCACCCCACTAACCGCAGACACGACTGTCCCAAATTCTTAGCTCCGCTGGGACCTCACTGCTTTGAGATGAACTCAGCTTGTCCTTCTCTAAAGACCAAGGGGGGGCCACGCTTGGAAAAGAAATCCAGACCTCACTCAGGTTGTCCCTGAGTTTAGCTGGGGGAAAAAAAAAAAAAAATCAAACTTACTTGATAAAAGATACTTGCAAACTCTTAGAATCACGGCGAGGAAGGACTACAGAGGAACTCAGGTGTCCTTTCTTCGATTCCTTCTCTTTTACCCAGAATCTTCTTCCCCTTTGAATGTCCCTCCTCTCTCCCACTTGTAGGAAGCTGCGAGGAGGTCGGAGGCGGGGAATCAAGGTGAAGAGGCTGGCAGGAAAGGCGGCTGGCTCCCTTCCACACTGCAGCTCCCCGCACCCCCGGTGTCGCGTTTCCAGCACCAGACAGCACCCGACACTGACCCCTGCTCAAATCTGAGATGTCAGCTGGCGATCTGACAGGTGACATCTGACATCTCACATCGCGACCCACCTCCCTCCTTCGCTCCCTTATTCCCCCCAGACCCCTTCAGCCCACTGGACCAGGGAGGAAGGGAAGGGGGACTGTGCAGGCAATGGGTACGATGGCCACGGGTCCCCTGCCTTCCCAGGGCGGGACGGGCCTGCGCCCTCGCAAAACCACAAGCCGGGCCAGGACGTGGTGGCCTCACACGTTCTGCTGTGCAATCCTGGCCAGATCCTCGATGCTGCTCTCCCGTGATGCTCTTACTGGTGACTTCTCTTCCCCAAACCTTTTCCAGTTCAAGCCGCCTTCCCAACCGTGGTGGGTGTCCCCCACTTTGCGCCTTACCTCACAGAGACAACAGAAATGGGGGGCCGTCGGGCTTGACTGTACTACTCTGGCAAAGGTTGTGGGAGAACCATCCACTCCTCAGATCCTTCCCTGGGCAGCTCCCTCCTATCAGAAAGGTTCCAGCCCTAACGCGACCTTCCTGAAGAGCCCTTCACGGAGCCACTGCGGAAAGCCACTCTCCCGACTTACTCTATCCCCAGTCCGGTTTCATTTCCTTCTGGGATGTGTCAGAAAGGCAGGGACCCGGCCTGTCCCCACACCCTCTCCCCAGCACCTAGAACACAGTGTTCAGTAAATAGTCACCAAATAAACCAATTTCTTTGGGAAAACTAGTTCTGAGTCACCAAGAGCCCCGGGAGCACACCCACACCCCTCGCACAAAACCATGGCCCTCGTGGGGCACGTGGGCGGCTCCGTCGGTTGGGCATCCGACTTCAGCTCAGGTCGTGACCTCGCAGTTTGTGAGTTTGAGCCCCACATCGGGCTCTGTGCTGACAGCTCAGAGCCTGCTTCAGATCCTGTCTCCCTCTCTCTCTCTCTGCCCCTCCCCCGTGCTCTCTCTCTCCCCCCTAAAAATAAACATTAAAGAAAAGAAACTCAACCGCTCTCTTCCCAACTCAGACCTTTACGAAATCAACTTTTCCCTCTGCTTTGTTTTATTCTAAATCAAAGCTCTCTAGCGCCTTCTTTAAGCCACTGCCGCCCTGTGTCTACTATCCCCTCAAGCTTTTTTTTTTTGTCATTCTAGAGCTTTTCGGGTATCTGGCTTCCGTTTTGCTGCTCTCCCTTATCCCTTAGTATTTTTACTAACTCTTTCCACATGGTCAGTGACATCGTCGGTAACTGCAACACACGTGTCAACTGGTCAACTGCTGACCACAGGGCAACCCCGGCCTCAGTCTTGTCCTGGCTTCCTCTTAAAAACCTCAGTCCGATTCCGGCTCAGGTCATGATCTCGTGGTTCAGGCGTTCGAGCCCCGCATCGGGCTTGCTGCTGTCAGCACAGAGCCTGCTTCGGATCCTCTGTCCCTCCCCGGCTCGTGCTCTCTCTTTCCCTCAAAAATAAATAAAACATTAAAAAAAAAACAAAAACCAAAAACAAAACCCCTCAGTCTCCATTTTTCCCACCAGCCTGCCCTTGGTAACTCGGTTGCCCTCACTCCTCATGGAATCCTCTGTGCTGGCAGGGCTCTGTGCTCCATGCTCCTGGACACACACGGACTTCCCGCGGGTCTGCGGTCTGGATCCTACTATTAACGCAATTCTCACCCCACATCCAACGCCCTGGTCTTCCTCCCACACGCTCTCCTGATCTCATCATACTCCAGCAAACCACTACGAAAGTCTTCAACTACCACGTGAGTATATTTAATCGCAGGTTGGATTACTTAAAATCACGCATTAAGGGGTGCCTGGGTGGCTCAGTCAGTTAAACGTCCGACTTCGGCTCAGGTCACGATCTCACGGTCCGTGAGTTCGAGCCCCGTGTCGGGCTCTGTGCGGACAGCTCGGAGCCTGGAGCCCGCTTCGGATTGTGTCTCCCTCTCTCTCTAGCCTTCCCCTGGTTGTGCTCCCTCTTTCAAAAATAAACATTTTAAAGAATAAATTAAAAATAATAAAGTAAAATTACACGCTAAGATACAAAGGAATGGGAGACTTGGGTAAGCAAGAGGCGGCCTTTCTATCTGTAACACGGACAGTCACGTTAAACAGAGAGCGCGGGTACTGCACGTTCTCATTTGGCTCCCACGACGGCAGGTGCAATTTACTTGAATTCCCAGCCACCACCTCCCACGATCACGTGGCCGGAAATACTCACGTAGATAAGTCCTGAATAGTAGCGGTCCTTCAGGTTGTGTAACACAGAAGCTTCGTTCAAGCACGTCAATTCCGCCATATCCTCCACCTTGGAAAACTTAGGTGGGTTCATCTTCTGGATGTCATCTTTGTTGACCATCGCCTTCTTTCCGTTCTCGGCCAACTCCACCATGACCTCATCTCCCCGCTCTTCCTTGATACTGGCTGCCTCGAAACCATGGCGTTCTGACGGGATCCACACTAGCTTTTTAGCCGTCCAGTCGGCCTGAGTGGCGGGGTTGTAGATGACCGCTCTGTCCACAAAGAGGTACCTCTCTGGGTCTTCGAGTCCGGCTCTCTGGGCCATTGTAAACAGAAGGATCCAAGAGCAATTGCCTCTAGGAGAGGAAGACGAGGAGGAGGACAAGGTTAGGTGTTTACAAATACTGGACAACTCACAGATTTTACTCCTCTGAGGAACTTAAATCAAAACCTTTGGCCGACAGGAAGCATCAACAGTAGCAGAGGCGCTGGGGTCATCCCCTTCACGGCCACGCTAACGGGGCATCCAAAGTAAATGTCAGGGGTGACCACAAACTAGGAGCCCTCAAGACATGCCCTCTGTTACCAAGGGCTGAAAACCAAGCAGGGGGAAGAGGCCGAGTTCCTGCGGGACTTCCCCCCCCCCCCCCCCCGCCCCACCTCATCTCTTCTCTCGCCCCCGCCACAAATTAAACAGGGAGTCAAGAAGGCAAAGGAGAATGAAGACAAGGAAAGCAGAGACTCCTGATGAAAGGTCACGGAGGTGGTGCCTGAATTACGGTGGCCACGGGGGCGGAGCTACAGAAGGCACAGTAGCTGCTAAACAGTAAACCATCAAGGGGCGCCTGGGAGGCTCAGTCGGTTAAGTGTCT
Organism: Neofelis nebulosa; assembly: GCF_028018385.1. Classification (NCBI taxonomy): domain Eukaryota; kingdom Metazoa; phylum Chordata; class Mammalia; order Carnivora; family Felidae; genus Neofelis; species Neofelis nebulosa. Next base: position 3,365,455 of record NC_080797.1, read on the forward strand.
GACTTTGGCTCAGGTCACGATCTCACGGGGAGTTCGAGCCCCGCATCTGGCGGTGCACTGACCACTCAGAGCCTAGAGCCTGCTTCGGATTCTGTGTCCCCCTCTCTCTCTGCCCCTTCCCTGCTCGCGTGCTGTCTCTGTCTCTCAAAAAAAAAAAAAAATAAATAAAAAATGAATAAACGTTAAAAAAAATCTTTTAAAGAGAAAAGCACATTCTTTCAAATCAGGTTAGGAGTTAGTCTAGAACATTCGTGATTTTCACAATTAATGTATCTTAAGACCTAACTGGTTGACTCAACACCCATCTGCCATTGGTTCATACTGAGCCGTTGGCCACGGCTCCATACATGCCCCTCTCAGCTGCGTCTCGTCCTATCCTTGTGCCCCTGACTTTCTGGATCAAATGACGGGATTTTACAGTCATCACTCACCTTTCCGATGTGACTCATCACTCCTGCCTGACAATATCTTTGTGGAATCTGATGCCATCATTAAACACTTTTGTTATTACCCCAAATTCCAGGTTATTACAAATCCCAGAAGTATGGTCTCCGTGACCTCGTCCAAATCAACCCAAGAAGCCAACTGAGTAACTCCTCTTGCTCTATCACATCTTCCCAGTTTTTGCCTCCCCCACAAAATGATGGGGGTTCTTAGTAGGCAAAAGACAGAAAGCTGCAAGGCCAATCATGGAGTAGTCCAGGGCCACCTGGCTGGCTCAGTCGGTGGAGCGTGCGACTCCTGATCGCAGGGTTGTGAGTCTGAGCCCCACTCTGCGTATGGAGATTACTTAAAAATAAAATCTTAAAAGAAAAGCAGTCCAAAGTTGTTAAGAGGCTCTTAACCTTGGGTCCACAAATTTCAAGCTCCGTGAAATCACTGAAATGGTATAAAAACGTACATTTCAGAAATTATTTGTCCTAAGGCCACGCATCACAAACTTGCACGCCCCAGAGCCTGGTTCTCAAACTTTGGCGGGTGCAGCACGCGAAAGGCTTGCTGGAGCCCCATCCCAGAGTCTCCAGTTCAGCGGGTCCGGGGCGGAGCCTGGTAATTTGCATTTCTAACAACTTCTCAGACGCAGCCGGTCCTGGCCCCCCAACCCCCACCCCTTTGAGAACCATCACTCCTTAGTTCTCTGGTTGCCATGGTGAGCCACTGGCGTTAACAGGTATGCTGGCATAGAAACAAAGGTTGACACCCAATGTTCTAGACTAATTCTTAACCTGATTTAAAACGTATATGCTACCGTTTTGAAAATCATGGACCTGAGTAAAACAAAAATCAGAAAACAAGACGCAACAAACGAACAAAAAAAATCACAAAAGATGTAGCATTAAGACTTCTCCAAACAAAAATGCTAACATGTTTTAGAGTTCAACTTGTATTTGCCTTCTTTGGCATTCATGTGCAGGCGGGCCATACAGTACAGAAACTTTTCACGGGGAGCATGTACAGTCTGAAAAATGGTTTCCAACTCCCATCATCACCTTCAGGGACCGGCTTTCGTAAGACCAGTAACAAGCTTTCTGTCTTTGCAACGTATACTTTGCAAACCGCTAAAAAGGGAGCCATGGCACTGAGGGGGGAATCATCCAAGGTCAATCTGGACCCGGACAAGAGGACACACACCCCACCTTTACAAATAGCAGCCTTTTGAAAGAGAAAATATCCCACCCTAACAAAATATGGCAACAAGTTACTCTCATGATTAAGAGGTATGAACTGTATATCCCACATGACACCTAGGAAGTGGTCTCGCTTCTCGTAGGCGCGTGCATGCACAAATTTCTGTAATTTTACATTGGGCATGTAATTATATGCTTAAGTTGAGTGGGTGGCTATAAATTAGAATAGCTTAACAGGTCATTTCTGCAGCAGACCTTTTTTTTTTTTTTTTTAAAGTAAATTATATACTTAAAAATTAGTTTGCCGAATCGGTACATTTTATTTTATTTTCTTAGGTTTATTTATTTTGAGAGAGACAGAGAGAGCGCAAGCAGGGCAGGAGCAGAGACAGAGAGGGAGAACCAACTCGGAGCTTAAACTCATGAACCGTGAGATCACAACCTCAGCCAAAATCAAGAGTTAGATGCTTATTGGACTGAGCTACCCAAGTGCCACCCCAAATTGGTACATTTTAAATTTATCTGTATTTTTTTCTAGGTGAGGAAATGATTGTCCTGTAAGGTGGGGGAAAACAATAGATCACAAAAATGTTAATTTTAAAATGCTCCTGATGTTGTGGGGGAAATTTACATACACACTTTTTTTTTTTTTTAAAGGGAACAGATAACGAATTAAAAACAGATAAGTGGATAAATAGGAACAGATACACATTGAATCTTCACTGGATAGTGAGATTACAAATTACTTCCACTTTTCCGGAGTTTCCTACAAGTAATTAGACGCTGAGCGGACAGGACCGTTTCCTGTTCCTGGCTGTATGGTGAGCACTTAGCCGCTTCCAGGGGCCACAGGACACTGACCAAGTATCACAGGCATGGTCCCTACTCTCATCGTGACCTTCACCTTCTCCACAACCCAAAACCTACCATTCCTCCCAATCCTGACCCAAATGCGGCCCTCTGAGAAGTTCTTTCTCAGGTCAACCTGGCAACTTAATCCTTCTCGTCCTCGCATTTTCGACTGCTCTCCTGGCATTCTTTGTGCTCTCCCTGCACGCTAGCAGAGGGCTGAGCACGTAGTAGGGACTCGGCCTGCTGAGTCTGATTGAGTTCGGGCGGCCAGCGAGGAGGCTGTGTTCACTTTAACTCCATTCCTTCGTACATTTGGTCCCCGATCTTGAGAATACTGCTATTTAACGGTGAACCCACTCCCAAAAGCCTAGTCTATGGCAGGGAGAACAGCACAATGTTTAAAAATAGCCAACACTGCTCTCTATCGTTAATTACGGCTGGGCACTATTCTTTCTACACGGTTTACCTTTACCGACTCTCAATCCTCACAACTATCAATATCTCCATTTTACAGATGAAGACGTTAAGATGGAGAGAAAGCCGATAACCAGTGCGAGGTCGCGGATGTCACAAGCAGCAGAGCTGGGGTTAACCTCAGAGTCCCAGCCAGGTGACCGGGGGTGTTCTGAAGGGCGTGAAGTATGCTCCACGCTGCCTCTCCACTAAATAAAAATCCTATCGATTCCGGTTTCAAGAAGGCAGGCTCAGCAATGAACACACTAGCACAATCCCGCAAAGGCTTTACGTTTAATAGGAAAAGAAAAAACCACTTATACTTAGGAGAAAAGGGAATAAAGAGGAAGCTCTTTGCAACAGACAGAAAGATAACTGGAAGGTGTTTGGCATCATCGGGAATAACTGGCTAATTGTAGCGAAGTCATTGATCTGTAGACGAAGGAACCCCCTACTGAGCCAAAGCCCCATCCCCTTGACTGGATTTAGACACACACACCCCCTTCCCACGGCCATTTTTTACTTCCAGCGAAATGCCACCCAGCAAACTTCTCAGCTGCCTCCGGGCACCTACTATAGGCACAGAGATGGGAACAACAACTCAATTTTGTGAAGATCTTACGCACGCCAAGCCAAACAACCATGGCTACATTATCCGTGACAGCACATCCCTCTAGAACAGATCAACTAAAACAGAATTGTCCCACCTGGTTTAACACCCCCACTGAGGCGACTTCACCTTACAGGCACATGGGAACCTATTAATGCGCCAAAAATGCCGCGGAACCAAATGAGCACGCCCCCAAACCAAACGCGAAAGGGCACCCGCTATCTGTGGCCCGCACCTTCTCTCTGCTAACATCTTCCCGCTGGGTGTGGAGGCAACCCCAGGAATTTCAATGCTTCCCGTTCGCTGAGAAGGTCCACCAAATGCTGAAGCATACAGTCTCCCCCTCCCCGCACGACGTGCCCTTCAGAATTTCCTCCAGCTCGCCTTTCATTCTGTCTGTCTTCATTGTGATGATTTCCCCAAGGAGCCCAAATAAAAAGCCAACCTCTGGGGTCACATCCCTTTGCTGCAAAAGCTCGGGCTACACACCGCCCGATTACACCATATGCTTTCTCCAGATAAGGCCAGGGAAGAACCGAATTTGAGACACAGAAGTAAAAGGATGCATAAAATAAAATGGCCACTTTTTCAGAATCCGAGACAAACGGGGGCATACTTCAACATCAAAAGCATGGGACTAAGAGAATACTTGGTATGGGCAGACTGATGAAGGAAATAAAACAATAAATAGATTAAAGTTTTCCAGAGTGAGATACTATCGAGAATAATGAAGCCTGCCTCAGAGAATCTTCAGTTCCCAACATTTAAAAAAAAAAAAAAATCTCAGCAAAGCCAAAGTATTATATTTAGTATATTATATTATTGGGCAAAAACAGCAGCCTTTGTTCCGTTCGCAAGCTGGAGCTACCCCGCCTGCTCTCCCCTACCCCACCCCACCCCACCCCACCCCAGCCACCCCACCCCCTTGCATCCACCGCAGTGGTCTTGAACGGAGCCGCAGAGGCCCCAGAAACAGATAACGGTCACAGGCAGAGGCCACGCCACCCAGCTGAGCCCAGACCCGCCGAGCGACCAGCCTCCCTCCCCAGGCCCCGGCTCCCGGGCCGGCCGGCCGGGCCGGGGGGCCTCCCGGGTCCCCCCCGGGCCGCACCCGCCCACCGCAGGCCCACAAAGCCCCCGCGAACGCCGCGACTCGGCGGCTTCCACTCCCCTCCGACCCCATTCCAGGCCCATTTCATGGGCTCAGGGTGTGACCCCAGCTGCAGAAGGCCAGCCAGAGAGTCCGCGGCGAGCCGTGCCCGGATCGCTTACACAATAAAGGGATCCCGAGGCGAGGGCTGACCCTCCCCCCGGCCGCCCTGCCGCAGCGCGCCCCCGCCGCATTTCCCGCCTCGCCCCCCACCCCGCCCCGGGCCTCGCCGCGCGTCCGACCTCGGCCCCCCGCGGCCCCCCGCCCGCGCTCCTGCCCCACGGCCCCGGCGGAGTCCACCCACCCCCTCCGCGCGCCGGCGGCCGGCTCGGACCCTCGCCCGCCGCGCGCTGCCCGGGCCGTGCGGAGGGGCCCCTGCCCTCCGGGCCCCCCACCCCTCGGGGCCGGGAGCGCCGCCGGCCTTCCGAGCCCTGCGAACCCTCTACCGCACCCGGGCTGCCGGGCCGGCCTAATCCGCCCGGGAACCCACCCAGGAGCCGGCCCTTCTTGTCCGGCGCCCCCCACCCACACCCAGGATCGCGCTTTCCAGCCCGCACCGCGGCTCCCTCCCCTCGCGGGACCCCCGGGGCCTCCACCGGAGCACTAGGCCTCCCGACCCCCGTGCCCCACAGATCCCACACACCGAGGACCAGGTCCCTGCATCCCCACCCCCGGATTGCCATCCCCAGCCCCCCCCCCCCAAGGGTCGTCCCCCCGGCACACCCAGGCCGCGATCCTTGCAGGGGTCTGAAGCTCCAGGACCCTATTCCTCGACTCTCCAGAGGGCTCTCCACCCACCGGGGTCGGTTCCCTCTGCACCCCCCGCCAGGGCCGGTCCCCGCACGAATCTCCGGCTCCGCAGCACCAGCCCTCCACCCAGCGCCCCCTCGGTCTTCTCCGTGCTCCTGCCTCCCACAGGCGCCCCGCACCCTTCCCCCGGCCCGGGACCCTTCCCTCCCCCACCGCCGTGCCCCCGCCCGCGGCCGCCGCATTCGGACCCGGGCCGCCGCACCTCTCACCTTCAGCCGAAGATGGTGGCGCCGGCGCACGTCCCCAGCCGAGACCACAGATCCGGCCCCTCAGTCCCAAACCCACCGCTGCCTCCGCCGGGCTCCTTTAGCACTGCCGCTCGGGGCTGCCCCACCCACTCCCACCCTCATTGGGCCAGCTCCACGCCCGTCACCGCCGCCCCCAGACCCACTGGTCCGTTTGCGCGCCCATCTCCAAGGGAAGACGTTAGCAACCCGAACGAAGCTACCTTCCCGAGGTCCGCTCCCTCCACCCACCTGGAATGATGCTCATTGGCTCCCGCTCCCAGCCCAGGCCGCCGGGGCCGCAGTCTCATAGGCTGTCCCGCACGCCCGTCACAGATTCCGGGAGGTGCGGCCGGGGCAGCCGCGGGCGATTGGCTGGCGCCCGCGGAGACGGACAGCCGGGGCCGGCCGGGAGCCCGCGAGCCCGCGGAGCAGCGGCTGCGGACCCCGCGGGGGCCCGGGCCGTGCGGACGCCGGGGCAGGTGTGCCGCGGCGGGGAGCCCCGAGCCGCGCCCGGACGCGCCTCGCCCGGCGTCGGGCCGACGCGGCAGCCCACTCGGGCGCCTCGCCGCCCCCTCTCCGTGCCGCAGCCGGCGTGCCCCGCAGCCGCACCGGCTCCCACCGCCGAACCGCGGGCCCCCGGCGCTGCCTGCAGGGGCGGGGCCCGAGCGCGGTCCACAGGCCTTACGTCACCCCCGGCGCTGCTGCGGGGGGCGGGGGCCGCGGCTCTGCGGCTCACCTGCAGTGGGGGGAGGGGGCGGGGCCCCGGGCGGCTCTGCCCATGCGCGCGGGCGCCGCCGGGGACCCCGGGCCGCGGGCCGCGCCGCAGCCGCCGTCGCGATCCCGGGCGGCCTTCTCCGCTGCCGCAGTTGGGGTGTTTGCGCGGGGAGGGGCCTCGCTCCCTACCCGGGCTCCTGGCTGGGCTGAGATCCCAGAACGAGAGGCGAGCCCGCCTAGGAGAGAAGACTCGGGAACAGGACGTTCGTTCACCTCACTCATTCGTTCTTTGCTTCATTCATTCATCACAAGGAGCCCCCTGTCCAATCCCCTAGCGCCTGTAAGCTCTTCGGAGGCCTCAGAAGACTTTGGAGAACTGGAGGGGGCGGGTTGGGGGGAGGGGGAGGCTCCAAAATAAGGAAAGGAAACTGGAAAAATTGAAGCTAATAAATATTTAATATCTGAAATATCTGCAGCATCCAGTCAACTGTAACATGACTTACATAATTACATATAACAGAGTTTAAGTCACAAGAGCGAAACGAATTACTTGTTCTGCCGAAAAGTGCAAATCATCAAAAGCCCTTTCCCAAATTTTTAGAGCAAAATGCAGTTATTTAATCTTGGCGATGGGTGCGTTGCAATACGTGTGATGGAAGTGGGTAAGCCTAGGAAACTTGCAGTCTGGTTAAAAAAAAAAGTGAATAAAGCAAAAAAAAAAAAAAAAAAACAAGGCAGGAAATGATAAGGGTTGGCTGGTGGAATTCAGAGAGGGCTCCAAGAGGCCTCAGAGCGCAGTCCTTCCTGGGGAAGTCGGAATCAGGTCCTGTGTCCTTTGTCCTAGTGCATCTGGTTCCCCACCCCCCACCAGGCCCCTGGGGTAAGCCGCTCCTTGTCCAGGTGACTTGTGACTTGGCTCCATGAAGAGGTCTGCCCGTAATGCAGTCTGCACGGAGAGTACAGGTTAACTGTACAAAATACGCGAACGACGTTCCTCTTCTGAAATGTTTAAGGGTGTTCAGAGAGGACCAAAGAGTCCACTGGTCATTTCTGAATGCAGTGTGCCACGCCTAGAGCATTCATGCACAGACAACCCTGTTAGCCACCAAGTCTGTAGTTTCCCACAATTTTTTTTAACGTTATTTATTTTTCAGAGACAGAGACAGAGCACGAGTGGGGGAGGGGCAGCGAGCAAGGGAGACACAGAATCTGAAACAGGCTCCAGGCTCCGAGCTGTCAGCCCAGAGCCCGATGCGGGGCTCAAACCCACAAACTGTGAGATCATGACCTGAGCTGAAGTCGGACGCTCAACTGACTGAGCCACCCAGGCGTCGCCCCCCCCCCACGTTTTTTTAAAATTAATTAATTTTTTTTGCGGGGGTGGGGGAGGGACAGAGGGAAAGAGAGAATCCCAAGCAGGCTCCACGATGTCAGCACAGAGCCTAGACTCGCTGCTCGGATCTCATGAACAGAGAGATCATGACCTGAGCTGAAATCGAGTCGGTCGCTTAAGGGACTAAGCCTCCCAGGTACCGCTTCCCACAATTTTAAAACAAACTCAGTGGATCCTCATCAGAAGAAGGCAGGAAACTCACCAGAATTAAACGTCACAAGGATGTTAGTCTTAATGAGAAATCAGTATCAAAGAGAATGTTCCCAAATGTACTTTCTATAGCCCCGGCGACTCTCCCAACACTTAGACCTGATGTTTTTAACTGCCTGCTGGAAATTTCTACCTGGGTGAGAGGGAAACCGCAAAGCAGCAAGTCTTAAAGCTCTTTTCTTCCTATTTCCATTTCACCCTCTCTCCAACTTCCCTTTGTCTGTTAATGGAAGCAGCCTTGAAAACCCTGATCCCTTCCTCTCCCTGGCTCCAATATCATGTCCCTCTCTACCTCTATCATCCAACCAGCCAGGCTCCTCCCCGATGGAGCTGTATTCCAGAATCTGCTGCCATTTTGATGAGGAAAACACAGGACTTCCAACCCAATAAACCTGGTTTTGAATCCATCTCGGCCATTACTGGGTGTTTAAACTTTGATCAATTCTTTAACCTCATCTTTAAGAGGGGGAAATAAATATGGGGTGCCAGGGTGGTTCAGCCGGTTGAGTGTCCTTGGTTCAGGTCACGATCTCGAAGTTCGTCAGTTCAAGCCCCGTGTCGGCCTCTGTGCTGACAGCTCGGAGCCCGGAACCTGCTTCGGATTCTGTGTCTCCCTCTCTCTCTGCCCCTCCCCTGCTCGCACTCTTTCTCTCAAAAAGTAATAAAAGGGAGATATAAATAGATACTTTAAGGACTCATTCAGTGGATACATAACAGGATGATGTACCGGGGGGGAAAGGGGCATCACGAAATATAGTAGATTAACAATTGTTTTTCTTTTTTTTTTAATTTTTTTTTCAACGTTTTTTATTTATTTTTGGGACAGAGAGAGACAGAGCATGAACGGGGGAGGGGCAGAGAGAGAGAGGGAGACACAGAATCGGAAACAGGCTCCAGGCTCCGAGCCATCAGCCCAGAGCCTGACGCGGGGCTCGAACTCACGGACCACGAGATCGTGACCTGGCTGAAGTCGGACGCTTAACCGACTGCGCCACCCAGGCGCCCCAACAATTGTTTTTCAGTCTACAAGTTCATTACAAGTGAAAGAAATCTTTCCCTTCTTTCTCCACAGTAATTTTTGCTGACAGTCCAGGCTGCTTTACCCCCAGAAGAGAAAGTTCACAGACCATTGTTTTGCACTGTTTAGGTCAGAAGTCCAAACTCATTCCCTCAGGGTGGTTCCGGCCCATGAACCTGTTTTGTTCTAAACTTTTTTGTTCCATCTGCACAGGGCTGATACGAAGATTTTTTTTTTTTTTTTTTTTTTTTACTTGAATGAATTCCAACATTTAAAAATCTATCCAGCACCATTAGCCATTAGGGAAAAGGAAATCAAAATCATAATGAGATACCACTCCACACCCACCGGGAATGAATCGAAAAGATAGACAATAGCAAGTGTTGGTGAGGACGTAGAGAAACAGGAAAGCTCAGTCATTTCCAGTGGGAGTATAAAATGGAGCACCCACTCTGAAAAATCATCTGCCACGTGCTTAAAAACTTCAACACAAAGGGATCCACGAGGCTACCCTTAGGTATCTACCAAGCGACAACAACAAAAATGTAATACGTATATGGACCCAAAGACTTGCACACAAATGCTCACAGCGGTGACAATATTCACAACAGTAGAGAGAAAAGAAAGAAAGGAACAAAGGAAGGAAGGATGGAAGGAAGGAATAAAGAAAAAGAGAAGAGGAAGGGAGGAAGGAAGGGACAAAGAAAGAAAGAAAGAGAAGAGAGAGAAAAAAGGAAAGAAAAAAGAAAAGAAAAAAGAAAAGAAAAGAAAAGAAAAGAAAAGAGGCATTCCATCAACTGGGGAATGGATACACAAAATGTCTACATCCATACAACAGAGTACTACTCATCAATAAAAAGGAACAAACTACAGATAGGTATGTATGTGCAACAACATGGGTGAATCTCGAAAACATTACACTCAGTGACAGAAGTCAGACACAGAGACCACATTTTGCGTGATCCCATTTATCTAAAATATCCATAAAAAGGAGAGCGACAGACATAGAAAGTAGAATGATGGTTGCCTGGGGTGAGGGCCAGGGTGGGGGAGGAGGGACAGCGCAGAGATTAACGGTATATTTACATGAGGGATCTTTTTTGTTTTAATTTTATTTTCTGTTTTTTAATTTATTTAAAAATGTTTTTATTTATTTTTGAGAGAGAGAATGAATGAACGGGGCAGGAGCACAGAGGGAGGGAGACACAGAATCCGAAGCAGTCTCCAGGTTCCGAGCTGTCAGCACAGAGCCCGACTCGGGAGCTCATGACCTGAGCGGAAATTGGACGCTCAACCAACTGAGCCACCCCGGGGACCCCTACATGAGAGATCTTATTGGGATGATGGAAATGTTCTAAAACTGATTCATGGTGATGGTTGCACAACTTGATAAATCTACTAAAAAAAAAAAAATCACTGAATTTTATACTGTGAATGACATGATTTGCAAAATACACCTTAATAATTAAAAAAAAGAGAGGGGCGCCTGGGTGGCTCAGTCGGTTAAGCGTCCAACTTCAGCTCAGGTCATGATCTCACGGTTCATGAGTTCGAGCCCTGTGTCAGGCTCTGTGCTGACAGCTAAGAGCCTGGAGCCGGCTTTGGATTCTGTGTCTCCTTCTCTCTCTGCCCCTTCCCAGCTCATGCTCTGTCTCTGTCTCAAAAATAAATAAAACATTAAAAAAAATTTTTTTTTTTTAAAAGAGCTATCACATGAAAATCCAGATTTCTGGTTTCCCTCGAAAAATTAGATGATCTGGGGCACCTGGGTGGCTCGGTCGGTTAAGCATCGGACTCTGGCTCAGGTCGTGATCTCATGGTTCGTGAGTTCGAGCCCCATGTCAGGTGAGCTCAAGTCCCACTTTGGGTGAGCATGAGCCCTGCTTCTCTCTCTCCCTCCCTCTGCTCCTTGCTCACTTGTGCTCTCTCTCTCTCTCAAAAAAAAAAAAAATTTGGAAGATCTGGAAATTCAACAGCAATTTGGTGATGCTTCGGCTGCCACTCATTCTTAGACAAAGCATGTGTCCCCCAGTATGCCTCAGTCACCACCGATCCCTGTGGTCTCTTAGAGCCGACCTGCTTCACTCACTGACATCCATCCTTCCTTCCTTCCTCTTTCTTTCTTTCTTTTTTTAAGTAGGCTTGTCGCCCAGCGCAGAACCGAACTCACGACCCTGAAATCCAGACCTGGGTTGAGATCACAAGTCAGATGCTTAACTGACTGAGCCACCCTCACTGGCATTCTTTGCCTAGTCTTTCTAGCCATTTATTTGAGTTTTCTGTCCTTGTTATGCCTGTTGAGGAATTTCAAGCCAGATCATCCAAGAGAGATAAAAAGGGTAGTAATTTTGAGTTGAAGAGCTGTTTCCCTGGGGTGCGTGGCTGACTCAGTCAATGGAACACTGACTTGATCTCAGGGTCTTGAGTTCGAGCCCCACATTGGGCATGGAGACTACAAAAAAAGAAAAGAAAAGAACAGTTTCCCTGACAGTGGGAAGGAGTCAGAGGTTTAGAGTGTCCATGACAAGTACAGAGAGGGGCCTCCTTTCAACATGGTTCCTGGGAGGGCCTTGGGGCACAGACAATTGTTTTTAAAAATTTCCAAAGCAGGCTCCAGGCTCTGAGCCGTCAGCACAGAGCCCAACACAGGGCTCGAACTCACAGACTGAGATCATGACCTGAGCCAAAAGTCAGATGTGACCGAGCCACCCAGGCACCCCAGGGCGCAGACAACTGTAATGACCAACTTACAGCCTGCCAGGGGCAATCACATTCGACCAGCCTGACAGATCAGTGCGCACCTGTTGACATCTTGAATCAGCAGGAGTAATGCTAAAAACAGAGACTCCAGTGAGCTGAGAAAGGAAAAAACCTTCCAGAATTGTCTTGGGCCTCTTAAGCTCTGGGGTTCTGGGAAGAAAAAAAAAAAATACAAACGAACCATGAGAAGAGTTTCCTGAAATGCACGAATGTAAGACTTCTTGCCAACTATGTAGGATAAGGCTAAGTCAGATTTCAGGTGATTTAGAAACACTAAGGCATGATAGTTGATAGTCCCTGCATCCTAATATAGAGCAAGTCACATCTGCTGTAAATGCTTTTTTTTTTTTCGCAAATACTTATTGAGTGTTTTTTGTGTCTAGATTGTGCCAGGTGCTGAGGAAATGCCTATATCAACATAGGCATAGTCTCTACCCTTGGGACCAAGGAGGTAGGCAGGGGCCAGATCGGGCCCTATAGAAGCATATAGGAAGCAGGAGATATAAGCAAATAGGCCGATAATTATAAATAACTATATAATTTTAGAGCAGGGGATCTGAGTCTGGAGTCCATGGAAATCTAAAGCATTTTAATGCCAGGGGCACCTGGGTGCCTCCGTTGGTTAAGTTTCCATCGCTCGATTTCGGCTCAGGTCACGATCTCACAGTTCATAAGATCGGGCCCCGCAGTGGGCTCTGAGCTGACAGCACAGAGCCTGCTTGGGATTCTCTCTTTCCTTCTCTCTCTGCCCCTCCCCTGCTCGATTTCTCTCTCCCTAAATAAATACACATTTAAAAAGAAAGAATTTTAATTCTATAAAACCTTTGAATTGCATGCAAAATTTATTGTGTGCCTTTCTTTCTTTTTTTTTTCTGGGGAGGAGATCTACAGGTCTTAGCGGATTCTCATAGAGTCCCCTGATCCAAAAAAGGTTATGGGAATCCAATGTAGTATGATAAATACAGTATTACAGCAAGAGTCAGGAACGCATCACAGGGACACTTAACTCCAATGGTGGCAGGGGTGGGGACGGGGGATGTCCCAGACACTCTTCTTAGAGAAAGTAATTTTGAAAATGTAATCTGAAGAGTAAGACGTTAACCAGAGAGAGGGGGGGAAATCCTTTCTGAGAAAACAGCCCAGAGAAGAGAGGGCGCAGGGTTTTCCGAGCACAGAAAGAAGTTCAGAGTCGCCAGAGCCAAGAGAACAAGCAAGGAGGGGCAGCGAAATTCTAGGACCAAGGAGGTAGGCAGGGGCCAGATCATGCCTGTAGACCCCGAGGTGGAATTCAGATTTTATCCGGAAGACAACAGGGAACCACGGGAGAGTTTTCATTTGAAGACTGACATGCCTGGGGTTGCGTTTTAGAAGGATCCCACTGGTTATAATGTAGTGGATGGATTGAAGCGGGGTGTGGGAAGATTGTTTAAGAGACCGCTGCAGCAAAAGTCCAGCTGAGAGATGCTGGCCACCTGGTCCCAGCAGGCTGGAGAGATGTGGGGATTACTTGTGCAAGGATTAAGTGAGGTATTTTGTGGCAAGCCAACTCACGAAGATACTACATGGCGCAAAAGCATATCTACAGTGCCTAGCACAACGCTTAACACATACACTGATTCCTTTCCTCCTGGGTCTCCTGGCCTCCTGAATTAAAAATAATCACCCATTGAATCCTATGCACACATTTTTATAGAAGCGCCTGTCTAAAACTCCTTACATGTTTTTGCCTCGATCAAGACCAGCGCCATCTCGTAGAAGTGAATGGTGATGGGGAGCCTGGGTGGCTCAGCCAGTGAAGCATCGGCCTCTTGCTTTCCGCTCAGGTCAAGATCTCACGGTTTGCGGGTTCGAGCCCCGCGTCGGGCTCTGTGCTGACAGCGTGGAGCCTGCTTGGGATTCTGTCTCCCTCTCTCTCTACCCCTCCCTCACTTGTGCTCTTTCTGTCACTCTCAAAATAAATAAGTAAACTTCTTAAAAAAATTTAGAAAAGGTGAAGTGAAATCAACGAAATCAATTTTTTTAATGTTTATTTATTTTGAGAGAGAAAGAGAGAGTGAAAGAGCACAAGCAGGGGAGGGACAGAGAGGGAGAGAGAGAATCCCAAGCAGGTTCTGCACCGTCAGTGCAGAGTCCGACCCAGGGCTCGATCTCACAAACCGTGAGGTCATGACCTGAGCCGAGATCAAGAGTCGGACGCTTAACCGAGTCGGACGCTTAACCAACTGAGCCAGCCAGGCGCCCCTGGAATTAATTTTAACAACGTATTAACCCAAGGCAGAGAGAATAGTACATTTTGACACGTCATCAGTTAAAAATCATTAATAAGATGTTACACATTCTTGTCCTTGTGCTAAGTGTTCAAAATCCAGTGTGTTTTTGACCTGTGGCACATTTCATTTCAGACCTGTTGCGCTTTAAATGCTCAAGAGTTACACGTGGCTGGTGGCTACCATAGAGGACAGAGCACAGGGCACAGAGTTAGACGGTCAACACCTTGCAGGCAAGTCCAGTCTGTTCAGCTGGTATCCCCAGGAACTAGCTCCATGCTTCATACATAACAGAAGCCCAGGAACTATTGGATAGAAGGATGGATGGATGGGTGGATGGATGGATGGATGAGGAGATCCCTTCTAGCTTTCCAGATGCCATTTTAGCCAAGCCCAAGAAGGTGAGCAGGATCGCAGCAGAAAAGGATGGTGGGCTAGGGGCGCCTGGGTGGCTCAGTTGGTTGGCCATCCGAGTTTGGCTCAGGTCATGATCTCACGGTTTGTCAGTCCGAGCCCTGCGTCAGGCCCTGTGCTGACAGCTCAGAGCCTGGAGCCTGCTTGGGATTGTGTGTGTGTGTCTCTCTCTCTGCCCCTCTCCTGGTAGTGCTCTGTCTCTCTCTTTCTCAAACATAAATAAACGTTAGAAGTTTTATTTTGAAAAAGAGAGAGACAGAGCACAAGTGGGGGAGGGGCAAAGAGAGGGAGACACAGAATGGAAAGCAGGCACCAGGTTCCGAGCTGTCAGCACAGAGCCTGACGTGGGGCTCGAATCCATGAACCATGGGATCATGACCTGAGCTGAAGTCAGATGCTTAACGGACTGAGCCAACCAGGCGCCCCATAAACATAAAAAAATATTTTTTTTTTTAAAGGATGGTGGGCTGGGTGCAAGAGACCAAAACCCAGGCAAGGAAAAGTGATACCAGAAAACAGTGGGAAGTAACAGCATTTGACTATAGGATGTACTGCACGCAGCAGAAAACAAGGTGGGAAGTGGTCCTGGAGTTTGTCGAAAGCCAACGCCATACCCTATACATCCGGGGATTCCCAAGCATCCAGAGTAATTGCCAATCAGTAAATAGTTAAGGAGCAAATGGACAGAAAAGTAAGAGAAAGAGGTGGCAGAAAAGGATAACAGGAGAAAGGAAAATGTTAGCAATGTGGATAACCATTGCTGGGGTTCACGTGGGCAAGAAACAAGCCACCGGAAGGTTTACTGGAGAACTTAGGTTGTCATCATTCCGGGGACTCCGGTGGATCCCCGGAGGCAAACCGTTGGAGAAACCCGGAGTCTGGTCAATGGTCTGAAGCGAAAGCAAGGTTGTTGGTCTCCGAGCGTCTGCTGGTCCCTGGTAGATGGGACCTAGTGGGAGCCTGGAGAATCATGTGATGGTGCAGAGGGCCCGAGTTCAAAATCAAGCCTGACTGTTGTCATATGACGTGGCATCATTGTCCTTAGTCCAGTCAGGCTGCTATAAAAGAATTCCAAGCAACTGATGCTTGATAAACAACAGAAATTCGTTTCTCACAGTTCTGGGGGCTAGAAGTCCAAGATCAAGGTGTCTTCAGGGTCAGTGTCTGGTGAGGGCTTCTTCCTGGTTTGTAGAAGCCCATCTTCTGGCTGTGTGCTCACATGATTGGAAAGGCAAGGGAGCTTTCTGATGTCGTTTTAATAAGGGCAGTAGTTCCACACACGAGGGCTCCATCCTAATGACCTACTCACCTCCGGAAGGCCCACTTCCTATCACATTAGGGGCTATGATTTCAACATACAAATTTGGTGGGGGTGGGGGGATGGGGGGAGGACATAAACATTCATTCCATTGCGTAACTGGTCTCTCTACTTCTGCAAATATTTGAAATATTCCATGACAGAGCATTCATTTTTTAAAGATTTTTAAGATTTTTTTAAAGGACGAGTGGGGGAGGGGCGCCGAGAGAGAGAGAGAGAGAGAGAGAGAGAGAGAGGGAGAGAGAGAATCCCAAGCAGCCTCCGTGATGTCAGCACAGAACCGGAGGCGGGGCTTGAACTCAACAAACCATGAGATCATGACCTGAGTCAAAATCAAGAGTCGGACGTTTGATCGACTGAGCCACCCAGGTGTCCCAAAGATTGTATGTTTTTAAGTAATCTCTACACCCAACATGGGGCTCGAACTCACAACCCGGAGATCAAGGGTGTATGCTCCACCGACTGAGCCATCCAGGTGCCCCCCCCAAAATCATTTTTGTCGGTAGGATTTCTACCGGGAGGGCTGAATTTTAGGGAAAAGGCAATGAGATCCTAGCGAAAATAAGAAATTCCTTCGCGTGATGCTCATGGGGTCTCAACCTACTCGCGGAAACGCTTGTCTCCTGTCCCTTCAACACAGTGGCTTCTCCCGCTAACGGCCTCTCTGGCCATCTTCTCCCCTTTGCTGGTGCTGTTTCCCATGGGAAGGCCCCTCCTCGACTCACCCACCTGGCCGGGTTCCCCCATAATGTGTAGGCTGAGTCAACTCACCTCCTTCTGAAGCTTCACTCAATACTCTGGCCAAAACGTTGAGTTCCTGTTGTACTTAAACCGACCTTGTTTCCTGCCTGTTCACACCTCTCCCTCTAAGTTAAAACATGAGCTTCTTCGGGGCACAGTTCCTCCTTCCCTGAAGGCAGGGCACAGAGCCGGACCGCTGACAAATAGGTAATCAATGGCAAGTATCAGGTCACCTTGTGATACCAAATCCCACCTCTGTCAGTTTTACACTCTCCTCTAGTCCCTGTCCCGGTGACTCCACAAACTGGATTAATCCTAATTCCTTGAACGCGCCCCCAGGCTTTGCCACCACCCCGATTCGGTCACAACACTTCCTCTGCCAGGGCCTTCCCCAGATCCGCGTTTCTTTTAATTTCTAGAAGGATTACACAGGAAAAAAAAAAAAAAATCACCGAAAGCTTTGACAATCTCATGGAAACTATGGACACTCTCTCCTTGCCCTGAGGGCACACGTGCACACACACGATGTCTCAGTTAACTTTGTGAGGGGCACTCATGGAACCAGGTTACATTCCCGCCCGGGTCCCTTCCTTATAACATTGATCATAATTCTTCTGGTGCTCAGGTGACCCGTAGACGAGACTTGTTCTTCTAGATTATGAACATCTTAAGGGGAAAACTACATCTTGCCTGACTTCATGTCCCCATGGCACCTCATATGACGTGGCATCCATCATCGGTGTTTGAAAGACGTTTGTTGTCAGAAACTCTCCAGGATCCCACTGGTAGATGAGCAAGAATATTCTAGTCAAGTTAACTCATTTTCTTCCTTTAAAAAAAAAAAATTTTGATATTTATTTTATTTTATTTTATTTTTTTTAATTTTTTTTTTTAACGTTTATTTATTTTTGAGACACAGAGAGACAGAGCATGAACGGGGGAGGGGCAGAGAGAGAGGGAGACACAGAATCCGAAGCAGGCTCCAGGCCCTGAGTCATCAGCCCAGAGTCCGACGCGGGGCTCGAACTCACGGACCGCGAGATCGTGACCCGAGCCGAAGTCGGACGCCCAACCGACTGAGCCACCCAGGCGCCCCAGCTCCCCCCTATTTTATTTTATTTTTTTAATTTTTTAATTTTTTTTTTATTTTTTAAAAAAAAATTTTTTTTTAACGTTTATTTTTGGGACAGAGAGAGACAGAACATGAACGGGGGAGGGGCAGAGAGAGAGGGAGACACAGAATCGGAAGCAGGCTCCAGGCCCTGAGTCATCAGCCCAGAGCCCGACGCAGGGCTCGAACTCACGGACCGCGAGATCGTGACCCGAGCTGAAGTTGGACGCTCAACCGACTGAGCCACCCAGGCGCCCCGGCTCCCCCCTATTTTAAAGTCAAGTTTTTACAGTTGTGCAGCGTTTCTGGCATATGAGGAAATGGTGCCCTTTGATGCGCTCATAGAAGGAGATTCCCCAATTTCCTTCTATCGAGAACGTCTGTGGCTCTGAGCCAACTGATAACAGCACTATTTTCCATAGAACATATGTGAATGTTGGCTGGCAGGTGGGCAACGCCGAGGCCCTGCCCAGGAACCCAGCTTCCACAAAGGAGCTCCAGACCCCGCGTCTGACCTTCAGACAGGCGTGTGGGAAATCACAGAATCTCGACCTGTGCAGGCGGAAGGGGCCGTAGAAGCCACCCCGTCATCATTTCACAGATGACGCACGGAGTCGGACACTCGCCCAAGAGCACACGGCAGGCAGGCGGAGCCACGATTTGCCCTAAGTCACCGGCTCACTCTCCATCCGGGGTTGTCCGTGTTATCAGCACGGTTGGCCGCGGCAGTCTTGTGGCGTGCCTACTGTGTGCAGAGCTCCTACTGTGTGCGGAGAAAAATAGTTCAGAGCATCTCAGGACAGGTCGTAGAATTCCAAAGATGCCAACGTGTTCGGGTGGGGGGCGGGGAGGGGTGGGAAAGAACTCACGGAAACGGGGGGCTTGTGCTCAGCTTGGACAGAAGTACGGACAGGCGGGCAAAGGCCGTCAAGACCACAGGGAGTCTGGGGGAGACCGAAATAGAGGCATGCCCGTTCTTCTCCCAAAGAAGGAGTCAGGAGTGACTCCACCTTAGCCAAGTCCCTTAGCCTCTCTGGGTCTCCATTTCCTTCCCACGTGTCAGGTCACGACGTAGGTTCGGGGACGGCCGTACACGAAGCCGCGAGCCTGGTGTCTGGAATGCACGTAACCCCTCAGTAAATGACAGGCTGTTATCATTCTGGTACTTTGCTCTCTTGTCTCCCTAGTCCTGGCTCCTGAGTCAACAGGAAGCTGGCCTAGAGACAGATGAGCCCCTCCCCCACCCCAAACATACCTGGAGTCAAGATCTATTAAAAGTTTCTCTATCTCTCTTCATAGCCACATCTTTCATTGCGGGGGGTGGGGGTGGGAGAAATTCGGAAGAGCTAAATTGGGAACAGAAAATCTGCATCTGACAAAAGGTATGTGCAAACACATGTTTGCAAGTGAGGTCAAGGTTTCAAAATACCCCTTCTCTGACAGATGAGTCAAGCCCCACACACCGTGGTCTTGCTATTTACCGCGCATGACGGCACATTCTCCCAGCGACAGATAGGGTCGCCCTGCCAGGAGTTATATTGGACGGAGTTACTCATTGGAAAATGTGGCTGCATTGCCCAGACTGAGATCTGAACTTGGACTTCCAGGGATTTCACCCAAAATAAGCCGAATTCCTCAGTTATAACTGTCACAGAAACACAGCCAAGGAATCTGTTTGTCAGACCAGAGGCGGCCGGTTCCTGCTGGGGGAGAGCGTGGGTCCAGGCAGTGGATGCTCATGGCCTTCAGCAGGAGAGCACAGGGCACTGGGCTTGCCTGCCCCTTGGAGCTTTACCATTACTGCCAAGGACGGTCGCCAATCGGTCATTCGTTCTTTGCTCACGCCCTTATGATCCCCGAATGATGATGGCTAGCCCTCGTTGGGAACCCTCTGTCTGATCTGATTATTGAAATAGTGCCTTCACACGGGCGCCTGGCTGGCTCAGCCAGTTAAGCGGTTAGGCATCCGTCTTCGGCTCAGGTCATGATCTCACGCCTCGTGAGTTCGAGCCTCGAATTGGGCTCTGTGCTGACAGCTTGGAGCCTGGAGCCTGCTTCGGATTCTGTGTCTCCCTCTCTCTCTGCCCCTCCTCTGCTCGTGCTCTCTCTCTCTCTTAAAAAGAAATAAACACTTAAATAAATAAATAGATAGATAGATAGTGCTTTCACAGGGCACCTGGTTGGCTCAGTCAGCAGACCATGGGACTCTTGATCTTGGGGTTGTAAGTTTGAGCCTCGTTGGGGGAGCGGAGGGGTAGACTGTACTTAAAAATTTTTTTAATCTTAAAAAAAAAATTAGTCCTTTTAGGTAATGTTCCGTCTTCCAGACCACCGCCCTCCCCCAAGCCCTGCTGCTTCTCTCTCTCTTTCTCTCTCTCTCTCTCTCTCTCTCTCTCTCTCTCTCTCTCTCTCTGTCTCCCCCCTCCATGGTGCTGGGTTATGTGGAGGAGGGTTGCTGGTGTAAGTGTCTCAGGCCTCCGGGTCAATGGCCTGTATTCTCTCATCTGCTATCTTAGGACACGTCTTTCTCCTCCTCCTGGGTCCTGTGGTCTGGGGTCCTGTGGTCTACACAAGAAGCCCACACTTTCCACCCAGCTTTCAACGCCCTCCCCACTAGGAGCTGGATTTCTACCTTCAACTTTCTTTGATATGTTTCCAATTTGTTCCTGAAGACCCAACTGAGAACCAACTACCCCTTTTAAGGCCTTTTGGGCACCAGACCCCGATCACTCCCCCTCTCTGAATTTCTGGGGTCATTGTATCTGGCAGTTAATTCCGTCGTCTGGTGAGATCTCTCTTTCCCTACTGCTTTACAGAGTTGCTCATGTATTGCGTTGTTAGTTAATTTTTTAAGCTCTTTGGGGGCACGGATGATGCCTTATGTTTTGTTGAATTCCCCAGATTGAATCCAGAGTGCAGTCTAGACAAGGATTGCAGGTGCTCGCAGACACAAAGGTTCACTATCCCTTCTAGGAGCTTCTGAAAGTAGAGAAGGAAATATCCAGTCCCACCACAGAAAAACAGGCTAGAGACATGAACGTGTAAGTTACAGAAAAGGAAATGAAATGGTCCCTGATGCTGTGAAAAAATGCTCAAACTCGTTCCTAACAAGGACGATAAAAATTAACCAACTACACAGATCTTCTTTCCAACCTATCCGATTGGCCCAAACCCGAACGTTTGACAACACAGTCTCGGCAAAGCCGTAGAGAAACGGGCGCCCCCGGGCACGGCTGCGCGGGTCTATTTCAGTGCGCGAGGGGGAGTCAGATTGTTCTCGGGGGATCTGGGGCCTTCGTTTATCTGCCTTTGCTCCAACCTGAGCATTCGCCTGGCTCACACCGTTGCCGTACTTCAAAGCTATGTCGATCCCCCTCCCACCTGGGGTGGGAGCACAGCCCACAGGCCTTCCAGACGTCAGGCACAGTCACCGTTGCTCAAGGCCACCGAGCGAGAGGCAGGAGAAGCGTCTCCCCGGGGCTTGCACGGTGTTGGCTTTGAGACGGTGTGCTCTGGGCCCCACATCACGCTCTACTGTGCCAGTGCTGAGTACTGGGGGCCGGGCTTCTTCAGTGACTGTGTTGCTCGTGTTTGAGAAATGGAGGTGGGAGGGTCCCCTCTAAAGCATGGGATCTGCAGCAGGGACCCAGGGTAGGAACCCCTTTTCCCCAGTTCTAAGGAAAATTCTGCTTTGGAATTACCGCCAATGAAAAGAGCAAGGTGGAGGAGAGTGTGCTTAGAATGGAAGAAAGAGTGGGGCGCCTGGGTGGCTCAGTCGGTTAAGCGTCCGACTCTTGATCTCAGTTCAGGCACGATCTCACCGTTTGTGGGTTCGAGCCCTGCGTGGGGCTCTGCGCTGACAGGGTGGAGCCTGCTTGGGATTCTCTCTCTGCCCCTCCCTCACTCACACACACTCTCTCTCTCAAAATAAATAAACTTAAGAAAAAAGTAGATGGTAAGAAACGGTGTGTCATTTAAAAAAATTTTTTTTAAATGATTATTCCTTTTTTAGAGAGACAGGGCATGAGCTGGGGAGGGGCAGAGAGAGAGGGAGACACAGAATCCGAAGCAGGCTCCAGGCTCCGAGCTGTCAGCCCAGAGCCCGACGCGGGGCCCAAACTCGTGAACCGTGAGATCGTGACCTGAGCTGAAGTCTGACGCTTAACTGACTGAGCCACCCCGGTGCCCCCGGAAATTGAAGTTTTAAGAAAGGATCATCACTAAAAAATCTAAAGGACATAAAAGAAATTAACCTAACTCTCTGTCCAAACTGAGACATAACCACACAGAGAAAAGCTATTCCTAGTGAGTTGGAAGCATAGAAACTTGAGTGTACATTCCTAGTGGGATAGCCTAAAAATGAAAGAACTGCCAAAAAAAGAAAAAAGAAAAAAAAAAAAACCAAAGCAGGAAGGAAGGAAGGGAAGGAAGGAAGGAAAGAAAAAAAGAAAGAGAGAAAAAAAGAAGAGAAAGAAAAGAAAAGAAAGAAAGAGAAAAAGGAAAGAAAAAAAGAAAGGAAAGGAAAGGAATCTTGAGCCACTGTCGGTAGTGTCGGTGATTCATCCTGCTGTGTGCATGCTGTGGGAGGAAGCGAAAGGGCAGTTCTGTTATATTGTCCAGAACCAGGATTTCTGGGTAGGAGAAAGCAGGTGCATAGTGTAAGACAGATGAGGCTACGTAAAAGCTTTGTAATACTGACTTTGAATCAGAAGTTTTGGCAAGAATTGATGATAATATTTTGTCATTAAAAAAACGTAGCTGACCAGGGGCGGGGGGCACACCTGGGGGGCTCAGTCGGGTAAGCATCGCACTTCGGCTCAGGTCATGATCTCACGGTTAGGTTCCCGAGTTCCAGTCCTGCCTCGGGCTCTGTGCTGTGAGCACTGAGCCTGCTCCGGACCCTCGGTCCTCCTCTCTTTCTGCAACACCCTCCCCCCTGCCCCCCGCTCCTTCTGTCTTAAAAATAAAATAAAAACATTAAAAAAAACTACAGCCGACCCTCGAACGATGAATGCGGTTTGAACGGCATGGATCCGCTTGTATGTGGAATTTTTTAATAAATGCAGCACAGCTCTGTTAAATGTGTTTTCTCTTCTTTACATCTTAACATTTTCTTCTCTCTAGCTTACTTTATTGCAAGAATACAGCATACAATACACGGAACATACAATGTATGTGTTCGCTGACTGTTATTGGTAAGGCTTCCTGTCAACAGTAGGCTATCAGCAGAGTTACCTTTTTGGGGGGTCAAAAGTTACATGTGGATTTTCAACTGTGAGAGGGTTGGGTGTCCCCTAACCCTGGGCATTCTTCAAAGGTCAACTGTATTTCCTGGCTCTGCCCACTTAAAAAGGCCTAGAAACAATGAGTACCCCTAGGGGCTACAAATTGTGGTAAATAATACTATTTCCCATTAACCAAACCAGGGCTCCTTGGAGAAATGGCCCAGCGCAGGTGGGCGGCAGGAATATAGGACATGAACTTGGAAACAAAATATCAATGGCTGAGCTGTGAGGAACGTTCTCAGAAGCTTGCTGGAAGGAGCTCCCTCTGGCCAAAGAGGAAGGTGCCATTTAATTTATCAGGCACACTGATAAAAGTAACAATAAATTGAAACATGGTAAATAGGTTTAAATACAGGCGTTCATCCTGGTTAAAACAACAACAGCAAAAAGTGAATTATTGGGTTGGCTGTGAAGAAACTAACTAACGGAGTAATGTCATGATTTTGGAAACAGGCAAATAGAGATTTAAAAAAAAAATTAAGTGTTAGGTTTGCCTTTCCTTATATGAACTGCACCTTGGGGACAGCCCAAGAATTGACAAGGGAAGGGCTTTCGCTACAGAAGTTACTGCAGCGAATAAATGACAGAGGAAAGATAGAATTGAAATTGGAATAGCTTTATAACCCCTGAAAAGAATGGATCTAGGCAATCATCATGAAGCGTTTGCTAAGTCACAAGAAGAAAAGCAAATGAACTTTTGTCTCCTGGTGCAAGTATATAAGCCAACATAATATATACACACATACACAACCAAACCTAAATCCAATCAAGCCTCTAGACCCTACTGCTGATTGACGGCGAATCCAGAGAACAGACACACATGTTAAACATCACCAGGGGAGAGCAATCTGAAAAGTTCGGGAAATTTTACAGGACAAGGAACCCAGTTTCTTCAACAATAAATTGCAAGGATATTAAAAAGAAGGGAGAGAGGGAGGTTATAAGAGAGATCTGTAGGTCAAAATCAAGAGACGAAATGTATCAGCAAACCTGACGTATGGATCTTATTTGGAACTTGGTCAAACAAACTGCGCAAATATATATATATATATATATATAACATATGTATATCATATGTTATATATAAATATATATATATATATATATAACATATGTATATCATATGTTATATATAAATATATATATATATATAACATATGTATATCATATGTTATATATATATATATGTTAACTATATGCATATGTTAACATGTATATATATATATCATATATATGTTTAAAAATATGTCTTTTTTTTAACTTTTTCAAACATTTTTATTTATTTTTGACAGAGAGAGACAGAGCATGAGCAGGGGAGGGACAGAGAGAGAGGGAGACACAGAATCTGAAGCAGGCTCCAGGCTCTGAGCTGTCAGCACAGAGCCCGATGCGGGGCTCAAACCCACAAACCATGAGATCATGACCAGAGCCGAAGTTGGACGCTTAACCGACTGAGCCACCCAGGCGCACCTATATTTATGTTATATATATATATATATATATATATATATATATATATATATATATGTTTTATGTATATATAAATGTTTTATATATATATATAACAATTGGGAAAAAATGAACACTGGTTGGATGTTTGATGATAGAAAGCAATTATTGCTAATTTTTTAGGCATGATAATCATACCGTGGTTATTTGTAAAAGCAATCTACAGATACATACTTAAATATTTAAGACACAATAATACGATGTTGCAACTTATTCAAAATAACCCGGGAGGAGTGGGTGGTTATTATTGAAGCAAGATTGTCTCTGAGTTAAGAATCCCTGGAAGCTGGGTGACAGGTCATAGTGGCCGGGGCGCAGTTCATCATACAATTCCTCTCTGCTTTTGCCTACGTTTCAATTTTTCCACAATACAAAGTCAAAAAAAAAGAAGGTAGCTAAAAGGTATTTTTAATTACAAAACTAGTGCATGCTTTTTGAAAGACATTAAAATAATATACAAGTGTAGAAAGTTGGGGCGTGTGCATGGCTCCGTCGGTTAAGTGTCCGACTCTTGATTTCAGCTCAGGTCGTGATCTCCCGGGTTCGTGAGTTCGAGCCCTGAGTCGGGCTCTGCACTGACAGCCTGGAGCCTGCTTGGGATTCTCTCTCTCCCTCTCTCTCTCTGCCCCTTCCTCCCCCCCTTCAACATAAATAGAAAACATTTTTTAAAATCTTTAAAAAAAAAAAAAAAAGAAAAAGAAAGTGAAAATTCACCTCTCTTTCACCTCCCCTGCACTAGGACCTCAGAAGTAATCGCTACGGGTCAGTAGATTCAGTGAGAGTATTTTGTATTCCTGCCCACAGGGAATGCACGCCCTCACCCTAACGTGTCAGGCTTAGCCATGGACTTGTCTGACCAATGAACCGTGAGCAGAAGTGACCAGAGTCACTTCTGAGGAGACTCTTTAAGAACTGGCTTGTGGCTCCCTTTTCTGTCACAAGAGGAGTGATGTTCCAGAAAGCTGAATCCCACAGTGAAGACAGAGACATAGCCTCGCCTGTCCTGGTGGATACAGTATCCTTCCGTACCTTTTGCAAAGCATTTATACATACACCTTTCCCCCAAATGTTATACAATCTGCTCTTCGATGTGCTTTTTGTTTGTTTTTAATGCTTATTTATTTTTTGAGAGAGAGAGAGAGAGAGAGAGAGAGAGAGAGAGAATCCAAAGCAGGCTCCACACTTACAGCACATAGCCAGATGCGGGGCTCGGTCCCGTGAACCGTGAGATCATGACCTGAGCTGAATTCCAGAGACAGATCTTAACCAACTGAGCCACCCTGGTGCCCCTGCTTTTATTTTATTATTATTTTTTAACTCAATAATGTATCATGAGCATTTGAGTCTACCTTGAAATAAAACTTGGTTTCTTAATGCCAGAAATGTCTATTTCTTTAAATCTTTTAAAACTTTATCTATTTTTATTTAAAAAAACTTTTTAATGTTTAATTATTTTTGAGAGAGACAGAGTGCAAGCAGGGAAGGGGCAGACAGAATCTGAAGCAGGCTCCAGGCTCTGAACGATCAGCAGAGAGCCCAACGGGGAGCTTGAACCCATGAACCATGAGATCACCACCTGAGGCGAAGTTGGACGCTCAACTGACTGAGCTACCCAGGTGCCCTAAAAATTTATTTCAGAGAGGGAGCACATGAGTGTGGGAGAGGGCGCAGAGAGAGAGGGGGGGGGCGGGGAATCCTAAGCAGACTCCACACTCAGCGCAGAGCCTGACTTGGGGCTCAATCCCATGACCCAGGGATCATGACTCGAGCTGAAATCAAGAGTCGGACACTCCACGGACTGAGCCGCCCAGGCGCCCCTCTGTTTCTTTAAAATAGGGGTCAGTGGAGAGGTTCTCCAGGAAACACTGGTGCGGAAAGCAAGCTGAGTGCAAGCTGAGTGTGTCGGTGGGTGCATCAGAGGCCTCCGTATCAGTGGAGTAGACAACGCTCCCACTGAGATACAAAATACATGTCCCCGCTTTTTTTTATTAAAAACATTTTTTTTTTGTTATTTTTTGAGAGACAGAGGGAGACAGAGTGGGAGCAGGGGAGGGGCAGAGAGAGAGGGAGACACAGAATCCGAAGCGGGCCCCGGGTTCCGAGCTGTCCCCACTCTGTGCCACTTGAACCAACAGAGTAGGGTAGAAGGGATACTGTGCTACTCTCCAGACCCAGGGTTTAAGAGGCAGACCATGTTCGCTTCCTGTCTCTTAAAACTCACACGCTCACAGCTGTGTTCTGCTGGACGGACCCCATGAAGAGGGGGAGGGGACCAACAGACATCGGCCTTCCAGCCTTTCCCGCCAAAGAGATCAAACCCAAGATGAAGCCATCTTGGATGCTCCGGACCCTCCAGGCCTACTAGCTGAATCCTCCCGAGTGACCCGGGCTGGTGTTACGTGGGACAGAAGGACCATCCAGCTGAGCCCTGGGCTGACCTATGTATGCACCTGTAGCTGAGCCCGAACTCCTGATCTCTCCAACTGGAAGATAAATAAAACTGTTGTTATTAGCCATCGGGTTCTGTTTCTTTTTCTTAAGCCATCAAGTTTTGGGGTCATTTGTTAATGCAGCAATTAATAACCAGCACATTCCCCTACTCGGGACCTTGTCACGTCTTACCTGGAAAACCGCTCCCGCATTCTGTCTCCTGCCCTTCCAACCACGTTCTACACTGTGATTGCTTTCGTGGAGATACTGTGCGGGGCTCCTGTTTTAAAATCAAAAAGTTATGGGGCACCTGGGTGGCTCAGGCGGTTGAGCGTCCAACTTCAGCTCAGGTCAAGATCTCACGGTTCGTGAGCTCCAGCCCCACTCGAGCTGTCAGCACAGAGCCTGGACCCTGCTTCAGATTCTGCGTCTCCCTCTCTCTGTCCCTCTCCTGCTCATGCTTTGTCTCTCTCTCTCTAAGAATAAGTAAACATTAAAATAATAAATAAATAAATGAAATAAAAAGTTATTGTCTTCCACTGGCTTCCATCGGCCTTCCAATACCTGTCTCGGAACCCAGCTTTCTTTCTTTTCGATTTTTTTAAGGTTTTATTTATTTTTGAGAGATCTACAGAGTATGAGTGGGGGAGGGGCAGAGAGAGAAAAGGAGACAGAGAATCCAAAACAGGCCCCAGGCTCTGAGCTGTCAGCCCGGAGCCTGACGCGGGGCTCGAACTCACGAACCTCAAGATCACACGCAGGGGCAAAGTCAGATGCTCAACCAACTGTACCACCCAGCTACCTGTGAACCCAGCGTTCAAGGCTGCCTGATTCCCCCGTCAGACTTCTCATCTTCTACAACTGTGCAATTTTTGGCCTGTCCCCTTGTCCCTTTATAGTTTTTACCTTATTCAAGAAGTTCCTCCTCTGGGAATGCCCTTCCATTCCACATTATAATTTGGAAACACACCTTTAGCATTCCTCGTTGCCCAGGAAGGCCCTGAAGATGGGGCTTCTGTCTTACTGTATTTATTTTAACTCATTCTTGAAACTAGCAAAGAGCCTGGCTCTTTGTAGACCCTTGATAAGGATTTGTTGGACAGGTGGATAAATGGATGAATGGGGCCTGGTCTCATTCCTCCGTTATCACAGGTCAGCAGCAAACAACTCCACTCTGATGCACCCCTGTAAACCTCTCCCTCAGTCTGGTGGGAGATCCATTTGCCACAAATATGTCACCAGGCCGCAGATTCTGTGTCTCAGCCCTGCTTTCTTCCGTCTTGGTTCCTTTCGGAGGCAGGCTGTCCCAGGCAGGGGTACAGATGGTCCCTGGAAGCCTCACATCCTACCAGTTTAGCAACCCCCGCGGAAAAGAACGCTTCTCTGTACCAGTAGTTCTAGAAAAAGTCTAGCAATGAGGACCCACCAGACAAACCGGAGGCCTTTCTCGGTGCCAATCACTGTGGCCAAGGGGATGACGGAATGTGCTGATGGCCAGTCCCGGCTTTTCAGGAGACCACCCCGGCCCCCCCAGAGCTGGAACGGAGGTAGTGGGGGGATTACCCTAAAGGAATATGACGGTGTTGTTACCAAAGGGAAGGAGAAAAAAAGCAAGATAGGGAAACCAACAGATTCCACCCCACCTGTTCTAGAAGGAGATACCAAGCTTTGCACAAAAAGAGTGATTTTCTTTCAGACTGATGCTGGCCACCTGCTTTTTTCTTGTTGTTGTTGTTTTTTTAAATTTTGATCATTGAAGTCTAGGTAACATCCAACGTCATGTTAATTACAGGTGTACAGGTACCTGTTATTTCCCAAACCTTAAAAAAAATGTTTTTTAAATGTTTATTTGTTTTTGAGAGAGAGAGAGAGAGACACTCTGGAAGAAACTAGCCTTGCTGACGCCTTGACTTCAGACTTCTAACGTTCGGGACTGTGAGACAGGAGTGTCTGAGGTTCTGTGCCACCTGGTTTGTGGTCATTTGTTGGGGTCTCTGAGAAGGAAACCTATTCCTGTGTTTCTCCTTGACTCTCTCACGACAACAGCATTCACACACCTCTGACTCCAGATGCGGGGCGGGGAGGGGGTTCTCTCCCACCAAGCACTTCTCAGGCACCAACTGGGCATCGTAGGACTCGGCTCAGTTCTGGCACCGTCCACATCAGAGCCCCCCCAGCTCAAGGGCTCCGTCCCGCAGGTGTGCCCTCGGGCACCAACTCCAAGTCCCGGCTGTCACCTGTGCTTCCGAACGGCCTGCTGGAGATCGGAGGTTCTGACGACCTCCCCTCGGGCTTGAGTGATTTGCCGGAGCGGCTCACGGAACTGGAGAAACCTTTTATTTACTAGATGACTGGTTTGTTACACAAGGACCTAGCTCAGGAACACAGCAGGTAGATGGGATCCAGAGGGTAGAGTATGGGGAAGGGGCTCAAAGCTTCCATGCCCTAAGTGCACCCCCCGCCCAAGTGCCCAAGGGCTCCGGAGCCCCTCCTTTGGGGTATATACGGAGGCTACATTACGCTGTCACAATTGATGAAATCACGGGTCTCTGGCAATTGATTCAACCTCCAGCCCCACCCTCGTCCCCAAAGCTCCCGCCCTCTAATCCCACCACTGGTTGTCCTGGCAACCAGTCCCCATCCCGAGGTGGCCTAGGAGCTTTCCAGAAGACGCCTCTTGACCGTAACAAGACACGTTTTATGATTCTTATCCCTTAGGTAAATCCAAGGGTTTTTGGAGCTTTGTGCCAGGAACTGGGAAGAAGACCAAATGTCTATTTCTTATTATACGTCACAGTGTCCCAGCAGCGCTAGCAAAATCACATGCCCCCTCGTTTTCTCCCCCTGTCTTGCGAACCAATGCATTGCCGGGTTGCCTAAGGAAACTGTTTCCGTCACTTGCTGCCGACGTCCTAAATAATCCGTGTTACCTACTCTGTGGGGTAAGGATGCAAAGGAGATTAGACCCTGTTCCCTACCTTTGGGTCATCCTTCCTGTGGCACTAAGCCCAGCACCGTCTGACATGACTGCGGCCCAAACTGGTGAGGACGGGGGAAAAAAAAAATCCAGTGCCATACTGGGAAGGCAATTTCTTACCCCCTGATTAACAAAAGTAAGTCACTAGGGACAGTTCGACTCTGATAAAAAATGCTAATGGCTTCCCGTCTCATACAAGATGAAGGCTGAACTCCTTAACCTTGCACTTGAGGCCCCAGCCGTATTTCCCCCATCTCCCACCATCCCAGGCTCCCTCCGTTCTACCGCCTTGCCTCCAGCCACATCCAATTACTAATTATTCCATAAGGGCACCATTCCGACCCATCTACACTGGTTTCCTGGGGCTGATGATAAATTACCACCACTAGCTGGGTGGCTTACGTGGACAGAGATTTGTTCTCTCGTGGCTATGGAGGCTCAACGTCTGAAATCAGGGGTTCAGCAGGGCTGTGCTCGCCCCAAAAGCTCTACGGGAGGATCCCTGCATGCCCGCTCCTGGCTTCTGGTGGCTGCCGGGAATGGTGGGAGTTCCCTGGCTCGTAGACCCATCACTCCAACCTCTGCCTCTGTTGTCACATGGTGTTCTTCCTCCATACCTGCGTCTGTGTCCGACTTTCCCCAGTCCTTGGATGGGGGCTCACCCTGCTTCAGTATGACCCCCCCCCTCCCCAACTCGATCACACCTACAAAGACCCGAAGTTCACATAAGGTCACATTCGCAGGTACGGGCGTTAGGACTTGCGTAAATCTTTTTGGGGGACGCCACCCTCCAAAGCCCAGCTGGAATCCACCTGCAGAAGCTCGCAGCCTTGCCTCATGGGCAATTGTGAACTTCCTGGCTCTCGCAAGCCACAGGACAAGACTTCAACCCTCGTCTGTACGGCCCAAAGCCCTTGGCCAACCGGTAAGCAGAAACGCGGTAAAATGAGACAGAAGGTAGCTGTAACGTGAGCATGCCAGGATGGTTTTTGAGCCACCAGAAGGGAACAAAGGTAAAGCCGTCCTCCTAAGGACTGACGTGGGTTCAGTGTCTCTATCCCTCTTTTGCAGGCAACTCGCCTGCCTCGGTTTCCCACTTGTAACAGGCAGCGTATCTGCCCTTGCACCCTCTAGATGGGAGGGTTCTGAAATGCTCTGAGGCCCGAGAAGAGTCTTTGAGATCCAGGAGTGGCCCCTGTCCCGCGCCCGAAGCAGCCTGGAGGCTCCAAGACAGGCAAGAATCCCCTTCGCTTCCTACCATTCCGTGACAGCCTCCAGCTCCAGACTCCGATGACCCCGTTGAAAACCCCAAATCAGACGCCCACCGGGAAGCCTTCTGTGCCAGCCTGCCCGATGGGGCGGCGCGGATCCCGCGATGCTTCCGGAAACCCATGGGCCAGTGACTGAGCCCCGATGGTGCGGCCCCCAGCAGCACTCCCTCCCACCCGCCGGGGCGTAAACACTGACAGCAGTTGGAGGCGTTGTGTCTGCCTGGAGACAAGAGTAACACTGTGGAGTCCTACGCCTCCTGAAATAACTGAGAAATCATCGCCTGGTACCTTGACGCCTGTCTTTCAGGGCAAGACTTGCAGACAGTGGCCCGGCAGAACAGCTCGGTTTCCGCCTCTTCACTGGACTGTTTCCATCGGACCCAAAGTCACCCCGGAATGCACATGTGCTATGAGCAAGAAACAAACCTTTGTCTTCCTGAGCCACTGAGTGTTCGGAGATGTTCTCTACTACAATGCAACTTAGCCTAAGGTGTCACTTATGGTGGGTGTCGCCTGAAATCCTACAACCAGGATTCCCATCCAGGCAGCCCCGCCTTAAGAGTCCATGCTCTCGGGGCGCCTGGGTGGCGCAGTCGGTTAAGCGTCCGACTTCAGCCAGGTCACGATCTCGCGGTCCGTGAGTTCGAGCCCCGCGTCGGGCTCTGGGCTGATGGCTCGGAGCCTGGAGCCTGTTTCCGATTCTGTGTCTCCCTCTCTCTCTGCCCCTCCCCCGTTCATGCTGTGTCTCTCTCTGTCCAAAAATAAATAAAAAACGTTGAAAAAAAAATTAAAAAAAAAAAAAAAAAAGAGTCCATGCTCTCGACCACTTCACCACGTCCCCTCCGAAAACGTCTTGTCATTTTCCCGCAAGACCCCTTTAGCTGACAAGATCCCCACGTAGGCTCTGTTTTTCTTCATCTCCCATGGAGTTAATGAAGAAAAAACAGCAGATTGTTTGGCCCTCGGGAGTAGAATAGACCAGGTAGACAGACTCTGCACGATCAAACACAACTGGTTATTGAGTGAGCCGGACTCATTGGTACGTAAACAGGAAACGATTTTGTCTTTCCCACACCAGAGTCTCTCAGGAATTGAGAAACTCTGAAATCAAATTTTGCATGAGAACGCCGATCTCAGGGTGCCTGGATGGCTCCGTGGGTTGGGCGTCCGACTTTGGCTCACGATTCAGGAGTTCGAGTCCTGCGTCAGGCTCTGTGCGAACAGCTGGGAGCCTGAAGCCTGCTTCGGATTCTGTGTCTGCCTCTCTCTCTGCCCCTCCCTTGCTTGTGCTCTGTTTCTCTCTCTCAAAATTAAACAAACATTAAAAAAAAGAGAGAAAAGAACTCTGATCTCTCAGCCATCTGATCTCTCTGATCTCCCCCGCCCCAGGTTTGGAAATTTGCAACAGGGAAGGGGTCACCGAGGTGAGGGGGGGGGGTCCCCCTGATTTCGCTCTTCACTTTCACTGCCTCAGGCTCTTGTAGAATTAGGGCTGAGGGTAGCATGGGGAATGAGGGGCAGGGCAAGTTTTTCTTGGCTTGAACGCTCTCTGCATGTGGCAGCTGGTCAGATTCTGGCTCCTTGTGACAAGGGGTTCTTTTGTGACTTCCCCAGAGAGCCTCCCACTGGGGACAGCCCACAGCACTACTTTGTGGTCTGGATAATGATCCACCTGGCTCACCACTCAGGGCTAAGTCAGCCCTCTTCCCCACTAGCTTCTGTATCCAACCTCTTTCTGCTGGAGTAGACGGGCTCTCCGCAGAAGGTTCTCTCATCCTGGAGTCCTTTTTTGGTTAAACAACTGTATCTGGATATGTGTAGCTGGCATACAACAGATTGCACATATTTAGAGTTCATTATAAGTTTTGACTTTTTTTAAGTTTTTAAGTTTTATTTTTTAAGTTTATTTCTTTTGAGAGAGAGAGTGAGAATGGGGTTGGGGCCGAGAGAGAGGGAGAGAGAGAATCCTAAGCAGACTCTAGGCTGTCAGCGCAGAGCCCCATGCGAGGCTCGAACTCCCGAAGCAGCGTGAGATCATGACCTGAGCCGAAATCAAGAGGCGGATGCTGAGCAGACGGACCCGCCCCCCAGGCGCCCAAATAAGTTTTCACTTCTGAAGGAGCCCTAGGAACCAAAATCAAGACAATGAACATTCCATCGCTCCCCCAAATTTCCTCATGACCTTTGGCGATTCCTCTCTCTCGACCCTCCCCAACCCCCGGGGGAACCCTGACCAGCTCTCTAGCGCACTGTAGATAATAATGCGTTTCTAGAATTTCATATAAATGGCACCACACACAGTGTGGGCTCTAAGTGGGCCACGTCTACTCAGCATCATTCTTGTTCGCTTCTTCATGGAGGCCCTTTTCAAATAACATAAGCCTGGCCACTTTCCATGGGCGCACAGGGACCACCGGAAGGTCCCTGCACCTGTGTCCGGTCACTCAGTGGAACTGCAGCTGTCCTGAGCCCCTTTACTTTCCAGGTGTGGCAGGCTCTGGCGTGAGGCCACCCCCTGGGACGAAGCCAGGCTCTCCAAGTACTTGAAGGTCCCTTTCACGGGGCTCCATGAAGGGAAGATCACCCCCTCCCTTCCTTTGCACCTCATCGCGGGATGACTCAGGGAAAGCCTTCCCTATCCAGTCTCCTGTGCACGCCTCAGTTTCCCTTGCACAACCTTCAGTGGCTGATGCTCCAAGGGTCCCCCACCAGTTTCTTGGATCACTTTAGGGAGTTCCACACAGATGGTTCCGAGCCTGTCTTTAGTAGGTACGTGGGCACCTGACATCCCGTGTTCTCAGCGTGGGCGGCTCGGCTGAACCAGAGACAACAGGGTAAGTTTCATGTCAATACCCTGTGTGACAATTCGGAGGCTCAGGGAGGCCCTTGGGTAGAGACGCCCCTATGAGGGTTCTGCACCCAATTCCAACATCGGGGTGTGTGGGAGCGGGGAGGGGGGCCCCACCCCCCACCCCAACCAGCTGGGTTTCCTACAATTCAACTCAGTCACCAGCTACAGGTTATCACCTACGCTTCTGCCGGACCTGCTGGAGATGGGAGGTTCCAACGACCCCCTCCTTGGGCTCCATTAATTTGCTGGAGAGGCTCACAGAACCCGGGGAAACGTCTGTTTTGCCGGATTACCGGTTTATTATAAAAGGATGTAATTCAGGGCCAGCGGGAAAGAAGTGGGACAGGCAGGATGCGGGGGAAGGGGCTCAGAGCCTGTGTCCTCTCCAGGCACCACCCCCTCCCCCGCATCTCCGCGTGTTCACCAACCTGGAAGGTCTCAGAAGCCGTCCTTTTGGGTTTTTATAGCGGATTCCTTGCACAGTCATGAGAGTCACGGTTGATTAAATTAGTGGCCTCTGGCAATGGATTGGAGCTCCAACCCTTTTCCCTTCCCAGAAGGTGGGGGTGGGATGAAAGTGCCAACCCCCTAATCACGTGACTGGTTGTCCTGGCAACCGGCCCCCTCCCACAGGTGTATCCCGAGAGAGTCACCTCATTAACAAAAGGAAAGGCACCTTGTATGGCTCTCTTCATTTAGGATATTCCTAGAGGTTTAAGAAGCTCCGCGCCAGGGGCACCTGGGTAGCTCAGTCCGTTAAGCCTCCGAGTTTGATTCAGGTCATGATCTCACGGTTCATGGGTTCCAGCCCCACATTGGGCTGTGGTGCTGACAGCTCGGAGCCTGCAGCCTGCTTCGGATTGTGTGTCTCCCTCCCTCCCTGCCCCTACCCCCCTGGAGCCCTGTCTCTGTCTCAAAAATAAATAAACATTAAAAAAATTTAAGAGCTCTGTGCCAGCAATGGGGTCAAAGACCAAACATACATTTTTATTATACATAACGGTATCTCAGTCCTTAACCCTGATGCCTCATGTTGGAATTGTAACCCAAGTGTGACAGACTTCAGGTCAGGAGATCACATCGCCCTTTAATGTCCAAATTCCAATAGCCCAGGGCGCCCCCGCCCCGCCCGCCCCATCACCGCCTCCCTGACCACAGACTTCCTGGGTTCTCCTCTGCAAGTTTTCCGGAACTCCAGAAGAGACGCGCACAAGAGCCTACACAATTTCAACTTCAAATAAACAACAAATGGTTTTGCAGTGTAAGTATTTCCTGTGCAATATTAGGAACCATGCAATATTTGGGATGTACTTATGCTAAAATATTATCTGTTGTTTATCGGGAATGCAACTGTACCACAGCGTCCGGCATTTGAACTGGGAACACTGTCCCCTCCTGGTGTCTTTCTGTGGCCCTTGTCACGTCCCCCCGTGCAGATTTCAACTTAATCTCCCACTGGGGGAGTAACGGGGGGAAACTCTCCCTCCCTAGAGTCTAGGCTTTTCAGACCACAAGGCTCCAAGAACGAGAAATGGTTTTTCCCTTGGAGAGTCTAAGGCGCCTTCCAAGTTCCTATTTCGGGGACCCCAGGGTGACATTTATGGGAACATCCATTCCTTTTTGGGTAAATCCCACCCACACCCAGAAGAATGTGGTCCTGCTCTTTGTCCCCAAAGGACATCTGAGCAATATTCTGGAATCAGCACATTTCCAAAAGTCTAGATGACACGGTTGTTCTAGAATAATGTGGCCTGGGGGAATTTTAAGGATTGACTCAGGTCATACCTATCTGTCTGCCTTTAGGGGACCTCTGCTAGCTGGCAGTGAAGATAAGCCTGTAGGCATCTTTCCTGGACCCTCTGATAAGTGTCCCCAGTCTTGGACAAGACCACATCCGTCACACGTGGTCCCAGTAGAAACAATCTGAGGCCCTGCCCTGATACAGCCCTGCCCTTGGGGAAGACACTAGTTTACATTACCATGCAGAGAAGCAAAGCACCCCCCACCCCGTTTCCCTAGCAGGGGACACGTTCACAGAATCAAAAACCCTTTAGAGGGTTTCCTTAAACAAATGCAGCAAGGTGCCGTTGGGTTAAAATCCCAGCTTCTGCCTACACAAGAGGACCACCCTTGCATTTGAAATGGTGGTTTTCCCAACATTTGGGAAATCTAGGAGTTAGTCTTACCCAAGACTTCCCCTGCTCCCCCTGCTTGGGGAACACACCAGTGGTGATTCATCCAACTGATAGATTTTTTAATCTATCTTTGAATGCCTTGCTAGGCTTTTTGATTCAAAACATAACGGCGCTTGACATTTCAATTATAAATAGCTCTGCTGACATCAGATTCTTCAAAAACAGTAAGTTTTCTAGGTAACTGAGGCTCATCTTTACAAAAACTGGATGCTTACTTTATTCTGGCCGTTTTGATTGGGGGTCTGTCAGAAGTGTCACAGCGCAGTGCATCATGGTTTTTTTAGTTTTTCTGTCTCCTTTGTCCCCAGGCGATCAGATGGTTTAGCACTGTTGCTGTCTGTCTTTAGTAGCCCCCTCCCTGTTATCCGTTTGTTGAGAAGGATGCATTAAAAAAGAGTAAACAGAATTTCCAGGGCTAAACACTTTTCTCACAAATACAGCTCTGGTCTTTAGCGCGAGACTTTATGAAGGTTATTCTAGGGGCTCCAAGGGTTTCCTTCTGCCTTGTGGCTTAATTTTAGATTTCCATCCTTTTGAAAGGTTAAAATTTCTTCCCGTCAGGATCATGGAGATGTTATTTTCATGAAATCCACAAGTTCCTTTAGAACGAGCTCCGAGCAGGCTGTAAAAGTTAGAGCCGTTGCTAAGGGAACCAGGCAAAGCTTGCCTCATGTATAAACCTGGTTATTATATTTAAAATTCAAGCAGCAGCTGGAGATTCCTAACGGGAGAGAGAAGTCGGCTCTTGAAGAAGAAAGTAGGAAATCACTCCTCTCTCATAGAACAGGGCTGTCCCCGAGGCTCATCTTTTGTGGCCTAGAATAAACTAGGTGACTACTCTTCTCTTTGTGAAAAAAAAAAACGGTGGAATGATGGTGGAATTGCAATGATGGAAGGGAAGGGAAGCCACGCCTCCGGTGGGAACGTAGGAACGTGGAAGAGGAAACATCAGCAGCCCTGTCTTCCCTGTTAGCAGTTTGCTGATTGAGGTGGGAGAGGCTGAAAGCAGACAGTCTGGAGCTATGATACCTGGTCTACAGAGTTTTTAAAATTATTTTTAGGGAGAGAAAGTGTGAGCATGAGCAGGGGAAAGGGGCAGTGGGAGAGAGAGACAGAGAGAGAGAGAGAGGGAGAGGGAGAATTCTAAGCAGGTTCCACGCTCAGTGCAGAGCCTGACACAGGGCTCAATCCCACGACCCTGGGATCATGACCCAAGCTGCAGTCAAGAGTTGGAGGCTCAACCGACTGAGCCATCCAGCTCTAGAGACTTGAGGGACAATTCTGAGAGAGAGAGAACTGTCCAAGAAGCATTTGGATCCCAAAGCATGAAGGTCTGGAAGGAGCTAAATATCATTTCCCCCCATACAAGGAAATCTCCGTTTTAAAAAATCAAAATACTGAGATTGAAGGAAAATGGCATTAAATCGCCCCTACTTGCCTGCTGAGACCTCCTTTCCAGACCACCCCCCCCCCTCCTTTTCCCTTCACTCTCTATCCTGCTGTCACCTCGTGTGGGAGGGAGGCCACATTAAGTCCGAGAGGCCCAAATGGCAAAAGCTCATCTCGTTCATCACACTTCATTAACCATGGCCGAAAGTAGGGACCCCAGGGGTCCTCCTCAGGAAGGTGCGGGAGTACTAACTCCTGACCCGGATGCTTTCCCACCGAATCACTTAAGGCAGGAATGTCCCTGGCAAATTTTCTCGCTTAAGAGGGCTCCCTCAGATCTAGAAAGAGCATCGTTTCCAAAGCATGTTCCTCAGAACCCTCGCCCAAGAGATGTTCTAGCCATCGCTTCTGGGTCTATGTTACGAACGTCAATGAACATCAGGGACACGAAGCTGACTGAAAGGGGACAAATATCGTATGATCCCACTTACGTGAGGTCCCTAGAGGACTCAGATGCACACAGCTGGGAGGGGGACGGGAGTTGAACGAGCAGCGTTGCCAGCCGGGAAGACAAAACCGTCCTGGAGAGAGAGAAGGTCATGGTCGTCACACAAGGGTGTGAGCGCGCTTAAGGCTCGCGAGCCGCGTTTTGCCTTACGTGTGCCTCGCCTCACACACGCATAAAGAGCCGTTTCCACCATTTTCGGGGTGTCACCAAACAAACCGGCCTGAGGACATCTGAGTCCTACCCCCTCCAGCCCCCCACACGCCCCCTTGGTCCTGGCGGAGCGCAGTGCATTCATAAAGGACTCAGAGAAGTCCTAGATTGAAGGCTGTTTAATTCAGTTTAAGTCAGGCATTTCCTCCACTGAGTACAGAAGCTTTTCTTTTCACGGAAGACTGTTAATAGCCCGCACGATGGGGCACACTCCGGGAGCCGCTGGTGAAGAGTTTTATACTGTTCAACATCCTTCTATCGATGCCTCGCTGGATGCTGTTGGCAAGCCTAAGAGTTAGACCTGGGTGATGTTCCCCGATTACCGAAAATATTACAGTCTATTGATTTCTTCAGCAGTAAAGAAACTGGGGCTCAGAGAAGCCAAGTCCTGGCTCAAGATCAGCGGCAGAGACGAGCCAGAAGCCCTGTTTCTGAAACCTGGATCTGGAGAGAGCCCCGCAGGCTCCCTACTCGTCACCTGCTACCCCTTCTGGGTGCCCGGATGTGTAAGCAAGTCCCCCGAAGAGACTCTGAACCCCGGGGCTGCTGAACGGCAGGTCAGGTGGAAGACACCACAGGTGACGGAAAGACCCCAGGATTGCGGGCTCCTGTCCCTCACAATGCAGAGCCCTTGAAAGGCCCGTGCTCCCAGGCTCTTCTCCTCTGTTCCTTTCTCCAAAATAGGGCAGGGGGAGTTTAGAGAGGTCCCGTCCCCTACAGCAATTCCTGAATTTTCTTGAGGGAAGACTCATCAGGGTACCGACTAAAACAGAGATGCCGGTGAACTAAGCCAGACACGGAAAGACGAATGGCACATGATCTCGTTCGTAAGTGGAATCCAGAAACCTCAGCAAACTCGTGGGAACAGAGATCAGATTTGGGGTTGCCACAGTTGGGGGTGGGAGGGATCGGGCGAAGGTG
This sequence comes from Neofelis nebulosa, assembly GCF_028018385.1. Taxonomy (NCBI): domain Eukaryota; kingdom Metazoa; phylum Chordata; class Mammalia; order Carnivora; family Felidae; genus Neofelis; species Neofelis nebulosa. Next base: position 3,404,677 of record NC_080797.1, read on the forward strand.
TGGAAAGGTAGAAGCTTCCAGCTGTAAGGTAAATAAATACTGCGTGACTGTGGTCAACCATGCTGTATGGTATATTTGAAAGTTGCCAGGAGGGGCACCCGGGTGGCTCAGTCGAGTGAGTGTCCAGCTTTGGCTCAGGTCATGATCTCACAGTCTGTGAGTTCAAGCCCCGCACCGGGCTCTGTGCTGACAGCTTGGAGCTTGGAGCCTGCTTGGGATTCTGTGTCTTCTTCTCTCTCTCTCTCTGCCCCTCCCCTGCTGTGCTCTGTCTTTCTCTCTCTCAAAAATAAATAAAAATGTTAAAAATGTAAAAAAAAAGAAAGAAAGTCGCTAGGAGAGTAGATCCGAACATTTCTTATCACAAGGAAAAGAGAATTTTTTGGTAACTGCTTAATATTAACCCACTGCAATCATCATTTTGCAACATATATGCACATCAAGTCATTATGCTGTACCCCTTAAACTCATACCGTGCTGTACATTAATTATATCTCAATAAAATTGGGTACATAAATAAATAATGCTGGGGCGCCGGGGTGGTTCAGTCGGTTGGGCGTCCAACTTCGGCTCAGGTCATGACCTCGCAGTTCATGGGTTTGAGCCCCATGTCAGGCTCTGCTGACAGCTCAGAGCCTGCTTGGGATGGATTCTCTCTCTCCCTCCCCCTCTCTCTCTGCCCCTCCCCTTCTTGTGTGCTCTCTCTCTCTTTCAAAAATAAATAAAAAATAAACATTAAAAAAATAAGGCTTTAAGGCATCTACTGAAATCATTGCTTCACTATATACTAACTAATTTGGATGTAAATTAAAAAAAATAAAAAATAAAGTTAAATCAAAAAAAGTAAGACTTCAGTCTCCTCCTCTCTAAAAAAATATTTAATTAGTAAAACACAATGCAGATTCTCAGGCCCATTCCCTGGAGTCTCTGACTCAGTAGGTCTGGGGCAGGACTTGGGAAGGTTTGAGTATCTCTGACCTTCACACTAAATGGGGTCAAAACAGAGCTGCTCTCTCTCCCTCTCTCTCTGCCCCTCCCCCCTCCCTCCCCAAATAAACAAATAAATAAACGTTAAAAACATTAAAGGGATCGTAACAGAATATCCTCTGGTCTTGTTCCCCATTGCACAGGTAGGAGGCTCAACAGAGCTGAAATGATCGTCCAGATGCACACAGCTACTTTTTTTAACTTTTAAAACAGACACAGAAGCAAAATACTTCTTTCCTCCAGGAAAAAGATGCGGGTTCGTTAGGGTTTTGTGATTTTATTTTAAGTGTATTTATTTCCTTTAGAGACAGAGAGGGACAGAGCGCAAGGGGAGAGGGACAGAGAGACAGGGAGACACAGAATCGGAAGCAGGCTCCAGGCTCTGAGCTGTCGGCACAGAGCCCGACGTGGGGCTCAAACCTACGAACTGTGAGATCATGACCCGAGCCAGAGTCGGACGCTTAACTGCCTGAGCCACCCAGGCACCCTGGGTTTTTAGTCTTTAAAGAAAAAAATGCATCTGTACGCTCCCCTCTGTCCTTCCCAGCAAACCGGCCCCGTTCCATCCCTCCTAGCCCAGGGGGAGACCCTCTTTCTCTCTAGCTTCCCTGCCTCTTTCCTGCTCTTTCGGGAGGTCCAGCCACCGCAGGGAACATCCAGGCCGCCATCTTCCTTGCTGGAGACCCAACTCTGCCTGGAGCCCTGACCCAACTTGCTTCCTGCGTGTTGATGGAGGCCACACGGTCTTTGACTCAGCTGTGCCACCGACTTCCTTCTGAGCGCACGGCTATCTGGGGCTCCAGCTATGCGGCCAGAGGGAGCCGGCAGCCCGGAGCTCTCCCTCCCCGAGGAGCTCACCCCCACCCACCCCGGCTGCAGGACCTGTGCCCCAGCAGGATGAGCGAGCTGGATGAGCCTCGGAAGGCTGGGCACACGCAGGGCATTGCATTCCTCGGCCGCTTGGCAGGGCTCCACCGGAGAGCAGGTGGAGAAGTCTGAGGACACTCAGTTCCCCAAATGCCTCTTCGGAGAGCCTCAGCAAACCCAGCTTCTCCCCACGCACATCTACACCAGTTCTCTTTATTTCGGGTCACAGGAGCGGCGTAGCTGAGACCTAGATCCATAGATCACTGATGCTGTGGAACTAGGAACTGTCCGCCTGCCTTTGCCGGGGACGCTCTGCTCCCGATTGGGGCCGGGGAGCCTGGGGTCAGGCTCTGTCCGCAGGGTCTTCCCTGAGTGGGCTTCCCCCCCGCAAGGGCCTCAATGCTGCACGGAGCCCTGGGGTCCTTGCCAGGTAGAGGGACATGGCTAGGAGCCACAGACTGGGCTTTCAACCCTGGTTTTCGGGCTGCCTGGGGATAGCGCTGCAATGGTCTGGGGCTGGTTCCCATCTGGAAAATGGGCATAAGGCTATCTGGTTCACGATGTATTACACGAGAGGCTGTGTGTCCCGTGCTGGGCACCCTGCTGAATGTCAGCAAATGGCAGTGATGATTATTTCCTTGAGCTCTTGGAACACATCTCGCTCTTCCACGGCTCCCCTTTGCTACGAGGAATGCCACCAAGTACGACGAGACGGGAGCTAGACTGTGGCCATCACGGAGCCTAAGTAATGACCATCCGGAAGTAATTGATTCAATCAAGTAAAAACTCACTGCACACACACACACACACACACACACATACATACACACAAGCCATTGGGGATCTTAATTTGTGGGTTTTCCAGTAAACTAAACTTGGGGAGTGTAAGGGTACCTGGAATTTGACCCAAGAATGAGTAATCTGAATTTTTTAAAATGTTTTTTTGTTTGAGAGAGAGAGAGAGAGAAAGAAAGAGGGAAAGAATGAGTGGGGGAGGAGAGAGGGAGACCCAGAGAGACTCCCTCCCCAGAGAGAGGGAGCACAGAATCGGAAGCAGGCTCCAGGCTCTGAGCTGTCAGCACAGAGCCCAACACGGGGCTGGAACTCACGAGCTGTGAGATCATGACCTGAGCCAAAGTTGGACGCTCAACCGACTGAGCCACCCAGGTGCCCCTAATGTTTATTTATTTTTGAAAGAGAGACAGAGAGACAGAGCACGAGCAGGGGAGGGCAGAGAGAGAGAGAGAGGGAGACACAGATTCGGAAGCAGGCTCCAGGCTCTGAGCTGTCAGCGCAAGCCTGACGCGGGGCTCGAACCCGTGAACCGTGAGATCGTGACCTGAGCCAGTGTCAGATGCTCAACTGACTAAGCCACCCAGGCGCCCCCTTGCAGTTGGACTTACGCCCATACAATCACAGAGTGACCTTATCTGGCTCCTGTTTTCTCAACTCCCTCCATCTCCCATCAAACTCTGTGCTCTCACCAGACATAGCGGTTCACCCTTGTGCACCCAGGCTCTTGCTCTGCTCCCTATCACTGTGCACTGTTCCTCTACCTGGAACTTGCTCCCCTGATCTTCTCAGGACTCCGGCTCATTCTTCCAGCTCAAAGCTCCCTGTCTGTGAAGCCCTCTCTGAAGCCCATGGGGAGATGGAGACCCTTCATCGACTGCCATGTTTTTTATGTTCCTATGATGGCGATTGTGTATCTGTTAACAAGTCTGTCTTCTCACTATGGAAGACAATTTGAGGATGAGGACTGTGACCTTTCCACTTTGAATTCCCATAACCTGCCACAGTACTTGGGCTCAAGGTCCTCACTCAAGAGAATGTAGGGCGTCAAAGAGCGTAACTCGGACAAGGCTGGAAAAGTTGAAGCGATACCTGAATTGGAGGACAGAAGCAACAGAAAGCCAGGAACCGGATAAGAGGCCATGACAACATTTCGGGGCAGACAGAGGCAGGTCTGAATAAGGGCGGGGGGCTGAGGCTTGGGAAGGAGGGCACATTGTTGAGGGACGACGCACGGTTAGAATGATCAGGACGCTGAGGTTGGACAGAGCCGAAACTGTGACCAGGAGCCGGGAATTCTCATGGAATTTTCAATGCTTTTACGTGTTTTGTGTCATTTGCAAACATCGCAAGGGATGTTCCTGTGAAATATAAATGAATTATTACAGTGTCGCTGATGACTGTTGTCGTCTAACCGATGACGGTTAGAATGATCAGGACGCTGAGGTTGGACAGAGCCGAAACTGTGACCAGGAGCCGGGAATTCTCATGGAATTTTCAATGCTTTTACGTGTTTTGTGTCATTTGCAAACATCGCAAGGGATGTTCCTGTGAAATATAAATGAATTATTATAGTGTCGCCGATGACTGTTGTAGAACCAGCTGAGTTACCTCAGCCAAGTCTTTGTCACTGTTTCGTTGCCTGTGAAATGGGATCATCATGGTGGCCCCCCCCACCCCCCCCCCCCGTGGGGCTGTGGTAAGGATTCAGTGAGTTAACCCTTGGGACGCTCTTGGAGCAGCGTCTTGCACACAGTCAATGCTCCACAACTGTTGGCTGTTTGAAATATTATTATTCACACATTTCCATCTCAAGAGGCCCCCATTCATCCCTGTATCTACGTAGCTCCCTACTTGTGACAAAGAGTGACTAGTCATTCAGTGGCTCCCGGAGACTTGCATGGGGCAACTCATCCAAGGCTTTCTGAAGGGTGTGACTGGGGGACCGAAGGCCACATAGATGGAGAGAAAGGAGGCCACCCTAAGCAAGAGCCACTCATGTCCCAAGAGGAAGGGCAGGATGCTATTTTTTCCACGTGGCTCCCAATGGGCAAGCCTCCCAACGTGAGTTGAGAGGGAGAAAGTACAACTTGAATCCCTCTCGTTCTTCCAACCTGCCATTAATCCCGCCATCTTGCTCACGACAAAAGTGAACATATCACAGGGTTTTGATTCTGTCCTCTTACCCAGAACAAGGGTGAGAGGTGCCACTGTCTTGCTCAAAGCTGCTCTTGGTCCCTCCTTGTGAACGGAGGTTCAAACGTCAGAGACTCTGTGGAGCTATTCTGGAACTCTCCATCCGTTCTGCCCTTGCCTTCAGACTTGCCTGTCTCAGTCCTCCGGGACAGGACTCTGACGCTGTAAGGTCTTTGGTTAGCACTGTCATGTTTTGAGGGGGTCACACAGTTAATGCCTTTGTGTTGGAACAAGGTCTCCACTGTGCCTCTCTGGGTGAAAACAAAATCCCTGAGACACAGAGCTGACTTCCAGAAAAGACTCCCGTGCTAAGTCAGCCAACAGACTCCAGAGCTAATCGGAACCAGATGTGAGTTCTTTCACTGAAATATATTGCAGATCACAGATTTATTTTTTGAGAGTACCTATAATAACAATTAAAATCATAAAATGTGTTTTCCCTAGATATTTTCTCCTAGTCAACCAAGCAATATAGTCTGATAAGTTGGGGCTAACCTGTGCCAAAACCAACATATTTGCTTTGTTAGAAATCTGCAGAATGTGTCTGTCTGCGGAGGTGTGCTGGTCAGACTAGGGACAGCCGCCAACATGCAAACAGTTTCCTAAAATATCCGTGCACGCAGGAATGATAAGCAGACTACACGGGTTTGCGGCTGGGAGGTGGGGAGAGAGAAAAGCCGGGGGTAGAGGCACACAGTAAGCGGCATTAAGCATAATTCGCGTAATGTGGCGATACTTGCTGCGTTTACAAAACGGGGTCTCCCAAAGAGCCCAGCGGCTGATGACTTTCTCCGCACCGGCATCTGTCCCAAGGTCAAATGCTGGGCTCACGGCCACCCCTGGGAAGCACAACTAGGAGATTCACCAGGTCATCCCGTCAGCGGAAGTCTTTTCCCGAGGCTCAGTTTTGTTTTGTTTTGTTTTGTTTTGAAGACATGTTTCGCTTTCTCAGGAGCTGATCCCCCGGCCCCCCAAACAGGCCACTCAGCCAGCTGGGGTCAGCTGGCCCCGCTTGGGTCCCTACTTTAGGGACAGTCACCCAGCATGCAACTCGAAACACCAGCAAGCAGGGGCCTCCCGGGCCCCCGCACCGTCCGGCCCTGGGGGCCTGTTGCTTGACTTGCTGGCATTCAGTTCTATTCCTCTGTTTCCCCTACTTCCCACCTCCGGTCCCAGCCCCTTGTCTGTATGTTGTTGTTTCCACACCCGCTATTGTCTTTCATGACTACTTTCTGTTCTCCCTGCTTTTGGTAACAGCCACCCACCTCCATATAGAAAAGCAGCCCTCCCACTCTCAACCCTGGGCCCCACTGGGGTTGATGACACCCGCCCCTAACCCCACGCACATGCCCAGGCACCTTGGGTGACACACACCCTCAGCCTGGTCAAAGGATTAATGATGGCTTCGATGAAGGCGTGTGATCAGTGACGGTTTTAGACTTCAGGTCCTTTCTTTTATTTTTTTAAATTTAAATTTTTTTTTTTCAACGTTTTTAATTTATTTTTGGACAGAGAGAGACAGAGCATGAACGGGGGAGGGGCAGAGAGAGAGGGAGACACAGAATCGGAAACAGGCTCCAGGCTCCGAGCCATCAGCCCAGAGCCTGACGCGGGGCTCGAACTCACGGACCGCGAGATCGTGACCTGGCTGAAGTCGGACGCTTAACCGACTGCGCCACCCAGGCGCCCCAGGTCCTTTCTTTTAAAATGTCCCCTTTTGGGGGCTGCCTGGGTGGCTCAGTCGGTTGAGCGTCCGACTTCAGCTCAGGTCACGATCTCGCGGTCCGTGAGTTTGAGCCCCGCGTCAGGCTCTGGGCTGATGGCTCGGAGCCTGGAGCCTGTTTCCGATTCTGTGTCTCCCTCTCTCTCTGCCCCTCCCCCGTTCATGCTCTGTCTCTCTCTGTCCCAAAAAATAAATAAAAAGCGTTGAAAAAAAATTTTATAAAAAAATAAATAAATAAATAAATAAAAATAAAAAAAAAGAAATTACTTAAAAACAATAAAAATAAAAAATAGTTTTCAAATAGTTAATACATTCACACGGTTTGAAAAAAAAGTAAAGTTTAAGAAGCTAAAGAAGATAAAATAGGGACCTACGAGTCTCTACGTTAAAAAACGAATGCGTTGAAAATCTGAGATGGCACAGGACATTTTACACAGTCTCAGAGGACCTCCCCACAAAACACCCGTTCATTACAAAGGGATAAAGAGTAGTTTTACGGAGGAGAATGTTGGCAGAAAACACCTTAATGAAGCCGTTAGAGTTGATGACATCATCAGCAATGCGACAGATCAAAATCACGTGCCACCTGACGGGATGAGATGTGAGAAGATCACAGATCACTTCGGTGACAGCCCTGCCGGAGATTCCAGGACCCAAATCTAATCGTGAGGAAACGTCAGGCGCACCCAAGTTGAAGGACCTTCTCTAGGGCTACTGGCCTATAATCTCCACGTCCTCGAGGGCTGAGGAGGCTCTCGAGGACTGTTCTAGGCTCTCGGGGACTGTTCTAGACTGAAGGAGACCAAAGACAACTAAACAGTCATACGTGATCATGAACTGGATCCTTTCATTTCTAGGAAGGACGTTGTTTGGCCCTTGGCGAAACGTGAATGGCGGAAACGGGTCTAATGTTAATTTCTGGTTTTTATTGATCGTATTGTGGCTATGTCAGAGAAGGTCCCGGCTGTAGGGGATCCACCAGGAATGATGGAGGCATCCTATCAGCAGCTTATTCTCTTTTCTTTTTAAGTTCATTTATTTATTTCTGAGAGAGAGAGAGAGAGCACAAGCTAGGAAGGGGACACAGAGAGAGAGGGAGACACAGAATCTGAAGCAGGCTCCAAGCTCTGAGCTATCACTGCAGAGCCCGACGCGGGGCTCAAACCCACGAGCCGTGAGATCATGACCTGAGCTGAAGTCGGACGCTCAACCGACTCAGCCACCCAGGCGCCCCTCGGCAACTTATTCTCAAATGGCTCAGGAAAAAAAAAAAAAAAAAAAGTTTTTTTGCTTTTTGATTTTTTTTGTCTTGCTTTGGTTTTTTTGTTCATTTGTTTTTCGTTTTTACCATACCTGCTGCTTTCATATAAAATGGAGATTGTTTCAAAATAAAAACAATTGTTCGAAGCTACCTGGTAGAAATGTGGCCTCTGATCCCTGACCCCCTCCCCCTCCCCAAGAGTAGGTAACCATATATCCTGGTGTATTCTCTAGAGATCTTCTCTCTCCTGTACATGTAAGAATGAAGAAGTCAATGCCCATGGTTTAAGAGGCACTGTTTGCTACCAGGTTCTCTGAATCACAATCTGCTAGAGGGTCTTAAAACTTTGCCGGGGCTCAAGACCCAGTCCTGGGTACCTTGTCCCTTATCCCCATGGCCCTTGGGGATTCCCAGTGTGGCGTGTGAAACATCTGGCTCACAGCTGACCCTTTCCAAGTCACCCTGCACTCTTGGTTAGCGCTCTTTCTCTCCTCCGTCATCCAAAGTCACACAGCTTTGCAGAAATGAAAGGGATTCCGGCTCACATAGCTCATCAGCTCAAGGCCACCAGCCCACGGGAAACATATAACATGGAAGAACCTCATTTGGGGACACGGAGGGACACTTAGTTTTTTTGTTTTTTTTTTGAGTGCGATATTTCAAAGAGTTCAACGTATCCAAACGTTGAATAACATTAGGTTGCTTGAAACAGATAGAGTCACCCACGAACAAGTTTTCACTCCAAGTGAAGAGAGAGACAAGGAAGGAAACAGGGCTGAGAGAGAAAAAGGTTGAGAGAAAATTTCCGGCACATCCGCAGAGGCCAGCGGCCCTGTCAACTGTCCTGACAGGACCGGCTTCCCGTTGGCTTCTTGTGCCGTAACCTGGGGTGTGGACAGAGGGAATTTCTCCTTTTGAGACTGAGTCACGGAGGCCTTTCCCACAGCCTCTCCCACAGTAGAGCTTTCTCTGTACCTCATCTGTGGTGATGTCTCATTGACTCCCAGTTCAAGAGCCAAATTACCATTCCTCAGGAAGGAATGCCTAGTGTGCAAATTCTCTCCCGTCAGAGGCCCGTCTCTAGGTCAGGCTCTTGGTACAGACGCTTCCTGGTGTACGAGTTCCTCTCAGACACGTCCTGTGATTTTCCACTGCACGGCTCGTCTTTGCGGCTCCCATCATGGCTGACCCTCCTGCCAATTCACTCTGCTGTCATCCCCTGGCTGGGAACCAGCTTGGCCTTTCAGGGACCTCGCTCCTCAGGGAAGCAGGGCCTCTTTGTTTCAGTTTTTCATTCGGCAAATGTGTTCGGGAACCCCTCTGTGTGCCTGGCGATGGCGAAATGCTAAGGCTGCCGCAGGGCAACAAGATGGCGCCCGTAGCCGTGGCCCCTTCATGGGGCCTGTTGGAGGGCACGGGAGGCCAAGATTTAAACCACACATTCAAATATTTCATTACCAGGGTAGCCGGTGCCCTGACAAAGTATCATGTGAGAGGCTCCTGACTTAGGCTGAAGACGAGACATCGGAAGGGAGGGAAGAAGGATGATGGGGAGTTAGCTGGGGGTGTAGGAGAGGGAGGCGAACACGGAATCGCTGAAAAGGCTTTCCACAAAGAAGGTTACGTGACCCAATTTATGTTTTTTTAATGCTTATTGAGAGAGAGAGAGAGGGAATGCAAGCAGGGGAGGGGCAGGGGCAGAGAGAGATAGAGAGACACAGAATCCGAAGCAGGTTCCAAGCTCTGAGCTGTCAGCACAGAGCCCGACGTGGGGCTCGAACCCACAAACTGAGATCATGACCTAAACTGAAGTCAGATGCTTAACCGACTGAACCACCCAGGCGCCCCTAAAAGTACCTTTTTAAATTTTTTTTTAATTTTTTTTTTTTCAACGTTTTTTTATTTATTTTTGGGACAGAGAGAGACAGAGCACAAACGGGGGAGGGGCAGAGAGAGAGGGAGACACAGAATCGGAAACAGGCTCCAGGCTCCGAGCCATCAGCCCAGAGCCTGACGCGGGGCTCGAACTCACGGAGCGCGAGATCGTGACCTGGCTGAAGTCGGACGCTTAACCGACTGCGCCACCCAGGCGCCCCTTTAAAATTTTTTTTAATGTTTATTCATCCTTGAGAGAGAGAGAGAGAGAGGCAAGTATGAGTGGGGGAGGGGCAGAGAGACAGGGAGACACAGAATCCGAAGCAGGTTCTAGGCTCCGAGCTATCAGCACAGAGCCAGACGCGGGGCTCGAACCCACAAACCGTGAGATCATACCCGAGCCAAAGGTGGATGCTTAACCAACTGAGTCACCCAGGCACCCTGACACAATTTATGTTTTTAACAGATCGTTCTTTTTTTTTTTAATGTTCATTTGAGAGAGAGAGAGAGAGAGAGAGAGAGAATATGAACAGGGAAGGGGCAGAGAGAAGGGGGGAGAGAGAATCCCAAGCAGGCTGCATGCTGTCAGTGCAGAGCCTGATGCAAGGCTCGATCTCACAAACCGTAAGATCATGACCTGAGCCGAAATCAAGAGTCTGATGTTCAACTGACTGAGCCACCCAGGCGCACCGCCCCCCTCCTCCACCCCACAACAGGTCATTCTTTTTTTTTTTTTTTTTTAATGTTTGTTTATTTTTGAAAGAGGGAGACAGAGAGCAAGCAGGGGAGGGACAGAGAGAGAGGGAGACACAGAATCCAAAGCGGGCTCCAGGCTCTGAGCTGTCAGCACAGAGCCCGACACGGGGCTTGAACCCACAAACCGTGAGATCGTGACCCGAGCCGAAGTCAGACGCTTAACCGACAGAGCCACCCAGGCGCCCCTCATTCTTAATAAGAAGATAACCCAATTTTAACAACGAGCAGAAGACTTAAACAGACGCTTCCCTGAAGATACGTAGATGGCAAATAACGCATACGAAAGAGTGCTCAACATTATTAGGCGTTAGGAAAATACAAATTAAAGCAACAATGAAATATTCCACCAGAATGGCTGTAATGAAAGAGAGTGACGATAACCAAGTGCTGACAAGGACATGAAGGAAATGAAACCCTTAGTCCTTGCTTGTGAGAATTACAACCATACAGTCACTTGTGCAAACAGTTGGGCGGATTCTTAAACATCTTTCTTCTTTTAATGTTTATGTATTTATCTTGAGAAAGAGAGAGAGTAATAGCGGGGGAGAGAGGCAGTGAGAGGGGGAGAGAGAATCTCAAGCAGGATCCACGCTCAGCACAGAGGCCGACGTGGGGCTCGATCCCACAACTGTGGGCTCATGGCCTGACCTGAAATCAAGAGTGGGACGCTTAACTGCCTGAGCCACCCCAGGCACCCCAGATCCTAAAAGTCTTAACAAACGCACCAGATGACTTGGCAATCCCATTCTGAGGTCATACACCCCAGAGGAATTAAAGCGTGTGCTCGTACAAAGTCTCGTATCAAAAGTTCACGGCAACGACTTTCGTAATAGCCCCAAACTGTAAACAACCCAAATGTTCGTTAGCTGATGAAACATAAACAAAACGTGGGATAAGCATACGATGAGAGATGACTCAGTAATGGTATGAACACGACGTCAGGGTGAAGGACTGATGTATTCTACAACACAGAGGCCCCTCAGAAATACGGTACTGACCGAAAGAAACCGCACTTATGTAAGACTACATAGGGTACGGCTTTATTGATATGAAATTTCTAGAAAAGACAAAACCATAGAGCCAGAAAGCAGATCAGTGGTTGCCTAGGGCTGGCGGAGGGAGCAAGGCACGAAATCAATCTTTGGGGTGACGGGAAAAATTCTAGAAACTGGACTCTGGTGACGGCTGTATGGCTGTATAAGTTATACTAAAACTCGTCTGACTGTCCCTTTAAAATGGGTGGGTTTTACGATATGTAAATTATGCCTTCATAAAGCTACTTAAAAAGAAAAAATATTTAAAAATCATTGGGGGGCAGAGTTAAAGACAGAAGACGATTTGGAAGTCTCAGAGTTCAGAGTACCTTCTCTGGTGCTTTGTTCCTTAGACTCTCGTCTCCAGAAGTCAACCTCCCTTAAAAACTAAGCCCCAAACCACCTCTCCGTAGAAAAGGCCAGAATACCACCACATTCTTACACACTCTGATTCAGCAGACAAAGAGAATGGCACGAGGAACCCACCACAATTAACAAAGGCGCTCAGGGCGTGTTGACCGCACAGCGTGTCTAAGAAGAGTGGGTGCGTACCTGCGTCATAGTCGTGCGACACAGGGTCAATTCTAGCGTTGTTTGGCCAAGACAAACGATGATAAAAAGCAGTTGGTCTTAAAGAGAAATTGCAAAGTCCCTCTTCGGTAACAGAAAAGTTGTTCCTAATTTTTAAATTGCAGTCCCCGCTGCCACCCCCTCAAAGTTTCTAAATTCATAGACTCTCTTCTCCACCCCTCCTTACCCTGGTATTCCTCACTGCATCTAGCAGAGGGAAGGCAATGGCAAACATATATCAAGGACCAAGTGGTTGAGTTTTAGAATGTCTCTAATTCCACCCCCACCCCCCACCCCACTGTCTGTCCCTTCTTCCCCTCAATCCATCTTTCCAATGTCGGTTCTATTTTTGGTATCACCCTTTTCTTCTCCTGGGTTCTGTTATTGTTGGGTGGCCCTTGTTGTTGGGGCCTGGGCCAAGAGTATAAATGGAGGCCTGGTCTGTTATATGTCTAATTATTTAGAAAGTGCAAACCAGGGGCGCCTGGGTGTCTCCGTCGCTTAAGGGTCTGACTTCGGCTCAGGTCATGATCTCACGGTTCGTGGGTTTGAGCCCCGCGTCTGGCTCTGTGCTGACAGCTCAGAGCCTGCTCGGGATTCTGTGTCTCCCTCTCTCTCTGCCCCTCCCCCACTCATGCTCTGTCTCTCTCTTTCTCTCAAAAATAAACAAACATTAAAAAACACCCTTTTTAAATTAAAAATAAAAAAAGAAATTGTAAACCAGCATGTCAAACTGTTCAATAAAATATGTGCCACCCTTGAGGGCACGGACCCAGGCAGCCCCTGAAGTGGGCTTGGGGCCAACTGGGCGGGTCATTTTGGAGTCCCAGTACCGAAAGTGTGGTCTACTAGGGAAGAGGGAAGGACAAGTCTTCTTGGCTGAAAGGAATCCTTTAACCTTTGGGAGGAGGGCTGGAGGTTGGGGGGGGGGGGCTGTTGTCTTGGCCCAAGGGCAGTACTGATTGTCTCGATAGATTGTATGAATAGATTTCCTGATATTCATCCATCCTTGTGATTCTGGAATGAACCCTGCTTAGTCATGCTTTTTTATATACTGCTGGATTCCATTTGCTAATGTTCGACATAGGAATTTTCCATCCATATTCAGAAGTGACATTGATCCCTAGCCTTCTGTATTTGTGCTAACGTTGTTGGGTTTTGATATCAGGGGTGTGCTAGTTTTGTTAATTGAATTGGGAAGCTTTCCATCTTTTTCTATGTTCTGTAACAGTGCTTTCTTTTCCTCTTAATATGCGAGGCATTTGTAAAAACATTCCCACTGTGAAAAATTCAAACCATACAGAAAAAGCAAAAATTCTCCTTGACTCTCCCTTCAAATCCTAAGCCCCTGCCAGAAGTGACCACATTACCCATTTGCTGGGTTTTCTTCCAGAACAGTTCATTTCCATCCATACATGTACCTATATATAACATGGTGCCTTTTTTTTTTTTTACATAAATAGGATTAAATTCTACATACTGGATTGTAGGCTTTAGGTTTTATGTGTTTTTTTGTTTGTTTTTACTTAACAACATTATATCTTGGAGGACTCATCATGATGTGAGTACATAGAGACCCATTTCATCCTTTTAAGATTCTATAGAATATATGTATTTATTTTAAAATATTTATTTTTGAGAGAGTGTAAGCAGGGGAGGGGCAGAGAGAGGGGGACAGAGGGTAAGCAGGGGAGGGGCAGAGAGAGGGGGACAGAGGGTCTGAAGCAGGCTGTGTGCTCTCAGCACAAAGCCCAACGTGGGGCTTGAACTCATGAACTGCAAGATCATGACCTGAGCCGAAGTCAGACACTCAACCGACTGAGCCACTCAGGTGCCCCTTAAGTTTATTTATTTTGAGAGAGAGAGAGAGACGCAGAGACAGAGGGAGAAAGAGATAATCCCAAGAGGGCTCTGTGCTGTCAGCATGAAGCCTGACCTGGGGCTTGAACTCACACACCCATGAGATCATGACCTGAGTCCAAAATCAAGAGTTGGATACTTAACTGACTGAGCCATCCAGATATCCCTAGGATAATTTATAGTATGGGTATTTTTAATATACATATTTTTAGACAGAGAGAGCAAGAGGGAGAGAGGGGCAGAGGGAGAGAGAGAGAGAGAGAGAGAGAGAGAGAGAGAGAGAGAGAGACAGAATCCCAAACAGGTTCCACACTGTCAGCACAGAGCCCAACACAGGGCTCGATCTCACGAACTGCGAGGTCATGAGCCGAGCCGAGAGATCAAAAGTCAGACGCTTAACCGACTGAGCCACCCAGGCGCCTCTGAAAACGCTTTTCCTGATGCCCTGTTCTTGTTATGTCTAAAACTGTGTCTGGTACACAGTAGGCACTCAAGAAATATTCACGGAATAAACAGATGAACGAAAGACATTTTTGTAAACGGCTCTTTGGATGAACAGATTCTTCAGATTAGGTACCAAGTGGCGGGGATCTCAAGGTGGGGGGGGGCAGGCATTACAACTTCAGTAGATACTGTCCAATATCTCCAGACCCCCAGTCCGACCAATTTACATTTCCAGTAATACCTGAGAGAATTCGCTTCCTCTCTGGCCAACATTTGCCATGAACACACTTGACTCTTTGTTCAATTTAGGAGTGAAAAACAAAAAGGTATCTTACTGCTGTTCTAACTTGTTCTTCTTTGACCATATTTTTATTTCTTGGCCACGTGGAAATCCTTACCTGCGAACTACTATTCTCATTTCCCCCTGTTAATTGCTTGTACTTTTCTTACGGACTTGGAGATTTTTCTTTATTTTGGAAAAACACGTGGCCAGCGTTTTCTCCTAACCTGTAGCTTTTAACTTAATTTTGTTTCGTCGCATTAAATACATTCTATTTTAATGAGTCAAACTTGTGAGTTTTTCCTTTACGCTTCCCCGCCCCCCAATTTGCATCTTGTCTAATATCAGACTCACCGCTGTGGATAACGAGACATTTTCATACTCAGGGAGCGCCTGGGTGGCTCCGTGGGTTGAGCGTCCGAATCTCGATTTCGGCTCAGATCGTGATCCTAGGGTTATTGGATGGAGCCCTGCATCGGGCTCCATGCTGAGTGTGGAGCCTGCTTTAGGTTCTCTCTCTCTCTTCCTCTGCCCCTCTCCCCTGCTCACTCTCTCTCTTAAAAAAAAAAAAAGGGGGCGCCTGGGTGGCTCAGTCGGTTGGGCGTCTGACTTCAGCTCAGGTCACGATCTCGCGGTCCGTGAGTTCGAGCCCCGCGTCGGGCTCTGGGCTGATGGCTCAGAGCCTGGAGCCTGCTTCTGATTCTGTGTCTCCCTCTCTCTCTGCCCCTCCCCCATTCATGCTCTGTCTCTCTCTGTCTCAAAAATAAATAAACATTAAAAAAAAATTTTTTTTTTTAAAAATTATAAAAAATATTTTCACAGTCATAAAGATTATGGTTTCAAATGATAGTCTTTATTAAAAAAATTTTTTTTAATGTTTATCTTTGAGAGAGAGAGAGACAGAGCATGAACAGGGGAGGGTCAGAGAGAGAGGGAGACACAGAATCCGAAGCAGGTTCCAGGCCCTGAGCTATCGGCACAGAGCCCGACGTGGGGCTCGAACTCGTCAACTGCGAGGTCATGACCTGAGCCGAAGTCGGATGCTCAACCGACCGAGCCACCCAGGCTCCCCACAAATGATACTTTTTTTTTTTTTTTTTTTTTAATTTTTTTTTTCAACGTTTTTTATTTATTTTTGGGACAGAGAGAGACAGAGCATGAACAGGGGAGGTGCAGAGAGAGGGAGACACAGAATCGGAAACAGGCTCCAGGCTCTGAGCCATCAGCCCAGAGCCTGACGCGGGGCTCAAACTCACGGACCGCGAGATCGTGACCTGGCTGAAGTCGGACGCTTAACCGACTGCGCCACCCAGGCGCCCCAAAATGATACTCTTTAAATACTGACTATAGACTTTTATTTAAGAGGGCAGAAAGGAGCTCTCTTTCTTTTCATTGCAGTGGAACGAGACTTGCTTTATAAACCACGTAAGGGACTTATCCTAGGTCCCGATGTCATAGAGCATCTTTGTCTTTAAGCATCATCTGTCCGTTAGTCCTCTCTTGTTCACGGATAGACTCACAAAGGATGAAAGTGACCTGTGGGACAACAGGCTTAGGTCTTGTAATAGAAGTCTGTTCTTTCT
Organism: Neofelis nebulosa; assembly: GCF_028018385.1. Classification (NCBI taxonomy): domain Eukaryota; kingdom Metazoa; phylum Chordata; class Mammalia; order Carnivora; family Felidae; genus Neofelis; species Neofelis nebulosa. The sequence goes on from NC_080797.1 coordinate 3,420,902, forward strand.
TACAGTCAGACTCTTGGCTCCCCGGTCTAAACTTTTAAGCCGGCAAATTGAACCTCTTTTATTTCCCCCCCAACAATGCCGTTCTAGTCTAACTTAGTGCTAGGTGCTCAGTAGCTATCTGGTAACAACTCCTCCTCCCCCTCCCTTCCTCTCCCTGCCCCCCTCCCTCCTGCCCTCTTTCTTCCTTCTTTCTCTCCTTCCTCCTTCCCTCCCTCCTATCTTACCTTCCTCCTTTCCTCCTTATTCCCTTCCCTTCTCTCTCTCCTCCTCCTGTCCCTCCTCCCCTCCCTCCACCCCTCCCTCTTCCTCTCCCTCTCCTCCCACCTCCTCTCCTCCTTCTCCCTCCTCCCATCCCTCTTCCTTTCCCTCCTCCCCTCTTGTGTTCCCTCCCACCCCCTCTCCTCCTTCCTCTCCTCCCTCCTCCTCTCCCTGCTCTCTCTCCTCCTCTGGGATAATCAGCAGCCCTTTTTGAGAAAAACCCAACTATGGGGTCAGTGGTTCTCAACCAGGGGATACACAGCAGAATCAACAGAGCAACTTGGAAAAAAAAAGAGGCTCTGGGATCTACCCTACATTTGCCGAACCAGAACCACCAGGGGCAAGGCCAGGGATTCTGAAATGTTGCACATCTCCCCAGGTGACGCTGATGCGCCTCGAGGGCTGAGAAAACCCAGGTCCTGAATCCGAATGTATGCTTTTACCCTCGAGGGACAGCTAAGGCACTCAGTGAGGATACAGTCAGCCGATGTGGCTAATTCTACAGGACAGATGACCCCGTTTCTTCAACGACAACAACAGAACGACATGAAAACCAGAGCAGGAGGGCGGAAAGTGTCATAAATGAAAAGACCCAAAACATGTCACCCTGAGGCCGCGTGCAGACCTTGTCTGGACCCCGAGCCGAACAAGGCCAAAATAGGCATTTCTGAGGCAACCAGACGAAACAGAACACAGATTATTTTATCTGAAGGAATTACGGTTGGTTTTGTTGGATGTGATGATGGTATGATGGTTGTGTTAAAAACAAAACAAAACAAAACAAAGTCCTTATCTGCTAGAGATAAAAACTGACGTATTAATGGGTGAAATAATATATCTGAAATTCCCTTTAAATATTCCAGGAAAAAAAACCAAAACAAACAACCCGCATGTGAGGGGGTCATCAGGCAAGAGCTCGAGTGTTGCTAAGTGTTGAAACAGGGTGGTTGGTATGAGGGGGTTCTCTGTACTGTTTTCTCTGCTTTTGTCCATGTTTGAAAATTCCAAAGGGGCACCCGGGTGGCTCAGCCGGTTAAGCATCTGACTCTCCTTCTCTGCTCGGGTCACGATCTCGCGGCTCGAGGGTTCACCACAGGGAAGAAAGGCAAGAACCCTGGGAGTCTGGCCTCCATGAAACGGGAACAGGTTTTTTGTTGTTGTTTTTTTAAAGTTTGTTTTTATTTATTTTGAGAAAGATACAGAGAGCCAGTGGGGCAGGGGCAGAAAGAGAGAGAGAGAGAGAGAGAGAGAGAGAGAGAGAGAGAGAGAATCCCAAGCAGGCTCCACGCTGTCAGCCCAGAGCCCGAGGCGGGGCTCGAACCCACGAACCGTGAGACCGTGACCTGAGCTGAAATCGAGTCAGATGCTTAACCAACAGAGCCCCCCGGGCGCCCCAAAACTTGGTTTTCTTGATTTTTAACGTAAGTGTTGTTGTGTGTGTGTGCATGCCTCATAGAGACGATGAGAGGGGAGGGTGCTGGTTTCACAGCCGGACTGTTCGAACACCCTGACGAAGGTCCCGCTGTGGCGGCTCACCCCTCGTTCCGGCCAAGCCCTTCAGCGACCATCATCAGCCTCTTGAACTCCCGTCTGTCACGTCTAAGTCCACTCAGTCAAGACCATTCCTCCGACCTCCCTCCCCTGGGCCCCTTGGCTTTTCCTGGAATAGCCTGTTCTAGTTACCACCCCCCAGACTGCCGCTACCTTCACCCCCTCCTGACATGAAGCTCACCGCCAACCCTCCCCCAACCTAAATTCCTCCTCCTTCTGATTTTGCTCAAAAGAAGGTAGAGGGGCACCTGGCGGGGGGGGGGGGGGAGGGGGGCTCGGTCGGTTGAGTGTCTGACTCTTGATCTCCGCGCAGGTCATGCTCTCACGGTTTGTGGGTTCGAGCCCCGCCTCGGGCTCTGGGCTCACAGCGTGGAGCCTGCTTGGGATTCTGTCTTTCCGTCTCTCTCTGCCCCTAACCCACTCACATTCTGTCTCTGTCTCTCTCAAAAATAAATAAACATTAAAAAAAAAAAAACAACAACAACGCAGAGGCAGGCTTTGAGACCCACTCGTTGCGGAGGGCATCTCTCTGCACAGCCTCATCAAGCACCGTCCCAGAACTGGTCTTGCCTGGGTTGGCCTTGACATCCCCCAAAGACGGCCAGGAATAAGTCTGGTGGGTGCCCACCAATCGTGGTTTATAGGCACGCACGCTCTGGAATTGTATTCCAGTTCCCGCATGCGGTTAGTGACCTTGGCCAAGGGACTTAGCTTCTCTGGGCCCCAATTCTCTCATCTTTAAAGTGGGCAGGGTAGCAGAAGCAAGTGAAATAACACGTCTTCAGCACCCAGCATCGTCATTGTCCAGTTACGTCCCTACTGCGTAAATGATCTCACTGGTCTTTGTAAAACTCGCCTGGCTCCAGACCTTGTGGTGGAAGAGACTGGGGTTTTAAGAAACTGGGAGGGTCGAGGAATGGGCTCTGGTAATTTAGGGAAGAGACGGGCGGGAGTCAGGATTCTTACTCCCAGGCTGGGGCTCGTCCTTCCTGACCAGCTAGGTCCCGTCTGCCTCCTGGTCAGTGGCTTTGCTTGGGGGACCTAAGAATGGCCCGGCCCGCGATCAGGAGCTGGGGGTGGGGGGGCTCGTGCCCCAGGAAGTGCCAGCTTGCTTTGTGGCACGCACACATCAGGTCACCAGGACAGCTTGGGGAAACAGATATATATCAGATCACACGCCAGAGACCTACCCCAGACCATTACGTCACAAGGCATCGGGCCTGGACACCCACGGTTTATAAAAGTTGCCTCCGGATTCTCACATGCAGAAGGCAATGCGTATATCCTGGAACAACACGTCCCTGGGATTTGGAGCGAATTTAAAGACGGGGGTCACCAAAGCCACACTTCACCCAGAGTGCATGTGCTCTGAAGCTGGTCTCTTCACACTGGGGGCTCGGCCGCTCCTGCGAACACCCTCAAACGTGCACCCACCACTCAAGAGCTGGTCTAACCTTGATCGTCTGTCTTTGTTTTAGGCTTTTAGGCTTGGGTCCCCACCTGTGACGCGAGCCTGGTGCCCTGGAGGAGATCCGGGCTGGAGGTGCGAACCTCAGAAATCCAGAGACCTCAGGCTGGATGGAGAAAGTGAAGTCCTGACACTGGCTTTGGGGGAATCCCAGTATTTATTTATTTGGGTCTCTTGGAATTTCGGGGATTGGCTTCCTGTGCTGGCCTTAAAGCGACCTTCAGGTCCCTAGGAGGGCTGGAGTGCCACCTCCTGCTTGGTCAGACAGTCTGGGGGCGGGGGGGGGGGGGGACCAGCCTCCAACATCTGGCAAGGGCAGGCTCTGGCAGCTGGGGGGGGTTGTGTCCACACTTTGAAGCCTGCCCAGCCTTGGGCTCCTCTGCACCTGGCCAGCCTCACCTGGGCTGGAGGGGTGGGGAGTGGCAGGGGTGGGGGGTGAACGAGGAGAGTCAGCAGAGGGGGGCCCCTCTGCGGTGGCGGTGGCTGCCTGAGAAAGACTTCAGGGGGCTAGGAGGGAAGAAGGCGAGAGGAGGCGGGGAGGGTCACAGGATCAAGGAAGGGAAATGGCCCGCGGCTCTCTTCCCCCCACATTCCTGCCGGGATTTTTTTCCGGTTCCCTTGGTTATAGAATAGCAATTAGCAAATTCAGTAAAAAGAGCCAGAAATGGAGATTGTTTGCGCATTTGGGGGCCAACATGCATTAGTGAAGGAATGTGACCAGAACTATATATAACCCCTCTCTTGGCCCACCCACCTGTCCGGCCCAGTGAGCGATGGTCTGTTTGTTCTGAGCTGCTATGTAGCTCATTTCGCTCTGGGAGCCCACCATCTGGGCCCGAGCCTCGCTGCCAGTAGCGTTTGGTGACCATATATGGCAAAATGATATATGTGATAAAAAGAAGCCAAATTCTCCAGTTGCGTCAGCCCCCGGAGCATGCGGCCTGCCTGGCTCGAACCCCTCGCAGCCGGGCTCCAGGACTCCTGCCCCCACCCCTTGCTCCGGAAACCCCAGGGGCCCAGCGATTGGCTGGGGGGGGGGGGGGGCTCGGGAGGCCCCGCCCCACTCGCCCAGGCCCGGGGGGCCGACTTCCCCGGGAGTTTGGGGTGGAATTGAGGACGGTTAGGGGAGCCTCCGAGCTGCAGTGTGTTTGATCCTGGCCCCAAACCAGCAAGTTTAGAATTTAGGAGTGATAAACCCACGTTCTTTCCGGAAAGCAGCCGGGGGGGGGGGGGGGAAGAGGGTGCCGGTGTGTATGTGGGTAGCGGGGTGGGGGGCACAGTCCCCCTGCATCTCCAAGGATATAATGAACCCTCATTCCTCAGACATCCCTACGGTGGCCTTGACCTTAACACACCAGGAGAAAGTTTAGGCTAGACTGTTTAGTGGGGGGAAAGAAAAGAAAAGAAAAAAAAATTGTATATATATATTTATAAATATTATAAATTTATAAATATTATAAATTATAAATATTAATTATAAAATATAAATATTTATAGATATATATTATATATTTATATATATTATATATAATATATATAAAATTTTTTTTTACCCTCTCCAATTCTTTCTAATCCCAGTGCCCTGTCCCCAGCAGCCAAACCCCACAGCTACGTTCACCCCCTGTGCCCTGAGTTCCCACTCTGGGCCAGGTGCTGTTCTGGATGCTGGGGGGGGGACGGTCACCAGCACAGGCTACAGCCTGGCCCTCCAGCAGCGCGCCCCCCCCCCCCCCCAACCTAGCCATTGCTGTAGGGGACACCCAGCCCAGACTCAGGGGCTCAAGGAGGGCCCTGGGAGGAGGTGACACACAGCAGAGCCTTAAAGGACAAGCAGTAATTTGCCTAATAGTGGCTGGGGATTGGGAACAGAAATTCCAGGCTTAGGGGCACGAGCTGGGAGAGTGTGGGGTGATGTGAGGCAGGGGGTGGGCAGGGGCCAGAGCAGGGAGACCTCTTCCGGCCCCAGCCTCCTGTGGCATCTGAGCCCATCCCCCCCGCGACACGGGCACATACCCGCACACCGGCTTCCGGCACGCGCACGCACACAGGCATACATACGCGCAGAGACACGCGCTCCTGCCCTCCCACTGCCCGTGACACAAACAAGGAAATTTAGCAGAAGGGAAGAAGAGGACATTGGAGTCCAAATGAGGACGGGAGAGAAGGCAGGCCTGGGGGAGGCGCTCTGCCAGGAAACGGGGCGTGTGGGCGGGAAGGCCAGGAGTCGTTGGAAGGGGGTGGACGTTCCAGCAGGCTCTGGGCTCCCCCTTTGGAGAAGGCACAGACAGGGAGGGAGACAGCTGGTCAGCAGAGGTGGGGTGAGGGACCCGAGCGGAGGCCAGTAGCTCGATCTCCTGACACTGACGGTTCAGCTCAGGACGTGTGTGTCTGTGTGTGGGCACCTGCTTTGGGACGGCCACCGCTCCTGGCCCTGAGGACTGTGGCCCCTCCGTCAGCTCCACTTCTCTGAGCTACCGCAGAGGCAGGGGGTCCCCGAGGAGCTGCTCTGGTGTGGCCCTGCAGGAAAATTGGGGCTGGGGGCCTTGGCTGGCTTTCTGCCCTCGGGGGTGCATACATTGACAAGAAGTGTCCCTGGGCATCCTAGAAAGCACGAGAGCCCGTCCTGAGGGGTGAGTCTCATCACCGAACATGGCTTCAGAGACCTGTGTCCACTGAGCATTCAGAGAGGAGAATAAGACTTTAGGGTATGGTTCGATCGTTGCTTCCTCCAGGAAGCCGCCCAGGGCTGTGCAGTGGGAAACGCCCAGCGGGAACAAGGGGCGAAGCGCGATGTCTCTTACGACCCCGACTGGAAGTTCGCACGTAATCACTTCCACTGTATTCTGTTGGCCTCAGCAAGTCACCTTGATAGGATATGGGAGGGGACTGGACCAGGGGCATGGTTACCAGCCAGTGAGGATCTTTAAGGGCCATCTTAGAGGCTGGTCACTAAGTCTGGGATAACTCGTTATGCAGCCATAGATAAGCAAACGGGATGCCCTTGAAAGGGTACTCGGGGCCCAGGGTGACAGGCAGATAAGGTTGGGTGGGACGAAACTCTGGGTCTCTATAATTAGGCAGGATTCTTTCCATTACCAGAGGAAGAAAATTCACTTCGAAATGAAGTTTCGAGAGAACTATGGACTCACGTTGCAGAAGAGCCCAGAGACGTAGTGGTGGTTTCGGGAGTAGCTGAAACTGAGATTTTGTGACAAGACGCACGATGGACTGCCGGCGGGGGCGGGGGGGGGCGGGGGGCGCACAGACACACCGGCGCTACTCTCTCTGTCATTGTCCGCGTGTTCAGGCGTCTATCACGAAAGTGAAAAGGGGCAACAAGAAATCAGAGAGGGCACGCTTCCTACAAGGGCGTCACTTTCTCGATCCGTCTCTCTTGCTTGGCACGCATATGATTGACCGCACTCAGCTGCACGTCACAGCCCTCAAAGCCCAGAGAGGTTCTCTGCATCGAGCTACCCCAGAGACGTATCTGGACACACACACCCCCTTTCCCCAAAGTCCCCAAGACGTTCCCCATGACAAACCCTGCCCAACAGCCCTCTTCCTGATATCCGTTCCTGATATCCTGATATCCTGAAGTCCGTTCCCCCCTGGCCCCCATATCCATCACGTCTATCGGTCCAAACCGAGGGCACCTGCCTCGCCAAAGAGGTTGGGACAGAGTCTGAGGACGAGGATGACATCTGCCTTCTTGACTCTTCTTTTTTTTTAAATTTTTTTTCCAACGTTTTTAATTTATTTTTGGGACAGAGAGAGACAGAGCATGAACGCGGGAGGGGCAGAGAGAGAGGGAGACACAGAATCGGAAACAGGCTCCAGGCTCCGAGCCATCAGCCCAGAGCCCGACGCGGGGCTCGAACCGACGGACCGCGAGATCGTGACCTGGCTGAAGTCGGACGCTTAACCGACTGCGCCACCCAGGCGCCCCTCTTCTTGACTCTTCTACCTGCAATGCTCAGGACCAGGCTTGGCCCATGGCACATACTCCATAAATATCTGTTGGACGGATGCATGAAATATTTTCAAGAAAAAGGGGGTTGTGAGGCTCCAGAGGGTCCAGAACTGGAAGTCAGAATGGAACTGGAAGGGCTTCCAGAACTGGAAGCCACCCCAGGGTCCACCAAGACTGCGCTGCAGAGTTTCCCCCTCCCGCCGCTGCCCCGCTCTGTTCCCTCCTTTCCACTGCCTCTCCCCTGCTTCCTCTGCTGGCTTGTCTCCATCGCACGGCGCCTCCCTCCTCGTTCTGCCACCCCCCCCCCGTTTCCAGGTCCCGCCTTCTAGGAACCTCGCGTTGTCCCTGACCGCCTTCTCTTGTGCATTTCAGCCCTTGCCGTCAACATCTGAACGTTCTCTAGCTTCTCCCGCCGAAAGAGCACACGAGTCGTCTCTACACACACATCGTTCCCCTCCAGGTAGACAGCCTTCTTCCCCTCCCCGCCAGCGTCTTCAAAGGGTGTCCGAACACATTCCGCGCTCCTGTCTCTGCCTCACGCTCAGTTCTTACCCCTTCCACTCTGGCTGCCTCCTCTGTCGCTCCACTGACATACTGGTGACGTCTGGTGACGTCCTCATTGTTCTCACCCTCGTCTTATGTGACCCCTGGGTCACATCGGACGCAGTTGGCCCATCTCATCATGAACACATCTGGTCCCAACCCCACCCCTGGTTACCCCATCTCAGCCTCTGTCACGGGCTCATCCCCTCTCTCAGGGTGGTGGCATTTCTTAAGGCCAGGTCCCAGGGTCCCCGTGTTGTCCACTCTGTCCTCTCTCACTGGGCGAGTCACTCGCATTGGGTTATTTAGGCTCTTCTGTCACTATGTATAGGGCTGTGGCTCCTAAGAGAGTCACTGTCCCTTCTCCCTGGCTGAGCACATGTGAGGACTTCCCCATCTCCTTGGGACATGGTCATGAACATGAGCACAAGTGAAATAGGTCATTTCAGGGCAGAAGCTTTACGAATCGGTATGCAATTCACCATGTCTCCTTTCTCTGCCGTGATCCTAGTGAAAGCAGGCATCAAGATGGGTGTTTCATCAACCTGATCCTTGAGTGTCTATGACAAGCACAGCCTTCCTGATGACCTATTTCTAGATAGGTAGCATAGGAAGAAATAAATCTTATTGAACTGAGATATGGAGACCTGGATTCCGTCCATCCATCCATCCATCCATCCATCCATCCATCTATCTATCTACTTATAATCTCTTTGTTGTTTTGGTGTCGGGGTATTGCTGGCCTCATAAAATAAATTCAGAAGGGGTGCTTGGGTGGCTCAGTCGGTTGAGCGTCCGACTTCGGCTCAGGTCATGATCTCACAGTTCACTGGTTCGAGCCCCGCATTAGACTCACTGCTATCTCCCTCTCTCTGCTCCTGCCCCCCCCTAAAAATAAATAAACATGAAAGGAAATAAAAATAAATCAGGAAGTGTTCCCTCCTATTCCTTTTTTTTTTTCTTGACAGATTGTGTAAGTTTGGTGTTATTTCTTCCTTAAATATTTGAGAGAATTCACCAGTAAAACTATCCGGGCTTGAAGTTGTTCTTTGTTTCTGTTTGTTTGTGGGAAGGGTTTTGATCATGAATTCAATTTCTTTGATGGATAAAACTATTTGGATTTTCAGTTTCATCTTGTATCAGTTTTAAGAGATTGTAAATTGTTGTTTTTTAAATTTTTTTTAATGTTTATTTATTTTGAGGGAGAGAGAGAGAGCATGAACAGAGGAGGTTCAGAGTGAGAGGCAGACACAGAATGCGGAGCAGGCTCCAGGCTCTGAGCTGTCGGCACAGAGCCCGACGTGGGCTCAAACCCACAAACCGCAAGATCTCCTCCTATCTCTCTCCTTGATCCATCTAGTTAGGAATTTACCAATTTTCTTGATATTTTCAATGGATCAACTTTTGGCTTTGTTAATTTTCTTTTCATCTGTTTTCTTTTTTTTTTAATTCTTTTTTTAATGTTTATTTTTGAGAGAGAGACAGAGAGAGAGCAAGAGAGAGCAGGGGAGGGACAGAGAGAGGAGACACAGAATCCGAAGCAGGCTCCAGGCTCTGAGCTATCAGCCCAGAGCCCGATGCGGGGCTCGAACCCATGGACCACGACATCATGACCCGAGTTGAAGTTGGACACTTAACCAACCGAGCCGCCCAGGCGCCCCTGTTCATCTGTTTCCTATGTCACAAATATTTGCTCTTATCATTATTTGCTTCCTTCCTTCTACTTACTGTGGGTTGACTTTGCTTTTCATCAAATCCTCTAGCTTTTTGAAGTAGAATCTCAGACTACTGATTTTATATCTTTCTTCTTCTTTTTTTAATAAAGCCAAGTGTGTTCCCTTAAGCACCCCTTGAGCTCTCTACTACAAATTTTGATGGACTATCTTTCCATGTATCACTCAGCTCAAGATATTTATTTTATTTTCCTTGTCTTAAACACAAGACAACAGGCTCCATCCAAACTGAGCCGTTTATGCTAAGCCCCGCGTCCCCAAACCAAGATTCAACTTTTTTAAAGAATTTTTTTAAAGTTTCCTTATTTATTTTGAGAGAGGGAGAGAGTGCAAGTGGGGAAGGGGCAGAGAGAGAGAGAGAGAGAGAGAGAGAGAGAGAGAGAGAGGAAGAGAGAGAGAATCCCAAGCAGGCTCCACACTGTCAGCACAGAGCCCGACGCGGGGCTCGAACTCATGAACCGTGGGATCATGACCCGAGCCGACGTCAGACGCTTAACCGACGGAGCCACACCCAGGTGCCCCCCAAGATTCAACTTAATTCCAGTCTCGGCTTTCCCAGAAATGGAATCTTGGGCCAGTCAGCCAAGAACCACCTAATCAGCACTGATGGTCATCTGCCTGGTAGATCCCAGCCATCCATTAAACGAAAGTGACCCGGTAATAACCAACCCACTTTTTATTTATTTATTTTTTGCCAGTACAGAACTTCCTTTTGCCTGCGCTCCTCTGCGTATAAAAGTCTTTCATTTTGTACAGCAACTCAGAGCTCCTTTCTCTCTGCTAGATGGGACGCTGCTGGATTCATGAACTGTTGACTGCAGCCAACGAGACCTTCCAGATTTACTCCGTTGAATTCTGTTGTTCAACAAGAGGCAGATCCCCAAGTGATGTGAAGGGGGCAGGGAGGGGTGGGGAGCCTCTAAGTGGGGAGAGGGAAGGATGAGCTTCAGATTACACTACAGCCTTGAGAGCGTCCCCACCGGCAGGTGGCCCTGCCACGGTGTCCCCCCCCCCCCCCTCCCCGTGCTCCTTCCTTGGCTAGCAGCTGCCTGGGGAGGGAGCACTCGGTGTGAACACTGAGGCTGAAGGTGTGGCAGCTGGGGGCCACCAGCCAAGTACGTCCCTCGCAAGAGGGCCTCTGGAAGGGACAGGCGAGTGGTTCCCCTCCGTGGCCACATGGCTCCCTACGCTAGATCATGTTCCTCTGAAACGTACCGTCACAGAACCCTGTCCTTTCCCTTCAGAGGACTTACTTTGGCTGCAACGACACCACTCGGGGGCATTATTTTTAAGGCGTGTCTCTCCCAGAGAACAATAGATTCTTTTGCCACCGTGTCTCCCAGGCAGGGCATTGTGTTCCCTGAGTGAACGAGGGGCTGGTGATCCAGACTTTCCGAATGCCCTAGGAGCAGTCTGGCCACCCGGGGGTGACGTTGGGGAGGGCAGTGGAGCGGTACGCATCTGGGTGCATGGTGGATGTTTCTAGAATGGGCATCTTTGAACCTCCACAAGTCTTTGTGTGTCTTTCTCCTTTGTGACCTCCACCTGACCGGCCCCAGAGACTGGTTCCGGTCGTGAGGAGCAGCGGAGATGTGTGTGAGTCCCCTTCCCCGTCACAGCTGTGAGCCTTTACACCTGACTCTACATATGCCTAACATGTCCCCTTACTCTCTCCTCTCCTTCCCGCCAAACCCGCCCTTTGTTCTGTTTCCTCTGAGATGTTTCAGCTAGGACAAAGGCAGCCTCTCAGGGCCCGTAACTTCTTTCTGGAACGTACTAACATGGGGAGAAAAATAGAGCGTCGTGTTAGGCACGTGGCCTCTAGATTCAGATCCCAACTCCTTCACGTGCGAGTCTCTCTGAGACGCCTTTTCTCATCTGTAGAATGGAAATAGCACAATGGCAAAACCACAGTGCTATGAAGGGTAAGCAAAATGTCTGTGACTCTGTACTCAAGGCACCTTAGCCTTAAAGGCTCTGAGAAGTCCTGCAGCAAAGCAACCTCGTTTTCCCCAAACGTATCGGACAACAGGTTGACGAAGGCCAAGTGCATCTGCGATCCTGGTGTTCCGCGGAGAGCAATTCGGGAAACCCTGCTCTAGAAGGTTAGGACGGACCTTCAGAACGACTGCAGATGGGATCCAGGTGGGCCTGGTCTCCTGCAGAATTGTTCTGGGTTGATTTTGGAGGGTTATGCCTCTGGATTTCCTCGAGGGATGCTGGAACTCGGTATGTGACATCACTGCTGCTCTCAGGGATGCGTGGATGGCATTCTGTGATGCTCCTCTCTTTAATTATTAAAGGACCATTTCTTGGGTAAAAATGGTCATGCTCGTAGAGGCATGGAATTTTTTTTTTTTAAGTTTATTTGAGAGAGAGCAAATGTGAGCAGGGGAGGGGGGAGAGAAGGGGGAGAGAGGCGGGGGGAGAGAGAGTGGGAGAGAGAGGGAGAATCCGAAGCAGGCTCCACGCACTGCCAGTGTGGAGCTCAGTGTGCGGCTTGATCTCACGGACCGTGAGTTCATGACCTGAGCCGACGAAATCAAGAGCCCGCTGCTTAACCCACCGAGCCACCCAGGCGCCCCGCAGGCACGGGCCGTTTCAAGCGGGGCGCACCGTGGGGGTGGAGGCCCACCCGTCCCACTCTTCGTTTTAGACTAGGAGGGACTAGGAGGTTCTTAGCTCCTTCTCCCAGCCTGGGCACGTGGAAGGAGGCGACAGAAAGGCTGCTGGCTGGAGGTCGGGGGTTAATCGGCCTGAGTCCAGATGGCAAGCAGCTGGCCGAGGCACAAACCAAGGACGGCTTCCTCCCCTTCCCGGCGATTGCAGAGATGAGAAGACAGGGCAGGAACTTGCCACAGATGGAAGAGAGACCGGAGGAATTTGGGAGGCGCCCAAGGGGCCCAGCTCGGAGATAGTGAGGGCGACACGTTTTCTGCTCGGAGAGAACGTTCTTTACTCGAAGAGCAGGCACCGGGTCCGACCCGGGTAGCCTGGTGAGGCTCTGGCTGAGGCTTCTTGGCCACGACCTATCATACCCGTTCCCGTTTCTAAGACAACCGGAGAACCAAATAGGAAGAACGTGAATGGCGATAAGAAGTGGCTGTTGCAGGCTGGGCCGAGCCAGACGAGTCGAGCTCAAAGATCAGAAGTTTTGAGGCCAGTTCTAAATTTAGAGCCCAATTTTGGAGGGAGCCAAAATGCACTCTCTGTGCACAAAGTGTGTCAGGAGAATAGAAAATACAGATCCCAGGGAGCGACCGGTACAGAGGGGGGTGGGGAACCCCCTTTCAGCCAACGATGCTGAGAATGACATCAACCAGGCTCCTTTCCTTTTTTTTTTTTTTTAAGTTAGTATCTTTTCAAAGTGAGAGCTTTGCAAGCCCTGTGTATCCCACCCCCTCTTGTCTCTTCCCTGCTGCTTTGAAAAAGTTTTAAATTTTTTTACACATGTATTCATTTTTGAGAGAGAGAGAGAGAGCGAGCGAGTCGGGGAGGGGCAGAGAGAGAGAGGGAGACACAGAATCTGAAGCAGGCTCCAGGCTCCGAGCTGCCAGCACGGAAGGGTACCCTGTTACCCCCCGGGGCGGGCTCTTTCTGTTGACTCAAGCCGAGTCACCCCCTCATTGGACAGCGCACTGGACCGACAGCCATGCCAGGCTGGTGCCACGTGTCCCACACTGAGGTCAACGGAGCCCCGACTTCCCTGCTTCCCACGGCGAACGCTCCCACTGCACTTGAATGCATTAGGGGTCGTGAGACCTGGACCCCGGGCCCCCACCCTCCGCTTACACTTTCACCCACGGGCCTCTTACCCTCTGCCTTTGCCGGTGGCTTTGCTAGGACATCCCGGAGCATTGACCTCTCGGAGTCACGATTTCCTCACCTGTTAAATGCCAAGTTGCAGGGTTAGGTGGGATCCACCCCGATGTCTCCTGCATACACACCCGCCCCTCTCTTCCCTCCTGTGCTCTCCGGGTCAGATCAGAGCGCATCACTCCGGCAGTGTCCGCATTCACCGGCCCGCCAGTCTCCCAGTGTCCCCGGGGCACGGTCCTGGACAAGTCCTTCCGCTCCGGACCTTCTCGCAGCTTCCCACTGCCTACACGGTCAAGTCCAGACAGCTTAGCCTGGCACTCAAGGTCATCTGCGGCCTAGTGTTTTTGCCTCATTCTCGTCAAGCGGCGACCTGAACGGTTACGCTCCAGGCTCCGTCATGCGCGAAGCTTCCCCACACTTCTGCACGTCTCACCTGCACCCCGCTGACCGCCCACAGCCTGCTTATTAGCGGTAGGACGTCGAGCAAGTTACTTAAACCCCACGTTGTCGTAAGATTGTTTCCAAAGATGACCAGAGCAATCCCTTCCATCCCACGTGTCTTTTGCCACGTGACTTTGCCGCTCCTGGCCCGTCGACCGAATCCCTTCCCCTCGAACCCGGGCTGGCTCTGCGCCAGTCGCTGACCAGCGTTGTGAATGTGGCGGACGCGATGCCGTGTCACCCAGTGGAGCAGAGATGAGCTGTCCCCGCTGAGCCCTGAGTTCCTGACCCGCCGAATAAGCCGTAAGATACAACGGTTGCTGTGCGAAGCCATTACATTTCGGACGGGAGGGGACTGCTGTGCAGCAACAGGCAAGCGAAATCAGTCTCCTGACCCGCAAAATGGGGGCGTCGAGGGTTTCCTGCCTCACAGAGGGCAGGGAGGACTAAACAGGTCAGTCTGGGTAAAGCCCTTAGAACAGGGTCAGCGGGACGGAAGCGTTCAGTGAACATTAGCTCCTCGTAACCTGCAGTACCTTGCTTAGCTCTTTCTTGTCCGTCCCCAAGCCCCTCGGGCATATAGTAGGTGCCCAGCAAACACAGCCGAATATCGAATGTCCCCTCCTTCACGAAGCCAGCTCTGATCTCTTTCCACCAGAGGGAGATGACCCTCCCTCCCCAGCCTCCGGTGACATAGATTACATTCGGCCCCAGCTCCGGCCACTGCTTTCCGATGGGGACCGTGAGCTCCTTGAAGGCAACGCCTTGCCCGTAATACACGCGCAATGAATACTTGTTGGATGAATGAAAAATGGGAACAATCCATCCGCCCTATCAGCCTACCTGGGCTTAATGGAACTCGAAAGGAGATCAATAAACAGGTGTTTGGGCGCCTCTGTGCTGCCTCGGGAGGAACCTCTCTCTGCTGCTTCTGTCTTCTGGTCCCACCCGTGTGACCTTTATCCTTTAGGGCAGGAGAGAAGGCGGCACTGGATTCTTGACGGAAGTCTCCCCATTTCCTGCCCTAATTGCTGGCTGACCTCCCAGGTGGCAGAAGAATGGGGTGTGATGTCACAGACCTGGGAAGAAACTGGCGGCCTCCCCAGGTCCCCTCCCGTTGTTGGCGGACGCCTGAATTTCCACCACTCGGTGGAAAAACAGTTGATTCCTAAACCATGATTCAATCACACATCAGTTTAATATCTCTAAGCCTTGCCTGGTCCACAGCGGCCGTCAAGTAGGGAAGAATGCTGGATTCCATCTGGCTCAGAGATCTTTAGCTTTAGAAATGACCTGACTAATCTTTTTTTTTTTTTATTTCTTTGTTGTTAAAAACATTTTTTAATGTTAATTTTTGAGAGAGAGAGAGAGAGAGACAGAGACAGAGCACGAGTGGGGGAGGAGCAGAGAGAGAGGGAGACACAGAGTCAGACGCAGGCTCCAGGCCGTGGGCTGTCAGCACCGAGCCCGACGTGGGGCCCGAACTCACGAACCCCGAGATCATGACCTGAGCCGAAACCAAGAGTTGGATGCTTAACCGACTGAGCCACCCAGGCACCTCTGGATTTAGAATTTTAAACTGAGAATTTCTTAAACTTATACATAGTATTGGAACATTTCTGACAACTCAAATTTATTGATTTGAGTTTAATTTATTGGGTGAATAATGTAAATTTAAATACTTGGAAAGATTTTGTCTTGTCACACCATTAAAGTACATAAGAGGAAACCGAACACAATAGATGTTTGCCTGCAATTTAAAATGTTTACGGGAGCCTAACTTGGTCACTGGAATCAAACGTTCAAACTCCTTTTAGAAGTGAGAGTTAAAATATGTTGGACATAAATAGAATGAGATTTGTAAGCCGGAGCTTAAGGAAGAGAGCTAGATGTTTTGAATTGTAATTTCAGTAAATTAAATATGAATTTTAAAAGTCAGCTAAACCTCTGAATCATCTTTGTCCAGAAAATGAGATTTACGGTAAAACCCGCCTGGCAGGATTATTAAGAGGATTACATTAGAGACACCAGGTTTAAAGGGTTTGGCATCATGACTGTTACACGGGGTGCATTTATTATGACATGCCACTGATTATTAGTACTATTAACTCTTTTTTTTAAATGTGTATTTATTTGGGGGGGGGGGCTGGAGGGGCAGAGAGAGAAGGAGACACAGAATCTGGAGCAGGCTCCAGGTTCCGAGCGCAGAGCCCGACGTGGGGCTTGAACTCACAAACTGTGGGATCATGACCTGAGCTGAAGTTAGAGGCTTAACGGACTGAGCCACTCATGCGCCCCTATTAACTCTTTCTTAAAGGGGAGTATAAAAATGTTCCGGGGTAAGAGGGATGTTCTGAGATACAGGATGTGAGGCAGAACATCGTGGTGCCAGGGATAAGAGTCCAGCAAATACCGTCATCCCTCAGTCCCTCTCTGGCTAGCAGGGCTCGCCCTCATCCTGTCCGGGTCTCCCCGAAATGTGGCCAAGTTCTCCAGCAGAGATGGCGCGTGGCCCATTATCATTACACCACCCAAGGTCCCCTTTGCCAGAGCCGGTGGGAGGCACATCTCTAGGCTCACGCCCAGCCTGCAACCAGCCGCTGATGTTTGCTCCAGGCGCTGTTCTAGGCGGTAGAACGTTGCAGAGAACACAGACCACAGCCCTTGACCTCCCAGGGCTCCCATGCTAGTGGGGGAGACACACACTACTCAGAATCGAAGAGGTTCCAAGAGGATACTTTGTGTAGAAACATCTACAGGGCAAGGGGATGGGAGAGCCAGGGGGTGGGGGGGGGGGGGACTGAAGTTCAAGAACGGGTGGTCATGGTCAACCCCCTAGAGGAGGAGCCATCTGAGCCAAGACTTGAAGGAGATGAGAGCAAATTGGACACACAGGAACAGCCAATGCACCTTGGTGGTGCCTCGTGGCCTCCGTGAGGACTTTGTCTTTTGCTCTAAATGACACCAGGAGCCATTGGGATAGTTGGAGAAATTCATCAACTGTATATTAGATATTAACCCATATCGAATTCATGGGTGCGATAATTCCTATTTTTAGTGTATGTGCTGCCGTGGCAAGTACAAGGGGTGTCATAAATCCTAATAAACTGAAATAAAATTATCCAGTGTTACTGTTCTTAGAAAAACACGCTAAAGTATCTGGGCCCAAGGGGTCACGATGTCCGCAACCTGTTTTCAAGTGAGTAGGAAAACAAAAGAAAAAGAAAACTACTTCTTTGTCATAATTATCTGCGGTAGGTCTAGGTAATACGTTACCTCAGACTTAGGGGCGTAAAAGACTATCACACGTATTTTATGAGGGATTCGCGGATCACCACTGTTCATTTTTCACTTCGTTACTGTCTTACAAAGTTATTTTTGTCCTGGAACGTTAAGCGAGCTCTGATCACGCTCCAGCTACTGCGTTCAGAATCGTGGAGATGCGAAGGTCAACACAGATCCTTCCGTGAAAGAATATACCTTTCATTCATTTGATTCACCCCCCCCCCAAACACTTAATGAGTACCTACTGTGTACCAGGCACGGCTGCCGACAATGCGCACACACCTCTGAATACGCCAAAACCTATTCCTGCTCTTGTGGAACTTAAATTACACTGGGGCTAGCTAAAAACCATGAACAAAGAGGAAAGTTAAGTAGTCATAGGTGGTATAAAAGAGTATATGGGATTTGGATAGTAGAGAGTGATGGGGTGGCTGCGTTAGACTGGCTGTCAGCCAAGAAAGGGCTGAGAAAGGGAGATCACGACAAAAGAAAAACAAAAAAACCAAACCCCAATAATATGATTTCTGAGGATCCGAAATCTAGAGCAGCTTAACTGCGTGATTCTGGCCCCCGGGTGTATCATGAAGTGTAGTCAAGATATTGACCAAGGCTACAGGCATCTGATGGCTCATCTGAGGTAGGAGGACCCACTTCCGAGATCTACTCACATGGTTATTGGTGGGGGAGGACTTTGTTCCCCATGTAGACTTCTCCACCAGGGTCGCTTGAGTGTCCTTGTGACATGGCAGCTGGCTTCTCCACAGACTGAATGGAACCGAGAGAGAGAGAAAGGATGAAACCACAGTGCTTTTTATGACCTACTCTTGGATGGCAGAAACCCTTACTCCCGCCATATTCCTTTCTTCCCAAGCTAGCTGGGAAGCCCAGCCCACACTCGAGGGGAAGGGAATTAGCTCCACCTCTTTGTAGAGCAGAGTATCAAAGCCTACTCTTTGCAAGTGCTATACAAGCTTTGTATCTATAATGATTATTAGAAGGAGTATTTTAAACTCTGTTGGTACCTCCCATGAGGAGGGGCACTGTGTGGACCGTCCACTAACCAGTCCTCAGCTTGCTCTCTCTAAGAGGCAGAGGGGATCCTGGAGGGCACATGCAGGAAAAAATTGTGGGGAAGGAGAAAAGGATGGGCCAAAACTTGGCATAAATACCACCCTTACCCTCTGTCTTCATCACTCCTGCTGTGTCTCAAGAAGGAAGAGGCCACTAGGAGTTACCTTCACGTTTTCAGTGATTCCTTCCCCCAGCAGGGCTGGGGCAGCATGGGGAGGTGGGTGCTCACTGTCTCCAGCATCCCCTCTCTGGTGCCTCAGACCCACACTTGGAGGGGACTGCAGGCACTCAACATGCATATGATGGCAACGATGCTGGAAGTTCTTACCCTTGCTATTTGTTGACGCGGCTGAATCTTCCCATCTGTGTGTTCACTCCTGACGCTCGCTCGTTAGTGAAGGACCACAGTGTTGATGGAGACAGGCATCCTGGTCCCAACCTTCAGGCTCCTCTGGAGCACAGTGAAACAGAATGATGGCTCGTGAATTCTTTCAATCACCGGAATCCCAATGACAGAAAATATTCCAGACTTCCTACGTCCCAGGTACGTAATACGATGTACGTACATTAATTGATTTATGTCAATTATGTCATAGCATAATTGCATATGTCATAGCATAGCATAGCATAGGTTGTCATAGCAATCCTATGAACTGCTTGCGAGGCTCTCCATTTTACAGATGGGGAAACAGAGGCACGGAGAGATTAAGAAACATGCTCGAGGTCATGGCGCTCAGAGTTTATGAGTCTGCGTTTAAAACCACGATGCTAGATTACCTCTTAAAAATTGCATCCTTTTAAAAAAATTTTTTAAATGTTTATTTTTGAAAGAGGTTCAGAATGCAAACAGGGGAGGGGCAGAGAGAGAGGGAGACACAGAATCGGAAGCAGGCTCCAGGCTCGGAGCTGTCAGCACAGAGCCCGACGCGGGGCTCGAACTCACGGACCGTGAGATCATGACCTGAGCTGAAGTCGGACACTTAACTGACTGAGCCACCCAGGCACCCCCAAAATTGCATCCTTAACGTTGTAAGTAATAAAAATTCAAGCAGGAGATGGAACTTAAATAGTATATAAATAATCGAAAGTTAAGATTTGGGAACCCAGAGATCCCAGGTAACGTGCAATGCTAAGCAGGCAGGAGCCTTCAAAATACTGAAGCCAAGAGTTTCCAGCTGGATTTTGAAGAGCCTCAGGCTTTCTGAGGCATCCCAGGAGCTGCTGTCGGGAGCCGGGAAGATCTGTGGACCCTCCGCACCCCGGTCCACCCACAACACCCCACTTGGATCTGTCGCATTATTGTTCCCCTGCAAGTCCTTGGGATTCTCTCTCCCTCTCTCTCTCTGCCCCTCCCCTGCTCCTGCTCTGTCTCTGTCTCAAAAATAAAAACATTAAAAATTTTTAAGTTAAAAACAATTATCCCTTAGTAACATGGTCTCCTGCGGCCACTCGAGCCACTTTTTTTTTTTTTTTAAGTGTATTTATTTATTTAGACAGAGAGTGAGTGAGCGCATGAGCAGGGGAGGGACAGAGAGAGAGGGAGAGAGAATCCCAAGCAGCCTCCGTGCTGTCAGCACAGAGCTCTATGTGGGCTGGATCTCATGGACCGTGAGCTCATGACCTGACGGAACCACCCGGGGCCCCCTGGGCCCCCTCCTTTCGTGCCCCATCCAGTTCATTCTACACACTCGGGAGGTAGAGCCATCTTTTCCAAGGGCAAATCCGACCATGCTCTTCCCCAGCTTAAATCTGACATGCTGTGTAGACCACACACAGAAGTGCAGGTCTGGCGTGCGCTGAGACGAGTGTGAGCCGTCACCCTGGGCCGGGCGCCCCGCCTGCCATCAAATGGTGAGGACCCTGTGCCCACCTGACGAAGCTCGGATCTCACCAGACTTGCCTTCCCGGCACAGGACAGAGATGGTTTGTGAGTTTTCTTTTTGTTTTTCAGATTTAAAGACCTACTCCTTTTCTCCTTGCCCAAACCTCATTCCCCAGATCCTAGATTGGGTGCCAAACTGGGTTTCTGAGCCTGTCACTCTAGAACAAAAAACAAGCAAACTTCTGCTCAGAGCGCAGTCTTTGGCCTCGTATTCTTTATTGTGTTTCTTTAACAAAACCCTCTACGTGCCCTTCAGGCTAGAATAAAACACAAGATCCTTGGAAAGACCTCCCCACCAGCCCCAGCGCGATCCCACCCTGCCTGTCTTCTGTCCTCGCTGTCTCTGGTCCAGCGACCCCAGCCCTTCCAGACCCAGGGTGTCCCCACGTTGTGTTAGGACAACCTTCTTCTCCTTGTTCCTCTTCCTCCTCACCATCGTGTGACTAACCACTGGTTTAATGTCTCTCCCAACAGACCATAAGCTCCAAGAGGTAGAACCCACATCAGTTGTTTCCCCATCTGTCCCCTTCACTTCTGTCTGGGATTGGCACATAGGAAGCACTCAATGTCACCACTGTTGATTGACAGAAGCCCAGGTGTGAGGGGGGAGGTGGGTGGGAGCAGGGATGCTGCCTGGGGTGGCTGTGAAGTGAATTATGGGGAGGGGAGGGTGGCTTCCGGGTCCCTAACTCACAGTCCAGCCTCTTTCCTTGGATTCTGGATGGCACGTAATTGGGCATCTCATTCATTGATCTTCAACTGTGTTCTGGGCCATTGTTTCACCAAATTCTGGGTTTTCTTCTGACTCTTGCTGGCCAGCTGGCCTTCCTTTTTGCTAATTTTCCATTACTCCTTGATGTGAAAGTGCTCCCGGTATCTCAAGATGCAGTAGCTCCCAATAGTTTAGCCCTTCCTAGAAAGGTTAAACAGAGTTCCTGCATGGAACCAGCAATTTGTCTCCCAGGAACGTAACCCAGGAGAGATGGAAACCGATGTCCCCAGAAAACCTTGCACAAGAATGTTCCCAGCAGCACTATTCACAAAGCCAAAAAGGAGAAACAATCCCAATGTCTGTCAACTGATGGCTGGATATGAAAACGTGCTGTGTCTATACAATGGAATATCATTCATCCATAAAAAGGAGTGATGTACCGACCCATCCTATAGCGTGGACGAACCTTGAACACATTATACTAAGTAAATGAAGCAAAAGGCAATAGAGTGACTCCACTTATACGAAAGGCCCAGAATAAGGCCCCCGGGTGGCTCCCTCCGTCGGTCGAGCATCCGACTCTTGATTTCAGCTCGGGTCTTCATCTCACGGTTCGTGGGATCCAGCCCCGTGCTGGGCTCTGCGCTGACAGTGTGGAGCCTCCTTGGGATTCTCTCTCTCTCTCTCTCTCTCTCTCTCTCTCTCTCTCTCTCTGCCCCTCATCCACTCTCAAAATAAACATTTTCAGAAAATGCCAAGAATAGGAGATCCAGAGAGTAGATTAGTAGTTCCTGAGTGCTGGGGGTTTGAGAGAAAATGGGAAAGATTGCTGACGGCTCTGGAGGTTTTTTTGGGGGTGCGGTGATGAAGAGGTTCTGAAATTGTGTCGAAGGCTCCACGACTGGAGCCACTGAAATGTATATGTTCAGTGAATGAGTTCTATGGTATAGGGATTCTATCTCAATAAAACTGTTAATTAAAAGAAAAAAAAAAGTACTTCCTAGTCTTGTCAAGATTCTTGGGAGAATCTACCGAAAGGTAGAGAATTTCTCCTGCCCCCCCCCACCCCAATCCCTCACTCATGAAAAATCCATACATGCGTGTATGTAAAAGTTTCATGAAATGTCAGGAGATTCCCAGACTGACTCAAGTCCATTCGTTGACCCCCCCCCCCCCAAGAAGGCAATAAGCCCCAGAGGAACCCCAAAGCTATCACTAGCACATAAATGGGAGGTCAGGTCCACATCTGAAAGGGTTCCTGCCCTCCGTGCCTCATCTGGGCCTTCGACACCCCGCCTTGTCACAGTCCCTCTTGTTCTGAGGTCTTTTCTTTTTTTTTTTTTTTAATTTTTTTTTCAACGTTTTTTATTTTTGGGACAGAGAGAGACAGAGCATGAACGGGGGAGGGGCAGAGAGAGAGGGAGACACAGAATCGGAAACAGGCTCCAGGCTCCGAGCCATCGGCCCAGAGCCTGACGCGGGGCTCGAACTCCCGGACCGCGAGATCGTGACCTGGCTGAAGTCGGACGCTTAACCGACTGCGCCACCCAGGCGCCCCGGTCTTTTCTTGATTAGTGCAGAAGACAAAGCTGCTAAGACCATCACCCCCTGGTGTAACTGCCATGTTACATGGCAAGGGGGAGATGATCTGGATGCGCTTAACCTAATATCATGAGCCCTTTACTTTTTTTTAATGTTTATTTTTGAGAGAGAGAGAGAGAGAGACAGAATTCGAAGCAGGCTCCAGGCTCCGAGCTGTCAGCACAGAGCCCGACGCGGGGCTCGAACTCACGGACCGCGAGATCGTGACCTGAGCCGAAGTCTGACGCTTGAGCGACTGAGCCACTGGGGTGCCCCTCACGAGTCCTATAAAAGCAGAGTTTCTCTGGTTGGGTTCAGAAGAGGAAGCCAGAGGGATGGAAAGCAGGACAATGACTCCGCTGCTGGCTCCAAAGATAGAGGACATGGCATAGGACAAGGAATGTGGGCAGCCTCTTGTCAGAGAGCCAGCAACCAGCAAGGAAATGCGGACCTCAGGCTCCCGGCTGCACAGTTATTCTGCCAATAACCCGAACGGGCTCGGAAGTGGGTTGTTCCCTAGACTGTCCAGGAAAGAGCTTGGCCCAACCGACATTGTGACAACAGTCCTGAGGGCAGAACCCCGGTGCGTCCTCGGACTCCTGGTCTACCTGTGAGATCATTAGTGCATGTTGGTCTAAGGCTCCAGGTCTGTGCACAGATTGCACACACTGGAAAACAAACACAGTTTTGCATCTCTGTGCAGCTGGCTTTCGCTCCGTTGGCTGTTTCTGGATCCAGCCCATGGCCCTGTGCCCTCAATCACTCCTGGTCTACATGGGGAGCGGTCTCAATGTCAAAATGTTAAATTTTCAAAGGGGGAGGGGCACCTGGGTGGCTGAGTCAGCGAAGCCTCCGACATCGGCTCAGGTCATGATCTCAAGGGTCATGAGTTTGAGCCCCACATCAGGCTCTGTGCTGACAGCTCAGAGTCTGGAGCCTGCTTTAGATTCTGTCTGTTTCTCTCTCAAAAGTAAATAAACATTAAAAAAAAAAAAGTTTCAAAGGGGGAAAGCACGTGGGAACATCAGGCCATTGGAGGGGAGTTTCCCAGGCCAGAGTCGGGGAGCTTGCTCAGGTACTTGAGTGATCCACCCACAGCTGGCTTGAAATAAGAAGGTTCCAGAGCCCCTCCAGCCCCCTCCCCCTTTTCCAGCTGGAAGGGCTAACAGGCTCCATGGGGATCGGGGTGTTGTAGCATTGAGAGGAAGTCTGTGAAGGTCTCCCCTCCTCTTGCCTCCCTTTACCCAGAAAACACGGGGAGCCCTGCTTCCTGCCTTGGCTGATGAGAACCACTCATTTCTGGAACCAATCCGTTCTTTCTGCTTTAACGAGCTGGTGTCTTTTCTGGTTGGGAGCGCTCTAATCAGGCCCTTTACTCCAGCTTTTCCTTGGAAGGTGATCTCATGCATCTGGGAGCCCAGCTCTCCCCTAATCGGGCAGGCCTTGGACTTCCTTCTGGGGGTCCAGGGCCCAGGGCAGCTGGTGCCGAGGGGCTGGGGGAGGAGGGAGGGCCTGTCCCCGGCTGCCCCAGGCGCTCTTCAGTGAGAGAGTCCTTGTGAGGATCCCTGGGCTTTTCTACATGTGCTCTGCCCCTTTCTGTGGGCTTGGGAAGGAGTTTGTGGGTTTGTGGCTTTGCTCGTAATCAAGAAATCTGCCTAGACCCACAGAATTTCTTCTCCCCGGCCGGGGCTGGGCCGGTTTGGAAACCTGAAAAGTGCAGTAGTGTTGGAGTGATTTGTACACACATGTGCACACACGTGCGGGGGAGGTAAACCTGAGCGTGTTCAATTAAGCAGGAAACTGGACAGTCCAAAGATGAGGAGCAGGGGGGAGGGAGGGGAGGGGGGGAAAGATGGGGAGGGGAAATGGGAGGGGAGAGGGAGGAGAGGGAGGAGAGGGAGGAGAGGGAGGAGAGGGAGGAGAGGGAGGAGAGGGAGGAGAGGGAGGAGAGGGAGGAGAGATGGAGGGAGGAGAGAGGGAGGGGGAATGGGAAAGGTAGGGGGGAGGGGAAGAGGAAGAGAGGGGAAGGGGGTTGGGGCAGGGCTGAGGGGGTCCTAGGCCACCCAGGACCTGGGTTCAGTCCTTGCCGGCTGGTTGTCTCAACCCCCACCTCACAGACACAGGGTTTTGGGGGAACTGTGGGTCCCACACCCTCTCCTGCCTCCCCGGACACAGCCCAGGAGGCTCAGAGGTTCGGGGAAGTTGGGTTAGAGGCACGGCCTCTGCCCACAGACCCGTTCCGGGAGGGCCCTTGACGCCCATGTCCCTCCAGTAAGAGACTGGACCCTTTCCCTCCGAGCACCACCCCCAGAACTGGCCACCCTGGGTTTTCCAGATGGCCTCTCCCCCTGCCCCTCCCACGGAGAAGTCCCTTTGGCCGGGGCCACGTGACACGGAGGGGATGGCCGTGTGGGCGCTTGGGGCCCCGGGGCAGCAGGAGCTCCCGGAGCCACTTTCCCTGGGTGTCTCTGGGGAGGGGGCCTGGGGGTCCCAGAGAGACTCCGTGGGAGGCCTGGGGGAGCAGAAGTGAAGCTCGGCAGTCGGCCCCCCTTCCCCGGGCCCCCCTCCTCCGGCTCCTGGGCTCGGTCCCTGGGCCAGGTGTGCGTGCTCGGCTCCCCCAGGCGGGATGCGGCTTCTGTCCGTCCTCACGGACTCCGGCTTGTGCGTGCGGATTCGGACTCACCCTCCCCATCTCTCTTCCCCGGCTGCCTCCCGCTGTGGGCTCCGAGCCCCAGCGTCAGCTTTGTACAGGCCACTGACACCTGCCTGACGTCAAATCCCTGTACTGTAGCCCTTTACACACATCTGTGTGCATCCTCCGGGGGCTCTAGGCTCTGCTCGCACCCCGACTGGCACAGGCTGGATTCCCGGTACTGTTACTCACGCGGGAGGAGCCGGAAGGAGCCCAGGTCCTTGAAAGCGGCTCCCGGCACAGCAGCGGCCCTCAATCAACCGGAGCAGACAACCCAATCACCTGGCGGGCTTATTAAACCCCCTCCGTGGCTGGGTGCCGCCCCCGGAGTTGCTGATTTTCGGGTCTGGGGGCGGGGCCCGAGTATTTGCATTTCTAGGAAGTTCCCAGGTGCTGCTGGTTCTGCGGGTCTGGGGAGCGTGCCTTGAGAACCACCCGGCCGATGCAGAGGGTGTATTCCAAAGCCGGGGCTGGCCGGGGCCTCCCGCAGGACCCCAGCGGAGAGGAGGCTGCCGAAGTGTTGTCAGTTGGGGATCCCAGCGTCCCCCCCATCACCTTGTTCAGTCCTGTTCTGCTACCCGCTTCGGAGGGGAAGCCATCGGTGTTCTGGCTTTCTGAGAGGCGCCTGGCTGAGCTGAGCACCTGCCCAGGGCAGGCAGACCGAACGTGAATGGCGACCTTGTCCCTGAGCAAGCGTGCTGTCCCGTAGGACGGGTGGTGCCACACGGGGTTTTCACCCGGATGATGTGCGCCAAGTCTAGGCTCCGTAAACGCTTTCTTTGTCTGGTCTCGGACCTGCCCTGATGGTTTTGAGTTTGGGGCCCCGAGTGCAAGACTTTGCATTGGTCCGCATTTAGTTCAGTTTTTGCTGGTTTTCAACTCTCATTCCAGCCCGCTAAGACGCGTCCTCGGGCAGCCTGCCTGCGATACCCACGTTAGTGCTGCCGGTACCACACTGCGTGTTGTGGGTCCTCAGGGGGAGCAGGGCAGGGCTCGTTCGCTGGGTTGGGGAGGGTTCCAGACTCCCCACCTGTCGAACTCCCACTCGGGAAGCTGCCTCCACAGTTTCTAGTGAGTCTTTGCACCCCGGTTAGAAACACCGACTTCAAAAAAAGAATCTTTTCTTTGAAGTGATAGGGGAAAGAAGGGTCCTACGTTCTCACCCTGTGCTGGTCTAGTTCTGTGTGCAAGTCCAAAGCCTAGGAGCTGCCAGACCTGAGATTCGTTTTCTGGTCCCTGGGCAGCCTAAGTGGCCAGCTTCAAGAGGGGGTGTCTTTCTCCCCTCGGTGGACCCTCTTCCCCCCTGAATAAACCAAAAAGAGACAGAACTTAGGAACAAACGTCTTATAGGATTTAATGTTTTCGGGGATGGGAGGGACTGAGGCCTTAAGGGGTAAATGGTGGGGTGCTCGCCAGCAGGAAGGCATTGGGGTCCCAGAGGGCTAGACGGAGCTGACTGGGTGGGCCACAAGCTCACCAGGGCCTTACGCTCCCTCAGTCTCTGTCTCAGAACATTCTGGAACCACCGGTGCTCCTTAAACCCGGACTTGCTGTTGTTCCTTCCTCCTCACCTCTGTCCAGATGTCTGACAGATCCTGGATAAACTGTTGGATCTAACAAGGCAAGGGGACCGGGGCTCAGCCCAGCCAGCGGCAGGCCACCCCACCCCCAAACGGAGCATGGCCGGGCAGAGCTTGTAAGGACTCACTGTCTCCCTGTGACTGATTTCTCAGGGCCACTTTCCCTTATTTGACAATTATCCTAGTTGAAGCTTCAGGCTTGGCAGACTAGAAGGCACAAACAGGGAACTCCTGGAGGCACACACGGTGAAAGTACGAAGTCCAGCTGACCGTCTGGGGAGGGCAGGGGCGAGGGGATGCCGGAGCAGACCCTGGTACTAGAAGCCTCCGGCGGGCAGGGGCCAGCAGCGTGGGGGGAGACGGCTCTCCACAAGTGAACAGCCTTCACGGTGGGCGTTTGCTCGGAACCCAGAACTGACGCCCCTTATGATCATCTTGAGTCATCGACGGAAGCTTGAGTTCTATTCGCAAGCTTCTGTTTCAAGGCGTGCAAC
Organism: Neofelis nebulosa; assembly: GCF_028018385.1. Lineage (NCBI taxonomy): Eukaryota > Metazoa > Chordata > Mammalia > Carnivora > Felidae > Neofelis > Neofelis nebulosa. Next base: position 3,447,985 of record NC_080797.1, read on the forward strand.
GTGGGCACCTGGCCTCCTCACGCGGCCCTGGGGAAATCGGTTCATCTTTCTGGCACTTAGCTTCTTCATCTTTAAGAAGGGAAGGGGGAGAACAGGTTGGCCTAGATGGCCTCTACGACCTCAGTTCTAAAGTCTCTCCTTTTCGGGGCGCCTGGGTGGCTCAGTCGGTTAAGCGTCCGACTTCGGCTCCGGTCATGAGCTCATGGTTTGTGGGTTCAAGCCCCGTGTCGGGCTCTGTGCTGACAGCTCAGAGCCTGGAGCCCGTTTCGGATTCTGTGTCTCCCTCTCTCTCTGCCCCTCCCTCTCTCTCTGTCTCTCTCTCTCTCAAGAATAAATAAACGTTAAAATTAAAATCAAATTAAATGTCTCCTTTTCAAGGATGTTCCTGGGGATGGGACCACGCGGACCGTCCAAAACTCTCAACAGCCCCGTTCCCCTCCCCATACGGTTACTATTGCAGATACAATTCCTGTTTTGCAAACGAGGAAACAGAGTCACTGAAGGAAAGTAACTTCCCCAAGATCACGGAGAAGACAAGTGCAGCACTCCTCCAACTATGTTCTTATCATAAGCGATCACACTCCGCCCCCCAAGAGGGTTCTGTGGTCAAGTAAACTTTGGAAATGTTATCTGCTTGGAGAGGCTGGGGCAGAGCCCCAGCAAAGTCCTGTGTGTCAAGACCCTTTTCTTTTTTTTTTTTTTTTAACGTTTATTTATTTTTGATTTTTTTTTAACATTTATTTATTTATTATTTTTTTTCAACGTTTTTTATTTTTATTTTTGGGACAGAGAGAGACAGAGCATGAACGGGGGAGGGGCAGAGAGAGAGGGAGACACAGAATCGGAAACAGGCTCCAGGCTCCGAGCCATCAGCCCAGAGCCTGACGCGGGGCTCGAACTCACGGACCGCGAGATCGTGACCTGGCTGAAGTCGGACGCTTAACCGACTGCGCCACCCAGGCGCCCCTACATTTATTTATTTTTGAGACAGAGAATGAACAGGGGAGGGGCAGAGAGAGAGGGAGACACAGAATCTGAAACAGGCTCCAGGCTCTGAGCTGTCGGCACAGAGCCCGACGCGGGGCTCGAACTCACGGACCGCGAGATCGTGACCTGAGCCGAAGTCTGACGCTTAACCGACTGAGCCACCCAGGTGCCCCTAAGCTCCTTTTTCAATAACACTAAGACATCATTTGTCTTTGTCTCTCTTATTCGCTCATGAGCAAACAGTGGCTTTTACCAGAGCGGGACGTTTCTGTGACATAGGCTGTCACAACAAGACGAATGCTGAAGCCGAAGGGAGAACCCACCTGTCCTCCAGGAAGCCAGACATTAAGTGGATTTGCAGAAATGTTCCTTGTCCCACAGAGCGTTCTTTTGGAAATGTGCTTTGCGTCAGGAACGCCATTTACGTTAACATGCTTCTTGTTGTCCTTGAACAATGAATTAAGGATTTTTAATTTTTCTGTTTGAATGTCTCCTACGGTAAATATCAGCAGCTATAACCCATACAAACAAAAGCTCTTTGAGGGTCTTCAACAAATGTGAAGGGTGCACAAGCCTCCTGCTCGCAAAAAATTTGAGAATTGTGGCTTCGGGAGCAAGCTTTCTTACAAACTGCCTTCGAAGTCTTTGAACTGTCGATAATTCTGTTCTATGTGCTTTGAGCTGCAGGCTGATTCTCTGGGTTGAGGAAATCCCTCCTCCTGGCTGGTCAGCGTGCTTTGTTGTTGTTGTTAAATAGGGGAGATGCCTTCTGGCCCATTGCTTTCGTTGGCTTGGGTTTGGTATTCATTCACCAAACGCTTATTGAGCGCCTACTGTATGCCAGGCACTGTTCTAGACACCGAGATACAGCAAACGACTAAACAAACACAGAGTCCAGTCTTGAGGAGCTTTCTGTTATTTGACAGCAGCACTCAAGGCTTTTGCCAAAGGAACAAATAATTAGTCATGGTTCTGTGCATCTGACAGGAAGTATGGCTAACCCGTCTTCTGGTACAGAGCTCCCCAAAGTGCGGGATATCTGTGCCTTTGGTGGGAAGTGAGATGATTCTGGGGCGCCTGGGTGGCTCAGTCGGTGAAGCGTCCGACTTCGGCTCAGGTCCTGATCTCGCGGTTCGTGGGTTCGGGCCCCGCATCGGGCTCTGTGCTGATGGCTCGGAGCCCGGAGCCTGCTTCGGATCCTGTGTCCCCCTCTCTCTCTGCCCCTCCCCAGCTCACGCTCTGTCTCTCTCTCTCAAAAATAAATACACGTTAAAAAAAAGATTTACGGAAGGGAGACGATTTGGGGTGGCACATGGACACAGCATCACACGGCTTTGAAGCATAGTGAGAAAGTTATTTCCTTTCCAATTTCCTTTTAGTTACTTCAAAGAGAAAAATCTCAGGGTGCCCCTAATAAGACAGACACCAACACTTTCCTAGACGTGCTGACTCCCCCCACCCCCAATTTCCTCTTTTCCCAAAGCGTGGGCCCCAGGCACGGAGCTTTCAGCACGTCTCTAGAATCTAAGAAGACTGTTTTTGCACCAGCGATGAATTCAATCGTGGGTCCCCGTTGAGGCCCGCGTTCACTGGGGCCAAAAGGGTCTCAGCGCTAACGCCGTGGTTCTCAAAGTGTGGAAGCCAGACCAGCACCATCACCTGGGAACCTGCTGAAAAATGAAAATCCCTGGGTTCTCATTTCGGACCCACCGAGTCAGAGACTCTGGAGGCGGTGACCAGTAGTACCCCCCCTGACCTGGTGACTCTGATCCTGTTAAATTTGAGAACCACTGCTCTGTGGGGTTCATTCTTCCACTGGACCAATGGACAGCCATCTTAGCTCAGTCGGGGCAGCTGGCCAGGGCACCTGCACCCCCTCTTACCATGTCCAGCTGTTTGTGGGTGTCATCCAGGGACACGGCAGGGGTCTCCTTCAGCTGCTTGCTCACGATCTGGAAGAGGTTCAGTGCCGCCATCTTGATGGTGCCAAGCAAGAGGGTCTTCTTGGCAGCCGTGTTCTGGATGTGTGCCCAGCGAGATTCCTGGGGAGGTGACGGGGCCGGGACATGAGCAGGTGTGTGTGTGTGTCCCTTGCTCACCCAGAAGCCCCCACCCCCGCGCTCACCCAGACGATGACGTCACTGCGGGCTCGGTCAAAGCGCATCTGCAGACGCGCCAGCTCGTTGTTGTGCTGCAGGATCTCGTCGTCCTTCTCCTCCATGTAGCGTGCCAGCCGTGCCTTGGCGCGCTCGATCTTCTCCTGGCCCTCCTGCGCCGACTGCATGAGGTCGTGGTGCATGCTTATCAGCGTCTTGTAGCGTGAAATCACCTCGTGGATCTCCTCGAACTGCAGAGGGGGCTCCCATCACAGCACGGCCGCCCCCCAGGCCCGCCTGCCAGGTCCCTGGCTGGATGCCTCAGCCTAGTGGGGAGACCCTCGGCCAAGGGCAAAGGGCAGAGGCCGTGAGGAGTCCCCCCGCTGGCCCTCCTGGGTTGGTGTGGGCCATGGGACAGGTGTCGGGGGCACGTGCAATCGGGAGCTAAGGTCCTCGGTCTGCATGTTGCAATCACTGGGAGCTTTACATTTTTTTAAATGTTTATTTTATTTTTGAGAGAGAGGGATAGAGAGAGACAGAGTGCGAGCAGGGGAGGGGCAGAGAGAGAGAGGGAGAGAGAGAGAATACCAACCGGCCTCCACACTGTCAGCACAGAGCCTGACGTGGGGCTCGAACTCACGAACCGTGAGATCTCAACCTGAGCCGAAATCAAGAGTCGGAGGCTTAACAGGCTGAGCCACCCAGGCTCCCTTCCACCAAGATGTTCGTTTTAATAAACACGAGGGGGTTTGAGGGGGTCCCTGGCACCCGAATTTTGCACAAAGGTCCCCCAGCTGGATTCTAGAGGACCTGGTGGCTGGGGCTTTGGGGGGGGGGGGGAGCGGGGAAATGCATTTTGAGATGTCTCCCAAGGCAGTAATGACCGTATCCAACAAGAATGTGCCCAGAACCATTTGTAAGCCAGGCCGGATGCTAAGCACTAGGCCCGAAGCAGGGGATAAGAAAGGCGGACCCTGCTCTTAGGAAGCCTGAAACTCGGGGTGGTACAGAGTGAGGACAGACAGACAGGGAAAGAGTTACAACTCCGAGTGACAAGCCCTATCTAGGACTGGAGGATGGGGCCGGCCAAAGACTGTAGGGTAGTATCTTCAGCCCAAGGCTCTCTGGTATTTGTTCACACTTGCTGAGGTCCGCCTCCAGCTGGGGGCTGGAGAGGGCACCGGTGGGGCGGGTGGCCTGCCGGGCTCGGCTGTCCCCTCCAGCACGGTGCCAGGCCGTGACATTCTGACCCGACCCTGCAGACCACGGGCAGCAGAACAGAAGCCCTGTGGCCCTCTCTCCGTAGAAGGTGGCGTGGGCACCCGATCCAGGATGCCAACTCACCTCCCCAGGGGTTTATCGGAGTGGGCCTTCCGGCTGCCCAGGGGACATGCCCTGAGCGCCTTCTCCATCTCGTGACATTCCCAGCGACAGACTGGCGTTCCGGGAAGTGCCCTGTTGGCCTTTCCATCAGCATGCCCCTGTGGGGGAGGGACCACCCAACCCGGCATTAGAGGAGGTGGGGACAGCCAGCAAAGGTTTCCTGGGGTGGCCAAAGTGAGGCCAGAGGTATGAACATAGCCGGCCAGGCGGGGGCAGGTGGGGGAAGGCGAGGACAGGTAAGGGAGCAGCCAGCCCAACGATGACAGGGGAGGGGCGGGGGTGTGTGGCAGGTTTAGGACGAATAGCCTGGGTTCAAGATGGGGACGGAGAGGTCCACCTGCAGGAAGTAAAAAAAAAGAAGTGCCCCGTGAACCCGGAAGAGGAGAGTGGACTTCCTCCATTCAAGGATTCTAAGAAGCAGAGAGAGAACGTTATGTCTGCATTTCTGGAAGTTCACCGAGTCCACGACCCAAGAGCACATGACAGTTAAGTTGAACGGAGCTCCCAAGGGTACTCAGTGCTGATGTCAAAGGGACTGGGGTGCCCACCTGCAGAGGCTCCCGCTGTTTAAGGATGGGACACTCTGGGGGCACCTGGGTGGCTCAGTCGGTTAAGCGTCCCACTCTGGATTTCGGCTCAGGTCGTGATCTCGAGGTTCGTGGGTTCAAGCCCTGCCCGCGTCGGGCTCTGTGGTGACAGTGTGGAGCCTGCTTGGGATTCTCTCTCTTTCTCTCTCTCTCTCGCTCTCTCTCTTTCTCTGCCCCTCCCCCAATAAACAAATAAACTTAAAAAATAAACAAGTAAAGACAGGACATTGAAACATCAGCTAGAGTGAGCGCAAAGGATCACAGCACACCAAATGTGTCAACAACCCACGAATTCGTAACGATACCAACAACATTACAGGTCACTTTTGGAAGCTGCCAGAGAATCCGTTCATTAAGGTGAAAACTGGAATACAGAGCCGGCACTTAACAAGCCTTTCCCTTAGGACTCACGAGGTCATCAAAGGTAGCTGATGAAAGGAAGAGCCCGTCTATGATATCTTTCTCCCGGTGGTAGTTTTCTCACTAATACGTGAAGAAGGGAAGACAGAACATTTCCAGCTCCTTCCAGAACAGAACCACCCCCTTATGGTTCAGTAGCTGCCTGCCCACTATCAGAGAAACCAGAATTGTGGATTCTATCACCAAGGATTCACTTGTGCCTCTTTTTAAATATATCAGCAGGATCATACGTATGTTCTCTTTTCTGTTCGGCTTTTTAAAAAAATTTTTTTAAATATTTATTTATTTTTGAAAAAGAGAGAGAGACAGAGCGTGACTGAGGGAGGGTCAGAGAGAGAGGGAGACACAGAATCCAAAGCAGGCTTCAGGCTCTGAGCTGTCGGCACAGAGCCCGACGTGGGGCTCGAACTCACAGACCGCGAGATCATGACCCGAGCCGAAGTCACTTAACCAATGGAGCCACCCAAGCGCCCTTATTTTTACATTTTTTAATGTTTATTTATTTTTGAGAGACTGAGAGAGACAGAGCGCAAGCAGGGGAAGGAGCAGAGAGAGAGAGGCAGACACAGAATCGGAAACAGGCTCCAGACTCAGAGCCATCAGCACAGAGCCTGACTTGCGGCTCGAACTGTGAGATCATGACCTGAGCTGAAGTCGGATGCTCGACCAACTGAGCCCCCTGGATCTTTGGATACGTAATACGTCACCAAAATAATAAAAGCAGGCATGAGAATGAGCAGTTTAAAAATCAGGATACTGGTTACCTCCGCAAAGAGGGGAAGGAGGATGGGGTTTGGAAGGGGGGGGGGCTCCCATGGGCTTTCAATTAAAGACAGGGTTTTATTTAAGGAAACAGAACTGGGGGGAAATATTAAGATTTGCAAAGCTGTGATGCCTACTTGGGTGCTATGATATATTTCTCTGTACTTTTCAGTATGCTTAGAATATTTTGGAAGACATAATGGAAGAAGGAAAGAAGAACGGAAGAAGGAAAAAGAAAGAAAGAGGGGCAGGGGGGTCACGCTGGCTGTAGAAAGAGGGACAGGCTGGTGACCAGGAGTAAGGCTGTGTTGAACTCCTCCGGATGAGGGATTGAGGTACCTTGGGGGTCTGGATGGGGAAGGGACAGGGGCCAGATTCCAGAAATATTTCAGAGGCAGGATAGGCCAGATCTGCTGATTGATGGCTGCAGGGAGGAGGGGGGGGAGGGGGAGGGGCGAGGATGAGTCCTATCTTATCATTTATCTGCTGCTTTGATATGTGGTCTTCCCTCACTAGCCCCCCCTCCCCCCCCCTCCCCCGGGACGAACTGAACCATTTACTACACAATGGACCCACCTTAGAATGGAGGGCGTAACACAGATCTGGGCCTCACGCACAGATAAATTAGTTCTACATGGAAGCTGCTGGAACTTTATTTTTTTTTTTTTAGTATTTTTTTTTCAACGTTTTTAATTTATTTTTGGGACAGAGAGAGACAGAGCATGAACGGGGGAGGGGCAGAGAGAGAGGGAGACACAGAATCAGAAACAGGCTCCAGGCTCCGAGCCATCAGCCCAGAGCCTGATGCGGGGCTCAAACTCACGGACCGCGAGATCGTGACCTGGCTGAAGTCGGACGCTTAACCGACTGCGCCACCCAGGCGCCCCCTGAAGCTGCTGGAACTTTAAAAAGCGGAGCATCCTTTGCGTCCCGGCTCTGCCCTCCGGACCCGGATCCACAACCCCCACGGAGGACACACTTCAGGACTGGCTCCCTCTGGGGAGGGGGCCCTGCCTGCTGCTGTCACCAGGGGGGCGTGGGGAGACCGGTGGCCTGGGAGGCATCCGTGGGAGGCCTTGAGGGGGGCAGGGATGCCCAGGGCGAAAAGTGGAGGACCACTGAAGGAAGGGGCTGGGCGGAGGAGCCCGGGAGGAGGCTGAGGAGGAAGGCCCAGAGGCGGGAGGAAAGTAGGAGACAGGAGGGGAGCCCCTGTTCGAGGACTTCTTCCCCTCGTCTCCACCACCTCTCGGGTCTACAAAACGCACCCGGGGGCGAGGGCAGGGAGGGTTGGGCCCAGGCCACATCCCGCCGCAAGCAAAGCTTATCACACACACACACACACACACACACCCCTCCCCAGCCGCTCCCGCCCCCCCCTCACCTCCGAGTGCTTCACCACCTTCTCCAGGTACTTGTTGAAGACAGAGAACTCCTGCATCCTGGTGCTCAGCCGCTGGTGCTGCAGCCGCAGGGCCCCCATCTCCTGCTTGACCTTGGCCAGCTCGCGCACCCGCTGCCTCTTCAGCTCGCGCTCCTTGTTGGCTTTCTTCAGGGCGCGGATCCGTTTCTGGTCGTTCTCCTGGGGGGAGGTGGCACCTGTCACACCCTGACGCTGCCCTCCCCCCCCCCCCCCCCGCGAGGCCCTCGCCCCTCTCTTGGAAACGCTGGGGGTCCAAGCCTAGGGGGCTGGGGCAGGAGGCAGGCCGGGCGGGGCCAGGCCGCGCTCTCATAGCTCGCACTGAGGCCCAGGAGGTGGTGCCCTGAAAGACAGACACGAGGCTCAGCTCTGGCCATCGGGCTGACCCTCCTTCTCCTTCATCCCGCAAAGTCCCCCCCCCCTCCACCAGAGATCAGGGGCCACACCCACCCCTCCCAGTGCCCCCATGTGGCTCCTTTCCCTCCTCGGGGGCTCCCGGGATTCCACACGGATGGAAGGTGTTTGGAAGCAGGTGAAGGCACACGTGACATTTGCCCTGTGCCCCGGGAGCCCCCCAGAGGATCAAGGGTCCCCTAAACCAGCGGCTCTCAAGTCCAGCTGCGTATCACAATCCCCTGGGGAGCTTTTTATTTTATTTTCATATTTTTTTAATGTTTATTTCGTTTTGAGACAGAGAGAGCACAAGCGGGGAAGGGGCAGAGAGAGAGAGGGAGACACAGAATCGGAAGCAGGCTCCAGGCTCAGAGCTGTCAGCCCAGAGCCCGACGCGGGGCTTGAACTCACAAACCACGGGATCATGAGCTGAGCCAAAGTTAACCAACTCAGCTGCCCAGGATCCCCCTCGTCCCCCCGGGGTTGCAAGCAAACAGACACCCAGGGGTCCATATTTGTAACAATTTTTTTTTTTAGGATTCCCACGCTGTGGACCCTCTGGCAGCCATTTGGAGGACCTCTCACCCCCAAATCTCCTGCTGCCCCAACCACACGCCACTAGCTTTTCTCTGGCCACTGGGAAGGACTGGACCCCTGGAGGATACACGCAGGCCGCCAGCTTCTTTCCCACCTGGATTACACACAGAGCAAGACTGGAAATGCTTAAGAGCAAGGGTCCCCCGTGGGATCACCCCTGGGAGCTGGGCCAGGCCCCTCAGGGCCCCGTTCGTGCTGGCTGGAGCTGGTCTGGACAAATCCGGATGGTTAAATCCTCCTCTGAGGACGGATGGAGAGGAATTGGATTGTGATGCCTGGGCCTGGTCCTTCAACCAACCCCTGCCTGGTATTTCAGTACAAGGACGGAGGGGTGGCTGAGTGGCGGGGAATAAAACTCTGCCTGGTTCCCCTTTGTATCCCCATGTGCCTCACCCTGACCGCGGCACACTCCTTTATTCGTCATCATCCACCCATCCACCCATTCATTCATTCATTCGTTCACTGGAGACACTGTGTGCACCAGGGAAACAGGAAATTACGAACAGTATTGAGGACACGAAGGGAGAAGCCCCAGGCGTCGCTGAGCCGCGAAGAGACTTTCAACCGGGGTGACGAGTGGGCAAGAGCAAGGAGGAGGAGGCCAGTTTGCGAGGGTGGGTTCCCCCCGGCCCCTCACACCTGGATGAACTGCTCGAACTTCTGGATGTGAGCCTTCAGCTGGGCCTCCTTGGTACCCAGCTCCTCCCAACGCAGATTCAGGGTTTCCATCCGGCGCCGAAACGTCTTGGGGGTTGGGGAGGGCAGAGAGGTCAGGAGGGCCCCTCCCCCCGCCCCGCCCCTCCCTCCAGGGCGCCTCTGTCCCCAGGCCTGCCCGGTTCGGAGCTCAGGGTCCCGGGACACTGCTCCCCTCGAGGCTCAGGTCCTTCCTCTCTCCTCCCTGGGAACACAGAAGCTTCGCCAGGACTCCCAGCTCTGGCCGCCCACACAGAGGAGGACTGTCCCGGGGCTCTGAGCCCCGGGGCCCTTCCTGCCCTCCGTGCCTCCAGTCCCCCACCTCCTTCTTCTGCTCCATAGCAATGTGCACGATCTTGGCCTCTTTCTTCTTCTCCAGGAGCCGGATGGATGGGGACTCCGACTGCTCCTCAATGTTGGGGAACTTCCTGCCCAAGACACGGGCAAGACAGGCCGGTGGGTCCCGAGCGCCTGGGGCGGGCCGGGGCTGGCGGTAACCCGTGGACACGGAGGGGGAAGGGGGTCCTGTCCCCCACGGGAGTGAAAGGGACGGTGTGTTGAGAGGGGACAGGGCTGTGTTGGCGCCAGGGAAGCACGCTGGGGCAGGGCGATGAGGACTGGTGGGGGAGGGGGGGAGGGGCGCAGGGTTGTAGGAAGTGGAGGGGACGGGCTGGGAGGTGGGGCGTGGGGGGTGTGGGGGGCACTCACTGCAGCAGCTGTAGTAGCCTCTCCCCATACTGTAGCCGGAAGTACTCGGCCAGCTCGTCCTCCTCCATGATGCCCAGGCTCATGCTGGTGTGAGCCGATGGGCCAGGCGGCGGGATCCTCGCAGTGAACCGGTGGCTGGGGGGGGCTGGGGGGGGGCGGGGGGGGGGCGGTAGCTGGGCTCTTGCTTCTCCCTTCCTCCTGCTTGTCAGGGTCCCCCGGAGGGTGGGTGTCCGAGACCCGGGAAAGACGGCTGGACACCTGCGGTGGGCAGCTCAGGATGATGTATTGGGAAGTGAAGGGAGATCTGGTTACCTAGCAACGGATCTCCTGGTTCTGTGGACCACCCACTGGAACTCAGGCTTTGCTCTCTGACCCTTGTTCCCCCTGACCCCAGTCTTGCTGGAATCCCACCCCCCTGCTCCTGCATTTACCCCCCAGGAGCTTGGGGAAGAAGTTAGGACTGAATAGATGCTGGTGTCCAAGCCTGGGAGGGAGGGTCTGGGTGGCCATGGCCCAAGAGGGGGTTTTGGTAGACGGGTGTCTTTGGGGGTTCAGGTGTGTGTGTGTGTGAGAGAGAGAGAGTGAGGGGGGGTGAGGGAGGGACTGGAGCTGGGACAAATGGCCCAGAAGAAAAGGAGGCAGGGGTGGGGGCCTGCAGGAGGGTGGGAGGAGGCCCGAGCTTGAGAACCAAGTGGTGGGCGAGGGAGGGATGCGTGTGGGGATAGGCGGGGAGCCTGGGGACCAAGGAGGCCCACTGGGGGGTGGGGGGGTGGGGAGGCGGGCGCCGAGGAATCCGGGGCGGGGTGGGGGTGGGGGGCGACGGCGGCGACCTCGAGGCGTTGCTGCGGGACACGGTTCCCGGTTCCGCACTGTCCCCTCTGCTCCCCGCCGGGCGCCTGCAGCGGACTCGGCCCCTCCGGGTCTGGGGACGGGGGTCCCTCCAGGGAAGGGCGGCGCCCCCCAGTGGGCGAGCCCTCCCCGCGGCACTGCCGGTCCTCTGGTGCCCCCTGCTGGCCGCCTGACGCCGCACCTTTTCCCCAGCGCCTTGGCGCTGACCGCTGGGGGGGGTGGGGGCGGGGATGAGGGGGAACACGACGGCACCCCCACCCCCACCAGCCTCTCCGCCAATACGGGTTCTCACCGGGAGCGCCCCCAAAGAAACAGGCCCACAGCAGGATGACAAGAGCGCCAGTAAGGACGCGACGCTTCGCAAAAGGGGACGCTTCTCTCTTTGTTTATTCCTAGAGCCCAGCACGGTCTTCGTTTGGGGTTTACCCTCTTTCCCCCTCCTCGAGGGCTGCCTGTTTCTCGAGTCAGCTGTTTGCCCTGGTATATGGGCACGTGCCTGGTTGCATCTATGGCATCAGGTGGCCCAGGGCCAGGTCGGCGCCTACAGGCAGCTGCTAAGGCATCCTCTCCGGCGCGTGCACCCCGCCTGTCTGGGAGCCCTTTTGGTTGCTTCCTCTGTACCTCGCGCGGGAATCTTCCTCTCCACTACCCATCCCTCTTTGGGCTCCCCCTGCCCTCCCAGGGGCCTTGGGGAAGATGCAGGGCTGTCTGGGATTCACAGATTCCTTGCCTGGGTGAGCCCAGCTTCCCCTCCCCCCTGCCCCCAGCCCTTGTCCCTCTTGACGTTTGCCTTTGAGGCATCTGGCAGGATCTCCTGTTGGCTTTAGGTTGTTGGAAAACAATTAGGCATTTCTGTGTTTTTGGTCAAGTCCCATCCTCCCTCTGAGACAATTAACTGCTTAAAAAGGAGAGGAGGAAAATATCAGGAGAAAAAAAAAAAAAAAAAGATCTAGGTTAATGTCTTTTTTTTTTTTAATTTTTTTTCAACGTTTTTTATTTATTTTTGGGACAGAGAGAGACAGAGCATGAACGGGGGAGGGGCAGAGAGAGAGGGAGACACAGAATCGGAAACAGGCTCCAGGCTCCGAGCCATCAGGCCAGAGCCTGACGCGGGGCTCGAACTCACGGACCGCGAGATCGTGACCTGGCTGAAGTCGGACGCCCAACCGACTGCGCCACCCAGGCACCCCTAGGTTAATGTCTTAAAAAATGTTATCCCGCCAGGCAGAACAGCATAGTGCTGGGTGCACAATCAAGCTCTGGATGGGAAGAAAACACTTTTCGTCTACGTTGTATTCCATTCCATGTGTGTCTTAGGTTCCCTATAAGTGGAATCACACGGGCGAATTGTATTAAATATGTTTCAAAACGGTTGTTACAGAAGAACTTGTATGGGTCAAGTATATTTTTGTTAGTTGCTGTAATAAACAATGGCTTAACAAGGTCCAACTTTGCCCAGTGCTCCCCCCCCTCCCACTGCCCCCCCCCCCCCCCCCCGTTGAGATGATCCTGTGTTTTTTTATCTTTCGCTCTGTGAATACGCTGTCTCACACGGATTGATTTTCACATGTTCGACCTACCTTGCATCCCCAGGGATCGATCCCACTTGGTCTTGGGGGACCCTGTTTTTGAAGAGTTGTTGAATTCAGTTTGCTAGTATTTTATGGAGGACTTTGACATCTGCGTGCATCAGAGACACTGGCCTGTAGTGTTCTTGTGGTGTCTTTGCCCGACTTTGGTATCTGCGTGATGCTGGCCTCATAAAATGAGTTTGGAAGTGTTCCCTTGCCTTCTATTTTTTGGAAGAGTTTGAGATGGTTTGGTATTTCTTTGAATATTTGGTAGAATTCAACCGTGAAACCATGAGGGTCTTGGGCTTTTCTTTCCAATTTTCCACTTTCAGCTGCTTTTGGGGAGGGGTGCTTTTCCCGGATGCTCCCCCCCCCCTCCGTCCTCTCTCCGCCCACAAAATGGGTTCCCTACCTTTCGGGGCTTCTCGCTCCCCAAGTTCAGCTCTTCGTGTCGCGTACCTGCTGAATTCTGTGGTTCAGGTTGTGCAGATTGTTGTGTTAATCTTCCAGTCGGTTTTCTAGGTATGTAGGATGGTTCAGTGTTGGTCTGGCTGTATTTCATGGACGCAAGACACACGAAAAGCCTCCATGCTGTGTTGCCATCTTGGCTCCTCCCTTGGGCTTTTCTTTGTTTGGAGGTTTTTAATGCCCCCCCCCCATAAGTTTATTTATTTTGAGAGAAAAGGTGTGAACAGAACAGGGGCAGAGAGAGAGGGAGAGGGAGAATCCCAAGGAGGCTCTGTGTTGTCAGTGCAGAGCCTGATACGGGGCTGGATCCCACGAACTGGGAGATCATGACCTGAGCTGAAACCCAGAGTCGGATGCGTAAGGGACTGAAGCACCCAAGCGCCCCGTGTCTATTTTTTGTTGATTCACTCTTGGTAAGTTGTATGTTTCGAGCCATTTATCCATTTCTGGGCTATCCAGTTTAGATACATGTAATTGTTCATAATAGGCCGTTATCTTTTTTATTTCTTTTTTTTTTAATTTTTTAATGTTTATTTATTTTCTAGAGAGAGAGAGAGAGAGAGCGAGCAGAGAGACAGGGAGACAGAATCCAAAGCAGGCTCCAGACTCTGAGCTGTCAGCACAGAGCCCGACACGGGGCTCCAACTCACAGACCACGAGACCATGACCTGAGCCAAAGTCGGAGGCTCCACCGACTGAGCCACCCAGGCGCCTGTGATAATTTTTAAGTTTCCTTTTGATTTCTCCTTTGACCTAGCGGTTGTTCAAGAGTCTGCAAATTTAAGTTACAGATGGCTATTCAACTTAAATGTAAAAGTAAGAGACGTAGCAGGATATCCAGTGAAGGCGGCATGGCTCTGTTTTCTGCGTCTGCCAGAATGTAGCCTTGATTCGGTGAGATGCGTGAGCCACACGTAAGTCTCCAGATGCTCTGTAAGTTTAAGTTCTGACCAGAAGCATTTGGAGCCTTCATTTCCCCGCATCCTCACCAACACCGTATATTACCAATCTTTGAACTGTTTGCCAGTCGGGTGAAAATGATACTCCGTTGTTGTTCTAAATTAATTTCCTCTAATTTTTGGTGAGGCTGTGCACCTCCTCATACACAGAACCATTTCTCCTTCTGTTTCTCACTTGCATTTGATGCACATGGTTGTGTTGTATTTTCATCGGCTTATAGGACATACTCTCTATGTAAAATTTCAGATATATTGACTATATAGGCTGTATCAACTCTGGATAGCGATCTTACATTTTGGATGCTCTTTTCCACCGATCCTAATATTTTCGAGTCAGTTGGATTGGCATTCGATAAAACAAGAGGCAGGGAAGGCGACGAAGGGCCCAGCTGGCCAACGGCTGGTAACCCAAGCTGACTTACAAATCACCAGGAGAATGAGCTCTACCTTCTTAGAAGCAGAGACGGCACCAAGCAGGAGAGGAGGGGACAACCCTGTGCCCCCATCACACGGGGTACAAGATGTGCAGTCCCCAAGAACGTTTTGAGCGCTTAGGCTCGGGGCGGACCCTTTTATTAACAAGCCTAAGTCCACCCCTTTGTGAGTTCATTCGTTGGCGTTGCACAGACTCTTCCCAAACTTCCGTGAGACCTTACTTGCCTCCTCGGCACACGGTTTATGGTATCAGGGACGCCGGGAGGGGTCCTGTGATGGAGCCAGGCTGGAGTGGGACCCACCCAGCTTGAATAACCGGGTTCTTGGCTCAACCACTCTGGTGGGTACAGAAACCTCAACCTTCTGTAGTCTTCTCCTCCTCCTTGTCATCTTGTTTATGTCTCTCAGTCTCTCCTCTGAATTCGTTGACTTTGGTCATTCAACATCTACTGACTATACACAGTCAATTCCCTCCTGCCATACAATAGCTTCCTCTTAGGACCAATACTGCCCAACATATATATGCAAATATTGTTTCCCAGCTTATTGGTTGTTTTTTAACGTGCTGGGGGTTTTTTATCATAGAAATTTAAAACATTTATCCAGCCAAATCTGTCGATCATTTATTTTGGCAGGGGGTGGAGAGGGCTTTGATCTTTTGTTTAAAAAAGTCTTTCAGGGGCGGCTGGGTGGCTCAGTCGGTTGAGCATCCGACTTCGGCCCAGGTGATGATCTCATGGTTCCTGAGTTCGAGCCCCGCGTCGGGCTCTGACAGCTCGGAGCCTGGAGCCTGCTTCGGATTCTGTGTCACCCGCTCTCTCTGCCCCTCCCCGACTTGTGCTCTTGTCTCTCTCTCAAAAATAAATAAACATGAAAAAAAATTTTAAAAATTAAAAAAGTACATTTATTTAAAAAAAAGTCTTCCAAACTCAAAATTATAAGTGTATGCCACCCCATTTACTTTTAGAATTATGCTTATTTTAAAATGTTGCTTTGGGGGGGACACCTGCGTGGCTCAATCAGTTGAGTGTCTGACTCTTGATTTTGGCTCAGGTCGTGATCCCAGGGTTGTGGGATCGAGCCCCGTGTTGGGCTCTGTGCTGAGTGTGGAGCCTACTTGAGGTTCTCTCTCTCCCTCTGCCCCTCTCCCCCGCTAAAATTTAAAAAAAATAATAAAATGAAATGTTATTTTTAACCGTGGTAAGCATGCATCACATAAAATTGACCATCTTGGGGTGCCTGGGTGGCGCAGTCGGTTAAGCATCCAACTTTGGCTCAGGTCATGATCTCACCGTTCACGAGTTCAAGCCCCGCATCGGGCTCTGAGCTGTCAGCACAGCTGCTTGAGATTCTGGAGACTGTTTCAGGTTCTGTGTCTTCCTCTCTCTCTGCCTCTGCCCCCCGCCCCCACTCATGCTCTCTTTCTCTCTCTCAAAAATAAATAAAACATTAAAAAAGTCTTTTTGAATTTTTAAAAAATATTGACCATCGTAACCATTTTTCTTTTTCTTTTTTTTTTTTTTCATCGTAACCATTTTTAAGTATACCGTTTAGGATTGCAAAGTATATTCATATTATGGAGCTACCAACCTCCAGAACATTTTCATCTTGCAGAACTGAAACTCTGTACCTATTAATCAACATCTCCCCAGTTCCCCCTCCTCCCCAGTCCCTGGCAACCACTAGTCTACTTTCTGTTTCCATGCATTTGACGACGCTAGGGGCCTCAGATAACTGGAATTACACAGCATTGTCCTTTTGTCATTGGCTTATTTCAGTCAGCATAATATCCTCAAGGTTCATTTGTATTGGAGCATGTGACAGGATTTCCTTCCTTTTCAGGACCAATGATACTCCATTGTATACATACACCACACTTGATGTCTCCATTCATCTGTTGAGAGACCCCTGACGTGGGTCCACCTTTTGCCAGTTGCGAACGAGGCTGCTATGAACACAGTTGTGCAGATACCTCTTTGAGAACCCGCTTTCAGTTCTTCTGGGTACATATCCAGAAGTGGGGTTGCTGGGTCATACGGCAATTCGGTTTCCAATATTTTGAGGAAGCACCGTACTCTTTTCCGTGGCGGCCCCACCATGTTACATGTCTACCAGCAGCGCACAAGGGTTCCAATTTCTGCGCATCCTCACCAACTCCTGTTATTTCTGGCTTTTCGATAGTAGCCACCCTGACGGGCTGTGAGGTGATATCTCCTTGTGAAATTATATCATCTGTTAATTAGAGGAGTAATACATGAGTATATTCTCGTTAGACATCATTCCAATGCTGTTGATACAGCTGGAGCCCAATCTATCCACCATCCAACCTCGTTTCCCAGAGGGACCGTGCACTCAACGAAGACTTATGTTGAGTACCTGTGATGTGGCTGACGCTCTTCTAGGTGGGGGGGGGGGGGGATAGAGCAGTGAACAATAAAAAGTCCCCACTGTGACAGCGGTTGAGGCAGGAAGCAGGGAATAAACGGACTCTAGTGATGACATCTGGGGCTGTTGTCTTCAGGGCACTTCCGTCGCTACCACCGTGGGTGACCGTGGGTGAGGAGGAGGGGTGAGGAGGTGGGACAAAGGAACCAGTCAGTGCCCACAGACCCAGCCACGCCCCATAAAAACTCCCCCACTGGGTTGTCTATCCTCCAGGCCCCGTGGACACAGAACCCAGGGTCTAGGAGCGTTTCAAGAGCTTGAACAATGCTCCAAGTTTCAAGAGCTTGAACAATGCTTGAAGCCAGGAAATGATTATTGGCTCTAAAGTACAAAAAGGAAGCCACGAAATAAAGAAAAAAATGTTTAATTAAAAGCATACAAATGTAATATTCCAACTTCATGGGTTTTTGACTTCAGCATCCATAAGCATTTCACACATTTGAAAGTAATCTGTGCCTCTGATTTTCTCACTTCTCAAGAATGTCCAATTATGCACAGATTTTTGGAGAAAAATCAAAGCAAATTGCGAACTAAATCGGTTACTCGTTGACAATTGCCGAAGGGAAACTGTAAAGATCTTCTCACTTCCCCCCTCCTCCAAATTGTGTTTAGTGTTGACGGGAGTGCGTTTTAATTTGTTTGCTATGGCGGGGTTTAGGCCTTAATTGTTTTGTTCCTTGTAGGGTTGGGTTTCTAAAGATGGGGGGGGGAGGTTTCGCTTCACAGACTTGTGCAAGGCAGCGGCCTCGCGGAACCCAGGAGAGATTCTGTTACTCTCTTTTGGCAGTTTCTGAGGCTGAGCGTGACGGGCACCAACAGTGGAGGTTTCAACTGAGTCTTGCAGAGAGCTTCTGCCTCTCACTGGCTAGTCACCAGCCAACCCTGATCTTGGAGCCCAGCCCCAAACCTCAGCCTGCTCCGTGGCTTGTCCTTGAAATAGTAAATGACTCCCTGCTGTGTTCTGATGCCCAATTTCCCAACGCTTGTGTTTCTGAGAACAGAATCCCCACTGGTCCAAACCAACAGCCCTGCTTGGCAGTAACTGAAATCGGCCCTTCCCTTCTGACCTTGATGTTCTAGGACTGTGGCCCTCTCCCTGCAGCGGGATGCCGGCCAGTGCTCTTGGTCCATCTGTGGGAGCTTCCCCAGTGACCTTGTCACCTAGGAGACACCTACCTGAGTAGGAAGAAGGTTCTCGTGCTGGGATCCAAGTTATGCCACTCATTTTATTATCCTCCTTGCTGGGACCTGTTCATCAAGGACACTTCGCTTTACTTCAAACAAGAATTTCAGTCGTCTTCATGGGGCGCCTGGGTGGCTCAGTCGGTTAAGCGTCCGACTTCGGCTCAGGTCATGATCTCGCGGTCCGTGAGTTCGAGCCCTGCGTCGGGCTCTGTGCTGACAGCTCAGAGCCTGGAGCCTGTTTCAGATTCTGTGTCTCCCTCTCTCTGCCCCTCCCCCGTTCATGCTCTGTCTCTCTCTGTCCCAAAAATAAATAAACGTTAAAAAAAAATTAAAAAAAAAAAAAAGAATTTCAGTCGTCTTCAAACGTCAAACTTGGTTTTCAAGAGGTAAAATAATTGCCTTTGAATACATACATATGTAATAAGAGCGTAAAGAACTATGGGGAATGGTAGTCAACAAATTCAGTTACTACCTCTTGGTGCTGATGAGGGAGGGTTACTAGAAGTTGGTGGAGAGTAACATTTTAGATTGCGCACTGGGGACACAGTGTTCGTTGTATTATTCCGGGTACTTTTGTTGTGTTGGAAATATTTAATAATAATTTTTACAAATTTTTAATGTTTATTTATTTTTGAGTGAGAGAGAGAGAGAGAGAGCGAGCGCGCGCGAGCACCAGCTGGGGAGGAGCAGAGAGAGAGGGAGACACAGAGTCAGAAGCAGGCTCCAGGCTCCGAGCTGCCGGCCCAGAGCCCGACGCGGGGCTCAGACTCATCGTGACCTGAGCCGGAGTCAGACGCTTAACCGACTGAGCCACCTGGGTGCCCCTTTAATAATAAATTGGAAAGGAAATGCTTTTTCTTCTGCTCCCATGGTGGCTAATGGTGTTTGTTATTCTCAACACTTGGTTCTCCTCTTAACCTCCTTTCTGATCACTGATTTCCCCTTTCTCTTGTGAACCTCTGCCAGCGTCCTCCCTCTTCCCCTTGTTCCTTGAAACGTGATTGACGTTCCAGCCTCCAAACTTGACATCCTCTCTTGCTAACAATGCTCTCGTTGGGTGTTCCCCCATTACGCCTCTTTATCTCCTTGGAAACTGCGTAGTCTTAAAATACCGATGTCTCTCGCCTGCCGCCTCTTCACTTACTGCACAGAATCACAGAATGTTAGGCGAGAACCACTTGAGATCATCTGTTCCAAACTTCTCATCGTGTAGAAGAAAAAAAGAAAAAAAGGACACTTGGAGATTTCCGTTCACTTTCAGCAACAGTAAAGCCAGGATTCCAAATGAGGCTGACTTCACGTTTCCCGTAAGATTGCAAACCAGGAGAAGGTCTTTTCTCCTGGCCCTGGAAATGCTGTTGAGGTGGGAGGGAGGCTGAAGCTTCCCTAAACTGAACACAAAAACTAAGAGGAAAATATTTATAATTGCACCAAAAAAGAATAAAATACCTAGGAATAAACTTAGCCAAGGAGGTAAAAGACTTGTATTCCGAAAACTTAAAACATTGCTGAAAGAAGTTGAAGATAACATAAACAAATGGAAGAATTAGGTTAGAAGAATTAATATTGTTAAGATGTCCACACAACCCGAAGAAAGCTACAGATTCAGCGCAATCCCTCTCAAAATGCCAACAACATTTTTCACAGAACTAGAACACATAAGACTAAAATTTGTATAAAACTACAGAAGACCCCAAATAGCCAAAGCAATCTTGAGAAAGAAAAACAAAGCTGGGGGTATCACAATCTTAGATTTTAAGATCTACTACAAGGCTGTAGTAATCAAAAAGTATGGTCCTGGCACAAAAGTAGACACATTGATCAATAGAACAGAATAGAGAGCCCACAAATAAAACCACACATATATAGCCAATTAATCTATGACAAAGGAGGGAAGAATACACAAGGGGGAAAAGATAGTCTTTTCAGTAAATGGTGCTGGAAAAACTGGGCAGCTGCATGCAAAAGTATGAAACCGGACCACTTTCTTGCAATAAGAAAGTGGTCTCTGACATTGGCCATAGCAACATTTTTTAGAGATATGTCTCCCAGAGCAAGGGAAACAAAATAAAAAAGGAACTATTGTGACCATATCAAAAATAAAAAGATTTTTCACAGCAAAGGAAACCATTAGTAAAACAAAAAAGGCAACCTACTGAATGGGAGATGATATTTGCAAATGATATACCAATACCCCAATAAGGATATACATACCCCAATAAGGGGTTAATATTCCAAATATATAAAGAACTTATACAACTCACCCCCCCCCCAAAAAAAACCCCAATATGATTAAAAAATGGGTAGAGGACCCATAAAGACTTTTTTTTCCCCCAAAGAAGACATACAAATGGCCAACAGATACATGAAAAGATGTCCAACATCATTGATCACCAGCAAAATGAAAATCAAAACCACAATGAGATATTACCTTGCAGGTACCAGAATGGCTAAAATAAAAAAGACAAATTATAAGCATTGGCGAGGATGTGGAGAATAAAGCAACACTCAGGCACTGTTGGTGGGAATGTAAATTAGTGCAGCCACCGTGGAAAACAGTATGAAGCTTCCTCAAAAAATTAAAAAGAGAACTACCATATGATCTGACCATTCCATTACTGGGTATTTGCCTAAGGAAAATGAAAACACTAGGGGCACTTGGGTGGCTCAGTCGGTTAAGTATCTGACTTCAGCTCAGGTCACAATCTCACGGTTCATGAGTTCAAGCCCTGCATGGGACTCTGGGCTGATAGCTCAGAGCCTGGAGCCTGCTTCAGATTCTGTGTCTTCCTCTCTCTCTGCCCCTCCCCTGCTTGTGCTCTCTCTCTCAAAGATAAGTAATAAACATTAAACAATTAAAAAAAAAAAAAAAGGAAAACACTGATACAATAACACTAATTTGAGGGGCACCTGGCTGGCTCAGTTGGAAGAGCCTGCAAGTCGATCTTGAGGTCATGAGTTTGAGCCCCATGTTTGGTGTAGAGATTACTTAAATAAATGAATATTAAAAAAAAAAAAAATATATATATATATATAAACAACCCCCCCAAACCCCACTAATTCAAAAAGATATATGCACCCCCTATGATTATTGCAGCATTATTATTTTTTTTTTTAATTTTTTTTTTCAAAGTTTTTTATTTATTTTTGGGACAGAGAGAGACAGAGCATGAACGGGGGAGGGGCAGAGAGAGAGGGAGACACAGAATCGGAAACAGGCTCCAGGCTCCGAGCCATCAGCCCAGAGCCTGATGCGGGGCTCGAACTCACGGACTGCGAGATCGTGACCTGGCTGAAGTCGGACGCTTAACCGACTGCGCCACCCAGGCGCCCCGCAGCATTATTTATAATTATTTATAAGAACCAAGATATGGAAGCAACCTAAGTGTTCATTGGTAGATGAATGGATAAAGAAGGTGTAAGATTATGTATATGTGTGTGTGTGTGTGTGTGTGTGTGTGTGTAATGAGATCATGCCATTTGTGACAATGTGGATGGATCTAGAGGGTATTAGGCTAAGTGAAATAGGTCAGACAGAAAAAGACAAATACCTTAGGATTTCAATCTTATGTAGAATAAAAAAAAAAAAAAAACCAACACAACAAATGAATAAGCAAACAAATAAAAAAAACCAGAATCAGACCTATAAGTACAGAGAGCAAACTGACAGTTGCCAGAGGGGAGGTTGAGGAGATGGGCAAATTGGGTGAGTGGGAGACACAGGCTTCCAATGATGGAAGAATGAAGTCACAAAGGTAAGAGGGACAACGTAGGCATATAGTCGGTGGTATTGTCATAGCGTTGTATGGTGGCAGATGTAGCTACACTTGTGAGCACAATATAACACATAAACTTGTCAAATCACTGTATTGTACACCTGAAACTCAAGTCACAGTGTGTGTCAATGCTATTCAAATTAAAAAAAAAAGTAAATAAAAAATAAAGAGGAGATTAGGGTAAAATAAAGTCATTAAGGTGGGTCCTAGTTGAGGATGATGGTGTTCTTGTAAGAGAGGAGATCAGGACCCAGGTGTGCATAGAGGGGAGACCAAGGGAAGATTCAGGGAGAAGAAGTCTACCTGCAAACCACGAAGAGATGCTTCAGAAGAAACCAACTCTGCCAACACCTTGAACTCAGACGTTATTGCAAATTTCTGTTGTTTAAGCCAAACAGCAACAAAGCAAAACTCTGAGAGGAAAACCCTAGGGAGGCACAAAGTGATCGGGTGTCTCTATCTCTATATATCTCTCTCTGTCTCTGTCTCTCTCGGCAGTCTAGAGCAGAAGAGGGCTGATACCTAGAATAGGGGTCCTAGCCTTTCATTTCTCCTCCTCACATTGCGGTGGGGATATTGCTGCATAGATAGAACTGGCCTCTTTGTGATGTTGAGTCTACCCACCAAAAAACACGGTATGCTTTTTCATTTGTTCCAGTCTTTTTTTTTCCTTTTGTCCCTTCAACAGAGTTTTAAAGTTTTCTTTATATGGGTCTTGTATTTGTAAATGTATTCTCCTATATTCTATTATTTTGTTGTTGAAAGAGAAAATTCTAAAAGCTTCCCAAGAAAAAACAGATCACCTACAAGAAACAATACATGTGTTGACATCAGACTTCTTAACATCAAACTGGACGCAAGATAACAATGGAGTGATAGTTTCAAAGGACTTAAGAACTTTTTGGGGGGTACCAGGTGGCTCAGTTGGTTGAGGGTCTGACTCCTGATTTTGACTCAGATCATGATCTCATGGTTCATGAGCTCAAGCCCCACATTGGGCTCTGCACTGGCGGTGTGGAGCCTGCTTGGAATTCTCTCTCTCCTTCTCTCTCTGCCCCTCCCCTATTCCTGCTCTCTCTCTCTCCCAAAATAAATAAACTTTGAAAAAAAAAAGTACTTTTCAAATCCTAGAATTATTTTATGCATTTTAGCTGTTATTAAACATGGCCATGAACTAAAGATATTGTCAGGCACATATATCCTCAAGGGGTTTACCACTTCAAGACCTTCTTTGCTTTTTTTTTTTTTTAAAGTTTATTTGTTTATTTTAGTAATCTCCACACCCAATGTGGGGCTTGAACTCACAACTGCGAGATCAAGAGTCACATGCTCCTCTAACTGAGCCAGTCAGGGGCCCCAAGACTTTCTTAGAAACCATTTAACAAATTATTTTCTTAGTGGCTGCCCTGGGGATTATAATTAGCACTTTAATTGAAAACAATCCAATTTGTATTGATAATAATTTAATTTCAATAGTCGACAAAACTTTTGCTCCAGTATACCTCCAATCCCTAACTCTTTCTTTATGCTATTATTGTCATGAAAATTACATCTGTATACATCATAAGCGAATCAATAAAGTTTTATAATTATTGCTTTATGCAGTTGTTTTTAAATGAGATGGAAGAAAAGAGTTATAACAAAAATACATTGGTATTATCTTCTATCATTATGTATATAATTACCTTTACTAGTGCTTTTTGTTTCTTCACATGTATTCAAGTTACTGTCTAATGCCCCTTCATTTCAGCCTTAAGGACTCCCTTCAGTATATCTGAGCAGATCTTCTAGTGATGAGTTCTCTATATTTGTTTATCTGGAAATATCTTAAGGAGAGTTTTGCTAGGTATAGAATTCTTGACTGATGGTCTTTTCTTTTAACACTTCAAAGATATCATTCCACGGCCTTCTGCCTCCATGGTTTCTGATAAGAAGTCAGCTGTTAATCTTTTTGAGGTTTTCTTGTACGTGAGAAATGGTTTCCCTTTTGCTGCTTTCAAGATTCTTTTTCTTGGTCTTTGACTTTCATCAGTTGGACTGTGATGTGTCTAGGTGTGGATCTATTTGAATTATTTTACTTGGAGTTTGTTAAGCTTCCTGGATGTGTACAATTAATTGTTTTCATCAGATTTGGGATGTTTTTAGTCATTATTTTTTCAACCATTCTTTATTTCCTTTATGCTTCTCTTCTTCTGGGACTCATTTTAGGTGCATGTTGCTGTACTTGATAGTATCTTACAGGTGTCTCTGAGGCTCTGTTCATTTTTCTTTTTTCACTCTTTCCCTTAGACTGGACAATCTCTATTAACTTATCTTCAAGTTTGCGGATTCTTTCTTCAGACAGCCCAAATTTGCTATTAAGTCCCTTTAGCGAATTTTTCATTTCAATAATTGCGTTTTTCAACTCCAGAATTTCTCTTTAATTTTTTTTGTAATTGTGTTGTTGTTGCTGTTAATATTCTCTATTGGTAAGACACCATTGTCATACTTTCCTTTGATTCTTAGGGCATGGTATCCTTTAGTTTTTTTAAACATATTTATAATAGCTGATTTAAAGTGTTTGTCTACTAAATGAAACATCTGTGCCTCCTTGGTGATATTTTCAGTTGGCTATTTATTTTCCTGTTCCTTTGCATAGCTTGTAAATTTTTGCCTACAATTAGACATTTAAAATAATATATGGTAACAACTTGAAATCAGATTCCCTCTCCCAAGGTTTGTTGTTGTTGCTGGGCTTGTTATTGTTTTTCTTGTGGCTGCCTTTTTGTTTAGTGAATTTCCTGAATGAATTCTGTTGATTCTATATTCCTTGCAGCGTGCGGGCCTTTATTTATTTATTTTCTTAAAGTTCTTATTTTTAAGTCTGGTTTTTGGGGGTTCACTCTTGGTTCAATATCATTTAGTGGTGAGCCAATGATCCGTCTGAAGATTTCCCTGAATGCCTTGTCTATATGTATCCTGCCCTTTGACAAGGAGAGCTGTGTCCAAAGGAACACATCAAACTTCAGGCAGTTTACAAAACAGCTTTAGCTCTCATATCTTGGGTGCACAGGGCCTGAAAGTCCACCACAGGTGAGTGACTGGGACCTTCTTCTTTCTGAGGTCTTTCCCAAGCATGTACTCTGTGCAGCCTTCTAGACCCCCAAGAACATGTTGGAGCTTTTCAAAGTTCTCAGTGGTTTTCTAGTTGTCCAGAACTTACTTTTAAACTGTTGTTGGTGTTGGCCAGACTCTTGATTCCTCTAACCAAAATCACAACCTTTGGCAGCTGATGTATTGCCAGAAGATTGCTCTTGTTTTTGGTAGTGCCCTAGGGATAGTTTTTATTTCCCCCCTGAGCTGAGCCGGGGGTCAAATCAAAGAACCACAGCACCTTGGCAATGAAGGTTTCCCAGGTAGCTGCTAAAGTGGACTAAATGTTGACTGTGCTCTAGGGATGGGGCTTTTAACAGAACTCCAAAAGAGTCAGTCTTCTCCGTTAGCTTTGAGACTGTTGACTTTTCATGGCTACTGGGCCACCAAGCTGGGGAGGGAGAAAGGATAAGAATAACCCCAAGTTGAAGTGTGACAGGCACCACTGCCTTACTGAAGTTCAGTAATTTCTCTTGGATAGATGATTCCCAGTTCATTCGGTGGCTTTGGTACCTTTCCAGAATGCTGAGATGGTTGATTTTAGTTGTTTTGTTAGTATTTTTGTTGTTTTTATGGGAGAGTGGTTTGCCAAGGTCCTCACTTTACTGTTCCAGAAGTCAATCTCCCTTGAAAGCATTTTTGTTTATTTATTTTTATTATCTTTATTATTTTTTTCTATTTTTAGAGAAAGAGTGTGAGCAGGGGAGAGGAACAGAGGGGAGGAGATAGAGATAGGTAGGGGGAGAGGGAGGGAGGAAGAGAGGGAGGGAGGGAGGGGGGGAGAGAGAGAGAGAGAGAGAGAGAGAGAGAGAGAGAGAGAATGAATCCCAAGTATGCTCCATGCTTGGCATGGAGCCTGACGCAAGGCTTAATCCTACAACCCTGGGACCATGACCTGAGCTGAAATCAAGAGTAGGATGCTCAATTGCCTGAGCCACCCAGGCACCCCTTGAAAGTATTTTTAAAAGAGAAGTATTTTGGGGCGCCTGGGGGGCTCAGTTGGTTAAGCGTCTGACTTCAGCTCAGGTCATGATCTCGCAGTATGTGAGTTCGAGCCCCGTGTCGGGCTCTGTGCTGACAGCTCAGAGCCTGGAGCCTGTTTCAGATTCTGTGTCTCCCTCTCTCTCTGACCCTCCCCCGTTCATGCTCTGTCTCTCTCTGTCTCAAAAATAAATAAACGTTAAAAAAAAAAAAAGAGTAGTATTTCTGCAAGATGAGGAATGAATGCAGGACAGAGCAATGAGGTATACAAAGTAAAGGAGGGAACATAACTTAGAAAAGTATAATGTTGTTTAAATTGGCAATGTGTCCCTCCTGAAAAAAAATGTGTATATTACAGACAACTTAGAAGTAATGCCCTAGATCAGAACCATGGCTGGGAAAAGGGATCTGGGATCTGGTGGGAGTTAGGAAAGACTGGACAGTGATGGAACCTGTCTTGTTTAAGGAAACATCTAGAGCTGTCAAGGTTAAGAAACCGACAGGGGAAAGGATAAATATAAGTAAAGGTCAAGGGTTAACTAGAGGAAAAAATGTATATAACATAGTATTTCCTACAGAATAATTTTATCTTGTCAATGGGAAGCAAAAAATCCAAACTTTCCAAACTTTCCTATTGAAGAAAGAAAATTTTGAACTATTGCGAATATTAAAAGGAGTAGAAAGGAGGTACAATAAATAGAAAACACAAAGCGAGACAGCAGAAATATGCCCTAAAATAAAGTTAATAGATACAAGTGAGGATGAGTCAAACTCACAGATCAGAACACAGAGAATTTCTGAGTAGATATAAGAACAAGATACAATAATATATTGTTAGCAAGGATCATGTAAACAAAACTGGAAAACCAAGGTTAAAAAATCCTGGCACATTAAGAAAAGAACTTAACTCCAGGGTAGCAATTTTAACATCAGAAGGAAAAAAAAGAATTTAGGGTGGAAATAAGGGACACATGGGGACTCCAGGGTGGCTCAGTTGGTTGAGTGTCTGCTTCGACTCAGGTCATGATCTCGCGGTTTGTGAGTTTGAGCCCTCACTGTGCGGAAGATATTGTCAGCATGGAGCCTGCTTTGGATCCTATGTCCCCCTACTCTCTCTGGCCCTCTCCCACTTGTGCTTTCTCTCTCTCTCTCTCTCTCTCGAAAATTAAAAAAAAAAAACATTTTAAAAAAGAGGGGCACCTGGGTGGCTCAGTTGGTTAACTATCCAACTTCAGGTCATGATCTCACAGTTCGTGACTTTGAGCCCTGCATTGGGCTCTGTGCTGACAGCTCAGAGCCTGGAGCCTGCTTCATATTCTGTGTCTCCCTCTCTCTCTGCCCCTCCCCTGAGTGCACTGTGTCTGTCTGTCTTTCAAAAATAAATATTTAAAAAATGTTTTTAAAAAGAAGGGACAAATGGAGAGGTTATATACTAATAAGGAATAATAAATCCAAATGAAATAACAAACAGAAGCATATATATCTCCATCAATGTAGCCTTAAAATATATAAAGCAATAAATAGCTAACATGGGGAAATGGATACATCAATAATTATATTTGGAGGTCTTAGCACACCTTTCACAATATGATACAGCAAGCAGACCCAAAATAAGCATGATAGAACATTTGACAATTAATAATCTTGAGCTAAAACACACACACACACACACACACATACACACACACACACCCCTCTCTTTATACCTAACAAACAAAAAAAAATCTGCATATATTACAAAGTATGACCTTGGTTTCATTTTCCAACCCTAATGGAATAAATTTACAATTTAGTAAAAATAGAACATTTACAAATCCCATATTCCTAGGAAAAAATGAAAACTGCCTTTAGGCTGAAGGGGAAATGACAAGGGAAATCGTGAAATACTTAGAACTAAATTACGATGTCAAAGTTTGTGCTGAGTTGCAATGTCAACATTTGTGCTAAAGCAATACCTAAGGGAAATTAAAATTTTTGGGGCGCCTGGGTGGCGCAGTCGGTTAAGCGTCCGACTTCAGCCAGGTCACGATCTCGCGGTCCATGAGTTCGAGCCCCGCGTCAGGCTATGGGCTGATGGCTCAGAGCCTGGAGCCTGTTTCCGATTCTGTGTCTCCCTCTCTCTCTGCCCCTCCCCCGTTCATGCTCTCTCTCTGTCCCAAAAATAAATAAAAAACGTTGAAAAAAAAATTAAAAAAAAATTTTTTTTGACATTTATCGGAAAACAAGAAATACGGAGAACAAAAGAGGTGAGTGTGTAGCTCAAGGCGGCAAAAGGCAACAGAGCAAACCTACAGACATGAGAAGAGAGGAAGCAACAAAGCTAATGGCAGTAATGAAAGGAGAGAACAAAAACAATGGAGAAAATTAGCAAAACCTAAAGCAGGTCCTTTGAAAAGTCTAAACAAATTTCTGATAAGAGTAGCTAAGCAAAAAGCACTGTGCTCAGCTAAGTATGGCTTGTTCATGCTCGTCAACTTATGGTTGCCAGACAGTTGTTTCTACTCTAAGGAAAGAAGAGGAGGAGGTGGAGCCTACAGAAGAGGAGGAGCCTAAAGAGGAGGTGGAGCCCATAAAGGAGGTGGAGCCTATAGGGAGTGGAGCCCCTAGAGGAGGTGGAGCCTATAGAGGGGGTGGAGCCTATTGAGGGGGTAGACCCTACAGAAGAGGAGGAGCCCCTAGAGGAGGTGGAGCCTATAGAGGGGGTGGAGCCTATCGAGGGGGTGGAGCCTATCGAGGGGGTGGAATCTACAGAAGAGGAGGAGCCCCTAGAGGAGGTGGAGCCTATTGAGGAGGCGGAGCCTATTGAGGAGGTGGAGCCTACAGAGGAGGCGGAACCTATGCCCAGGAAAGCAAAGACTTGCCCAGACATCCTGTGCAGATTTCCACCTGCAAGGGAATCTGGGAAGGTAAGCGTTTCGCTTGAACACAGCTGCTGCCAGGAACACGGTTTGGGTGGAGGAGAGAGAGGAATGAGCGGTGAGTAGGCAAACTGCAGTCACTTGAAAACTTTGGTAAAAAGGATACAGGAAAACATAAAACGGCATATGAGCTAATAGAGAACCGTATCAACGCTCATTTATAGGAAAACTTGTTCTCCTGACTGCTGGCTACACTTCTACCATTTGTTGCCCAGACAAGTCTTACCTTATACAAGTTGTTCCATAAAATGGAAAATATAAAAGGTGAGGCTGGGATGACCATAAGGACAAAACTGGCCAAGAAAAGTGAAAAAGAAAAGCAAAGGGAACATTAATGCATAAGTCTTAAAGTATTGGTCAGTCAAATCCAAGACTGTATTTTAAAAAAAAAAAACATAATTTCTCAGGATCAAACAGGGCTCATCTAAGAGTTCATGGGTTAGTTAGGGGTGTCTGGGTGGCTCAGTTGGTGAAGTGTCTGGCTCTTGGTTTGGGCTCAGGTCATGATCTCATGGTTTGTGAGTTCAAGCCCCACATCGGGCCCTGTGCTGACAGCATAGAGTCTGTTTGGGATTCTCTCTCCCTTCCTCTCTCTGCACCTCCTTTGCTCACTCTCTCTGTCTCTCTCAAAATAAATCAGCCAAAAAAAAAATAATTCATGGTTAGTTAAAAATCAAGAGTATTTTGATGTAAAATTCACCACACAAATGGACTAGAGATGAAAAAACTCACATGACCTTCTCAGGAGATGCAGGAAATTCTTGATAAAGTTTGTGATGAAAATGTTACAAACACCAGGAAGAAGAGGGAAGTTGTTTTTTTTTTTTTAACTTAGTAAAACCTTCAGTAAATATCATACTTAAAACTTTAGACGCATTTTTTTTTCAAGATCTCGAACAAAACAAACATGGTTCCTTTCCCATTACTGTCCAATATGGTATTAGAAGTCCTTGCTTCTAAGTCCACACACTTCCTGCCTAGACAGTTGCAATGGTCTGTCCAAAACAGACAGCCCAGACCCCAAAAGCTCCCCCAACTCAGACCCACTGTTCACAATGCAACTGACAAGAGAGGGTCAAAAACTTTCAGCGCACCCCCCGTGGCTGGTAAAACCTTCCTAGAAAGAGCATGATGTCCAGAGGAAAGGACCATGGGATTTGCCGTGGTTGGATCCGCACTCACTCCATGCTTCACCATCTAATAGTCCTGACGCCAGGCAGCTAAATCAGCTAACCTCTCCCAGCCTCGGTTTCCCCTGCTGTGAAATGGGCATTAGTGTTGTGAGAATTACAAGCATTACCATGTGCAGAGAGAGCCCAGAGAGAGAAGGCACAGTTCCCTTAGGTAGGCATTCAGGGCATCCACAATCTGGATCCCACCCATATCTCCAACCTTATTTTCCATGACTCTTCATGCAAAATCCACCTGGATTCCCGTCGCGTCCCTGCCTCCGATCCTTGCTCCCCGGCAGGGAATAAACTCTCCACTTCTCAGAGCCAGCATCGAGATTGAGAGGGCGGCTCAAACAGACCTAGCTTTGAACTCTCGCCTTTCGGAACCTTAGTTAACTTCACCTGTAAAATGAGTTAATGCTCTGACTCAACGGGAAAATCTCTGCTGAGCTCTTAGCACAGATTCTCAGGACACTTGCCAGTCTGGGGGTGGGAGCCCGGATTTGTCCCTGAGCACCCCCTCGGCTGCGTTGAAAAGGTCACACAGAAAACTACCAACGTTGGTATTTTCCAAAGCATCTTCCGGGAAATACTAGTTCTGTAAGATATTGATTGGCATTACCTGGAAGAAGGTTGCGATACCACGTGGGTAAGGGGAATTACAGGCCCAACAGAGCGAAACGAGTTTGTTGAGTACAGGGCTCTACGGAGCCTTGATTGCTAATGTGTATTGTGAGTTTCTAGAGGGTGATACTAATTTCCATCATTTTCCCAACTAGGTAGCTACAGAATGCTTTTGAATGCTCACCCGGGCCCCCCACACTAGGATTAAGTGTTCTGCAAAACTCACTTGGAACATAATGGTCGAAGTAAGCCTGAGCGTAAAGGTTAATGGCTCATTCAATATTTGCTTTCCTCTTTGATGGAAACAGGATACGTTAGAAGTCAGTGGCTGTGGTAGCCATAAGTCTGGGAGCTAAGAATTTCATTTTCTGTTGGCTTTAGGAAGCTTCACTGGCCTACTGGAGAGTTGATGGAGTAAAAGCCGTGACTCGAGTCTTTAGGACTCGGTCCTTCCTTCGGTGTGCCTCACGCCGTGAGTCACACCTTCGGGGTGACTCATGCCTGCTTCAAGGTCCCCACGAGGGTTCCTTCTGAGTGGCCCCAGCCACTCAACTATCCCATCCGCCCCAGACTTCCGAGGTACCACTTGAACTTCTCACCCGGTATCATATCCAACGTGTCCTACCTTGCTCTGCTCGTGCACGTGTGTTCTGTTAGACCTTCTGGCTGGCCTTGTCCCTGGTTCCTGGGAGGTAGACTTAAGTCCTTGGAATTTTCCTGGTTATAGTCGTGTCTGTTCCTCATGACGGGCTGCTCAGAATGCACCTGTGTTTATGCTAACGGGGTGCATCAGGATAGGGGCAGGCCATGCCAGAAAGACCAACCGCGTGGTTAGGAGTTTGGGGCTTTGGGCTATATGAAGTCAGCCTGACTTCTGGGGACGAGAGGAGAACTGAAGACCGAGATTCAAGGAATCATACCTCCGTAAAGAAGCCCCAGTAAAAACCATAGATGGGGCTGGGGGAGGGACGTGACCCTCCATGTTAGGAGCCTTCCAGAACTCACCCCATACATCTTCTCTTCTGGATGATTCTGAGTTGCGTTCTTTGGCTATAAGACTGTAATCATGAAGTATGGCACTTGGTCCTGAGTTCCAAGAATCGTTCTAGTGAAATATTGAATGTGGCGGGGGGGGGGGGCGGTGGGAAGCCCCAAATTTGCAGCCAGTTGGTCGGAAGTGAGGGTGGCCTTGGGGGGGTCTGAAGTGAATTGGGGGCAGCGGTGTGCCCTTAACCGGTGAAATTTGGCCTAACTTGGGGGAAGCTGGTGTCAAAAGTCTCTGCAATGGTGCTGAGTGGAAGATGCTAAACGTAAAATAATGCATCCCATAGTCTTTAAAAATGCAAACCAGGGGCGCCTGGGTGGCTCAGTCGGTTGAGCGAGTGTCCGACTTTGGCTCAAGCTATGATCTCGGGGCTCCTAGGTTCAAGCCCCGTGCCGGGCTCTGTGCTGGCAGCTCAGAGCCTGGAGCCTGTTGTGGATTCTCTGTCTCCTTCTCTCTCTGCCCCTCCCCTGCTCACTCTCTCAAAAATTAATAAACATTAAAAAAAATTAAAAGTGCCATTACCAGTTCATTGAAAAAAATCAAAAACACAAACCAATATATAGTGACGGAAAACAGCTCAGTGGCTATTTAGGACCAGGATGGAGGAAATTTTGGGGGTGATGGATATGCTATCTTGAATGTGGTGATGGTTTCATATATGGTGTATATGCATATATGCATATATGTCAACATGTATCAAATTGTACCATTTAAATGTATGCATTTAATTATATGTAAATAATACTTTAATAAAGCTAATTAAAAAAAAAGTTCAGCATAGTCCTCACCTGTCATGACCCTCTCCAGAACCTTCCATGGTTTACCCAAGTGTACAGAATCCAGACCTTCTGTGACCCGGCCCTAAGATATCTTCCCAGCCTCGCCTGTCAGCACCGCACTACACAAACGATATTATTTCTTGCCATTCCCCCCCAAGTAGACCCCATGCGTTTGCCACCTCGGTCACTTTGTCTGTTCCCTCTGCCTAGAATGCCCTTCCCTGAGTTATCACCCTCCCCGTGTAATCTTTTAGATCCTTAATAAACCATCACATCACTCAGCCTCCTCCTCTCCTCTTTTCTCCTCCTTCTTTCTTCAGGCTAAGCCACACTTAACTAACTTAACTCCTTTCTTAAGCCAGGTCCTGGTTCCTCACCTTTTGTTTACATTAGGGAGAACAAACCTGTGTTTGTATTTTGGTATTACTGTGTGTTCTGTCTACGGAGTAAGTTCCGTCTACTGCCCAGATTTCAAGTGATAGCTGCCTTCAATCTTCACATTGAATTTCCCTCCCCCCCCCTTTTTTTAATTTTTAAAATGTTTTTATTTATTTTTGAGACAGAGACAGAGCATGAGCAGGGGAGGGGCAGAGAGAGAGAGAGAGAGAGGGAGACACAGAATCCGAAAAAGGCTCCAGGCTCTGAGCCGTCAGCACAGGGCTGGACGCGGGGCCCGAACTCACGGACTGTGAGATCATGACCTGAGCTGAAGCCGGACGCCCAACCGACTGAACCACCCAGGCGCCCCAGGCAGAGGTAACTTTTTGCTGGTTATTGATACCCTGAAGCTTTTTAGGGAAAATTTTAAGAGAATAAATTCCCTGGAACCATGTCTGACCCAGTGAACCTTCATGTGTTTTCCCCCTTCTCCAGCTATGAGACATTTTTTTTTTTTTTGCATTTGTAAAATGAGACGCTTCTAAATCTGATATCCCACACTTACCTGATTATATAAGGTGGAAAAATTGGTCTCTGGCGTCTGGCTTCTGGAATAAGGGGCCCTATCCTGGGGGGTTGGGAGGGTTTGAGAAGGTACCCCATCTAGTGGCTACCCACGGGCCCAGCGTGGACCACCCGTGGCACCCTCACCCTACAGGGGCTGCCGCACCTGTTTCCACCTGCCGACAATCTCCGTGGACTCTCGCGAGGTGCGGCATGTAAGATAGGCGTCCCAAGACGTGACATTGCCCTTGCTCTGATGGAAGTCTGGAAGGCAATTCTAGGGATCCTACCCCTGGGGACACACACGTTTGAGAGTAAGGATGAAAACGGACTAACCTGCGTCCGCTCTCCCCCAGCACATGTTACGTTTCCCATCACCTCCCCTTATCGGAAACCTAAGTGCCTGGCTGTGAGTGTGGACGCCTGTGTCTGGATGCGGACTTCTGTTTTTTGTTCTCGTTCTTACCTGCTCTTACCGCCCTCCCCGAATAATCTTCTAGATCCTTAAACCATCACATCACTCAGCCTCTGTGTGGACGCAGGCTCGTGCTTTCCGGACCCACGGGAACACACGTGACTCACGAAAGCCAGCAGCCCCCCCTCCGCCAACTGAATCCTGTGGGTCCCCTTAGCTCTTCCTGGCACCTGCCAGTTTGAGCACGCCAGTGTGGCTGAAATCAATGGCACTGGGGTCAGTACCAGTAAAGCTCTTTGCTAACCTTACACACCAAAATACAATGAATAAGTGAACACTAAGGGCACATTTTTGTGAGTTTTTTTTTTTTTTTTTTTTTTAGCAAATGTATTCTTCCTCCATTATTTAAAAAAAGATTGAACAGCCAAAAGTTAAATCTCCCCTTACCACAAAAGTAAAGAGAATCATGCATCGAGGTGATCCGATGGGACTTCTGCACACACACTCGTTTTCTCTCTCCAGGCGCCCTGCAGCCCCAGGACCTTGTCCTCGGCAGGTGAGTTTTGTCCACCACCCCCTCCCCCGGCCCCCCAGCCTTGGGCACCTTCCCCGATCAGGGCATCGTGACCTGCCTCTCAGTCCTCCTAGCCTGAATGCTCCTCCCTCATGGCCTTCACGAGCCAGTCCCGTTCCGTCCCCTGCTCAGAGTCGCTCGTGTCGCTGGCCTCCACGACCAGCAGTTTTGAGTAGTTGATTCTCTGTTCCTGGGGCAGTGTCCGCTGGACGGACAGGAACAGGGCCAGCCAGAGCAACAGGCCCACGCAGCAGGCCTGGTACAGAACGGCCAGGCTGAAGGACATCACCACGAAGCCCCCCGCAAAGCTGCCCAGGCTGGACCCGCCCCCGTAAAAGTGGCCTTGGAACATGGCACTCAGGGGCCTCTCCATTCCGGGAGAGGCCAGGTGCTCGACCGAGGCCTTCACCGCCCACCCCAGAGCCCCGCTGCTGATGGCACTCAAGGTCTGAGCGGGGAGGACGGACCACCAGTTCCAGAGGAAGGCGTAGTAGAGTAGCTGCCCGGCCAGACAGCCCAGCCCCAGCCCCACGGTGCCCACCCTGGTCAGTTTCCTAAGCAATGTCGCTCTGAACGGCTGGACCACAATCTCCCCCAGCCAGCCCAGCGCCACCGAGAAACCCATGACCAGCTCGCTGCTCCCGCGGTCCTTCATGTGCCAGAACAGAAAGTTCTGTACCGTGCTGGTGGCGGCTCCTATCAGGAAGACAGTGACGGCCAGGAGGGTGAGGCGGGGGTCGCCGGCCACCAGAGACAGCGCCTTGACGGTTTTGTAGCTGGGCTCCCGCCGCCTGCACGTGGGGACGGGAAAGGCGATGCTCACCAGTAAAGCCAGCGTGCTGACCAGTGAGTAGCCATAGAAGTGCAACACACCCCGGGGGCCATTTGTCACCAGGGAGCATTCCAGCCGTCCCGCCAAGGCTGCGATGCCACAGGCCCCCGTGGACATGCCCAGCAGCCTCCAGATCCACAGGCTTCTGTAGCGGTCCGCGGCGTCCACACAGTCCAGGTACTCATAAAGGCTGTCGTCTGCCACCTGCTCCAGAGGGGCCGTCAGCAGCTCCCAGAACACCATGGACCCCAGGGAGAGGAAGAAGGTCCACCGCAGCCCTTCCGAGGACAGGCCAAGGGCCCGGGCGTGGCCCTCGGCTGCCGACCAGTTGGCTGGGCTTCCCAGCGCTGTACCTCCAGCAAGCAAAGGGAGGGCGGTCCCGCCCACCTTAAAAGCCCCTTGCCGAGAGGGAGCTTTCACCCCCGAAGTGACAGGATGGACAGCTAGGGACGTGGTCCTGGCTCCCTCCACGGAGCCCACGGCGTGGCCAGGAGGATGACCGGACGGCTCGTGGACACTTCCCGCGGGTCCTTTCCCCACGCCAGAGGCCTCCACGGTCCGAGGACTGCTCTTGGATGCGGGGCTGGGCGCCCCCGGCGGCTGGTTCGAGGCGAAGGTCCCGGTCAGCGCGGCCCCCGGTGGCGGCGCGGTGGGGGTGGCGCCGTCGCTGGCGTTACAGGAACCCGACCGCAGATCTTTGTCCAGCGGCGGCACGAGGACCAGCAGCAGGCTGGCCCCCGCCGAGCCGAGCAGCGAGCCCATCAGAAGCACCCTCCTCTTCTGGTAGCTTTTGGCCAGGAAGGCACAGAAGGGACCCCAGAAGACTGCGATCAGGTGCTTGGTCCCCATCAGGATGCCCACCCAGGGCGCGGCCAGGCCCAGCTGCCTCAGGTAGAGGGTCAGGAACGGAGTCACGCAGGCGTCCCGGACCCCGCACACCAGGTGGAAGAGCCTGGCCACCCCCAGAGCCCGGCTGACGTCCCACTGGGGGTTGGCGCTCATGGCTGCCCGGCTCCGTCAGTCCCGGGCGGGCGGGGGGCGGAGCTGGGCGCGGGGCGGGCGCGGGGTCACGGCCATGGGCCGGGAGGGGGGCGCGGGGCGCGGGGCGAGCGGGGAGCCCCCTCCAGCCTCGGGCGGCGCCGCGGTCACCGGGTCAACGGCCGCCACGCCCACCCACCCCCTCCACGTCCGGCCGTCGCCCCGGAAGTAGCCCCGCCCCCTGACGCCACACCTGGGGGGCGGGGCCGGCGCACCTGCGCGCCGCACCTGCCGGGCCCGCAGCTCCCCCGGCCGTGCGCGCGCGAGCGAGGGTGGCGGCCGGTGGCCGGCCCCGGGTCCCCCGAGAACCTGAGTCAGGTCTCTGAGTCGCTTCAGGCGAGGAAAACTGGGGGCCGGTGGGGGGGGGCGGGGAGCGGGGATGCGATTCACGATAGGACCTACCTGTTACCCTCAGGGACCTCCCCTGTCCACCCTCACTGACAAATCCCACCCGCTCCGCAGACTCGCGCTCCCCTCCCCTGCTTTATTTTTCTCCGCAGCACGCATCACCACCCAGCGCACTACCGGTTTCTATTTCGCGTGTTTCTCTCGTTTCTTGTCTGGGTCCATCAGAGGCAGGACTCCAGGAAGGCAGCTATTTTCGTCCCCAGGGCATAGAGCTGTTTCCTTGGATGCCAGCTGCCCCCGGGGGACAGACACTATTGGTGACACGGGTCTCTTCAGTGGGGACAACCCCCAGAGAGCAGGGCTGGGTCTTGGGGTAGCCCCCTGCCCCCCACCCAGGCAGCCGTCCCGGCCCCTGGAACAGTATGTACTTAGTGGTTAGTTTCAATCCACATCTCAGGGAGCTCAGTTGTCCAATTTGAGGGCACACCTCCCAGAGGCGGTGAGCTAACATTTGGGGCAGCAAATACAAACAGGTCAACAATCTTAGATCAACAGAAGTGTTTTCATTAATTGGCCTGATAGATACTGGCAGCATTTCACTGATGACATTGGTGGTGTCTGAGTCCCATGGACTGGTTACCATTTTGCTGGAGGCCTTTCGTCTCTGGGCAAGCATTTATAAGAATCTAGAGAGTCAGGTTGTCCGGCCCTTTGAAATGGTGTTGTGGGCTTTACTCCCAAGTGGTCCGATGTCCACCTACTGATTCGGTGACCCTTTCATGCAAGGTTTGCTCAGAGCACCTAATTTGGCTGGGGTGGGGGTTGAGGGGGGTGGCGATTTGCCCACACAGGTCAGAATGTGTAGGGGACTTTGGTCTATGACTTGCTTTCATTGTGAGCTGGTAGATTCTTGCAGGAGGGGCCCAGAGACCTCACCCAATTCGAACAGCTGGTAAACTCGCAAATGTTTACTTAAAGATCCTAGTAATTGCGAATGCCAGAACTGATACAAATCAGCTGATACAAGTCAGCATCCGTCATGCCAACAGCAGGAAAATAAATGTAGCCACCTCCAGGTAAACCCACTCAAATCCAGTGATATCGGTCATTTCTGGTTTGAAACCCCCTCGGTCTCAGGCTTGCCCCTAATCCCTCTCTCCCCGGGTTCTGCAGGGGGGCAACTACAGTGGAAGATCTCACATCCATCCACTCCTTGGTCTTCATCGATCCAGAGCTGGAAGGCACTCTGCCAAGCTGGTGTCCCTTGGTCCCACCTGCCTAGACCCCCAGGCAGCCCCTCTTGCAAGGGGTCTCGCAGACTTGCCCCCCACTGCCGGGGCGATGAGGCCAAAAGTAAAGTGCCTCCCTCTCTACTCTTGGATCCCCTCCTCCCACCATCCCCTGGGGCCCTGCCCAGGCAAGAGAGATGACCTCAAGTCCATGCTTTTATGTTTTCTCTGTTACTTTTCTTCCCACCCTACACCTAGTCCCGAGGGTGAAGAAACTGGTCTGTGTCACCGAACTTCCCTATTTTACGTCTGGATACACGTTTTAGAACTCAGGGCGCCTGGGTGGCTCAGTCGGTTAAGCGTCCGACTTCTGCTCAGGTCATGGTCTTGTGGTTTGTCAGTTCGAGCCCCACATGGGGCTCTGTGCTGAGCTCAGAGCCCGGAGCCTGCTTGGGACTGTGTGTGTCTCTCTCTCTGCTCCTCCCCCGCTCATGCTCCCTCTCTCTAAAATATAAACAGTGAAAAGATTTTTTTTTGAATCCAGATGTCGCTAGGTATTAGATAAAAGCAAACGTACTTTAGTGTGTTTATTGGAACTGACGATTTCCTCTCACTTGGGAGAGACACCTGCCTGGGAATGCAGGATGAGGAGGTGGCTGGAAGGAAGAAAAGGAACAGACTCTCGGAAGGGAGAGGCTGCAATTATCTTTGCCTGCTTCCCATCCCCCACTCTCCCCCCCCAGGCCACAGGGCCCTGGCCGACGTAGCATCTCTCACTGGGGGCGGTTTAAGGGCCGAGGGGGGATCTTGAGCCACACAAGTGGGAATTGAAGATCAGTGGAGGCGTGGACATTTGTGCACGGAGCCGGGTCTTGCTTGCGTGTGTGCAGCTTTGCTGGGACCTTCCTGGGGCCTGTGTGTGGGCCCTGCTCCATCACCTGCCACGGCCCAGTAAGCGCCTTATGCTCCGGTCACTCGCTGGCTCCTACTCACAGCCAGAAGCCACCCAGGGCAGCCAGGCCTCGTTCCGGCGGCCGGTGTGAGTGTTTGGAGGCTGGTGGGGTAGTGTATCCGTACTCTTGGGCCTGGGCTCTCAGACTCGGCGCTTCTGCTGCCCCTGCGGGCTCACTGGACGATGCCGGAGAACGTGTTGATGGGCATTAGAAGGGGCTTGGGCTTGGCTTTGGTCCCTTCCACCTCCTGCCCGTGTGAACCGAGCTGTGACGTCTCGGACTTGTGGGCCCCGGAACATGGCTCTGGGCAGGGAGAGACCTCGAATCTGTGGGCGGAGAGAGGCCAGCTCAGGAGACCCATCTCTGGGGTCAAATCTTCCCCGGGGGGGTTTTGAAGGTAGTCCCTCTATTATAGATTATACAGAGGAGGCCTCATGGAGAGAGGAGGGAGTCAGGACAAGGAAAGAGCATCCTGGGCGGGGTGGGGGTGGGGTGGACACCGAGAAAGGAGGCGTGCCTGTGCAGTCACTCGGTGTATGCCTTCCTTACCCAAATACACCGCCCCAGGGGAAACCTCTAAGCAGCCCCAGGTTAACCTTTATGGGAGGGACTGTGCCGACACGGGGTCAGATCTGTGGCCGCGGGGCCGAGTGTATGTAGAGGAATCTCCGGAAACTTAAATAGCAGGGGCTGGCCAGAGTCAGCCATTCATTAGTTCTTCTCCCTGGATTCATAGGAAGTCACAGGGCAGTGGCCTAAGTCCATCCCACCAGGGACACCTGCCCGGCCACAGGGTCTGCCTGCGACAGGTGTCCCGGGCTAGAGGCAGGAGATAGGAGGAGCCGGCTGCCGCTCACGTGTGCCCCGTGGGGCATGCAGGGGTGGCGAGGCCCGGCCTCACCTGACCACGTCCTTGAACGTTCGCCGACTGTCCTTGTCCAGGAGCAGCGTCAGGAGCCTCTGGTCCTGGCTCTGGATCTGGATGTTGGCCGTCCGGAAGGTGTTTGTCACCATCTGCAAACAAAGAGAGCTTGCGTGAGTGTCACCTTCGTGACAGATGGCCTTGCCAACACCTCCTACCCTCTCCGGTGTCTTTGTTCGGTGCACGGGGTCCCCAACTCTCTTCCTGCAAGTGACTTGGAGCAGTGACAGTATTCTGCAGAAACTGTGTCTGGGCTGCCCCGGCCCCCAGGTGTCACGTCATTTCTGCAGTTGTCCTAAATTTCGACAACCTAGATCTTGCCAAGTTATCAAGGTACCTGAGACCTCCGTAGAACGGGCGTGTATATTACATGTGCAATTTTGGCGGGTGGGGGTGGGGGTGGGGAATATTTCAGGGATTTTAGGAGTCCTGACCGCTGTCCTCAGAGTTGGATTACATACAAAATGATTTCCCTGGGGCAGAGACAGAGGGTCTAGGAAGCGGCCACCTACCCTCATGACGCAGACCAGCCCTGTATCTGTTTGCACCATGGAACTATCTAGGGACCAGGCACAGGTGGGAAGGCATCTATTCCCTGCACAGGAAACCTGGGGCAAAGGGCTTCCTGCCTTCTATGCTCCAAAGCCCTGCGTGGCTTCTCTAGAAAGTACTCAGGACCAAAGGAAAGCAGCCAGCAGGCTCTAATCCCCTGACCCGAGGGGCTGCCCAGAGGGAGGGGACCTCTTGGGAGAGGATTGGGAGCATCTTGCGTTCCAGGTGGGGCCTTCAGAGGGACTTCCCGGGTGGCTGGCCCACTCTACATGCAGACAGCAGCTTTGGGGGGCTTGTCCCCCCCTCCAACATTCTGGACCTCTAGAGTTCATCTTGCTCAAGAACTCTCAACCCTGGAAATCACCTTTCCAAAACAAAATTAGAGATTCCTACTGACGTGGTCTGGACTTGAGCCCAGGCACAGGCATCTTTAATAAACTCCCTTTTGCAGGCAGGATAGGGACCACGGAGCTAATCCAGCTTTTCCCTGTGTTAGAGCAGAGGTACAAGCAGCAGCCGAAACTGGGTGTGGGTGGGGGTGGGGAGTCAGGCACATCTGGGCATTTCGGCTGAACATTCATCGGAGTGGGGGTAGGACACTGACCAGGATGCTAGCTGGACAACCATGAGCACTGGGATGTCATCTGTGGCCTTCCAGAAGTATCTGGAGAGACTGCAGGGAGGCTAAATTCCTGTGTGGGCTGGGGGTGAGGAAAGCCAGCTGCATTACGATGGCTTAGGGGACCCCGCTTGAACTGACCCCAGCTGGTGAGGGAGAAGACTGAGGTCTGGAGGGATTGACCATGACCTTCTGAAGCTTTCACAGTAGTAGGCGTGGGAACCAGCTCCCTGACTCCCGACTCAGTGCTCTTTCTCTGCGTCAGGCTGTTCTAGGTCTCTCCCAGCAGGATCTGGGCCTGTCTGACCTTGCCCCCCAGATAGCCAGCGGCGGTCTCCGGGCCTCCTTCCGCCTGCCTGCCGTGCACACAGAGGCCTTCATTTCCCCCTTGTGGTCTGCGTGCCTCCCCACACCCGACCCTGCCTGGCTTTGGCCCTGTGACGACCACGGGGCTTTTGGATTTCATTCTATGGATGCGGCCCTGGAGGTCAGTTGAAAGGGCGAGACTCCTATTGCAAAAGGTCTCAGCCTCAGCTCGTTAGGGGCTGAGCAAAATGCTGCTATTCACGGCTCACTGTCAGGGGCTTCCTGCCTCCCATGCCCCCAAAGCCCCAATTCCACCATTCCTGCCTTAATTCCCACCGCTTTCCTCTATCAAACTTCCCAGCCAGCCCAATGAGTCTCATTGCTGCCCCTTAAACTCACCAATCCAGCCACAGTGCCCTTGCCCTGCTGTTCTCCAAGCGGAGAACACCCTCACTCCAGCTCACCGCGAAGCTCTCCTACCACGCGGTGTTCGTCTAGCCGTTCGTGCAGAACACATAACTGACCGGCCCGGGTTCCAAGAGCAAAGCAAAGCACCTGGCGCTTCCTCCAGCAAGTCAGTGCGGGGATAAAAGGAAACACGAAGGGGTGGTAAGTTTAGAGTCTCAAAAAGCCTACAGGCAGGTTGTTTCAAGAGGGTCACGAGACATAGGAACTGTTAGGGGTGGCTGGGTGGCTCAGTCGGTTAAGTGTGGGACTTCCGATTTCAGCTCAGGTCATGATGTCACTGTGAGTCCAAACCCCGAGTGGGGCTCTGCACTGACAGCTCAGAGCCTGCTTGGGATTCTCTCTCTCTGTTCCTCCCTCGCCTGCTCTCTCTTAAAAAAACAAAAAACAAAACAAACAAACAAACAAACAAAAAAACTTAGGGAACAGACGTGGGAAGAGGAAATACAGGAGGGTAAACAGGGCCACCGTGCAGCCTACTTGAGGCTTAGGTACAGAGCTGTCCAATAGGAAGGAGGTGTCCCCTCAGCACGTGTGACCTCTCAGCCAATCAGAGCTCTCCTACGGTAGACCTGTTGGCGCAGAGAAAATGCGCGCATGCGGGTTAGGGATGAGGTCCTGGAGAGGCGGGACGGACTAGCGGGCTCAGCAGAGAGCACCTACCTGGGGGGCCAGACAGCTCGCACTGAGTGCTGGGGAGGATGGGGAGGATCGGGACCAGGGCACTCACAGTCCATCGCTGTACAGCGATCATGCCCCTTACAGTGTTGCCCATGCCCCCATGGCTGTGACCCCAGGGACGTGTGGGCGCAGAGAGGGGCACCTAGCTTACCCAGGAGTGGGGGGGGGGGAGGGGTGAGCGTCAGGGAGGGCCTCCTGGGGGAGAGACACCGGAGTTTCCTTTTGAAGGAGAAATAGGAGCTATGGAAAGAGGACGGGGAAGAGAAAGGTAGGGGCAGGTTTCAGACCAGGCACGGCGCACGAGCAGGACACAGAGGCGTGTCTGGAGGGACACTTTCGCACGTGCTGTGCGGCAGAGGGTCCGCAGACACAGGCCGGAGTTGCTTATGGAGCTAAAGGCAGCCATGCTACACAACACTGAAGAACTTTCCTGCCCTTCAGTCATACAGCCTGGGAAATGACAGAGGGGTTTTAAGCATAGGCAGGTCCGAGTTTTATTTTATTGATTTCTTTTAAGTTTACTCCTTTATCTTGAGAGAGAGAGAGAGAGAGAGAGAGAGAGAGAGAGAGAGAGAGAGAGAATGAGCAGGGGAGGGGCAGAGAGAGAGGGAGAGAGAGCATCCCCAGCAGGCTC
Organism: Neofelis nebulosa; assembly: GCF_028018385.1. NCBI lineage: Eukaryota > Metazoa > Chordata > Mammalia > Carnivora > Felidae > Neofelis > Neofelis nebulosa. The sequence continues at coordinate 3,490,877 of NC_080797.1, forward strand.
CGTGCTGTCAGCTCAGAGCCCCACTTGGGGCTTGAACTCACAACGGTGAGGCGATGATCGGAGCTAAAATCAAAGAGTTGGTGGCTTAACCCACTGAGCCACCCAGGTGCCCCTCGTTTAGAAATACCGCTCAGGCGGAGATGTGGAGTTGGACTTAAGGAGCATTGTGGTGGCATCAGCTAGGAGGCTACTGTGTTTGTCCTGCAAAAGGGGATGGTGGAGGTCTGGACCGAGGGTGACCAAACCCGTCCTGGTGTGCCCGGGGCTCTCTGGGAGTTAGCACAGAAGGCCGTGCACCCCGGGAAGCAGTCCTGAGTCCCGGGCAAATTCGCATGGTTTGTCAACCTAAGTGGCTCCAAAGGAGGGAGATGAGAAGAAGGAGAAAGTTCGAGAAGTGTTAAGAGAGAAAACCAGCAGGACACGGGAAAGCGAGGGAGACGAGGCATCTGAGGGGACGCCCAGAATCCTGGCAGAGGTGATGGGTTAATGACGGTACCATTAAATGAGAGGCCGGCCATAGCGGGGAGAAATAACATGAAAATCATTCTTAGCACATATACAGCTCTTTCTTGGTCCCACACTCTTCTGAGAGCTTTACATGTGACAATCATTCCTTCCCCACAACAACTGGGTAAGGTCTATTTTATGTTATTATTATATTATCTACTCTTATTATTACCTATCTATTATAGTATGTATAATCTATTATCAATACTATTATTATCGTCCCCATTTACAGATGATGAGATTGAGACATAGGCAGCCTGACTAACTTGCCTGAAGTCACATAGCTGGTAAATGGCAGAACTGAGTTCTGCACCCAAGCAGCCTTGGTCCGGCTCTGGAGAGCTCTTAGCCAAAGTCCTGACTTTGTTTTTGTTTTTGTTTTATTTTTTTAATGTTTATTTATTTTTGACAGAGAGAGAGACAGAGTGTGACCGGGGGAGGTCAGAGAGAGAGGGAGACACAGAATCCGAAGCAGGTTCCAGGCTCTGAGCTGTCAGCACAGAGCCCAACGCGGGGCTCAAACTCACGGACCGCGAGGTCAAGACCTGATCCAAAGTCGGATGCTCAACCAACTGAGCCACCCAGGTGCCCCCTGGCTTTGGTTTTGAATATCTTGTGTTTGGGGAGTTGTGGGACATCCAGTTCATGCTGAGTTGAGTGTAGGGTCGGAAACTCAGGGCGTGACTATCAGAACAGGAGATACAGATTTGGGAGTCCTTAACACATCGGACTCAGACCACACATGTGGGTTAGCTAGTCCAGGGAATGAGAAAAGAAGTGGGCCATGGATGGAAGTTGAGAACAGTAGCTATTTAAGAAACTGGTTTAGGAAAAAGAGCCCAGGGAAAGAGGCCAAAAAGTCACGGTCAGATATGTAGAACTTTGAGAAAGTGGTGTCTCCAAATTCACAGATTTAGGGAATTTAAAGACTCGGAGAACAGGGCATCAGTTCTGGTGGTGGAACTCATTAAAAATTGATCAAGGTGGGGGGCAACTGGGTGGCTCAGTTGGTTGAGCGCCCGACTCGTGGTTTCGGCTCAGGTCGTGATCGCAATGGTTCATGGGTTCCAGCCCCACGTTGAGCTCTGCGCTGATATGTGGAGTCTTCTTAGGATTCTCTCTCTCTCTGCCTCTCCCCTGCTCATGCTCTCTCTTTCTCTTTCTCTCCTCTCCAATAAATAAATTAAGTAATTAATTTAAATAATTGATCAAAGGAATAAAAACCTAGAAAAATTGCCTATGACAGTGTTGGAAGCCAGCTTTATTGGCATATCAACATATAAGTGGGACTTTAAATATATATTTTTTCAATTTAAAGGTAATCATGACAGAAAAAATAGAATATATAGCTTGCAAATTGTCAGAGGGGGAAATAAGCCAACAGAGCTTAAGTCCCTCCCTCCCCCCAAACAGCAAAAGCATTACAAAAATCAGAAAGCACAACATAAGACAGCAGAAAAAGATCAAATAGTGTGTAAAATTAGTGTTGATGGATTAAACTATAAATTGGTAAAAAGCACAGACTTTCAGACTGAGTCAGAACAAAATCCAACCGTATGCTATTTACAAGAGGCATATCTAAAATAAAATAAAAATGTTTTAAAAGTGAAGGATGGGGCGCCTGGATGGCTCAGTCCATTAAGCATCCAGCTCTAGATTTTGGCTCAGGTCATGATCTCACGCATGGGTTCGAGCCCCACATCAGGCTCTGGGCTGACAGTGCGGAGGTTGCTTGGGATCCTCTCTCTCCTTCTCTCTCTACCCCTCCTCTGCTCACTCTCTTGTGCTCTCAAAGTAAACAAGTAAACTTAAAAAATTTTTTTTAAATAAAGGGATGAGGATTTCTAATTTCAAAATGGCAGAGTGTATATTTTCTTGCTCCTTTCCTCTTATAATTTGCCTCAAAACAAGGAGCTGCAGAATGTCCATCGATGGATGAATGGATAAAGAAGATGTGGTATATACATACAATGGAATATTACTTGGTGATCAAAAAGAATGAAATCTTGCCATTTGCAACTACATGGGTGTAACTAGAGGGTATTATGCTAAGTGAAATCAGTCAGTCAGAGAAAGACAAATATCATAGGACTTCACTCCTATTTTGTGATAAGACACAAAACAGATGAACATAAGGGAAGGGAAGCAAAAATAATATAAAGACAAGGAGGGGGACAAAACATAAGAGACTCTTACATACAGAGAACAAACTGAGGGTTGCTGGCGGAGTTGTGGGTGGGGGGGATGGGCTAAATGGGGGAGGAGCATTAGGGAAGACACTTGTTGGGATGAGCACTGAATGTTATACATAGAGGGTGAATCACTGGATTCTACTTCTGAAATCATTATAGCACTACATGCTAACTAACTTGGATGTCAATTAACAAACAAACAAACAAACAAACAAACAAACAGGTGTGTTTTTCATGAAACTAGAAGACACCCAAAGCCCTAAAGCATGACATTTGAGGACAGAGGGAGGAAGGTCCAACACAAGGATCAAAACTCTGGAAAGCTTCTGAACAGGAGGCCGCATATCCCTCAGATAGTGGTGATGAGATAGAGCCCGAATAAAGGGAACGCACTGGAAGTTCTACAAGGAACAGTTAGATAGTTTCAAGTGCCCACTTCCGGCCTGAGCAGCCAAGCAATGAAACTCTCCCCCTGCCACAGACACCACAGAAGATGGACCAGAGAGACTCTGGACTTGGGGACACCACAGTTGGAGGAGGACGGTGTGAACACCATCCACGTACTATTGTCCAGGTAGATGAGCTACATGAATGTCTGCTCACTGAATGGTGAGACCCCTAATCCCCTTGCCTGGCCCAGCCCCAGAGTACAGACACCAGCAGGCCTACTCCCCTTTAGCCCCCAAGGCAAGAGTCTGAAGGACCCTTTTCTGGGAAAACAAGACTGTCCTAACAATGAGACTTGAACATACTGACATTTGGGTTTCCACAGGGAAAGGTCTATGGCCTTCGGAATGCCCACAATTGACTCAACTTTTTAGTACCTCAGTCTTTTTTTTCCCCCAATCTTTTTTTTTTTTTGAAGTTTATTTATTTATTTTTAGCAATCTCTACACCCAACGTGGGGCTTGAACTCATGATCCAGAGATCAAGAGTTGTAGGGTCTTCTGACTGACCCAGCCAGGTTCCCCTAGTGCCCCACTCTTAAATTTGAACATCAGCCAAGGATCGCCAGATTTTTGGAGACAGCATTTAATGTTAAAAAGAATAATAATAAAATGAAGAAAGAAAGAAGAGAGACCCAAACAAACAGAAGGAATTTATAGGAAATAAATACAATGTAGGGGGCAGAAGAAAATTTCAAATAAACCACAGTTAATTATTATCTTCAGAGAAAGCAGATACTGCATCGATGACACAAGAATCAAATGATATTAAAAAATGAATAACCAGAGGGGCGCCTGGCCGGCTCAGCTGGTAAAGAGTGCAACTCTTGATCTTAGGGTTGTGAGTTTGAGCCTGAGCCCTACGTTGGGTATAGAAATTACTTAAAAAAAAATCTTAAAAAAAAAAAAAAGAATCAGAAAACAAGAAAAAAATCATGAAGTGAGTTTGAAGAAAACTCTCAAAACTTGAAGAAAGGAAAGAGAAGGATGGTGAGAAAGAAAAGATTAGAAAATCAGAGTATCCCTCTAGGAGATCTAACACCCAGCTGTCTGTAGTTCCAGAAAGAAATAACAAAGAAACAGAGGAAGGAAATAATTTTTAAAAACTACATTAGAAAATATGTTAGCACCAAAAGATGTGTCTCCAGATTAGATGATGTCTCTTTATTTTTAATTTTTTTAATGTTTGTTTATTTTTGAGAGACAGAGAGAGACAGCATGAGCGGGGGAGGGGCAGAGAGAGAGAGAGGGAGACATAGAACATGAAGCAGGCTCCAGGCTCTGAGCTGCTAGCACAGAGCCTGACATGGGCGGGGCTCGAACTCACTGAGCTGTGAGATCATGACCTGAGCCGAAGTCGGATGCTTAACCGACTGAGCCACCCAGGTGCCCCTAGATGATGTCTTTTAAAGATCCACAATAACGGGGCGCCTGGATGGCTCAGTCGGTTGAGCGCCTGGCTTCAGCTCAGGTTATGATCTCACAGTTTGTGAGTTTGAGCCCAGCATCAGGCTCTGTGCTGATGGCCTGGAGCCTGCTTCGAATTCTGTGTCTCCCTTTCTCTCTGCTCCTCCCCCACTCATGCTCTGTCTCTCTCTTTCAAAAATAAATAAAAACATTAAAAAAAAATTTTAAAGATCCACAATAATGAATGAAAACGATCCCACCAAGGCATATGCTTGTGATATTCCCGAACCTTTGATGAAATGAAGCCTCAGAAGCTTCTAGAAAGGGAGAGAAAGGAACAGCACAAGAAGTTATCATATTTTTCAGCACCAGTGCCAGAAACTAGAACATTCAGGTTTGAACAAACTGAGATCCCATTGACAAAATCAAAGCCATACTGGGAATGTGGACCAACCTTCCCTATTTTGGATAGATGAAGTAGACAAAAAAAAAAATGTTTAATTGCAGATTAGAGTAATATGGTGTGTCTGACCTAAAAATTATATGCCATATTTTGCATTCTGTAGACAAAAAAACACACGTGTCTCTCTTCAGTTATCACAGGATATTTAAAAATTGATCATGGACCGGGCAGTGAGGCTAATGCCATAAATTCTAAAGTTGAAGTTGTGTGGGTCAAGTGCTTTGGTTGTCTCGGGGGAATTTAGTAATCTCCGGAATCAAGGGGCTTGGGTGTCAATAGCCATGGGCGTGGGGGACAACCATGGGCTCATATGAGGCAGGGATTGGGAACTAAGATCCGCCCCCCCCCCCTCCCGCCCAAGGACTCTTGAACACTATGCTCTCAGCAAAACACTCTATTAGAAAAAAAAAATTTGCAGCCTGTGCTATGAATGAGGAGGACAAATATTCCCTGGGAATTCTTAGCCACAAGTCTGTCCTTAGGTGGATCTGGGGTCTGGGAATTTCTGAGCCAAGAAATTAACTCAAAATATGGGCTTGGGCTGATAATATCCCGGGGGCCCGTGGCTAAGGCAAATACAGAATTTCTCTAGAAGGTCGCGTTTTCCACCCAGATTTCCCACAGACAAAGCCCCAACAGGTAGGAAACACACCTGGAAAATATACCTCCAGTTGAGGAAACATACAAAGAATTAAGCTGCCACGGGGTTCAGTGGACCCAGTAAACGCAGGGATTAAACTCCCGATAAGTACAGATAAGGTAATTATATACATCAGACTATAAAGTGAAAATCTTTAAAATGAGCAAAGAAAAAAATAAAATGAGCAAAGAAACATAAGAAGGAAAAAAACTGTATTATTAAAGGAATAAGTGTGTCATTTTGATTCTTATTTTTTTAATGTTTATTTATTTATTTTGAAAAAGAGGGTGGGAAAGGGTAAGGGCAGAGAGAGAGAGAGGGAGAGAGAGAGGATCTGTGCTAACAGCAGAGAGCCTGATGTGGGGCTTGACCCCACGAACTGTAAGATCATGACCTGAGCTGAAGTCAGACACTTAACTGACTGAGCCACCCAGACGCCCCTCATTTTCATTGATTCTCTCCCCACCCGCATGTTTTAACATCTCTGAAATTAGGAACTATTTTGCAACCCAGGTGATAAGAAAGCATTGCTTGTCCTTCAGGAAGCATTGTCTCCTTCTGAGCGGTGTGTACAATTATGGTCTCTCTTTAACTTGATGAAACATGATGTTTGAAAAAGTATCAGGTGCCTTTAATGTGTGATCATAGCAGGGGCAGAAATCATCAAAGGAAAGAAACTGGTAGCTTTTGCTTCATCAAAATATAAATCTATTTTAGGTAAAAAACAAAGAAACAAACCCATAACACCAAAAGACAAACTTGAGAAAAAAATATCTCTTAAAACACGTGACAAGGGCGTTTGGTGGCTCAGTCAGTTAAGCACCCGACTCCTGTCCGCTCAGGTCTTGACCTCATGGTTTGTGAGATCGACCCCTGCATCAGGCTCTGCACTGTCAGCTTGGGATTCTCTCTCTCCTTCTCTCTGCCCCTCCCTTGCTCGCTCTCTCTCTCTCTCAAAATAAATAAACATTTACAAAAATATGACATAAGGGGTTAATATTCTCATATCATAAAATAGAGACCACAATAGTAACATCACATGAGAACATAAACAGAAAATACACAAATGAAGAAATAGAAATTATCACTGTGTAGAAGAAACTCTTCAACTTAATTGGTAATCAAAGACACACAAATGGAAATAATGAAAATCCTGACAAATTTACAAGGAGGAAAAAATTAGTCCACGTGTTAATTGTGCAGCAAAATTGACCCTCTCAAACATCATGGAGGGCAATACATCAAAATATATCAAAAGTCCTACCATATGGATGCCATTTGACTGAGTGAGCTCACTTTTAGACATTTTTTAAAAAGGTTTAACTGTGATTTTTAGTACCTATTTATCCCTATGCATGTTCCTTGTGGTATTGCTTACAATTATTATAATTATATAATAACTAATAATTATTGTTTATAATACGGAAACATGAGAACTCACCTAAATGTATTATAAGCAATCAGTTAAATAACCACACGGACCTATATAGCCATCATAGGAGAAATATCGACCGTAACATATTTAGTGACATGAACAAGAACTCGCCCAGGCAGACTCACAAAGCCTTAGTATATTTTGGAATAGAAACATCAAGTTTTTACTCCGTACTTTGATAGTATGTAGCGATCAATTAGCTTAAAGACATACAGAAAACCTGCTGGGTGCTTGCACCTCGAAATAGTAACAGTCATTCCTTTCTAGAAAATGGGACTACAAGTAGATTTGCTTCTTTGTGGGGTGTTTTGTTTTCTGTTTGCTTGTTTTTTGCATTTCCCCCAAATCACTGAACTTTTCTTTTTTTTTTTTTAAATTTTTTTTTTCAACATTTTTTTTTTTTTATTTATTTTTGGGACAGAGAGAGACAGACAGAGCATGAACGGGGGAGGGGCAGAGAGAGAGGGAGACACAGAATCAGAAACAGGCTCCAGGCTCCGAGCCATCAGCCCAGAGCCCGACGCGGGGCTCGAACTCACGGACCGCGAGATCGTGACCTGGCTGAAGTCGGACGCTTAACCGACTGCGCCACCCAGGCGCCCCTATCACTGAACTTTTCTTTACAGGTTAAAACATTACTTTTTTTTTTTTTTTTAAGTTTATTGATTTATTTAGAGAGAGAGGGAGAGAGCAAGCAGGGGAGAGGGTAGAGAGAGAGAGAGACAGAGAATCCCAAGCAGGCTCCCCACTGTCAGCACAGAGCCCGACGCGGGATCTCAAACCCTGAGGTCAGGACCTGAGCCGAAGTCTGACGCTTCACGGACTGAGCCCCTCAGGCGCCCCTAAAACGTGATGTTTAAAGGGGAAGATAACCATTGAGGGCCAGAAAGACAGCTTTGGTCTCAGCGACCACGGAGGCGACTTTGCCACAGTGGGGAGGGTGTTACCCAGATGATAGCAGGGAGGAGAGTTTTTGGCGGGAGACTGAAAACTAGGATGGAAAAGACCAGAGCACGTCTCCGGGCCACGAGGGAGGAGCGGTAGAGAAGGTCCATGCTGGAGAAAAGGAACTAGCAGGGGCGCCTGGGTGGCGCAGTCGGTTAAGCGTCCGACTTCAGCCAGGTCACGATCTTGCGGTCCGTGAGTTCGAGCCCCGCGTCGGGCTCTGGGCTGATGGCTCGGAGCCTGGAGCCTGTTTCCGATTCTGTGTCTCCCTCTCTCTCTGCCCCTCCCCCGTTCATGCTCTGTCTCTCTCTGTCCCAAAAATAAAAAAAAAAAAAAAAAAAAAAAAAAAGGAACTAGCATAGATGAACAGCGAATAAAAGCCCAGAAGACAGGCAAGAGAAGGGCGTTGGGCTACGAGGGCAGGGGTCTGCTCCCACGGACGCAGGATTTATTCCAGAAGCACTCAGCCACAGAGCATACGGACTGAGTAGCGACTTGATGCCTGGGAGCGGAGCGGGGCTGAGAACAGGGTTCAGGTGTAATCCTGGGATCCACAGCCCAGCTGAGTGGGGAAGTGAAGTCCAGAGAGGCCACGAGACGGGGGAGAGTGGGTGGGTGCTGGGTCTCTATCAATAAGGGAGTCCAAATCAATAAGTATCAATCAGGGCAAAGGGCAGCGGTCGGGGCGATGAGGTTAAGGAGCCGGCTCGATGTGGTTCAAGGTTGGGCTGTTGCCGCTTAGGAGTCTGGCTGCTGGGGAGCGCTCGGGAGGCCAGACCTGGGCCCGTCCTCCGTCCTTCAAGGGCCAGCGGAGGGGGGGCCTTGACTCTCCCCAGGCCTCAGTTACACCAGCCGGTGCTCCCCGGTACTCCACACACCAGGGGAGAGCAAATTCTCTCCAAGGGGAAGACCCAGTCCGACAGCAAAGGTTCAGAAGCCATCTCCCCTTCTCTGAACACCCCGGCCCGGGCCACCTACCTCGTTCGAGTATCCCATGCTGCCCAGTACTTACAGAGAAGGACCTTCCCGCCAAGTTGGAGGACTTGATGACCTCCGTCACGCTGACATTCAGGCACGTGTGGTCTGTCACGGGAACAGCAGGTGGCGGGGCGGGGGCGGGCCCAGAAACTGGGGGGAACAAGATGGGAAGCAGGTGGCTGTAACGGGCCCCCCAACTTCCTGACTATGCCTTGGTCCCAACCGCGTTTCAGTTCCTTCCTGAACATCCACTGCCTTTCCCTGGGGGATCCACAGGGTATCCTCTGTCACGGCAGCCACCTCCCCATGCCTTTCTTTTTTTTTTTTTTTTTTTTTTTTTTTTTTTTAATTTTTTTTTTAAAAATTTTTTTTTTTCCAACGTTTTTTATTTATTTTTGGGACAGAGAGAGACAGAGCATGAACGGGGAAGGGGCAGAGAGAGAGGGAGACACAGAATCGGAAACAGGCTCCAGGCTCTGAGCCATCAGCCCAGAGCCTGACGCGGGGCTCGAACTCACGGACCGCGAGATCGTGACCTGGCTGAAGTCGGACGCTTAACCGACTGCGCCACCCAGGCGCCCCTCCCCATGCCTTTCTGCACCCCCTCCCGCACCCCTTTTCTGTGGAAGAAGGTGCGGTGGACCCTTCTTGAAGCCCCCCGGCACGCGATCAATGGGAGGAGCGCAAGTTAGCGTGGGGGTGGGCGGGTGGGGGGATGCTGGCGAAGGAAATGAGGGAAATACAACTTAACAATTAGAGCGAACACAATAGTTTTCTAGACGCACATGAATGAGGACTTCATCTTCACTTGAGAAATGAAAGAACCGGTAGAGAGGTCACGAGGAACTCGCCCAAGGTCACACAGATGGTAAATGGCAAAGCCGGACCTTGAGGCCAGCCCCCATCCCGACCCAGAATCTGTGCTCTTGACCCACCGTGACCACCTCTCGGCTAAGAGCTATCCCCAGGGTCACATGTCTCCCTTGCGGTGTTAAGGGTGCACGAGTGGGGGGCGCCTGGGGGGCTCCATCGGTTGAGCGTCCAACTTCAGCTCAGGTCATGATCTCACGGTTCGTGGGTTCAAGCCCCGCATCGGGCTCTGTGCTGACAGCTCGAAGCCTGGAGCCTGCTTCGGATTCTGTGTCTCCCTCTCTCTCTGCCCCTCCCCTGCTCACACTCTGTCTCTGTCTCTTTCTCAAAAATAAACTAAACATTAAAGAAAAAAAAGATGCACAAATACAGGTGGTCTTGCTGGGTCCCCTTCTTCCTTTGCCTGGAAGCCAGCACCCGGATGGCCTGGGTGTGAATCCGGGCTCTGACCGGACGTGACCTGGCCTCCAGCATTTCTCTGCCTTCAGTTACGTCTCCGGTAAAAAGCGGCTGGTATTAATAATGCCGATCTCACAGGATTCGGAGAGTCGATGTGTTTGACACAGAACATTGCCTGGCCTCTGATCAATGGGTTCCGTGACGTCCTCACTCACATCACCGAACTTTTCCTTCTTCCAGAAGACCAGGGGGCTAACGGAACAGCTCACGATTATCCTTCACTATCGGCATTTACATTGGTATCTTTTTAACATCTCTATTTTAGATTTGGAGCGTTAGATAAACTATCTTATTATCTATTAGATACATAGCTATTATTAGGTAATTAGCTAGAATTAGAGAGTTTGGGCCGGTGGTGCCTTTGGTGAACTGGGGATTACCTGCCTCCGGTGGAGTGACATTCAGAAGAAAACATCTCCAGACGCAACAGAGGCAGGAGGGCGGCAGTGCCCCCTCCGTGTGGCCCCTCTGCCTTCCAGCTGCAGGGCAGGACCGAGCCCAATGCTGTCGCACGTCCCCCCGATGGTGAGGGCAGATACCATGCCGCACCCGGGCACCTGGTGCTCAGCCCTGCATGACCTCAGGATTGGGTGGGAGGCCCGATTCCTCTGGGTCACCTCATCTGCCATCACTCACCCCTTTTTCCTTCTCCCCCCACCCATCCTCTTCTCGTGCCTTCTCTCTCCAGCTCCTTACCTTCAGTGTCACTGGCTGCAAAGGTCTTCAGGACCAGCCCAGTGGCCCGCAGGGAAACGGCGACCTCTTGGGCCCGGTGGCTGAGTAAGGCCTGGAGAGGGGATGCGGGCACCAAGGGGGTCCTCAGAACATCCTTGTCCCCCCGGGCACCCTCGTGTCAACAGTCCTGCTTCCCACCCCTGCCCTGACTGAGATTCTTGTCCGTGTCACCAATGTCCAAGGCGGGGCTGGCGGGGAGAGGCTGAGAGCACTCTTGGCCCCAGGGAGCACTGTCAGCCTCCCAGGCCCGAAGGGACACGTCTCCCATGCCATCAGTTCAAGCATCTGGTCAGCTAGGGAGGAAGGCATCCTCGAGCAACAGGACAGGCCCCTTGTCCCTTAAATCACGTGGCCTCCTCGGCTGCGTGCCAGGCCGGTGGTAATCCGCTCATCCCTGCAAAACTCTCCAAAGGCTGGGGAAACTCGGGCAGGAGGTTCTGGCTCTGTCTGCTCCCGCCAGCCTGTCCCTGACGCCTGCTTCCAACCCTGTGCCTCCCACCTCCTCCTGAGCAGCCCCCCCGCCCCCCACGAACCACTCACCTTCTGGTAGCAAATGTTGAGCTCAGCCCCTGGGCCCTCGGCTGCGCCCCTCCTCCTGGGTGAAAAGCCATCTGAGGGAGGAGGAGGGAAGAGGCTGAATGGCGTAGGAGGCTCCTGCCCCTCCCGCCTCACCCAGGCCGAGCAGAGCTGCTGAATTGTGACAGCATCTCTCCTTGGATGGAAAGGAAGCACCTCGAGGGTTCCAGTCCAGGCAAGCTTGGAGGAGCCAAGGGCACCCTGGTATTTGGTGAAGTTGGGGGGGGGCATTAGGTGAGAGGCGGGAGGACGTTCCAGAAACAGGGCTTGGCCGGAGATGCGCCAGTGAGCTCTGGGAAGGGAGGATGCTCACCTTTGGGGGGCTTGGTGTCTTGAATCTTCACCTTGAGCTCAGTGAGAAAAATGTCCTCTGCAGGGTGTTGGCTCAGGTCCCTGAAGATCTGGAGGGAGGGAGGAGGTGTGGACGGTTGGAGAGCTTCTGGAAGGAAGCAGGGCCGGGGCCCCCACCGTCCAGGCAGTGACTTCCCGGACCTGCCTGTCCACAGGTGTCCAGTGATGTAATATATTTACAAATAGGGGAGGCCGCTGGTATTGGAACCCGAGCCGTCCTCGACGGTCTGCAACCACGACGGTCTAACGCGGAAGGAACGGGGCACACAATTCACACAGGGGCGGGGCCGCGTGAGAAAATCTCTTGTGGACGCCAGAAGGGCCAGAGAGGGGGACCCCATTCCTGACTTGCAAGGCGAGACCAGCCAGGACAGAAGGGCTCGAGGGAGCTGAGCCATTCTGGGTTGGGGCTGGAAATCTGGGGCTGGAGGGGGATCCCTGGGACCCTGATGGGTCAAGACAGGAAGCAGACCCTGCCACCGTCACAAACACAGGAAAAAACAGGACCGTGTGTGGGCCCCATCCCGACATTTTTCCAATCAAAGGATTACTCAGAACTAAGAACGATCCAGATGCCCAACCACAGAACCACTCCTGGCCTCCTGACAGCTTCTGAGCCAGGGCACAGTCCTGCTTTGGGGGCTTCTCCCCCAAATCACCTGACTTGAGCCCAAAGCCACGTTATAAGTGCCTTTTAACAGCCTCTGCCCACGGTTGTCCATGCTGTGCACTGCTCCACACTGCCGGCCTGGCCAGAACCAGCAAACCCAGGTCTGCTCCAGGGGCCTCTGGCCAAAGGGCAGCGACGGGATGCCTAACTTTTCAATTCATTTGCGCAGCTGAGATGTTTACTCCCTTTACCAGCCTGAGAGGTTTACTCCCATCTGTTTGTTTGACTTGGGTTGTTTCATTTTGCCTTTTGGAAACCAGCGACAGGAGCTAATTGCCTCATTTAGGTCAAAAAGGGGGAAGGTCATGAAGAAAATTTCCACCACGGGATGCAGAGTGAGGGACGAGAATCCGGAAGGAGAGAGGAAGCAGCAGAGGCCGCCTCCCGAAATCTCAGGTTGAGGGGGACGGTCCCGGAGGAGGTGGGAACAGACTGGAAGGGCATGCATCATGGGGTTTTGCCTGAACTGGTGGGGGGGGGGGCTTCATGTCTGCTGGGGAGGTGTGCATGCATGTGTAGGCATGGACAGAAGCTTTGGGGACACCTAATGGTCTCCACTTTCCCCCCAGCGGAGTGGGTGGCCAAGCCACTTGCTGAGAGTGAGGACTCAAGGAAAGCAGGGAAGGCGGGAACAGCCACTGCGGCAGGGAAAGGAGCAGGCTGGACACCGTGGGTGTGTCTGTGTCCGTGTCCGGCCAGAGGGCTTCGGCTTATTTTTTAGCAGGTGCTCAGGGGCCCCGAGCTTCGCAAGAGCTGAGGCGCACTTCAGAGCTGCCCTGGGCTCGGGTTTTGCTGGGAGGGGAGACAGAGGGGAATCGAGGACGCAGGGGCGGAGGGGTGGGGGGGAGAAGGGGAGGGGCCTTGCAGGGGTGGCAGTGTGTGATCAGAGACTGGACAGTGAGCGTTGAGGATTTCTGAGATGAAGCGATTGCTGGTGAGAACTCTCGCAGCAGCCCTATCGCCAGCCCTCCGCGGGGTCAAGGCCTAAAGCATCTTTCCACGCGAAGATGTACTTCTGCTCAGGCCGGATGCCTGTGAAGTTAATGATTATCCGATTTGTCCAAAGATTGGAAAGACACGGTTAGCAACCAGGAGCGTCTGGGTGGGTCTGTGACGTGTGCCCTGCTAACCCGTGTCTCCCCAGAGCCGCAGTGTTTTGGCGGTGGGGTCCCGGGGGGCGGGGGGAGGGCCACACTTACCTTGACTGTGTAGATCTGGAAGTAGATGGGTTGGGTGCCCATGCGAAGGTAGTAGGTGATGACATCCAGGATGAAGGGGTCCACGGTCCGGGATGTGTCCAGGGAGGGAGGCTGTGAGGGGGGCAGGGAAGGCCTTCAGCCGCCACCCTCCGGGCTATGGTGGGAGGTGCTGTTTTCGGAACGGAGAAAACAGGCAGACCTCCGTCGAGGTCCCTCAACGCAGTCCGGGCCCTGCTGACCGCCTGATGTCTACTCCTCAGGCAAATATACCTGTCCAGGGTCCCGGCCCCCCAGGGCCTCCGATGCGTTCCACTTTGCACAAAGACACAGGGGGCGCCTCTAGCTGGAAGGGAAGGAGCTGGACGCTTGGGGTAAGGACCAGATGCTTGAGAACATAGCCAATGATCACAGGGGCTGAACCGAGTTCCAGGTTTGGATTAGGCGTTCACTGGCCAGGTGACCTTGGGCCCGAGAGGCGAGGTGATTTTCTGTCTCCTTTACCTCTTGTCGTATTCAAGTATTATATCATTATCTATCGATCGATCGATCTGTCTATCGATCTATCTATCTCTCACACTGTTTCCAGTCTCTTCATGTGGAAACTGCGTTTGGACTAAGTGTGGGGGCCATACAAACTGCTAATTATTAGGGCAAAGCAAGCAGGGGGAACCCTGATTTCTACATGTGTCCTGGCATGGGGGCGGGGGAAAAGGTACCGACCAAAGAGCAGAAGTGAGACCCGCATCAGATGTTCCTCCCCTAATAGCCTCCAAGTCTTATTTATTTATTAAAAAAATGTTTTAATGTTTATTTATTTCTGAGAGAGAGAGAGACAGAGAGAGGGAGAGACAAAGCATAAGCAGGGGAGGGGAAGAGAGAGAGGGAGACACAGAATCCGAAGCAGGCTCCAGGCTCCGAGCTGTCAGCACAGAGCCCGACGCGGGGCTTGAACTCACAAGCCGTGAGATCATGACCTGAGCTGAAGTTGGACGCTCAACCGACTGAGCCACCCAGGTGCCCCAAGTGTTTTTATTTTGGGGGAGATAGAATGAGCAGGAGCAAAGCAGGGGCGGAGAGAAAGCGTGAGAGAGAGAGAGAGAGAGAGAGAATCCCAAGCAGGCTCTGCACTGTAAGCACAGAGCCCAATGCGGGGCTCGAACCCACAAACCATGAGATCATGACCTGAGCCAAAATCAAGAGTCAGATGCTCAACCGACTGAGCCACCCAGGCGCCCCTGATAGCCTCCAAGTTTTGAGGAAAAGGTATTTCAATACTCGGCTAACCAGTCTTCTGTGTATGCACAAAGACACTTTTCGGGTCAGCAATAATTCAGGAAACAGGCTCTCCCCTACATTTTTATTAGAAGGTATAAGAAAGAACCCCAATCAATCAGGCAATAAAATGACACAAAGATCTCAGTGAAGTGTCAACTTAGAATATAAGGTACTTATGAGTATTTGGGGGGGCTCAGTCAGTTAAGTGTCAAACTTCAGCTCAGGTCATGCTCTCGCGGTTCGTGGGTTCGAGCCCCACATCGGGCTCTGTGCTGACGGCTCGGAGCCTGGAGCCTGTTTCGGATTCTGTGTCTCCCTCTCTCTCTGACCCTCCCCCGTTCATGCTCTGTCTCTCTCTGTCTCAAAAATAAATAAAAACGTTAAAAAAAATTAAAAAAAAAACTTGACAAAATTCTAATATTTATCTGGAAACAGATACAGTCTGAAACATTTTCCGGAAGAAGAGTAATGAAGTCGGTTTATCCTGCCTGCTATTAAAATATGAAAGTACCAATGTGTCCGGAAATGAATGGATCAACAAGAAAGAATAAAAATTTAGTAAACGAGAAAAGTGGCATTTCAGACTGATGGGGCAAGATGGCTTGTGCTATAAATAGCTTTAGGACAACTGGCTACACATTTGGAAAAAAGAAATTCGCATGCTTCACACAAAGCACTGAAACCAGTCGCAGGCACGTTAATTTAAATGTGAAAACCGAGGCATTAAAAGACTTACAGTAAATTATCAGGGAATATTTATCTACTCTTGGATGTAATTTAATCAGCAGAGGAGAACCTTCAAAGCAGGACTCCAAAGGCAGGTCTCTCAAAGGATAAAAGTTCTGAGTGTGACATAAAAATATTAAACTTCTGGGGGCGCCCGGGGGGCTTAGTCGGTGGAGCGTCCGCCTCTTGGTTTCGGCTCAGGTCATATCTCACGGTTTGTGAGTTCGAGCCCCGCGTCGGGCTCTGTGCTGACAGCTCGGAGCCTGGAGCCTGCTTCGCGCTCTGTGTCTCGCTCTCTCTCTGCCCCTCTCCTGCTCGAGCTCTCTCTGTCTCTCAGAAATAAATAAACATTAAAAAACTTAATCAAGAAAAAAAAAGAAAAAATATATCAAACTTCTGTAAGTCAGAAAACACTGCTGATGAAATTCACAGGCAAATAACAGAGTGGAAAAAAACATCAGCAACACCTGACGGCTAAAAGGTTAAGATTCTCTTAGTAGTAGGGGCACCTGCCTGGCTCACTCAGTGCGTAGAGCCAGCGACCCTTAATCTCAGGGTTGTGAGTTCGAGCCCCACGTTGGGGGGTGGGGTGCAGTTTACTTGAAGAAAAAAAAAAAGAGATTCTCTTAATGTATGAAGATCTTTTCAAGTCACTGGAAGATGAACTCACGAGCCATCTACCTGGAATCAAGCTGTCCGGTTCCGGGTGGGAGTCCACCTCTTCTCTTCTTACTTTGGACAAGTTCCCTAATCTCGTGCCTCAGTAGTTTGGTCTGTAAAGTGGGCAGATGGCTATACTCGCACCTGCCGACAAGAGTGCCTACTTGGTAGGGCCGTGGAGTGCGAGTGCCCTTGAACAGCGCCTGGCACCTGTAAGTGCTCAGGAAACATGGGCTATTACACTCATGGAGAGGCCGTCCCAGGAAGCACCTTGGCCTACACACTAAGGAAAGAATGTTTTGCTCGATGGTCTGCCCGGTGTTCCACCCAAAGCAGGTGCCTGGGGGAATTTCGACCACCAGCTTCCATGTTTCCTTCTGGCCTCATCCTACCCCGGGGCGGGGGGGTCCTGGGGTTGACTCTTGAGGTCAAGGGTCAAGGGTAACATCTGAAATGCCCCCCCTCCCGCCCTCGCTGCCCCCTTACCATCTCTGCCAGCTTGTGGATGGCCGGGCACAGTGTGTTCACGGTGCTCTCATACCACGGGTCTGCGCGGCCCAGGAATGTGGCCAGCTCTCTGAGCTCCGAATGTCTGCATGATGCCGGTTTCTGGGGACAAGGGGACGGGGCAGACCCATCAGGCCGGGTCTCTGGCCAGAGGGTCCCCTCCGCAAACTGGCCTCGGGATTACGGGCCGGTCACTGAACCTCTTGGGGCCTCGGTTTCTCTGCCATGTGAAGCCTATTGGGTCTTATACGTCTGGTAAACCCTTAACTGAGGACCGCTTGCTGGGGACATTGAACGATGATCTTCAGCCTTGGAAGTAGAGAGACAAATACTGCTTGGAATTGAATGCTCCCCACTAAGCAAGCAGGGCGGGGCAATCGAATAATCGAAAAGCCGCCAAGGCGAGTCTGGCCCCCAATAGATCAAAGGGCTCCCACTGCCCGAAACTTCTTTTCATGGGATCCCAGGAAGCATGCTGTGCGTGCGTGTGAGCCCCTGTTTGAGGAGAGGCTTGCAATAAATTCCACCAGGAAAGCAAAACAAAACTCAGCACTGGGCAGGCTGCGCCCCCCCCCCCCCCCCCCCCCCCCCGCCCCGAGGGGACACTGAGCCTCCGGGGCCTGCGTCTGTGGCTTCCGGGACACAGACCCACAAGGGCTCCCCCAGCCCCGCATCCTAAGGAAGGGTGATCCTAGTCCCTGGGGCCAGGGATGGGGCTAAAGCGTGCCCCCTGCCCAGCCCCTGAGGCAGGGGACGCCCCTCCCACGTCCTCCCCGACGTGCCTCCCCCCTCCCCTGCCCAGCCACCTCGGGTGCCAGCACGGGGATGTAGTACAGCTGTAGACTGAGCCTGGGGGTGAGGCAGCACTTCCGGGTCTCTCGTTTCCTAGCAAAGAGGGCGGAACACAGGCGTCAGGGCAGGGGTTTGCGCTTCCAACGTTCCACATCCTGGTTCTGCTCTGTCTTCTGTCTTGCCTGTGAGCGACCTACTCAATCTCTCGGCACCCGCTTTCTCATCTGCAGAATGGGCGCAGTGTGGAGACGAGGACTGCTGCGCTCGCCAGGACGTAAAGCGCCGAGCTGGGGAGCGCAGTGCCCCCTGGCGGCGGCGGCGGCGGCGGCGAGCTGGGTCTGACGCAGCCCCGCCCCCCCCCCCCGCCCCGCCCCGCCCCGCCCCCCCTCCGGGCCCTACCTGAGGCTGTGGTAGGCCTGGGCCAGGCGCCCCAGCATCCTGTCGTCCCCCAGCACCAGCACCCTGGCCGTGTGAAGCCGCGACACACCAGGCAGTAGCTCCCCGTCCCCACTGGGCCTGCCCGTCCTGCGGTGTAGACCCGGGGGCCCGTCCCAGCACGCGGGCATCAAGACGTCCGGGAGCCGCACCCGCTTCTTGACGCCGCCTTTGCGCTGCAGCCTGGCGCGCTCCATCTCGGGGCTGCCGGGTAGGGGCAGCTCGTCAGCCCCCGGAGGAAGGTCCCGCTCGATGCCGCTGTCGGTGGACAGCATGGACACCCGGGCCAGCTCCCGGTCCGGCCAGAGGCCCTGCAGATCCAAGGCCTCCAAATCAGCGCTGAGGCACAGCTGGGATCGCGGGCGCAGGAAGAGCACCAGTTCCTTCCCTGGGATGCGGGGAGCGGGGAGGAGAGGTCAGAGGAGGCCGGCAGGGCCTCACCCCTGCAAGGCCTGGGCTCCCGTGTTTCTCAAACACCGTTCAGCTGGACAGAAGCCCCATAAGATGCCCCGCGAAGGAACAAAGGTCCTGCGGTGAACAGAGATGGCGAAGCCCGCATATTCCTGACACCTCGTGTTGAGTACATGTACTCAAGGCTCTGAGAAGTCCTGCAGTAGTCAGCTACACTCGGTACCTTCCCCTTCGCTGACCCTGGAGCCCTCTTTATTAGCTTCCTCCTATCCTCTTACTGTCTGTGGCTTCCCCTGGGACACAGAGAGCAGACCCTGCCTACTCCAGGAAAGACTTCTAGGCTTTTCTTTCTTTCTTTCCTTCTTTCTTTTGAGAAATGGTTTTTTATTTTTATTATTTTTTTTAATGTTTATTTATTTTTGACACAGAGAGAGAGAGACAGAGCATGAGCAGGGGAGGGGAAGAGAGAGAGGGAGACACAGAATCTGAGGCAGGCTCCAGGCTCTGAGCTGTCAGCACAGAGCCCCACGCGGGGCTCGAACTCACAAACGGTGAGATCATGATCTGAGCTGCAGTCTGACGCTTAACCGCTGAGCCACCCAGATGCCCCTAGGCTTTTCTAATCTACTTTCATTTTATTACCCATGAGGAAACTGAGGCCCAGAGAGAACACAGAGTCAGTCTAGGATGACCCAGCCCATGCAAGGAGGGACTTGGGCCTAGTTCACCAGCCAGCACTTCTCCCTACCCCCCACCCCCACCTCTCTTGAGAAGAGCCAGGGACAGCGTGAGGGGAAGGCCAGTGTGGACAGAAGTGTGAGGCAAGCAGACCTCTCTGGAAAGACCCCCTCCAGCTCCTGGAACTGTAACTTTTGTGTGACTGCCTCCTTCTTGGGGACATTCATTGTCTGTCGGCATCAGCTTGGGCATGTGGCACTTTCTAGGTGAGGCCAGTGGCTAAGGCACCGAGCTCTTCTGGCATAGAGAAAATGCGTTCCTCCAGACGTGCAGAACAGCTCAGGGAGCAAGGCGCACACACGTGAACACACACACACACAGATGTGCACACACACGCAAGGACATAAATAGATACACGTGATACACGCAGTCACGCAGACACAGACCTATAGGCCCATGAAAGCACAGTTGCGCGCACACACACAAACACAGACACGCGAATGCACACACACACAGTGAGACACCCCCCCCCCCCCCCCACACACACTCATTTCCCTTCAGCTCTGCACGGAGGAGGTGTGAGGCACTTACAGAGCTGTTCTTCATCCGTCCACAGGTGGAAGGTGATGTGGGGGCTGGGCAGAGGGATGTTTGGCTGCGGGGACTGCAGGGGGTCACCTGAAAGAAGGGCGGGGCGGGCTGTGGGATTCTCCTCTGCCCTCCCCTGCGGCTCCTGGAGGGCCCCGGGGGGGGCGTGCAGAGACCCTCTCTCCCCCATATGGTCTGGTCCAGGCTTCCTCTCTGCCTGCTTAGCCCGGGACCGTCCAAGTTCCCCGGGCGGCCCTCGGTCCCCAGGCCCCCCAGGAGCCGCGCAGGCCCGCCCGCCTCAGCCACGCGCGGCAGGTGCAGCGCTGCTCTCCGGCGCCCCCCTGCGGGCCCTCGCCGGGCCTCGCCGCCCCCGCCCGCTTACCGCCGCAGCGCCCCCTGGCGGCCGCCGCCGGCCCCAGCAGCGAGCAGTAAATCTCTTCCAGCCTCTCCAGGTGTCCCTCCCGGCTCGGGCTGGGCTCGCTGGCCATCTGCTCCACGGCTGCCACCACGGCGTGGAAATAGCGCTCCAGGGCCTGGCGAGGGCTGGCCTGTCGGGGAGGGGCGCCAGAGCCTGGGTCCCGGCCCAGCTCCCCCCCCCCCCCCCCCCCCCCCCGGTCTCCGAGGTTGCCCGATGCTGCCCACACCTGAGCGTCCTCTCTGTCCCCCACACGGGGCTACCCCGCAACGGCGGGACCCCAGAGGGGCAGGGAGGGCCGCCCTTGGGTCAGTGTTCTGCCCCTGCCTGGATGTAAACTCCAGGAAGGCAGTCTGTTTACAGCGGCATCCGCAGCGCCTAGAACACGCCCTGGCACATGGTGGGTGCTCCCTAAAAAGTTGCTGTATGATTATTTTCTCGCCCTTGTTCTTTCAATCAGCTCACTTTGGTTCCCAGCTATTTCAGAAGGACAATTTATGTTGGTTATCTATATAAAAAGGCTAGAGTCACACGTCCCACTTAGAAAAATAACCAAGATGAATATAATCATCACAAACCACTATTTTCAAGTGCCAGCCTGCCAAGGCTTTATGGCTTGAAGCTTGCCTTCTCTTTTTAAAAAGAGAAGTTAGGGGCGCCCGGGGGGCTCAGTCGGTTTAAGCCTCCGACTTCAGCTCAGGTCATGATCTCGCAGCTTGTGGGTTCGAGCCCCGCGTCGGGCTCTGTGCTGACAGCTCAGAGCCTGGACCCTGCTTCCAATTCTGTGTCTCCCTCTCTTTCTGCCCCTCCCCTGCTCACACTCTGTCTCTCTCTCCCTCTCAAAAATAAATAAACTTTAAAAAAAAGAAAAAGGGAAGTGAGTGTTAAAGAAGTTAGGGGTAGAACACCAAGCTGAGCCTTTCTCCTTAATGGGAACGGATGGGAACAGGTTTTGAAAGCTTCTCACTGGGCAATCCCATGCTCTTCAGCTCCTCCCTCCCGAGGTGCAGATCTGAAACCCTGAGAGGAGCCCTGCATGATGTTTTCTGTCTTCCCTCACCACCCCCCACCCCCCTGCCCCGGCACCAGCCAATCCCATCCCACAGCTCAGCAGGTGCAGGGCTCCAGTGAGTCCACAGGCAGGCACACCAGGGCTTGTTTTCGTCTCTGGTCTGTGCTGGGGGGGGTCTGCTGAGCGGGATCCTAACTTCCTGATTAAGGGAGGGAGGGTCATTCTGGGTGGCTAGGGCTCCAATAAACACTTGTGGAGCGAACAGATAATGCAACGAGAAGATGACCGAATCAGAGTTAGAAGGGGCCATCGGGTCCATTTCATCTCACTGCTTAATTTATAAATACACTAATATTTATTGAGCACCCACGACATGCCATACCCTGTTCTAGATGCTGGGATACAGCTGTGAACAAAACAGATAAAAATTCCTGTTCCCAGGGAGTTTATATTATAGTGTATGTCTCTTTCTCCACCCCCCCCCCAATGATACTAAACAAGAGAAGTAAAATTTATAGTATGATAAATTGCAGAGAAGAAGGATGTGAAATTGGGGGCAGGGGCTGACATTTTAGATAATGTGATCAGGGAAGTCTCACCGACAGGTGACTTTTGAGTAAAGTCCTAAAGGAAGTGAGAGAGCGAGCCATGTGGATATCAGAGAGAATGGTCCAAGCATCGGAAACGGCATGTGCAAAGGCCCTGGGGTGTAAGCATGCCTGGCATATTTGAGGGACAATAGGGAGACCTATGTAGCTGGAGCAGAGAGGAAGAGAGGGAAAGTACAGAAGATGGAATCAGATGGAATCAGAGAGGAAGCGAGGAGGTGGGACAGATCTCGAGGGCCTTGTAGGCCATTGTGAGGTCTTTGGCTTTGATTCCATGTGCAACAGTGTGATAAATGCTATGGTGGCTCCCCGGATTCCCACCTTCAAGACTGAGGCACTCATTAGCCCCCGCTGCTGGGAGCATTAGCAACCGTCAGCTGTCAGCTGAGTCCCTTTCCATAGTCAGCCTCCGGTAAAAAAAAAAATGCCACTCTCCATGGTCATGTCCCTTCCTGAGGATCGTCCACATCCAATAATTAATAGATGCGGGAGTATCAAGGCCCGGCCTCTCACCCTAATTCGGGACAACTGTATACAGACTTTGGTATCTCCTGCTAAAAAGGGGTGGTGGGGCAGTGGGGCCGGGAGGCGGTGGAACATAAGTTTGAGGTCGGAGAGATCTGGGTTCAAACCCTGACCCAGTCACTTTGTACCCGTGTGACCACGGGCAGGTTATCAACCTCTCTGTGCCCCAGTTTTAATGATTATACCCATTCACAATGTTGTTGACACGTGGTGAGCCTTTTTAAAATGTGATACATGTAAAAGTGTCTAACGCCGTGCCTGGGACACCACAGACATTCAGTCGACAGCACCTATATGGGTTATCGTCGTCTGTATTATTAAGGAAATAGACCAAAACGTTGATTGGGAATACATCTGGGTGGGCGGGTGTGAGCGATTTTTCTTTCCTCTTTCGGCCTGCGTGCATTCCCGCCCCGGATTTTCCTTAATGAGTTCGTACTGCTTCCGCATTGAGGGGGGCAAGGGTGGTCTGAACCGAGGAGAAGGAGAGCAGACGGGGAGGAGAGCTGGCGTGTGCGTGCAGGGCCCCGGGCGCAGCCAAGGAGGGCTGGGGCGGGGCGGTTACCTGCAGCTTCCTCTGCAGAGCGCCTGCGTGGCAGGCGTCCCCCAGGGCGGCCTGCAGGGCGTGGGCGACCACGTGGCGCATGCAGGCCTCGGGCGTCTGCTGCACCTGCGCCGCCTCGAGCTCCAGCAGCAGCGCGCTGCACACGGACGGGGACACCAGCTCGGGGTCCACGAAGAGGAATGCTCTGAGGGCAGAGGTGGGGGGGGAGGGTTGCTGCCGAGGATGGCTGCGGCGGGGAGAGCGCCTGGAAGGGCAGCGTGGAGCCCTGCAGCCCCCGAGTATTTTGTTCCTCCAAAAACGGGAGCCTCGGATTCCAAAGTCTATGGGGGTTGGGGCGCCTGGGTGGCTCAGTCGGTTGAGGGTCAGACTCTTGATGTCGGCTCAGGTCATGATCTCGCGGTTGGTGGGGTGGCGCCCCGCCTCGGGCTCCGCGCTGACGGCTTGGGATTCTCTCTCTCCCTCTCTCTCTGCGCTGCCCTCTCTCAAAAATAAATAAACTTAAAAAAAAAAGTCTCTGGGGGGACAGCAATAGGGAGGAGTGGGGACTGTGGCAAATCAGAGAGCAGGCAGGAACAGCTGGCCCCCGTTGGGTGCCCCCTAGTCTCGCGTCCAGGCAAGTCCCAAGCTAAATCCTGTCCCCCACCCCCTCAGCTCTGTGGTCCACTGATGACATCGCCTTCCAGGAGGGACCCTAATTCCTCCCTGCCCAAGCGGACTCTGGACCCTGAGTGAGCCCCGCCTCCTCCCATCACCCTATCATGCCAGCGCCTGCTCTCCCTCCCGCCCCTGCTCTCCTTCCTGGCTCCCGGCTCCTCTGGGTCTCTCCACCTCACCTCCCTGCACCCCCCATGAACACAGCCTCAAGCCACCCCTTCCAGGGCCGGGTCAGCAAGGGCACCCCCAACTTCACCGGCCCCTCTTCCCCACACCAACAGCAGACATTTCCTCAATCTTATCCGAAGGGCCAGGCACACACAGACGAAAGCCCCAGATTTCACGGTGTGACTGTGGCCTGGACCGTAAGCAGCCGGGAGCCACCTCTGGCCGGCTGGCTGGCCGGCTGATGCTGCATCATGGTCAAGGGCGGGACGGAGGTGGAACGACAGAACTCCAGACCGGCCCAGTGCTCGTATCACCTTCTGCATGTGAGCGGGAGGGCTCTGAGCCAGCCCCAGAGGACAGACCCACCACCCTGCTTCCTGTGATCTCCAGAGAAGGCAGGCCCCGCCCACCCTTGCAAATACACTCCGCCCCGGGACAAATGCCATGGACAGGAAACTCTGCTGGGGTTCCTCCCCACCCAGCCTTGTCCCCCTCAGTGAGCAGTCATGGCGTCCCAACACCTGGAGGGGACGGAAGCCAGCACGCTGTCAGGGATCACTCACCTCTCCTGGTAGGGGTACAGCTCACTCGTCAGGTTCTGCTCAGCAATGACCAGCCTTTGGTACAGTGTCCCTGCAAAGCAGACCGCATCAGCCAACCGGCTTCTGGTCTCTGACCCCCATTTCGCACCCTCCACAGAAGGTGCTGGGACTTTTGAGCTCCAGGAACCTCGGAGGAAAAGCAAGACCGTGGATGGAGCTGCACTGCAGCTCTTATCTGAGACGGCTCTCACCTGTGACAGGTCTCACCTGGGACAGCTCCTACCTGGGACAGGTCTCACCTGGGACAGCTGCTACCTGGGACAGGTCTCACCTGGGACAGACCTCACCTGGGACAGGTCCTACCTGGGACAGGTCTCACCTGGGACAGCTCCTACCTAGGACAGCTCCTACCTGGGACAGTTCTCACCTGGGACAGGCCTCACCTGGGACAGCTCCTACCTGGGACAGGTCTCACCTGGGACAGGTCCTACCTGGGACAGCTCCTACCTGGGACAGGTCTCACCTGGGACAGCTCCTACCTAGGACAGCTCCTACCTGGGACAGTTCTCACCTGGGACAGGCCTCACCTGGGACAGCTCCTACCTGGGACAGTTCTCACCTGGGACAGGCCTCACCTGGGACAGCTCCTACCTGGGACAGTTCTCACCTGGGACAGGCCTCACCTGGGACAGCTCCTACCTGGGACAGGTCTCACCTGGGACAGGTCCTACCTGGGACAGCTCCTACCTGGGACAGGTCTCACCTGGGACAGCTCCTACCTGGGACAGTTCTCACCCGGGACAGCTCCTACCTGGGACAGCTCTCACCTGGGACAGCGGTCTCCGTTTTCAGCCTTATGGCGCAGTCCAAGGCGACCGTGCAGTAGGGGGCGGGCAGGGTTAGCAACCTTGTGCAAAAGGTGTAGGTTCTCCGGTAGAGCTCCTCCGTGATGCCCGTGGCCTGGGTGGGAGGGAGGAGTTGGGTGCCCAGAGCCCTAGGTCACAAAGGGTGCTGGGTGGGTGGGAGGGTGGGGTGGAGAGGAGGAAAGGCAGGTCTGACAGCCAGACCTGGGCTCACACCTCCCTCCCAAACGTACACCCTTAGTCTCTTCACCCGGCACCTGAAAGACACCTCTCGGACACCCCACTCAAACTCGCCCCAAAGGGGATCCATCTCACCCTGTCCTGCCAGCAAATCCACTCCCCTCCCCTCCCCTCTGCTTGTCCGAGCAGCACATTCCTGCGGGGCTCTAGGCTGAAAAGTTGGAGTCTCGTCTCCAGCCTGCTGGGCGTGATGTCCCGCAGGCATGACGCTCCCAGTGCAGTGGCCACGGGGCTCCCCTTCCTCCTGTGCCTTCTGCCTTGGCCCGAGCCCAGCCCCCTCCTGCCCCTGGATCCCGGCAGTCCCCGAGCTGTTCTCTCTGCCCCTCATCTCCCTCGCTGCCCTCTCCCACCCCCTGCGACCGTACACAGCTCCTGATCGCTGTTGTCCAGACATTTTCTCGGTGGCTTGTCCCTTTCCTAAGCAGGGCTCAGTGATGGCCCCCGGGGCGCGTGGGAACAATCCCGAGGACCCCATTCCGGCATTCGAGGCTCTCATGCCTCCCCCGCACTGCTTTCCCAACTTCCTCCCCAGTAGCCCGCTTTGTGTATTAGGGACAGGGCACCGCGAGTGTGGAGAAGACGGTTTGGGGCAGGCCACCCAAGAGTTCTCCTAGGCGCGCCCAGGCAGAGACCGCGTGTCTCCTGCGGGAGAGGACAGTGTCTGGCCCTGCCACGTGTGGGTTGCCACGACCGCCCTGACCCTCGGCGTCACGCTCACCTTAGTGAGCACATACATTAGCGTGTGCAGCAAGGGGATGATCGCATGCCGGATGTCCTCGCTCTCTGCCTGGAAAACAGGAGATCGCAGGGCATTTACTGGTCTGGGGGCCCGGCGGAGGGGGCATGGGGTGGTGCGGAGGGTCACTTTCGGCGGTCCAAGAACGATTTTGAAAACCTCATCCTAAGGGAAGGAGGGGAGCCCCGGAGGCGGGGCTTGCCCTGCGCCTGGGGGCGGGGGTGGGAAGTGCCAGGCCCCGCCCCCCCCACTCTTCCCCTTGCAATGCAGGAGAGAGCCAGAGTGGATATTCTTTTTCTATTCAATGTTAATAAAAAATCATGTCAAAAAAAAAAAAAAGAAAGAAAAGGTCATAAGAAATAGGCATTTATGTTTATCGATATTCTGTCTCTCTGCCAGTGGGGGCTTTTCCATTTACGGTCCTGGGGGAACAGGCTAAGTCAAGTGAAGTAATGAGAGTCAGGATCAAGAAAATCTCACTGACAGAAGCGTGCGGGAGGGAGACACGGCTGGTAAACATCATGCTGACGGTCCACAAGTGACCGGAGTCTGGGGGACGCGGCTCTGATGGCCCCGAGGCTCCAGCTGGCTGGGTCTCTCTCTCCCTCTCCCTCTCTCCTACCCCCGCCCGCCTCCCTGAAGCCCCAGAACCCACCTTCTCCAGTTCTCTGAGCAGAATGCGGACCAGAGCCGGACTCTTTCCAGGATCTCGCTCCAACTTCTTATGCAGGGACCATCTCCACATGCCTGGCCGGGAGAAAGGGGAGCCCGGCACACGTAGATGGGGCAGGGGGCTCTTAGCGGGGGACCCCCGGAGCGGGACCCTGCGCCCTGGAGCCCCAGACCGTGACTCTGAGCAGCCATGAGTCTGACCCCTCAGCTGGGCATCTGGCTCTGGGGCCACATGGCTGGACTTCTCACCCGTGGAATTCTGCTCTGCTGATATTTGAGGACAGGGGGCTCTCAGGGCGGAAAGGCAGGCAGAGGGACACTAGGGGGACACAGGCGTATGCTTGTGGCTTAGGGACCGGCGATGTTTGTAGGTCTGCGCCCGGGGCCACGTTTCTGGGAGTCTGGCGGGCGCAGAGGGTCGAGGGGAATTTGGTTCGCCAGGGGGGTTGGGAAGGTGGTTGGGAGAGATCGTGGCAGAGGCCGCCTGCTGGCTTTTACCTTGGTTGCTCTGCAGGGCCGGGGCCTGGGCGCCGAGCTCCCGGAGCACGGCCTGCACACTCCGTTGGAGATCCAGCTCAGCATCTGGGCGGCAGGGGCGGGCGAGCATTGAGGCCAGGAGTTTTGGGGCCCCCGGCGTCCCCCTCCCCCCCACCCCTGCACTCCCTGAGACCGTCTTCAGCCCCCCTTCTCCAAGCCCCGAGAGGTGCCCCAAAGTGGCCAGCTCGGAGCAGACAGCGGGCACACGGGCCCGAAACACAGCCTTCCAGTCACCATCTCCCTGTGCTCCGTAAAACCAGAGTGCTGTCAGTGTGCCCCCGGCGGTACGCGGGGTGGTTTTATAGGGCCCTCAGATGGTCCTAAAACAATCGAATCACTACGCTGTTATTTTAATGTGTGCTCGAAAAAAAATTTTTAAATGTTTATTTCTTTATTTTGAGAGACAGAGAAAGCGAGCGAGCAGGGGAGGGGCAGAGAGAGAGAGAGAGAGAGAGAGAGAGGAGAGAGAGAGAACCCCAAGCAGGCCAGCGCAGAGCCCGACATGGGGCTCGAACCCACAAACCACGAGATCATGACCGGAGCCGGAATCGAGACTCAGACTCTCAACCGACCGAGACACCCAGGCGCCCCTGAAAAACAGTATTTCTAAGGGGTTCCTCAATCGATACATGAAGTGAAAATTTAAAGCCAACCAAAAGAAACGGGTCAGATAAATGCTGGGGCAGGAGGTGACCGCGCCCTGATCAAGTGAACTCAGGCTCTAAGTCACCCTCCCCACCCCCACCCCCCATCTTGGCCCCGGTCCTGCCTTCCGCCTGCCTGTGGACTGGTTTTAGCAGAACCCTCTCAGCAGGAACCTGCACCCTCGGTGTCTCCTCCCAGGGATCTCCCATCCGCTGGCCCCCTCGCCGTCCACTGGCTACAACCCCCCTAGCCGTCTGTCTCTTTGGGGGCTGAGCCCCTGTTGAAATGGCCTCAGATCCAGTCCTCACCATCTGAACAAGTGAGGTTCACTGGTAACGGGGAGGAGGCCCCTGGCCCATCTCCCACTACGGGGAGGTTAGCTGGGCTCTGTGCGGGCAGCCCGTCACCCGCTGTGGGGCCACGACGGGGAGCCGTGGGCCCTCACAGTCTCCTCCTTGGACACTGGGGCCCTTCTCCGTGCCTGACTTCCACGCAGGGGTCCCCCAGCCGCCCAGCTGAGCCCTTCTCTTTCTCCTTCCCTCGGAGCCAGATGTCGGTCCGCACCCTCTCCCTTTCCTGCCCCCGAGGTGTGCCCCCCACCTCGGTCCCCGCGTGGCCACCCTGCTTCTTGAAGGCTCCGGACTAACACAAGAAGCCCGAGAGACGCTCTCCACACCACAGATCCCTCTTTACCACCAGCTCCCGACAAGAGATCGAATTTACGGGCAAGCGTGCGCGTTCTTGGGTTCTCGGACGCTGCAAACCACACGCGTGTCTGGGGTTCCTCTTTTGCTTGCTTGTCAGGAAACTTACAGTCAGACTGGGGCCCAGCGTCACAAATCAGCTCATCTCAGGGGTCAGGGACCTCTCCTCCCTCATCCTCTTCCTGATCTTGGTTTACCTCCTACTTAACATAGATCTTAATTGCCTCGAGCGCCTTGGGAAGCAAGCAGGATCGAGATCACAATTTTCAGAAACCAGCGGGTTGCAGTTCAGGAGTTAGAATGGGGTTAGCCGAGGACCCGGGGTGAGCCGGGGCTTGGGGACCGGCCCCTCCAAGGCTCTGGCGTGAGCTCTGTTAAGTCGGCCACCTGGCTTCTCCAAAACCCTCACCTTCTACCTGCCTCTCCCCTGTCGCCCTGGGGCACATTGAGGCCCGTTCTGGAGCCTTCCCCGAGGCTGAGAACGGGCACTGGCTGTTACACCCCACGTCTGGCCACCCAGCCACCCTGCTGGGCACTGAAGCATCCCCCCACACTGGCCAGGATCACGAAGCCTGGCACAAGGGCTGGCCGCAAGCTGTCTTCCCATCTATCTGTCTCCACCTTGCATGAAGATTTAAGGAGTCAGTGCAGGCTGAGTTATGAAAACGTTATGTTATGTCTACTTTCTTCTTTCCTCCTTCCTTCCTCCTCCTTCTCCACCCGCCTCACCAAGGACCACACAGGCTGGGAACCCTGAACGCGGTGATCTCCCCGCTGCCCCCTCACTCAAAGGGCAGTCAAGCCTTTGTCTTCTGAGCCCTGGGTTCCTCCGCTTTGCAAAGGGAGTTCAGCTTTTATGTTTCAGAGAAAAAATAGAGAAGTTGCCAGTAGCCCCAGGAGACAACCTCAAATAAAGTGTGTTTTCAAAAGTCTGGGCAGCCAGAACAAACTCTCGGGCTTTGGTCCACATCTGGCTTGCAGACGTGTTTTGTTTGGGCTTGCAGAGTGTCTCGAAAGGAAAGAAGAAAAAGGAATCAGCTGCCAACATTGACAAATCAGGAGATTTTGCATAAAAGTCGGGTTTCTGGCATCTCTTGAAAGTCCGTTGACATCAGGCACGCATTCTCCTCACATGGGGGCAGTCGATGGGGCACAGCTATTCTGGTTCCTCACAGTGCCTCCCCTCCTGGTTTCCCCCATCCACACCCTCTACCCGGCCCCTGAGTTTGAGACCCCTGTCAAGGGGACTGAGACGATGAGCTGGATTATCTCAGAGGGGTGGGGGTGAAGGCTGATGCTTTTAGTTCTAGAAGAGAGTGATAACCCAAAGGGAAGCAGAGAGGCTAGAGTCCCCTGGATTGGGAGAGCCCAGACCAGGGCCGGCTGGGACACAGCTCACCGGGGGGTGGCAAAGATCTCGGCTGAAGGCAGGTGAGCACGAACCTCTGACCTTGAGGGCCACTGCTGTGGTCTCCTGGGTCACCTTTGCCAGCACTCAAGAATGTCCCCAAAGGAACCCCCTCTCTCCCTATGCACCATGCAAGCCTAGCCAACCTGTCCAGGGGGCTGCAGCTACAGAGGACTGAAGACCACGGACTTTTCCATCATGAAGACTTTGCAACCCCTGGGCTTACAAGATCACAGAGAGGGGGAACCACCCCCAAGTGAATGACATTGGAATTTGTACTGGCCGTGGCAAAGGAGAGCTGGAAGCTGGATTTGACTGCATGAAGCAAAAGAAAGAAATGGAGTATTTCTTGTGCCTCAAGCGTCTCAAGGTTGTTCATATACGACATGCACTTCTACCATAATTCTTGACTCAGAACGGCCAATAAATAAATAAACATTCCTAATTATTATCCTCCCCTCCATCCAGGAATGTGGGATATTGTCACGTTACTATTAATATCTGACATTTAAATAGCACTTGAAAGGAATACACACAGATAGTCGCACGCAGGCATGGCAAGACAATGTCATGTGTTCATCAAACCAATCTCACGTTTGTCGCGGGTAGACGGGAAGACCACATTTCCCAGACTCCCCTGCAGTTATGGGAGCCATGTGCTGAGTCCTGTCCAATGGAATACGGTAGACACAACATATGACACATTCACGCCCGGTCCTAAAATCCTCTGCACTAGCCTCCACCTCTCTCTTCCCATTCCGTGGTGACCTTGGAAGACATGTTCAAGATGGCGGCACCACAAGAAGGAGGGAGAACTCAGTCCCCGGAAGACTGGAGCCCACGCTGGATGGCGGTGTGCGAAATAAGCATTTGTTGTGCTAATCCACTGACATTGGGGTTATTTGTTACGGCGGCTAGCATTCTCTGACTGACCCGTGTACTTGCGGAGCATTTTCTGGCATATTACTTCATTGAATTCTCAGCAGAGCCCTGGGGATTTGCCCTACAAATACTCTTCTCTCTGTTTTTTAGATTCCAGGTCGAGAGCTCTTACCCTTGCCCCATATTGCCTCTCCAAGCACAGAGGTCAGGCCCAGAGGGATCGGAGAGGCTCTCATCCCATTTTACAGATGGGAAAATGAGGCTCTGAGGGGAGAGGTGATTTACATAAGGCCACAGAAATGCGGGAACAGAGCTTTCTCTTCGGCAAAGCCTCTTCTTCTAAAGCTGCACTCTTACATGTGTCCATCCACCTGCTTACCCGGAAAAGGGAGAGGAGGAAATTCCCAGGTGAGACTATGAACATATGTCTTATCTATGAGTGTCTGGGCTTTGAGTGCTGAAAATCAATATGCTGGATAAAGTCACCCGCACAAAGATTCCCAGCTCTCAGAGCAGGGTAGGTGTTATGAGCCAATAGGGAGGGATGGAGAAGTAGGGTTTCAGGGTCCTGACCACAGTAGGACTCCCTTAGCTCAAGGTCCACTCTTCAATTTCTGGCCATTCCAGCCTTCTGTGATCCCAGACAGAATCACATCTCTCCCAAACGCTTCATAGAATGTTTTCCTTTCCCCCCCTTCCTAATCTTGGCTTCACAGGAGAATCACTCAGAAAGCTTTAAAAAACACTAATGCACAGGGCGCCTGGGTGGCTCAGTGGGTTGAGCGTCTGACTCTTGATCTCATGTTTCATGAGATCAAGTCACACGTTGGGCTCTGTGCTGACTGTATGGAGACTGGTTGGGATTCTCTCTCTTCCTCTCTCTCTCTCTCTGCTCCTCCCCTGCTCTCTCTTTCTCTCTCTCTGCTCCTCCCCTGCTCTCTCTCTCTCTCTCTCTCTCTCTCTGTTCCTCCCCTGCTCTCTCTCTCTCTCTGCTCCTCCCCTGTGCGTGTGCTCTCTCTCTCTCTCTCTCTCAAAATAAAACAAAATAAAACAAAATAAAATAAAATAAACTTTAAAAAACCTCACTAATATACAGCTCACCCGAAACCAATTTAAATCAGATATTAGAGTATGAGAACTAATGTTTGTTTGTTTGTTTGTTTTCTAATAGCTCTCCGGGACAGTCTAATGTATCATCAGGATGTGAATTACTGTCTTAAGTGATAAGCTTAGAGTTCTGGGTAATTGACCTGTTAGTCAAGAAAGGAGTCAAGTGCAAAAATGCTCAGCCTTCCCAGAGGACAATCATCCCTGCATTAAGAATGAAGGTCACAGGGTCAGAATGGCTCCTTCCTGGCTGTCACGGTGGCAGAAGGAGGTGCAAAGGAAATAATTGGAGAAAGTTGAAAGTTGTCATTGTTTGTTAGCTTGTTTTGCAATAGGTGTGGTGTCTGTTCAGAAATGTAACTGTGGCGGGGCGGGGGGGGGGGCGCCTAGAAGGCTCAGTCTGTTAAGCGTCCGACTTCAGCTCAGGTCATGATCTCACGGTCCGTGAGTTCGAGCCCCGCGTCGGGCTCTGTGCTGATGGCTCAGAGTCTGGAGCCTGTTTCCGATTCTGTGTCTCCCTCTCTCTCTGCCCCTCCCCCACTCATGCTCTGTGTCTCTGTCTCTCTCTCAAAAATAAATAAACATTATGGGGCGCCTGGGTGGCGCAGTCGGTTAAGCGTCCGACTTCAGCCAGGTCACGATCTCGCGGTCCGTGAGTTCGAGCCCCGCGTCAGGCTCTGGGCTGATGGCTCAGAGCCTGGAGCCTGTTTCCGATTCTGTGTCTCCCTCTCTCTGACCCTCCCCCGTTCATGCTCTGTCTCTCTCTGTCCCAAAAATAAATAAAAAACGTTGAAAAAAAATTAAAAAAAAAAATAAATAAACATTAAAAAAATAATAATAATAAATAAAAAGGGAAGAAACATAACCCTGGGAGCTGGGCAGTAGACATCAGTGCTCGAGGTCCAGCCATGACATGAAGAAAATCTTCCAAGATTTTTCCAAGCAGACCAGTCTTTGTCTTCTGCAAGTTACCCCACACCTACTTCTCATGGTTAATTTTATGTGTCAACTTGACTAGGGCCACAAGGGGCCCAGATATCTGGTCAAACATTCTTCTGGGTGTCTCTACGAGGGTGTTTTTGGATGAGGCAAACATTTAAATCAGTAGACTGAGTGGCAGGTGGCTCTCCCTAACGTGGGTGGGCCTCGTCCAATCAGTAGAAGGCCTGAATAGAACAAAAGCCTGACACCCTCCACCCGCCCCCAAACAACCTTCATGGTAATGTGAATAAATCTTTATAATAAATCTCCTTATAATAAATATATATCATAACTCTCATATAATAAATCTAATAAATCTTATTATAAATCTCACGCTAGAGGTGCCTGGGTGGCTCAGTGGGTTAAGCATCTGACTCTGGATTTCGGCTCAGGTCGTGATCTCATGGTTCGTGGGACTGAGCCCCGTGGCGGGTTCTGTACTGACAGCATGGAGCCTGCTTGGGACTCTCTCTCTCTCTCTCTCTCTCTCTGTCCTTCTCCCCTCTCTAAACAAATAAATAAATAGATAGATAGATAGATAGATAGATAGATAAATGTTAAAAAAATAAATCTCATCCCATATATGTGTGTATATCCTACGGGGGCTGGTTCTGTGGAGAAAACCTCGCTAACACAGCCACAGAGGACCACGGCATCCATCCGCATCAGGAGGAGTGGACATGTCCCTCCGGACGAAAGGGTGACAGGCAACCTCAGGTCAGTTGGGACACACAAAATTATCACCCAAGAGGTTGAATTTGCGACTCCCAAGGGACGTTTCCTCCAACTAGGGCGCTGGAAAGAATTGCCCTATTCTGCTTTCTGGGCATCAGCCGCCAGAATCAGCACCCCCTCCCTGGACGGAGAGGGAGAACGCACCAACAGACTCTTTCTGGTCCCCTCTCTTTGAAAACTAACCCCAGGGCCCATTACTTCACGCCGGGTGAGCCATAAAACAGTCGAGGACAGCACAGGTCACCTGTGGCCCTGTTCAGACGGGGGACTCCTAAGGCAGGTTAGTTCTGTGCAGGGGAATGTCACTTAGCAGCTTGGTTTCCATTTCAGAGGGTGACTTTTCCCCCACCTTGAGCCCGGAGCTGGGGTCCGTTCTCCCAGATCCCACGAGTCCCCGCACGCTGACCACGTGGACCTCGCGGACCGGCCTCCCAACCGGGGACTCAGGACTCGCCTGAAAAGCCCCGGTGCTCCCACAGCTCCGTCTCGACATCTCAGCTTACTGAAATCTGCCCTCAGCACCCAGACGCACCATTGGCTGGAGTCATGTGGCTCCCACTTCTCTTTTATGCCCATGCCCGGGGCCCCCTGACCCCCACGTGGAACAAGGGCTCAGGTCGTTCAAAAATGGTTTGCATCCTTGTCCCTGTTTGCAGGGATGGCCAAATGACAGTAACTCGGGCGCCTTGGAGCGTTGCCTTTTGCATGCCTCTAAAGAAATACCTTCCTTTTCAGGGGCCCCTCTTCTGAACGCTAGGATGAGAGAACCCCTTAGGGCTACAGGAAGGCGGGGCAAGTTCTAGGCATCTGTAATTTGGGAAGACAGCCGGGACAACTTCAGTTCTGATCGTGATGGCGAGACGCCCCTGGGGAGCTCCCGGGGCCAGCATCCTAGTTGGGGGACGTTTTCTTTCCCCCATTTGATTCGGGGGCGGCCATCGGTCACATCTTCGGTGGAGGCGGCCGGTGGTCTCGCCCGCCCAGCAGCCCTCTCTGCTCATTGTAGTCCAGGCGCCCTGCTTTGCCTTGGCCTGGAGCAGACACAAAACCAAGCTGGCCAGTGGACTCTCTCTCCCTCTGGGCGAGCCCCGCGCAGGTGATGGCCAGCAGGCAGGAACGCGTGAAGGGCACTCTTTGTGTTTGGGAAAACATGCATTTCTACTGCTTGTATGCAAAGGAACTTCCCTGGCACACCTCTCTTCCTAACACGCAGCATGGCGTGCATCTAATGTTCTACGTAAAGCCAGCGCAAAGTAAGTTGGTTTTGAAATGTTGAGATTTTTCGGGGAGCCTGGGTGGCTCAGTCGTTTGAGTGTCCGACCTCGGCTCAGGTCATGATCTCACAGCTCGGGAGTTCGAGCCCCGCGTTGGGCTCCGGGCTGACGGCTCGGAGCCTGGAGCCTGCTTCTGCTTCTGTGTCTCCTTCTCTCTCTGCCCCTGACCCACTCGCATTCTGTTTCTGTCTCTCTCAAAAATAAGTGAACATTTAAAAAAAAATTTTTTTAAAGTAATATTGAGATTTTCACACTGCTGGCCCCACTCTGTCATCTCTGGACCGGGCAAACCCCAGCTGGTGAAAGATAACCCGGAATATCGCAACACAGGGATTTGCGGGCTTGCTTGATTCAGCCCGAGCCTCTTCCGGCTGTGGGAGGCTCTGACGGTGACGGGGTGTGGAAAGGATGCGTGTCTTAGGGATAATAACGACCCGTGGAGCTTCACTTGCCTTGGCTGTGCCTTCCCCTTCCCTGGGATAGGGCTCTTCCAGGGCATTAGCGTCTAAGCCTCGTGAGAAGTGCTCTGTGACTTCCTGGGTGACCATTAGGGGATCCGCATCTTGAGGGAAAGGTCATCCCTCGTCCCAGGTTGACAAAGTGTGAAGAGCGTGGGCTTTGCCATGAGCTAGACCTTGGTTCCGATATTAGCTGTGCAGCTTTGAGTAAATGACCTAACCTCTCTGAGCCTCTGTTCCCCTTTTCCATAAAACAGGGACAAGGGCATTGATATTGTCCCACACAGAACCCTTCTGACGACTGCCCGGGGAAATCCACAGCGAAATCGTTAAGGGCACGGCGCTGGAGCTCGCCTGCTGGGGTCAAGTCCTGGTTTGACTGTACAAAGCTACGTGGCCTTGGGAGCAATACCTGTCCCCGCCGGGCCTCACTTTCTCTTTCTGTAAAATGGGGGCAGCGATAACATCTATCTCAGGGGGCCTTTATGAGGACTCCGTGAGTTGATACTTGTCAAGGGCTTTTATCACGACTTGATAGATTGTAACCGCTACCGAGGCGTTTGGTAAATGAACCCAAGCGTCTGGCAATAGATCTTGGCTATTGTCATTCTCCTCCTCAGGGTCCAGCTCAGTGACCTGCAAGGAGCCGGGGCTCGTACAAGGGCGTGGAGGTCCGCTTCTCAAGATCTTCTCACACTGGGGCGGCTGAGATGGGGGTCTGAGATGACAGCCCCAGGGGGGCACTGTCACCTGCCAGGGAGGCCTTCCCCTGCGAGGCAGCCGGACGCACTCGACCCCTCTCTCCCCTCCCCCTCCCCCCCCCCCCAACCCGGCCATACTGACCTGAGCTCTCCATGGGAGCCCGGGGTACGTGTGAAGAGGATGTGGTCGTCTCAGCAGCAGAGTGGAAAGTGAGGTGGTTGTTTTTCCGCACAGACGTGGTTCTGCAAACTAAGAGGCAGTTAGCGTAAGTGGTTGGAAGGTTACAGAAAGTGCGTCTGGGGGAATGGAGGGGCTCCTGGGGGACCCAGGCTCCCAGCACGTCGGAGGAAAGGCTACATTTATTTCAGAAATTCCTCTGCGGTGCTGGCTCTGAGCCTGGCACTCTTCTAAACACTGAAAAATGACCAACGTTTAAACATTTGCATTGACCTTAGGAGGTGGGTACTATTTTCTCTCCATTCTACAGGCAGGGACGTTGAAGCACAGTGAGGTTAAGTAACTATGGAAGGTTTGGGCGCCTGGGTGGCTCAGTTGGTTAATTATCCGACTTCCGCTCAGGTTGCGATCTCACGGTTCATGAGTTTGAGCCCCACATCGGGCCCTCTGCTGTCAGCACAGAGCCCGTTTTGGGTCCTCTGTCTCCCTCTCTCTCTGCCCCTCCCCAGCTAGCACTCTCTTTCTCTCTCTCTCTAAAAAAAAAAAAGACTATAGAAGGTCAAATAGCTTTACCAGCTCAGTAAAGGACTGAGCACTGGACTCAGACTATCTGGTTCGAGCCTGTGCCCTCAGTCACGACCCCCGCCCGTCCCACCGTGACTGCAGTGGGAGACCCCGCCCAAACCCTGCTCCCCAGAGCAACAAACTCCACAACTAAGTGAACTCCACAATAAAGGAATGAAAACATACCTGGGAAAGCTAATTTGGAGACACAGAACAATAAGTAAATATTAGGAATGGTAAAGGCCATATATATACAATGAAATAAAATTATAATGCACTCTGAATAATTTTAGCCTACTGATAATCACAGAATGAGTATTAAAACGTGTTATACCATTGGCAATGTTTAGAAAGAAAACACACATACATATCATATATCATGATGTATATCATATACATATATCATACATGTATATGATGTATACATATATCATATATATATATATATATATATATATATGTAGCAAAACAAAATTCTGAACCCTATATATCACACCTGGTTTCTAGGAAAATAAAAATGACACAAAAGACTCCAGAAGAATTAGGAAAACTACTTATGTTAGTGATCAGTGAGCAAATAAAGAAAGTTGTCAAAGAACCAGTTCTTAAAAAGTGCTATATGTCTCAGATGGTTCCTCTGATAAGTTCTCTCAAACCAGCAAAGAAAAATGTTATGCTGTTACAACTGTTTGAAAGCATAGAGAAAGAAGGAAAGAGTCTCTGAAAAAGCCAAGTTATCCCTGATAACAAAATCTAATAAAGATAGTTTAAAAAGTAGACGAAGCACTCCACACCCACTGGGATAGGTATTTAGGGGTGCCTGGATGTGGGTGGCTCAGTTGGTTAAGCGTCAGACTTCGGCTCCGGTCATGATCTCATGGTGCGTGGGTTCAAGCCCCGCGTCGGGCTCTGTGCTGACAGCTCAGAGCCTGGAGCCTGCTTGGGATCCTGTGTCTCCCTCTCTCTCTGCCCTTCCTCCACTCACGCTGTCTCTCAAAAATAAACATTATAAAAAAAGAAAATAACTGATACTATCAAGTGTCAGTAAGGACGTGAAGAAATTAGAGCCCTGATGCACTGCAGGTTGGAATTCAAAATAGTACAGCTGTGGTAGAAAACAGTACAGTGATTCCTCAAAAAGTTAAACACAGATTTACCATACGCCCCACAAATTCCACTTCTAGGTAAACACCCAAAAGAATTGAAAATAGGGATTGTAACAGATACTTGCACACCAGTGTCCATAGCAGCATCATTCAAAATAGCCAAAAATTGGATACACTTCAAATGTCCGTCAACAGGTGACCGGGTAAACAAAATGTGGTCTATCCATACAATGGAAAATTATTCAACCTTAAAATGGAATGCAATTTGGATACATGCTACAACATAGATGAGCCTTGAAAATATCATCCTAGGCGCAATAAGTCAGGCCAAAAGGACAAATATTATATGATTCTGTTTACATGAGGCACCCACAATAGGGAAATCTACAGAGACAGAAAGTGTAACGGAGGTTATCAGGAGCTATGGGGAAGGAGGAACAGGGAATTATTATTCAATGGGTACAGAGTATCTGTTTGGGATGTTGAAAAAGTTCTGGAAATGGACAGTGGTCATTGTACAACATTGTGAATGTACTTAATGACACTGAATTGTACACTTTAAAATGGTTAAAATGGAAAATTTTACGGTATGTATATTTTACTACAATAAACAGATATCAAAAATATAAAATAAATATTGCTAATGAATTCAATGAATTCAAATTATAATGTATTCTGAATAATTCTAGCCTAGAAAGGAATATTAAAATGTGATTACATATCAGCAACAATTAGAAAAGTTTAAACCTTGGCAATGATTGGAAAAGATAAAAATATCAACTCTTGATGAGGATGTGGAAAAATTTTGCTCTGTCGTAGGGAGTTGGTGAGAATGGAAATTGGTATAGCTTCTCTGGAGGGTAGCTGGCCAATAAGTGTCAAAATTCAAAATGTGCACACTCTTTGCCTAAGCCACTCCACCACTAGGCATTTATCCTAAGGAAATAACTGGGTGAGTGAATAAGGATTGTGTACAACAATGGTCATTGAAACATTGTTTATAAGGGAGAAAAAGAGAAGAAACTTAGAGGCCCGACTACAGAGTATCAATTAAGCAAATTAAAGTAATGTGGGCAATGGAATACAGAGCAGACATAAAAATGATGATGTATATCTACATTTACTTACTTGAAAACATTCTCAGAAGTATCCATTTAATTTTTTTTCATGTTTATTTATTTATTTTTGAGAGAATCCCAAGCAGGCTCCGAGCCGTCAGCACAGAGCCGGACGCGGGGGCTCAATCTTACAAACCATGAGATCATGACCTGAGTCAAAATCAAGAGTCAGATGCTCCACTGACTGAGCCACCCAGGGGCCCCTGGAAGTATTTGTTTTAAACACCAGGTAACAAAACAGTTAACACATTCCTAACACATTAATTTTAAAAAGAATACTTCTAAATTTGCTCAGATGTATGGTAAAAAGTCAAGAAAAAGTAAACGTCAAAATGTGACATTGGAGGTCCTCGTTCTGGTTAAACATGGAGTAAGTACACTCCACTGTAACTCTCCAACTCAATACAACTAAAAACTCTGAATAGTATGCGTGCGATCGCTATCTGAGGATTCTGAAAGGTAAACGGTAGCAGGCAGAATGGGGAAGAAAACCAGCACTTGAAGCAAGAATGATCTGGCAATGAGTTTCCTGCACTCCCCCCACCCTCCCCATTATACACTGGCCTAGACACAAAGGCATCCTAAAACTCACAAGTGCACACTTAGGGCAGACAGAAAGAGCTGGAAGGAAGCCTCCCTTCCTGCTGTGAGGAGCAAAGAAAGGGTCCCCAAAGGATTGGAGAGATGGGGGAATTTACTTTTTCTTTTGCATTTTGTTCTAGCCCCCAGGAAATCTTGAAATAGCAGTAGCAGCAGCAGTGAGGGGCATGCAGATACCTAAAATTCTGAAAAAGGGAAATTATTCCCTCTGACTAGAGGAACTATAGTTCCAAGGGCATGGGAAGAATCCTTAATACTTTTATTCCCCCCTCTATCACAGGAACAAAACCCAGAAATAACAAATAGAAGATAAATAATAAAATGTTAGACATGAATAAAAATATGTCAATAATTATATTAGATGTAAATGGTCTAAACACACCAATTAAAAGACAGAGATTATCTGGGGGCGCCTTGGTGGCTCAGTTGGTTAAGTGTCTGACTTCGGCTCAGGTCATGATTTCACGGTTTGTGAGTTCGAGCCCCGTGTTGGGCTCTGTGCTGACAGCTCAGAGCCTGGAGCCTGCTTCGGATTCTGTGTCTCCCTCTCTCTCTGCCCCTCTCCCGTTCACTCTGTCTCTCTCTCAAAAAATAAACATTAAAAATTTTTTAAAAATTAAAAAATAAAAGACAGAGATTGTCAGCATTTAAAAAGAAACAGAAAACAGGGGCTCCTGGGTGGCTTAGTCAGTTAAGCCTCCAACTTCAGCTCAGGTCATGATCTCATGGTTCGTGGGTTCGAGCCCCACATCAGGCTCTGTGCTGACAGCTCAGAGACTGGAGTCTACTTTGGATTCTGTGTCTCCCTCTCTTCTCTCTCTGTCTCTCCCCTGCTATCTCTGTCTCAAAAATAAATAAAATAAAGTAAATAATAATAAATAATAAATAAATAAAAATAAAATTAAAAAAAAGAAACAACTCTATGCTGTTTACAAAGTTCACTTCAAATATAATGTCATAGGTAAGTTAAAAGCAAAAGAATACAAAAAATACTACCTGACTATTAATGAAAAGAACACTGAAGTAGCTGAATTAATATGAGACAAAGCCGATTTCAGAGCAAGGAAAATCATAATGATAAAAACATAATGATAAAAGAAACATAATGTTGGGGCGCCTGGGTGGCGCAGTCGGTTAAGCGTCCGACTTCAGCCAGGTCACGATCTCACGGTCCGTGAGTTCGAGCCCCACGTCAGGCTCTGGGCTGATGGCTCGGAGCCTGGAGCCTGTTTCCGATTCTGTGTCTCCCTCTCTCTCTGCCCCTCCCCCGTTCATGCTCTGTCTCTCTCTGTCCAAAAATAAATAAAAAATGTTGAAAAAAAAAATTAAAAAAAAAAAAGAAACATAATGATAAAAGGGTCAGTTCATGAAGAAGATATAACAATGCTAAATATGTTTGCACCTAAAAACAGGGCTTCAAAACACATAAAGGAAAAACTAATAAAACTAAAGGATAAGTAGGCAAATCCACAATTAGTGGGAGATGTTAACAATCCTTTCTCAGTAATCGATAGCACAAGCACGTGGAAAATCAGGAAGGACACAGAATAAGCAAATAATACTATCAACCAACTGAATATAACCAGCATTTATAGAACAGTATACACAACAATAGCAGAATATGAATTCCTTTCACGTGCATGTGAAATATTCACCCAGATAGACAATACCCTTGGTCATTAAACAAACCTTAACAACTTGAAAATAATTGAACTATATAAAGTAAGTTTGCTGATCATAATGAAATTAAACTTGAAATCACTAACATGAAGATAACTAGAAAATATCTAAATATTGAGATATTAAACAACACATTTCTAAATAACCCATATTCCACCCCCCCCAAATATGAGGGACTACTATGCAACTCATTTTAGGAGTCTAGTGCTCTCCTGATATCAGAGCCAGACAAAGATAGCACAAGAAATGGAAACAGACCGATATCCTTATAAACATATATGAAGAAAATTCTCAACAAAATATTAGTACACTGAGACTAGCAATATATAAAAAGAATAATGCATAACAACCTGATGGGGTTTGTCCCAGGAAGGCAAGACTGATTCAATATTTGAAAATCAATCAGTGTAATATACTATATTAAAGGTTTAAAAAGAATAACATATGCTTCTGTTAACTGATGCACTAAAAACATTTGACAAATGTTAACATTTATGATTAAAACTTAAGAGTAAATTAGGAATTTAAGGGAACTTCCTTAATCTGACAAAGAGCCTTTAACCAAAAAACCCCACAGCAAACATACGTAATAGTAAAAAAAAAAAGTGAATGTTTTCCGCGAAAGGTTAGGAAAAGGCAAGGACACTCTCACCACTTCTATTCGACAAATCAACACAATACTGGAAGTCAGTGTAATAAGACAAAGGAAAAAGAAAAGGAAGTAGAAGAAGGTAGGAAAAGAGGTATACAGATTGGAAAGGAAGAGATAAAACTATTTGCAAACAATACGGCCCTACTCACAGGTAACAGGTGTACAAAGAACACCCCTAAGAATCTACACGGAAATCTCCTAGAACTAATAAGTGAGTTTGCCAGGATCACAGGATATAATGTCAGCATACAACCTCAGGCAAT
Source organism: Neofelis nebulosa (assembly GCF_028018385.1). NCBI lineage: Eukaryota > Metazoa > Chordata > Mammalia > Carnivora > Felidae > Neofelis > Neofelis nebulosa. The sequence continues at coordinate 3,533,415 of NC_080797.1, forward strand.
GTATGTATACTAAAAACAATTAGAAACCAAAATGTGAACCACAATGCCATTTAAAATAGCTCCCAAAGGGGCGCCTGGGTGGCTCTGTCGGGTAAGCGTCCGACTTCAGCTCAGGTCACGATCTCACGGTCCGTGAGTTCGAGCCCCGTGTCGGGCTCTGGGCCGATGGCTCGGAGCCTGGAGCCTGCTTCCGATTCTGTGTCTCCCTCTCTCTCTGCCCCTCCCCCGTTCATGCTCTGTCTCTCTCTGTCTCAAAAATAAATAAACGTTAAAAAAAATTAAAAAAAATATGGGGCGCCTGGGTGGCGCAGTCGGTTAAGCGTCCGACTTCAGCCAGGTCACGATCTCGTGGTCCGTGAGTTCGAGCCCCGCGTCAGGCTCTGGGCTGATGGCTCGGAGCCTGGAGCCTGTTTCCGATTCTGTGTCTCCCTCTCTCTCTCTGCCCCTCCCCCGTTCATGCTCTGTCCCTCTCTGTCCCAAAAATAAATAAAAAACGTTGAAAAAAAAATTAAAAAAAAAAAATTAAAAAAATAAAATAAAATAAAATAGCTCCCAAAGGAAAAAAAAAAAAAAAAGAGAGAGAGAAATACTTAGGTATAAAGCTAACAAAACACAAATAGGATCTGTATGGTGAAAATCACAAAATGCTGAAGAAAGAAATCGAAGAACACTGAAAATAAATACAGACACACACAGTTTATCATGTGGAACATCCAGTAGAGTTGAGATGTCCATTCTCCCCAATTGATTTTTAGATTTAATGTAATTCCAATAAAAATACCATATTTCTTAAAAACAAAAATTGTAATGTTTATTTATTTTTGAAAGAAACAGAGCGCAAGTGGGGGAGGGGCAGAGAGAGAGGGAGACACAGAATCCAAAGCAGACTCCAGGCTCTGAGCGGTCAGCAGAGAGCCCGACGCGGGGCTCGAACCCACGAACCATGAGATCATGACCCAAGCTGAAACCAAGAGTCAGACGCTCAGCTGACTAAGCCACCTCCGTGCCGCTCAGCAGATTTCTTTTGTAGATAGAAGATAAGCAGATTCTAAAATTTATAAAGAACTGAACTAGCCAAACAATTTTGAGAAAAAAAAGTTTGAGGACTCATCTCTCTATTTTAAGAAGTACTATAAAGTTATAAGTGAGGGAGTAGACACAGATGGAAGGAACAGAATCGAGCCTCCAGAAATAGACCCACATAAAAGAGCCAATTGATTTTTTACAAAGTTGCAAAGCCAAGTCAACGGGGGAAGGCTAAGTCTTTTCAACAAATGATCTGGAACAATTGATCATCAATAGGCAAAAAAAAAAAAAAAAAAAAAAAAGGGTATCTCAACTTAAATCTCACAACTCAAACCAAGGTAAACTCAAAATGTTTCACAGATCTGAATGTAAAAAGCAAAACTATAAAGGTTCAGAAGAAAACATAGGGAGAAGTCTTTGTACCCTTGGGTTAGAGAGAATTCTGAGATATGATACCAAAAGCATGATCCATAAAGGAAAAAACTGATAAACTGGACTTGGCCAAAATTAAAAACTTTGGCTTTGCGAAAAGGGCCTTTAAGAAAATGAGAAGACAAAGTATACAGTTGGAGAAGATGTTTTCAGATCGCATATCTGACAAAGAATTTGTATCCAGGATGTATAAAGAACTCTCAAACCTCGACAGTAGGAAAACAAATGATACCCCCGAAAGGGAAAAATATTTAAACAGACAGTTCATCCAAAAAGTTATGGGGATGGCAAGAAAACACAACAAAACAACACAAAAATCATGTTACTAGTCATCAGGGAACGCAGATTAAAACTGGGAGACACGAACATACACCATTGGAATGGCTACAATTTAGTCACAGGCAATATAAAGCGCTGGAGAATAGGGGCGCCCGGCGGCGGGGGGCTCAGTCGGTTGAGTGTCCAACTTCAGCTCAGGTCATGCTCTCCCAGTCCGTGAGTTCGAGCCCCCCGTCGGGCTCTGTGCTGACAGCTCGGAGCCTGGAGCTGCTTCCGATTCTGTGTCTCCCTCTCTCTCTCTGCCCCTCCCCCGTTCATGCTCTGTCTCTCTCTGTCCCAAAAATAAATAAAAAACGTTGAAAAAAAAAAATTAAAAAAAAAAAAAAGACATTCGTTTTGATATACAAGTGCTTTGGATTACAAGCGTGTTTCCAGAACGAGCTATGCTCGCAAACCAAGGTTTTACCGTACTATCGTTGACTTTATTGGTATTACGTAACAGCTGGTGCACAGGAGCGAGCTAACGTACACACACGTTGTGATCCCTAACGAGACAAACGGTCACCCGTGAGCCCGCCACCCAACTCGGGAAGACCTGCTATCACATTGCCCTGCGCGTAACGCAAAAGCAGGGTAACGACAAAATGGTAAGACTCCTAAAATAATTGCTCCTCTGGCCTGTCCCTTCCTGGGTGCCCGTGTGACCCATCCCTGACTGCTCTGACTTCAGCCTCCTTTGTGGGATAGGTGCCCAAAAGTGCCAAAAACGTCCAGCTCTTTTGTGACAACATTTTGATAAAGGCTGGATGTGTCGACCAGTCATGTCGTTCGTTCTTTCTGAAGATGGTTTGTGGCATGTTTTTGTGGGCGACAGGAGACGTCGCAGTCTGAAGGGAATGTGGAATATCAGACCTGAAGATCCAGTCGTGAATCTAAGCGTGTGGCTGATCCCGGGGTGCCTGCAGTCTGGGGAGGGGGTGGCGGAGCTGGGGTGGCCTGAGGCGCTGCCCGGTGGGGGACGGGGCGGACCCTGCCCCCAAAGCCACTGATGCAGGGAAGCCGAGGGAGGCTTCCCAAGTGGGACCCGGGGAGCTGGATTCCCAGGTCGCCCTCTGGTAGTGGTGAAAACTGACCATGATGACCTCTGCCCCAACCCACCGGGTCCAAGCTACCGTCACTGCTTGCTGAGATTGTGGCCATGCCCCCCAAAAGTCCCCGTGCTTCCCCGCTCTCCCCTACAACCCAGTCCTTGACTGAAGCCCTCCAGTGGCATCTCTTAGATCTTAGAACACCCCACACCCCTCGCCCTGCCTAAATCTGGCCTCATCTGGCCCCCGTGCACCTCTCCACCTTTATCTCTCCCCCCTCTCCCTCTGGCTCACCCAGCTCTCACTTCGTGGCTCATTAGGTTCCTCGCACCTGCCAGACCCAGGCCTACCTCAGGGCCTTTGCACACCTCTGCCTAGAACGCCTTTCCCCACAGCTAGGTACTTCTCAATATTCAGGTCTCCCTAAAAAAAAATTTTTTTTAACATTTATTCATTTTTGAGAGACAGAGCGTGAGCGGGGGAGGGCAGAGAGAGAGGGAGACACAGAATCCGAAGCAAGGATCCAGGCTCCGAGCCGTCAGCACGGAGCCCGACGCGGGGCTCGACCCCATGAACCGTGAGATCGTGACCTGAGCTGAAAATCAGACGCTCAACCGACGGAGCCCCCAGGCGCCCCTAGATCTCATTTTAAATGTCACCTCCTTAGAGAGGGAGGTCGCCCTATCTAAACTAAACTCCTCTCCCCACCCCAGCCGATACTCCAGCACACTCTCATTTCATTCACAGCATTTATCGGTATCAGGCGTCTTCCCATGTAATGATTAATTTTCTCGGCCACTCGTTGGAATGTGCTGCCGTATCTATCCCCTGCCGCAGGCCCAGCATCTCCGGGCCGTGCTGGCACCCGGGAGACAAGGCATAAATATTTTGGAGAGCAAAGGTGAGGTATCGTGCCAAAAGTCACATGGCTAATGAATGATGAAACCAGGACTACAGCCGAGATCTCAGCTGGGGGTGTGAGGTCACGGGCCACCCCCCCCTTACACTCTCCACCCCTTCCCCCCCACCCCCACCCCTCGCAGGACACCTGCTGCCCCAGGGAAGATAGAATGAACACACAGACAAGCTTCTGTCCAGGTGGCGTCAGCGGGGAAGGAATACTGGGCAGCCTGGAAGGAAAAGACATCCCAGAGATAGAGACGAAAAGGGGGTATGTGTGTCTCAGGACTCACGGCGCGAAGCCGGGGCTATTCTGGGCTGACTTTTAATGGAAAATGAACTTGGAAGAAGCGTGACCAATGGGTGCCAGAAAACCGCCTTATCCATTTTCCTATTCGCTCATTTGCTGACTCATTCACCACACATTTATTCGGGACTTATATGTCCTCCTGCAGGCGCTGGAGAGGCTTTGTGCCTCTGTAATGGATTTCCTGTCCTTTGGGGGCTGTTGACCATAGTGGGGGGGGGGAGCCCTCAGGGGACAGGCAACCAGACAGGAAATGGAAATATGCAGAACCCGGGTCATTCTCAAAATGCATCAACATCGCCTTTGTCTCCACTTGGGCCGACATGCATTTCTTAGGGAATGAGGCTTGCACCTTTTAGCCCCCAAACATGCCTCTGAAGGTTTTCTAGATGCAGCTCACGGGAGCTCATTGCATATGGTCACACGGTGGAGATTTCGGGAGCTATCGGCGGACGACAGAAGCCTCCACCCTGTCCTGAATGGCTCATACTTTCTGACTCCTCAGATATGATTCTGTCTCAGCACTGGGGGCTGTTCTTTGCTCCTAGTGGGTGAGTGGGGGCTGTTATCTGGTCCACCGGCCCACTGGGCTTTGGGTAATTTACCCCACCAGGGAGGGCGAGGGTTTGCCATTCATCTTTAATTTTTTTAGTGTTTATTTATTTTTGAGACAGAGACAGACAGCGTGCTAAGGGGTGTGTGGGGGGCACAGAGAGAGTGGGAGACACAGAATCCGAAGCAGGCTCCGGGCTCTGAGCTGTCAGCACAGAGCCCGACGCGGGGCTCGAACCCACCAACTGTGAGATCATGCCCTGAGCCAAAGTCGGACGCTTAACCGACAGAGCCACCCAGGCGCCCCAACGATGTTTCTTTCGAATTCCCCGCAAAGGGTCCCCTGTGTTGGCAGCAACCTGTCCCAGCCCTCTGCACCCTTCCAGAAGGCTGGGACGCCACATAAGCACAGGCGATGGTTTTGGAGGTAAAACACAAAAACAAAGCCTGAGAAACAGATCTATGAACAGAGAGTGAAGCTTCCAACCACAGACATGGAACCTCTATTTGGGCTGCTCAGAGGCCCTCTTGGCTGTCTTCCTAGTTCCTGGCAGGGTCTGGAGTGATGGCATTGCTGAGCAAATCAAGGAGCATCTATGGAACACCCACGTGTCCTGTCCAGGCAACAGCAATTGGACAAGGGCCGGGGAGTTCAGAGATGAAGGAAGGAGACGAGGTCCTTGCCCGTCAGACTGTGGGGCCCCGCCGCTCCGTGACTTCTTAAGGACAGCAGTGTGGCCCTGGCCACCACACTCCTGGCCCACCACCAGCACACTGACGCCCTCACGGACCCGTATTCACAACATGCCTGACAACGAACCCATTTCACAGATTCGCACTGGGGCCCTGGAGGCATGCCCTGCCTACTATATCAATACAATTCACCTTTCAATTAAAAACCACGCCGATGGTAAATCCAAAAGGTACAAACCGCTCTCCAGTGAAAAGCAAACATCCTCACTCCTCCTCTGGGCCACCGGCTCCTCTCACCTGCTCCCCAGAAGAAACCATAGCTCTAGAAAATTTGCATCTGTGACCAACTTTTTCAAAAAAAGGCCGTATTTCACATAAAAATCGAGATTCTCAGCTTTACGTAGAGGCAGAGCCCAAGCGGGAGAGGGGCAGAGAAAGGGAGACTCAGAATCTGAAGCAGGCTCCAGGCCCTGAGGCGTCAGCACAGAGCCCGACGCGGGGCTCGAGCCCACGAACCGTGCGATCGTGACCTGAGCCGAGGTCGGACGCTTAACCGACGGAGCCACCCAGGCGCCCCTTGAGATGCCCAGCTTTTATGTAAAAGGAATAACTTGGAGATCTGGCCACAGCCAGCCCACAGTTCTTCAGGGCAGCTACTCACGGGTGTCTAATGGCTGCTGTCTCCGTGCAGAGGGCCAGGGCGCTCCCCCCCACCCCCTCCGCTGTGCCCGTGAGCTTGTCTGGGGCATCATTCGTGCCCCTGCCTGGCCCCTGGAGGTGGGCAGTGAGCAATCCCCCAGCTTTGCTGTGGCTCCAGTCCTAACACTCCAAGAGGAGTTATTATGTGAGCTGGGCACCGGGGTTGCCCACAGTGCCCCTGTGAGTCAGTCAACAAACATCCACGGTGCCAAGTACCACACATTACATCCTGTTTCCTTTAGTGCTGGGTCCCCTTTACCTGACGCTGCTTCTACCAATAGGAAGCCCTTGCTAAATATCCTTGAGTGACAGACCATCAAGGCACTCGTAGGACAGGGTCACCGTCCCCAACCTCTCTCAGGCTAGGGAGCAGAGACTAGTCTGTGGGGACCGGCTGGTTGGACAAAGGGTACAGGAAATGAAGATGATGCTTAGGATGCTGGCCAAAGAGACCCAGGCTCAGCGCCCTGAAACCAGTGGGAGGGGGGACCCAGGCTCAGCGCCCTGAAACCAGGGGGAGGGGGGACCCAGGCTCAGCGCCCTGAAACCAGGGGGAGGGGGGACCCAGGCTCAGCGCCCTGAAACCAGGGGGAGGGGGGACCCAGGCTCAGCGCCCTGAAACCAGGGGGAGGGGGGACCCAGGCTCAGCGCCCTGAAACCAGGGGGAGGGGGGACCCAGGCTCAGCGCCCTGAAACCAGTGGGAGGGGGACCCAGGCTCAGCGCCCTGAAACCAGGGGGAGGGGGGACCCAGGCTCAGCGCCCTGAAACCAGTGGGAGGGGGGACCCAGGCTCAGCGCCCTGAAACCAGGGGGAGGGGGGACCCAGGCTCAGCGCCCTGAAACCAGTCAGGAAGATTCCCAGCAGCTGGCGTGGGCAGCATGGAAAGCGGCCGAGGGGTGGATCCCAACCACCTGGGAGGAGCCTCCCCACCCCATCCCTGCAGGCCCTCTCACCCTGCCCTGCACACAGTGTTCATTCATTTCATTCATTATTTCTTTTGCTCCGTCGTTATGGAGACCAGCAGCGTGCCAGATACCGTCCTACAGACACAAGGTAAGAAAGCCAGGCCTTCAACGGGAGACCCAATAAACGGGTGCATTCATTCGCTCACTCATTCATTCGTTCAGCCCCTTCTGTACGTTAGACCTGGTTCCAGGTCCTGGGGATTTGGCAATAATTTAAGATAGACAAAAACACCTGCTGTCATAAAGGCTACAATCTAACGGGCGTGCAGGGAGTGTGCAGGGGGACACCCAGGAAACTCGAAAACTAAGCTGTATATTAGCTGATGGCCACTGCTGTGAGGATAAGGCCGGGAAGGGGGGGGGGGATGTGCGGTTTCAGAGCTGGGGGGACTGGTTTCTACAAGGTTGACCGGAGAGGTCTCACTGAGGAGGTGACTTCTGGGTAGAAGAAACCTGGGTGCGGGGAGGGGGGAGGATGGATGGGAGCGAGTGGGGCCATATCTGCCCAAGACAGGGTCCAGGTGAAGGGATAAGCCAGGCCAGGTGCCGAGGTGCGGGGACAGTGTGGCCACAGCGTGGCGGGAAGGGGACGGCGGGAGGGGGCTGGGAGGCAATCCTTCACGGGCGTGTTTTTGTGCACACGCCTTGTGAGCTCTTGTGCCGGGTCATCCGAGAAGGTATCTATCGCGCACAGCCTGGGAGGACTGCGGCAGTGTCTCCCTGCTGGGGACACGGGGCAGATTTCCTTGCCGTCCAGCACAGTAGCAGCAATGTCCCCTTCCCGGGCAGAACTGGCACTTTGCCTGCTGCCCGCTGTGAAAGCCAGGGTTCCCTAAGGTCAGGGCTCTTTGGCTGATGGTGCACAGCACCCCCTTCCATGCTGCCCCCCCCGGGACTTGGGGGATGAGGGGCACCCATCAACCTGACGCTCATGTGCTTGTGGGGCCACAAGTAATCGAGGCCTTCGCCTCAGACCCCAGAGTCTCCCATTTCCTGCTGGTGACAGCACGACAGGCTGACTTAAACAGTTACGAGGAGGGTGAAATCTTGGACGCTTCACGGGGCTCGGCGACGTAGGGACAAGATCAGAGGCAAAGAAGGAATGAATGGGTGAATGGGTGAATGGATGAATGGATGAATGAATGAATGAACGAATGGCGTGGGATTCAGAGCGTACTCGTCCTTAAACGTAGAACTTCAGCAATAAACGGTCCCCAGGCCAGGTGCAGACACACAGCTGGTCACTGCCATGGGGTAAAAACACGTCTGGGGACCAACCACAGAACCGCAGAGGTGGCCACAGGGATAAGTCAGCGGGACCCTGTTTCCTGCTGCTGTTACTGCTCGAGACTGGTGCCAGGCAAGGAGGGGGAGACTTCCAGGAACAGGCCCGGCTGGGGGGTCAGTGTTCCCAGCAGTGAAGATCCCGGCTGCTGACCTGCCCACCCCTGCTCCCCAACCCCGCCCTGCGGGCTCCTCGTCCAGACCGTTTGCACAGAACCCTCCATCCAGCCCTCCCTGCGGCCATCCCTTCGGGCTTAAAGGCCAAGAACAAAGACACAGAGTTTCCGAAGGTCGCAGCTCTGCCCCCCACCTGTCGTCAGCCCCCCCCCCCACTCTGGCACAGGGACAAGGGACCCCCTCCCTCTGCCACTGACCCACTTCCCCCTCCTCCTGCCGGCGCTGACTCACAAACCCCTGAGTTTTGGGGGCAGATGCTATTTCCAGTGTTCTGACCTTTTCTCTCCATGGAGACAGTCATACTTGCCTGGCTCTTTGGTTTAGAGCATGTGATTTGTGGGCTCACAGTAGGAATGCCGAGCTCTGAGGGGACCCCTCGACCCTCAACCCTCATCCTACGAGGCCCACTCGGGCTGTCCAGGTTCCCGAGGCGCCGGGGACGTGGGGGCCCTGCGCTCTGCTGTTCCCTGGGGATGGGGCAGGCCTGCTTCCCTTGCTGTGTCTGCCACTGGCCGGGGAGGAAACACCTGGATGTGAGAGAGACAGTCTGGAGGAGGCGGGGAGGAGAGCATTGTTCTGGGGGGGGGGCAGGGAGCCCGGGAGGAGTCTGATGGGGCATGGGTGTAGACCAGGAAACCCCTGGGGGCCAGATTCACGCCCACCATGTCGGCCAAGAAGCAGGTCCTGGTGAGGGGCTATGTGGCAGTGTGGCTGGGCTGGTGGCACTTGGTGCCAGACTGCCTGGATCCCAGTCCTCTCTCTGGCTGTCACAACTTGGGCTGCCTGCTTAGAACCTTTGTGCCTCAGTTTCCCTGTCTTTAGAGGAGAGCTAGGCATAGCACCTGCCTCATCGGATTACTGCAAGGACAAAATAAGATGATCCTCGGGGCGCCCGGGGGGCTCGGTCGGTGGAGCATCCGACTCTTGGTTTCGGCTCAGGTCATGATCTCGCGGTTCGTGAGTTCAAGCCCCGCGGAGGGCTCTGCGCTGACAGCTCAGAGCCTGGAGCCTGCTTCACATTCTGCGTCTCCCTCTCTCTCTGCCCCTTCCCTGCTCATGCTGTGTCTCTCTCTCTCTCAAAATAAATAAATAAACATTTAAAAACTGACCCTCTATGAACTCTTCTCTTCAGCAGCCAAATGGACTCACCAGCTGTGTTTCCCCGTAAAACCCCCTGCTTTGCACCTGCTCTCCTGCTAAGGGTTTGCACACTTTGTTCTCAACCGGGATGCCTGCTGCCTCACCTCTGCACACAGACCCTCCCTGGCCCTCAAGGCTCGGGTGCGGCCTCCTGTAAAGCCCCCTGGAGCCCCTGCCCCGAGGTCACCTGCGTACGTGCCTCCGCTCGCCTCGGGACCTTGCGCACTTTGCTTTCTGTTGGTCACTTACTTGTGCTGCGTCTTAAGGCCCCACCAGCTGGCCAACTTCTTGAGCACCGGGACCTGGCCTTGCTCGGCCTCTGGCCCCGACTGCACAGCTAGAAGGCGCTCGATCGTGCGTGTGGACAGGAGCAACCGGACCAGCATGATCGTCACCTGGCTCCCCAGGAGGGACAGACACATGATGTCCCAGAAGGGGTGTAGACGGGACCAGAAGGCCGACTCAGGGGCCAGTGCCTTGCTCACCTGCCCTGTTGTCTTTGGCAAGACGCCGCATCTCTCTGAGCTATAAAACGGGCATTAAAATACGTATCCGGCCCACCTCTGATGGCACACGAGAATCTGGTGGGACGATACGTGTGCTCTCCTGCCCCGGGCGTGTGTAACCAGTTATAATATTGATACTTACAGGATCCAGAGAAGAAAGGAGGGGTCCCCTCGTCGGGTCCTGGGTGAAAGGATCTTAACTTGGCAGAGTGATCCTGGGGGCCACCGCCTCTGGTAACCCTTCTCAGCAAGGCTGGGCCTCACGTACAGAAGAGCCAGGGGCGTCTCGGCCCCTCCAGGGCGCCCTGCCTTCCTCCTCCTTCCTCCTGGCCCCTCCACCTGCTCTGCCCGGATCTGCCTCTCCCGGCTTCCTCCCTGGACACCTTACCCCAGCCAGCACCTACCTTAGCTCGGCTGGAGCTCGGTTCCCTAAGTCTTTCTGCCGACTGGCTCCCCCCCTGTCTGTGCAGGGAGGCTGCCGGCCCCAGAGAACCCAATGGCTCAGAGGGGCTCCAACGGGTGTCTCTGGTCCCCGCTGCAGCCTGCAGATCTGCAGAGAAAGGCCCAGTGTGGCACAGGCCCGACTCTGTCCCTCCTCTTCCTTCCCCTTCCCCGTGGCCCTCAAAGCTCCTCCCAGAACACATCCTGCTGCGAGGCTGCTTTCTGCAGAAGCTTTGTGGTCCCCCGCGGTCACTGGAGGCTCTTCCTTTCGATGGGGCAGGAGGGGAAGCCTCCATAGAGTCCCCCTGTGGTGCTGACTGGGCTGTGATGCCGGGGACCCTGAGCTCCCTCCAGAGCTCCATACATGCCAGCTGCCATCGATGCCCGGAGACTGGCAGCCAGAGGGCCACCTAACACTTTCAGTTCAAGGTGCATGAACTGAGCCTTCCTCCCCCACCCCCACCAAGCCCACCTGTCTGCTCCTCACCTCAGAATCAGAAACTTGGGGGGGGGCATCCTCAACGCCTCCCTCTCTCTCCCCTGTTCCATCTAAATGCAACCAAGTCCCACGTCATAAACTGTCCCCTTTTCCCGCCCCCACGACTGCCACCATCGCCCTCCTCCCGAGTGACCGTAGAAGCCTGATCCACAACCGCATCACAGCCAAGAGCCCCTCTCTGATGCTGAAACACAAATCGGATCACATTACGCCCGCAGTACAGCCTTCAATGGCTCCCTGTTACCTTTAGGAGAAAGGCCAGACCACCTCGCGATTTGCACGGCTCCTCTTGACCCGGTGGCTCCTTGATCCCCAAGCCCAGGCTGTGACCCCTCCCAGGAGTCCTGATCGCCGGCAGTTCTGTGATGGTCCAGGTGGCCCCTGGGCTCCAGGCCTGCATGTGTGTTGTGGGCTCCCCTTCTGTCCTCCTCCTGGCTCCAGCAGAGAAGAGGAAAAACATAGGTCAGAGAGGAAGGAGGAAAGTGGGGTGCCTGGCAGCTGGGAAAGGAGAAGGTGTCCGGGACATGGTGGTCAGCGGTGTCAAAGACTGCGGAGAGGACGCGGATGAAGGGAGCGACAAAAGCAGCTGCTGGCCTGGGCACTTAGGAGAGAGCAGCGTGGGGGAGCGGATCACCTCCAAGGTGTGGACTTGTTGGCTGGCCCGTCGTAGTCTTTCTTTTTCTCACAATTTGAAGCCAAGCAGTATTTTGGGACATCCACACATTTCTAGACCTTCGAAAAGCTCACAGATGCTCTGCTATCATGTGGTTTGGCCTAATGGTAAATGTCTCTGGAGAGAGACAGATCGCAGACAGCGTGGCCTGAACGCCTGGATCCAGCCGTGCCTGCAACCCTCATGCCTAGAGCTACTGCTGATTGTTGGACTATGCGATCCAATAAATTCTCCCTCCTCTCCTTTTTGAGTAAGACTGTTCGACCTGGATTCTGTTACTTGGGTTCCTCCTTTGCGGCCAAAGAAGTCACTGATATTTTTTCTGCAAGGGTTTGCATGGCCTCTGCTCCATCACCCTAACTTTGCAGAAGAGCGCATTTGAAAAACAACAGCAACACCAAAAAAGAGCCCAGACGTTTCGATCATCTACTCCACGACTCAATCTTCCTGCCCTGTCTATTGTTTTTCTGCACCCCCTCTTGTGACTGGAGTGATAGTCTATCTCCTATCTTTGTATTTGAGTTCTTAGGTCATGTGTCTGCCCCATCTATCTACCCTTCCCCCACAAGTTCTGGGGAAGCAGAGGCTAGGTCTTACGCATTATCCTACCCATCACGGGATAAGAGAGTGTTAAGAGAATGTTTGGCTCATTAAATACAACAAATGGATGGATGGATGGATGGATGGATGGATGGATGGATGGATGGATAGATGGATGGATAGATGGATGAGTGGATGGATGTTGGATGGGGGATACATAAGGGAAATGGGTAAGTCCAGGACAGGATAAAGGACCAGGGACTCTGCCCCTGCAGGTCTGGTATTCAGCAGCAGCCAGGCAGTGTGGTGGCCACAGTGGGCAGCCTCCTCGCCTTATCAGCTTTGGCTTAACTGAATCGGAAATCACAAGTCGACGTTGTGGCTGGCTGCACCCTCCTCTTTCAACAGCTGCTGTCTCGGCAGCCACCCTGGGTGTGGCAGCCACGGGTTGCTTGGTGACCGTGGACGGCCCCAGAGCTGTCCCCTGCAAGGATGGGCTGAGGCTTCTTCATGGGTCATGGACATCCAGGAACAGGAAAGAAGGAAGAGAAGGGAGAGACGAAAGACTGAGGGTTGTTAGCTGCCCCCTGAACCATCCATCCCCAAGGCAGGGGCGGGGTGGGGGGGGGGCTGCCCCTTTGATCCCAGGGATGCCTTGCCTCTTAGGGGGGGGGATTCTGCTTTCCAGGTGCTGAGGCCAGGCTTCCCATCTGCACCAATGTCCCCGGAAGAGCCCTTCCAGTCCCTTCTGTTCAGGCAAACACTTCCTGTTATTTTCCCACCCATTACTAAGCAGACAAGACTTTTATACAAATTAAAATTTTAACCTGTAAACAAATTCAGAGAAATCCTCCTGACACTGTGGCAGCAGAGGCACCGGCCCTGGGATCAGGGCACCCTGGAGGACCAAGGGTATTGGAGTCAGGTGAGATTATTGGCTTCGGACGCAAGAAGCCCAGGTCACTTGTGCCCTCGCCCCACCTTCCGGGGGAATGGTCTCGGGAGCCTCTGGCAGCAAATGCAGAATTCACCCATCTTGCCCTTTTCTTTCTTTTTTAAAATTTTTTTAACGTTTATTTATTTTTGAGACAGAGAGAGCCAGAGCATGAACGGGGGAGGGTCAGAGAGAGAGGGAGACACAGAATCTGAAACAGGCTCCAGGCTCTGAGCTGTCAGCACAGAGCCCGACGCGGGGCTCGAACTCACGGACTGTGAGATCGTGACCTGAGCCGAAGTCGGCCGCTTAACCGACGGAGCCACCCAGGCGCCCCAACATCTTGCCCTTTTCTAAGGAATCCACCCACAGAAAATCCTAATGAGCGAAGTAAATCTCACTGAGGATCACAGGGGTGGGGTGGGGGGAGATAGCAGAGGCATGTACGTTACACGTCTCTTAGCAAACGATTGAAAAAACCTCTGTGGATATTTCTGTCGTCTAGACACCCTTTGTCCACACCAAGCCGCCGGACTGGTGGGCTGGGGTGGGATCAGAAGGGCTCTTCTGCTTTCTCCTCTCTCCCCAAGTGACTCTGAGTCAGAGTCATGCATTGCTGGTTTCTCCGGCCCAGACTTTTTCCACAAAGGGAAGTCCTCTCAGGATCGTATTCGGAGAGGGGTGCCTGGGTGGCTCAGTTGGTTAAGCGTCTGGCTCTTGATTTCGGCTCAGGTCGTGATCTCACGGTTTGTGGGTTTGAGCCCTGCATCAGGCTCTGTGCTCTCTCTCTCTCTCTCTCTCTCTCTCTCTCTGCCTCCCCCATCCCCCCGACTCGTGCTTTCTCTCAAAAATAGATAAACATTAAAAAAAAAAAAAAAAGGAAGTGCTTTCAGAGCACTTCCAACCCCACGTGTTTTACAAACACATCTAACTTCACGTATACAGCCACTTCAGGAGCTAGCGCGATTCAGGAGAGGGCTCACCTAAGTGGTCGGGAGGGCGCTTGAGCCAGGGGGAGCCCAGTCCAGCTCCAGGGAGCACTGCGGGCCGAGTCAACTGGAAGCCTGGCCCACGGTCCTCGCCTTCCATCCCTCCTCAAGGAAGACCCAGGCATCGGCGTGGCTGGTACCCACTTGACGGGCACCTCTGCCTCTAGTGGATTCCCTCCAGCCCTCACGGCCACAGCCCCGGGAAACAGGGACTGCGGGACGACCTCGTGCTCTGAAGGAGTGGTCCGCCGAGCGTGGTCCCTGAACCAGCAGCATCGGTATCCCCTGGGAGCTTGTGGTCACCTGGTAGCATCTGCTGTGGGTGCAGAGAGGGAGGAAGAATCAGGAAGAATCAGGGGGAGTTAGGATAGTGGGGGGACGGTTAGTAGAAAAAGAGCTCCGGGCCCCCCCTTCCCAGTATCCTTTCCCTCTCTACCCGGTGATAATCGCTGTTGAAGGCCTGGGGTGATTGCACAAACCGATCTTCCACTGGCTTTGTTTACTTGGAGATCATGAGAGGTGTGGACCTAAGGACCAGCCGCTTTCTTTTCTTAAATTTAAGTGTCTGTATTTTCTGGCCCCAGTAACATATTGACATGGGTCAACATTCAGAGAAAAACCTGCCCACTCCCTCTCGGGCAAGCCATTTGGGGAAGAAAACTTCCCTCCCCAGGATTCTCTTGGCAGGTGCACCGGTCGCCCCTCCCAGACTCCTCTGGGGCGGGGGGAGGGGCAGGGAGACCTTGCCGTGGGGGCGGGGCCTGCTCTCCGCGCTCCTCCCCTCCCCTGTTCTCCGGTGGGGGCTGGAGGAGCCTAGCTGGGGAGCAGGTCTGCAAGCTCCCCGGAACGTGAGGGGGGCGGCGTGGAGCCTCTTGAATGGATGAGATACTTAGCACAGTCGCCGTGTCTTCTCGCAAAAGAATTCCCACTAGGAACGGGGACTGGCTGGCAGGTCGAGAAAGCTGGGGGCGTCAAGAAGGCTGGGGGTGACCAGGATCGTTGAGAAAACTCGAAGACTCCCTTCATTACTCATGCAAACTGCCTGGCACCCACGGGCGCACCCGTACTCGCACCCGGGCGCACAGATACACCCCAACATGGGGACCTGCTGGGCTCTGTTGTAACATTGCTGTAGCTGCACGGGCCCCTTCTCCTGCCTGGGTCTCAGTTTCCTCCTCTGTAACCGAGGGATTGCAGCGCGCATTTGCAAGGCCCTTGCCAGCTTCCTCACCGCCCCCCCCCCCAACGACCCCCGACAATCCTGGTGGGGTAGGGCTGCTCCCTCCTCTCCCTCCCCTCCCAACTCCCCCTCTCCAGAGGTTTCTGAGGACCCCTTTGAGACAGCCCTTTGGCCTGGAGTGCATTCACATAAGGCCTCCCTTCTGACTGCCTCCCCCTCCCTGCGCAGGGGAAGGCACAGACTGGCCCGGGGCCCCGCCCACCTGCTCAGACCTCAGCTTCCCTCTCCTGCTCCCCCACCCCTATTGGGGGGGGGGGTGGTGGTGCCTGCAGACCGTGGTTTCCATGTTGAAAGCGCCAGAGCTCCTCCAAAATTCCATTACAATGAAGCCAACCCTCTGGGATATCTGCCTAAACTTAATTTTTCTGGGCCTCAGACATGAGTGGCTTGGGGGAGTAGCATAGCTTAGCGGTTAAAAGCAGGGACTCTGGGGCCCGTGGACGTGGGCTTGAAGCCTGGCTTCCCCTTTCCCGGGTCTCTGTGACCTTGGGCAAGTTCCTTAACTTCTCTGTCTCGGTTTCTTCCTCTGTAAAATGAATATAATAGTACCCGCCTCATGGGGCTGTTGGGAGACAGAAGCTTGGTAACAGAAGCATGTAGGGGTGCCTGAGTGGCTCAATCCGTTAAGCGTCTGACTTTCGGCTCAGGTCATGATCTCGCGGTTTGGGAGTTTGAGCCCCGCGTCTGGCTCTGTGCTGACAGCTCGGAGCCTGGAGCCTGCTTCAGATTCTGTCTCTCTCTCTCTCTCTCTCTCTGCCCCTCCCCCACTTGCTCTCTCTCTCTCCCCCTTAAAAATAAATATTAAAAAAATATTTAAAAAAAAAAGTGTTTGCTGATACCTCCCTTTGTGCTCACTTGACATCCAGTGGCGATTTCCGGGCCAGATTGCAATGACCACGAGGCTGGGCCTTCCTGCCCTAAATTTCTGCGAGTCCCCTGAACGGGCACTGTTTCTTCCCACTCGCCCTGTGCCAGAGGCACACGTGTGGTCACAGTCGCCTTTCCAGGGACCACACGCTCAGGGCTGCTGGGTGTTATGGACTGAATGTTTGTGTCCACCCAAAATTCGTGTGTTGACCCTCCAACGTGACGGTCATCAGGAGGTGGGGACTTTCGGAGGTAATTGGGGTTGGAGGACGTCGTAAGGAGGGTGGAGCCCCAGCGTCCCAAGGGGAGGAAGAGACACTAGACAGGCAGAGGCACCGTGGGAAGGTGAACGTGTGCAAAGCAGGAAGTGGGCTCTCACCAGACACGGAATCTGCCAGCACCTTGACCTTGGATGTCACAGCCTCCAGACTGGGAGAAATAAAGTGGCACAGGTAGGGGACAGTCTGGCACCTGCCTGTCTCTGCCCCCAGAGGGATGGGGAGGACACCCTCTTCCAGGAGAGCCGGCTTCCTTTACCCTGATTTTACTGGGGGTGGGGGATTGAGGCCATAGAGGCATTCAGAGATGGGAAGGGAGAGAGAAGCCCCCAGTACTGGACCCCAGAGCTCTCTGTCTTTCAGTAATAAATAAATGTTAAAAAATTTAAAAAAACACACACACAAAAAAACTAAACTAAATGATCGAGCCATTGTGCTCCTTGGTGTTTACCCAAAGGAGCTGAAAACATATGTCCACACAAAAACCAGCACATCAATGTTTACATCAGCTTTATTCATAATTGCCAAACATTGGCATCAACCAAGATGTCCTCCAGACTGTGAGTAAAGAAATGAACTTGGGTACGTCAATAAAATGGAATATTATTTGGCAACAAAAGGAAATGAGCTGTGAAGCCATGAAAAGACAAGGAGGAACCTTAAATCCATATTGCTAAGTGAATGAAACCAATCTGAAAAGGCTGGTGACGGTATGGTTCCAACTATACGATATTCTGAAATATGTATGAAGTATGGAGGCAACAACAACAAAATATAATTGGTTGCCAGTGTAATTAAGAAAAGAATGGTTTGGGGGGGCGCCTCGATGGCTCAGTTGGTTAAGCATCCAACTCTTGGTTTCAGCTCTGGTCATGATCTGACCAGGTTTCGTGAGTTTGGACCCCGTGTTGGGCTCTGTGGTGGCAGCACGTTGCCTGCTTAGGATTCTCTCTCTCCCTCTCTCTATGCCCTTTTCCTACTTGCACTGTCTCTGTCTCTCAAAATAAATAAATAAACTTTAAAAATTAAAAAAAAAAAAAGAATGGTTTCAATTTCCTTAACATATATTTGCCTACCTGGGAAATCCATTTCTTTCACAGTGGTATTTCTGAAAAACTTCTCCATCTTATCCAGATTGCCAAATTTATTGGTCAATGTATAGTATCCTTTCATTATATTTTTAGTGTGGATACGATCTGTCCTCTTTTTCACGCACGATATTGCTGATTTGTTCGCTAGAGCCTTATCCACTAGTACATTGCTTTTCTAATTCATAGATTTCCGCTTTTACACTTCCTTTTTCCTACTTCAGGATTTATACCTTTCTTTCTGTATCTTCTTGAGATGAAGATACTCCCTTTGGTTTCAATCATTTGAAATTTGATACTCTACTTGTGCTTGAAATAATGTGAGTTCTGTTGCTGGGCAGTATCCTATTTCAACAAGATCAAATGTGTTAATTGTGTTGTCCAGATCCTCTATATCTCTATTATTTCTTGTCTGTTTTTCTTAAGCCACTGAGAGAAGTGTGATAAAATCCTTCATTATGGTTGTGGAGGCATTAATTCTGTCAATTTTTGCTTTACAGTTTACGTTGATGTTATTGCATGCATACAGATTTATGATCATGATAACTTTGTTGGATTGACTTTTTGACCTTTATAAACTGTCCCTCTTCATTATTTTTTAAAATGCTTCTTGCCTTAAAATCTTTGTCTGACATTAGAATAACAACACCCTTTTGATCTTTTGCTTTCAGACTTTGTGTTCGTATATTTAACATGTGTCTCTTGTGAGCAGCGTATAATTAAAAAAAAAAACATTGAACAAGTCTAGATTGAATTTTTTCCAGCATTTTAAAGATGTCATTTGTCTTCTGGCTTCCAATGTTTCTGTTGAAAAGGGAGCTGTTTGTTGATCCTTTGAAGATAAAATATACCCCCACTGCTGCCTTTGGTTGTCTTTAAGATTCTCACATTACCTTTTTCTTCCCCAGGAGTCTTACAATGAGGTGCTTGTGTGTTTCATGTGTGTGTGTTTGGGTTTTGTTTGCTTTTTGATTTTTGAAAACTACACTCCAGGGGCACCTGGGTGGTTCAGGTGGTTAAGCACCCAACTTTGGCTCAGGTCACAATCTCACAAGTTAGTGGGTTCAAGCCCTGTGTCGGGCTCTGCCCTGACAGTGAGGAACCTGCTTGCGATCTCCTCTCTCCCTCTCTCTCCACTCACATTTTTCTCTCCCTCTCAAAATAAACTTAAAAAAAAATTGAAAAACTAAAACTCCAGCCTTTATGGGATTTCACCAGTTCTTTCATTAACGTTTCTCTGTTTCTGGATCCAATCCAGGGTACCACATTGCATTTAGTGTTCAGGTTCCCTTTCTCCTTGCTCTAGGAGTTCCTCAGTCCTACCTTGTTTTCATGACCTCCTGGAAGGGTACTAGTCAGATTAGCCCATAGAGGAAGGTCCCACAGTCTGGGTTTGTCTGGTATTCTCCTCACGATTAGAATGGGGCTATGGGACTTTGGAAAGAGTATCAGAAGTGAAGTCCCGGCCTCCAGGTGGAGTGAGGGCTGCTGAGTTTATTGGGATCCCTGGGTTAATGGGTGTCGTGGATTTGGGCTGATTTAATTTGGGCAGCACAGACACCTCCCAGGCCGTTAGGGGAGCCCCACCTGGATCAAGAGATCCCTGGATGTCACGTGGATGCATGTTGGGTGTGTTAGGCGTGTTTTATTGTTCGCAGTAGCTAGCTGGGGCAAACCTAGAGCATCTCATGGTTCCTTCTTCCTCCCTCCCCGGGGGTTAGGCTGCGAGCCTGATGCCTACGTATTCCTCCCAAATAACAGGTGTCTTCCTGCGACCAGCGATGAGCTCACCTCCTTCCTCTCAGCAGGACGATGAGGCTTCGACGGAACAGCGTCAGAGAAAATTACAGCACAAACACATTTTCTCCAGCTCCAAAAAGCTACGCGCAACAGCCCCCCAAGAAACCTGATCGTTGCTGCCTGTGAAGCAGTTTATGCGAACGAAGCAACTGGCAGTTAATCGTTGTGCGGCGAGATAACCACGGGTCATCGCGTACAAGACTAACCAAGTTTTATTCGAAAATAATATTAAACTGTCTTCATTCTTGGATATCTGTTTATCCCGTAGTAGAACTTGTTCATGCAACAACAAACTATCAAGGGTATACGGTCGGCTGCTCTCTGGAGCCTGGAACATGGACAGGTGGCTGGTTGGGGGCAGGTGGCGGGGGCGGGGGGACAGCTCTGTTCACTTCCATCAGGCTGTCTTGGCTGGCGTTTCAGGGGCTCCTGCAAGCCCGCCAGCTTTGGAGCGGGTGAAGCAGGAGGAGGCAACAGAGGGGCTCTGGGCGGGATACAGTCACCTTCCTCCACCCCCACCGTCCAAATCCCGGTCCTCAGCCCTGCCCTCCACCCTATGACCCTAGCGCACACTTGCTTCCTTCCAAACCGCTCCGACCTGGCGGCTTTAACATATTTGGCTCTCGCGTTCCGCCACCCCCTCCCCCCCGCCCTGCCCCCAGCCAGGCACGAAGCCCCGCAAAGCCAGGCTCTTGATCTACCCGCTCTGGGATCTCGCCCAGGCACCAGAACAGTGCCCGTGAACCTTCTGGGCTGCAAGACTCCGCACATAATGTGCACCAGCCTGAGGAGTGACACGGGAGTGGGGGTCACGGGGTCCCATCTGGGAGAGAAGTCGGCAAAGGCTGGGGACTCCCGTGCCACCCTCCTCTTGTCCTCGCCAAGGTCGTTCCACTGACCCCTCCCCACCTCCTCAGTCTTGGTCCTGCTTCAATGATGAATCGGAAAGGCGTGAATGAGGACTGTCCCAGGGGCCGTGAGAGTGTCCCAGCGCCACACAAGGGCAGTTGGCGCCTAAGGGTGAGGCTGCTAATCTTTCCTGAGCACTGGCCATGAGCCAGCCATGGGCCAGGCACCTTGCAGACAATTTCTTTTCAACCCCCGAAGGTCGAAGGTCGTAGAGCCGAGGAGGTGGAGGCTGGAAGAGGCTAATTAACTTCCTTCTGGTCATTCAGCTAGAAGGTAATTGAGCTGCTACTGAATCCGTGCCTGTCCTGTCCCCCCAGTTCTCAGACCCAGAAAGGGGCTCGAAAGAGAATGTCTTCTATGTCCTGACAGCAGGCAGGTAAAGGATTAGTGCTGTTTTTCAGAATACCCGGGGAATTTGCGTGCGTGCATGTGTGTGTGTGTGCGTGTGTGTGTGTGTGAGAGAGAGAGAGAGAAAGAGAGAGAGAGAGAGAGAGAGAGAGAAGTGGGGGTGGGGTACTGAAGGTCTGGAAAGAAATTCTTATCCTTGTTTCTCCCACCTGAACCGCAGAGTAGAGGGGACTCTGAACCGCAGATACAAAGGCTTCCCCAAGTCTTTGACAAAGTGAGGGGGGGCCTGGCCAACGTTGGGACAGGAGGCCTAAGCCACACCCCAGAGCACCAGAGGCTCAGATCTTTCCAGAAAGGATCCCAGACCACACTAGTGGCCGGTGCCTTTGGAGGTCAGCCCCTCCATCCCTCTCCTGTCTACGTGAGGGATCTGAGGGGCTGCGTGGCCAGCCGCGCCCTCCCTAATGCCTGTGTCCTTCCTAAACAGAGCCCCGAGGACCCAGAAACCGCCAAGCCCCTGCCAGCCGCAGGGACCCACAGCAGGACCCAATGCAACAGAGGGCCGTTCAGTTCCCCCCAGGGAGCGAGACCCTCACGGGCACCCCCCTTGCGTGGGGAGGGGCTCCGAGGAGGCTTCCCCGCTGCTGGTGAGGGCCCCACTAGGGCAGAGCTCCGCTGAACGTCATGATTGGCAGGCAGAGGAGGGAGCAGATGTCCGGCGCGGCCTGGGCCGGCTGGTCGGGGGTCCTCTGGGGTTGGGGGCGGAGGCCGCTCTTCTCCGGCTTGTAGCAGGGTGAGACCTCACACCTGTAGGGCAGGCGGGAGGTAAGGGCAGCCCCCACCCCCGCATCCCTGCAGCTCCTTCCGGGGTCCCAGGGGGTGGTGCAGAAGTGGGCCCCCTCCCTGGACGTCCCCTTCCTACCGGACCACACTCTGCACGATCTTCCTCTCGTCCTGGTCCAGACACACCGCGAAGGAGCAGCCATTGGAGCCGATGATCTGTATCTTGTCCACTTTGATCTGTGACGTGCTGATCTGGAAGCAAGGCCCCCGTCAGCCCCGATCGCCGGCCCCCTCGAACTCCAGCCCTCAGCAGCTCTGTCCCTTGGGCCTGTCCCCAAGCCCGGCAGCAGCTCTCAGAGGCTGACGGCCTCCATCAGGCCCTGCCTCCTCCCCGGCCCCCACCCTCCCCGAGTCTAGAAGAAACAAGCTCCTCCCCCCCCCCCACCCCCCCCCCCCCGGACAAAGCCCACTGCCCCCCCTCGGGAGGCCCAGGGTCCCTGACACGGGAGCCTTTGCACGCAGACACGTCCTCCCACAGGGCCCTCCTTCCTCCCCTGATACCCACGGAGTGCACACCCCAAACCGCACCCCATCCATTCGCGCATGCGCACACACTCAGGCACCTGCATATGCCCGGGCCGTGGCCACGGGCCACGTGGCCGCGAAGTGAGCGGTGCCCTTACCTGGTTGAAGCCCTTCTTGGACTTGGGGTTCTGCCTCTTCACCACTTCGGTCAGGTTTAGCGTCAGGGCCTCCATGCTGGAGTCTGAGGGGCAGGGGGCGGCTCAGGCCAGGCTCAGGGCCCCGCCCCGCCCCCACCTGCACCCCGCCGCCCGCTCACCTAGCTCTTCCGGCTTCCGGCAGGCCTTGCTGAGGTTCACGGACGTGCACACCTTCTCCATGCTGCTCCAGCGGCTTCGGCCACTGATGGCCCCCTGGGAACACAGCGGGGCCGCACCCTCTCAGCCGGGGTCCCCCGGGCCCGCTACCTGCTCTCGGAAGAGGTGGCTCCAGACCCACCGGTGGCACGCGTTCACCCGAGTCTGCTAGCTCGTGCACCAAGAGCTGTCTGACCCCGTACAGACCTCGATGACTGCAGGAAGGAGCGCCGGGTGCCCGGCCGGGTCCATGGATCGGAGGGCTCCAGAGCTCAGAGCATCTCAAAGGGTCATCTCCGAGACGGCTGAGCCCCAAGGGAGGAGGAGAGGGGCCCACGGGCATGAGGTCCCGGCCAGAGCCAGGCTGGAGCCCCCTCTTGGGGTCCGGACGTCTCTTTCGCCGGGACCTCCGCATTGCCAGGTGCAAGTGCGTTTCTCAGTCCTCGGCTCCCCTGACCTCATAGGAGTGTCTGGCTGTGCTCACTGCTGTCTGCACCCCCTGCCTCGCCCACCTGCCCCTGGCCGGGGCCTGTCTGCCTGCCATCACACGGCACGGGGCTCAGGGTGCCTCCTCCTGGCCCCCCACTCTCTGCCCCACTAGTCTCTCCAAGCACAAGCCTTCCGTGCTCCTTCCCCAAGGCCACCCACACAGCCATCTCCCCCCTGCACCTGAGGCCAGGCCCATCCGTGCAACTGCACGTCTCACTTCCTCCTGTCTCTCAAGGGCGCCCAAACTCGACCTGCCCCCAACTCACGGCCTCCCCGCACTGGACCTGGGCCGCTTCTGGTCCTGGAACACTGAGAGCCAGGAGTCTGGGCCTCCCGTTTTCTGATCCGCCCCTACGCCCTGCTGCTCACAGAACCCACCACCACCCCCATGCAGGCCACCCCCATTTCCCCCCAGACAACCAACTCCAGAGCCTCCTAACTGGCCTTCCCGCATCCCCTGCGGACCCCTCCAAACCGAGGGAGCTTCCAGACCTCAAATCTAATCATGGCACACATCCCCCAGCCCCACCCCCAACTTGAGCCCCTTCAAAGGGTGTCCACGGCTCTTGGGACAAGGACAAAAATCAAGGCCCTTGGTATTGTGGCCCTGCCAGCTCCTTTAGCCTCACCCATGCACCGTCTCTGCTCTGGCCCCTCTGGCCTGCCTCAGCGCCCTGTGATGACATGTTCCCTCTCACCACAGGACCTTTGCACATGCCGTTCTCTCTGCCTGGAGAGCATATCCCTCTCTTCTTAGCCTAATTAACTAACTCCTCTTTTTCTTTCCAGTACTGACTCCATGTCCCTTCTCAGGGAAGCCTTGTGTAGCCTTCCTGACCAGGTTGAATGATCCTCTTAAAGGTTCTCAAGGGACCATGAACCTCTCCTTCACCTGACAGAGTTATAGTTATGTATCATGTGGGATCATCTAAGCAATGTCTACTGCTCCCTCTGGACTGTGAGCACTTGATGACTCTTGGGAATCCCCCGGTCTGGGACATGGGAGGTATTCCCCAAACACCCAACACGCAGTGCTCCGTGAGTAGTCAGTCCTTCCTGCCCGCTTCCCTGGCCGCCACACGTAACCGGCCTCAGCATCACTGTCCCATCAACCCTTTTACTGCCTTGTCACCCCTCACCGCTCTTTGATACTCTCCTGGCCATTTCTGTTGTTTCCCGTCTTGCTCCTCCGGGAAAGTCGCAGAGAAGGCCTAGCCTTCTCTGCTCACCGCTGTCTCCCCTCCCCAGCAGAGCTCAGCATGAGTAGGGGCTAATGAGTATCTTTCAAATGTCGAAAGGAAAGAAAGAAGGAAGGAAAGAGGGTGGGGGGGGTGTCCCCACTTTGAGGTCAAGGTTCTCGTGGCCTGTACCCTGGGTGTGATGCTCAGAGACCCATGCCACCCCTCCCACCTGCACCCCACAAATCCTATGGTTCCCTTCCGACACGGGTCCCAGCTCCCACACACCCCGCGGGGCACCCCAGCCCTGCAGACCCTGGGGCTCTCCCTCTGGACACTGCACCCTTGCCCCTCTCACCCTCAGCCCTGCAGCTGGGAGCTGCTGAGCACATCTGGGGGGTGGGGGCGGGGGTGGGGGGAGAGAACACTGGAGGGGAGAAGGATGTCCACTCCCTCCCCTTCTCCCGGCTGCAAGACTGGGGCCCAGGAACACAGGGGGCTGCCTCTGGGTGAGGCAGGGGCAGGAGCAGGCCCCAGAGGGACCCGGGCCCCCAGCACCGGCCTCACCTTGCTGTAAATAATCTGTAGTGTTAGAGGGATGGCCTCCCGGTCACCATCGATGCCCAGGCGCTTGCTGCCAGGACCTGTGACACACAGACAGACCGTCACTCCCTCTCGTCTCGGGGGGGGGGGGGGGGGGGGGGGGGGGGCTCGCTGGCCCCGTGTCCCCCCTGGGGCCCAGGCGGCACTCACCCGAAGCCTTGATGGCACGTGTGGCGGCAGAGTGACCCAGCTCCAGGGAGTGGAGGAAGATCTCTGTCATCTTCTCCCCGGTGACGAAGGTCAGCTGCAGAGGGCGGGGGCGGCATCAGAGGGCAGCCCCCGCCCCTCTCTGCTCGAGGCCGCGGGCTGCAAGGGCAGGGGGCGGGGCGGGGGCGCCAGCGCCGAGGGGCGGGGCTCGGCGCCGAGGGGCGGGGCTCACCTCCGTCTGGTAGACCTGCAGCAACACGGGCCGGGCGGCGAAACGGCAGTAGTAGAGCAGCATGTCCGCCAGGATGGGCAGCTGGGCAGAGGAGCCGTCCAGGGGCCGGGATTCAGCCTTCAGAGACTGCTGCGGGTGGGGGGCGGAGCCAGAGTGGCAGGTGGCCGGCAGGACACAGAATGCTCGGGGGGGGGGGGGGGGGGGGCACCCACAGCCCAGCCTTCCTCCCACCCTTCCCGCTCAATTCCAAGGACCTCCTGGTCCTCCCTGGAGGCTCCAGGCTGGATCCCCTCCCCCAAACCAGGGGGCCTCCAGCAGGTGCCCCCACTCCCCCCGCCCCGCGGGGGCCACCGACCTGGCACAGGACCTCCGGCGGCAGGTGCATGAGACCCAGCACGTTGCGCTCGTACCAGGGGTCGAGCATGCCGAGGTAGTGGGAGATATCATTGGTGCTCTCCAGCTCCTGGGGGAGGGTCCAGGGTCAGTCCCTGCGCCACGGCCCTGCGCACCCCCCACGCCCTCCGCGGCCCCAAGCGGAGCCTCCCCGCAGCGGCCCTGAGAGAAGTCTAACAGCTTTTAGTCTACGTCACGCAGCGAAGGGTCGCCCCCAAGCGCAGGGCAGGGGCCACTCCTGGGAGCGAGGCTCGCGCAGAACGAGGTGCCCCTCGAGGCACAGGCGATGGATGGCGCCCACTCTGCGCCCCCACGGCGCGTGGCGCGGGGCTGGGGACGTACTGCAGGGCTGGGTTGCCTAGGGGAGTCCGCGGGGAGTGGGGGCGTCTGGCTCGCAGGGGTGGGGCAGGCGCCGGAGCCCCGCTTGACGGGCACGTAGAAGAATTGGAGTTTGAACAACCGCGTGAGGAGGGGGCGGTTGTTCTCCAGTCGCCTGGCAGAGGAAGAAGGTGGTAAGAAGCGGGGACCCTAAGGGCCCTAAGCCCGCAGCCCGGGCCCCCCCCCCCCCCATCTCCCCGCCCCGGCGCCCGCACCCCCGCCCCTGCTCTCACCGCAGATTGCTGTAGGCCCGAGCCACCTTCCCCGAAATCCGATCGGAGCCGAAGACCACGACGCGGAGCGTGGACGCCTTGGGGTCCTCATCCCCGCTCAGGAAGGGGCGCCGGCGCTGGTGGCGGGAGGCGGGGGCCAGGAGCCAGCTGGGCAGCTGGGCGCTGAGCTTGGGCTGCGGCAGAGAGCGGGAGCGCTGGGGCCGGGAGGCCGGCGGCGGGGCCGCGCCGTCCAGGGGGCCGCAGAGGCTCCCCGCCCGCCGCAGGGGCAGGGCTGCGTCCGCGCCGCCCTCCGTGCCCCGGGAGTCCCGCCGCAGCACCAGCTGGCTGGTGCTCTTGAACAGTTTATAGATCCTATTGAACTTCTGCCCCGGCCGGCGGTGGAGCCGGTGCCCCTGGCCGCCAGGCCTCTTGGGCCACTCCGAGGAGGAGCTGTCCTCGCTGTCCTCCACGTAGCCGCTGTCCACGCCGTCCGAGAGGCCTGACACGAAGGAGGTCAGCAGCTGGCGGGACAGGGTGGGCTCTGAGGCCTGGGAGGAGGCAAGGGACAGGGTGGAGTCGTGGAAGACCGCGGAGCTGGTGGAGAGCAGGGAGTCCCTCTGGGCGCAATGCCCTTCTGTTTCCAAGTCGTCGTCGTCATCGTCCTCCTCCTCCTCCTCCTCGTCCCCCAGGATCCCTGGCTGGAGCAGCTCCTGTTCTTGGAGCAGGATTTCCTGCAGGACGTCTGCAAGGGGAGGCACCGTCTGGGTGTCTGGGCCCTTGCAAGCCCTCTCGCACACCCTGGGGACGGGCGACAGGCTCAGGCCGACTGGCCCGGAGGAGAAGAGGGCGGAAGGGGGGTTAAAGGCCAGCCCGGGACTTCAGGGCTTCCCCCTGCTCTGCTCAGCTGACGGGGCCGGTGGGAGGCGGGTGCACAGACCCGGGAACAGGAAGCGCCCTGGCCGCTTTGGGGGACGGGAGCGGGCACCGCGAGGGCCCCAACCGGGGACTCACCGAAGCTGTCCTGGTTCCAGTTGCAGGTGTGGCACCTGGCCACCGGGATAGGGATGGTGCAGAGTTTGCCGGGTTTGGCGGTGTCTGTAACGACAGGGGGACGGGTGGTGAGGGCTGGGAGGGTCTCAGACAAGACGCCAGCATGGGCCACACGAGACTCAGTGGGAAGCTGGGACACCTGGCTCGCAGCCTGAGGACCCTCCGTTCAAGCAGCCCAGGAAGGTGCCAGGCCTTTTTACAGGCTGTGTGGATGCGGCCAACTCAGCCTCCGAGCCTCCCCTGACAGGGCCCGAACGGGAGCACAAGGGCACTGTCTCATCGGGTGTGGGTGACAGAAGACCGCGTCCCTTCTCCTGGAAGGGGCAGAGCTGCAGAAAGGATGTTTTCTAGGCTCCTTGGGGGTGAGGCGTGGCCTCCAAAGGGACCCGTGAGGACTGCATCCTTCTGCATGATCTCTGGTGGGAAAACGAAGCCACCCGCCCCCAGGTAGCACTCTCTTTCTCTCTTGCCATGGCCGGCCAACCCTAACATCAGGGTAATGACAGCCGGGGGTCCCCGAAGGACTGTGTGGAGCAGACCCACCGGCCGGCTGGGATGCTCACTTGGCCGTGGGGAAGACGCGCCCGGCTCTCCCAAGAGCCTCACCTAAGACTCCAGGGAAGCCGGCTTTCTCTCCCACCGCCTGCAGCTTGGTCCTGAGCCACTGCCGGGCCTCGGCCGCGTCCCCGATGCTGGATGCCAGCTCCTGTGCCTCCGCGGTCTCCGTGAAGATGTCTTCCAGCTCGGCCAGGCTCTTGGACTGAAACCCCAGGGGCAGACGGGCTTGCTGCCGAACCGCGGCTCGCCGGCCCCACTCCTCCAGGTCCTGGGGTCTCGCCGACGACGGCACCCACCGGTCTCCTCCCTGCCTCGTCACCCACCTGCACTCACAGCTGGCCAGGGAGCCGAGCCTCCTGCCCAGGGCCCCTCTTCTCGGGACACGGGCGCCAGAGAAAGGCCCAGACCAGGGCCAGAGCACCGTCAACTTGGGGGGGCGGGGAGTGCTAGTCCCGAGCTCGTCGCTGCGGCCCAGAGAAGGGAAGGGGCCGGGCTGGCCCGGGTTGGGGGAGGCCGGCGTACCCGGGAGACAGCAGCACCGGGACAGGGCCAGAGAGGGACTCTGCTCTGATGGGAGGGGAGTGATGCTAAATAAACCCCAGGGGCCCCGGGCACATACCTGCAGCCTGCAGTGCAGGCCTGGGAGGTCGCAGTGGGGCCCGAAGGTGGCCTGGAAGGCGTGAAGGAGCAGCGTGGTGTAGGCGCTGTGGGGCGAGTGGCCGGGTGCACTCAGCCTATTGGCCACGGCGAGGAACTCGGCCTGAACCTCCACCGGGTTCAACAACAGCACGGTGCTGGGGACACAGAGACGGGGCTGTGGGGAGGGCAGCACAGCCACGCACCTCATGTCTGGCGTCTGGCGGTCCTTGGAGCTCGCCCGGCAGGGCCTGCAGCCAGGAGCTGGGCCGGGGGCTCAAGGGTCCCAGTTCTGAGGGGAAAGCTTACGGTCTGCTTTTGATAGTTTGCAGCCAGTATTTTCAAAGACCCTTTGCAAGTGGAACTTCTTCTTGAACTTGGGAGAGCCACCTCCCAGGGTCTCACGGGGATGGGAGGGGAGCATGTGCCCAGCCACCTGTGCGTGTCCCATCGCCGGACCCTGGGCTCCGAGCCGGCATTTACGTTTGCTGGTCATGGAAAATCTCAGCCACGCCCAGGCGAACCCCCAAGGTGTCAGTCACTCAGTTAACAGTTCACCGCAGGTGACTGCTCTCACGTCACCCGCACCAACCGCCCGCCGCTGCATTTTCTCCAAGTGTGTTCGAGCCATCCCGGTTGTCCCAGCTGTAGATGTTTCAGGATGGCCTGCCCGCACGGCTCCCGTCCTCACTGGCCTGCGCGGTGTTTAAACCCGGTGCAGAGAAGCAGGTGCCATCGGGACCGGGCTCTGCCAGAGTACCCATCGTGCAAGGGGGAAATTAATGTCGGTTTCTCTGTTTGTAAGAAGGGGGCAGGCCTGCATGAGTGACTGGGCCACCCTCCTTCACTGAGTGCTTGATCACTCCTTCCAGAGACCCGTGCTGAGTCCTTGGTGTGCCGGACGGGACCAGCCGGGCACGCGCTCTCTCTGCCCGCTTGTTCCCTCCTGCCGACAACGAGACCACCACTCTGTTCTAAGCTCCTCCTGCTAACCTCTTTGGGCCCCAGATCTGACAAATCCCTTTTTCCAGGGGCCGATGTGACACTTGGACATCATAGTATGCTTTACTTCCCACAATGCCCGGAGCTCAGTAAGTGCAGAGGGTCTGGTGATCAGCCCTGGGTAAGCGTTGTTTACTCACGACACGGAAGCATTTTTGTACCCTTTCTGCCTCTCCCAAAGCCTGCCTCGGGCTTGTTTTGTTTGTTTTTATTAGAAGGAACTCATAGGTGTTTGCTGTACGGTGTGAGTGTGCAGTGAGCCCCTGGTGCTGGGGGTGAGAGGGCCGGGGTGGCTGTTCTTTCTGAGCTGGTGGAAGCCGGGGTCTCTGGGCTCTCGAGCATTCGGGTGAAACGGCAGCCACATGCTTGGCCGGCCGGGACCCATGAGTGGATAATGGAATCATTCTGGGGGATCACAATCACAGCTGCCTTTTAAATAAAATAGAATAGACTGAGACACAGCCCATCCTAGGGGGTAGGGGTGAGTTTCACTTTTTAACATTTATTTATTTTTGAGACAGAGAGAGACAGAGCATGAACGGGGGAGGGGCAGAGAGAGAGGGAGACACAGAATCGGAAGCAGGCTCCAGGCTCCGAGCCATCAGCCCAGAGCCTGACATGGCGCTCGAACTCACGGACCGCGAGATCGTGACCTGAGCTGAAGTCGGACGCTCAACCGACTGAGTCACCCAGGTGCCCCGTGAGTTTCACTTTTTAAAGCTTGTTTCAGTGTGTGTGTGTGTGTGTGTGTGTGTACAGCAGGCTTTCATATAAAATGCATCTTTTTAGGGGCACCCGGCTGGCTCAGTTGGTGGAGCACGGCACTCTTGATCTCAGGGTTGTGAGTTCGAGCCCCACGTTGGGTGTGGAGATGACTTAAAAAATAAAAAAAAATTAAAAATTAAAAAAAAAAAAAAAAATAAATGCATTTTTTTTTTAATGGTAGGTCCTAGTCAAAATGGTTTGGAAAATGCTATGCTATTTATTAATTTTTTTAAAAGTGTATTTATTTTGAGAGAGAGAGAGAGACAGAGACAGAATTCCAAGCAGGCTCCGTGCTGTCAGTGCAGAGCCCGACACGGGGCTCGAACTCTTGGAACCGTGAGATCATGACCTGAGCCGAGATCAAGAGTCAGACACTTCACCAACTGAGCCACCCAGGCGCCCCGGAAAATGCTATTTTAGTAACAGGCGGAAATACATCGTAGAAAGCTCGTGGGCTTTTGAGTAAGACCGAGGTTTAAATCCTGGCTCAGACACTCAATAGCTGTGTGACCTTCAGGAAGTCACTTGGCCTCTCTGACCTCCAGTTTCCTCATCTGAAAACAGGGGTAGAGCGAGGTTATCCTTGCCCTGTACCTGGCATGATTGATGCGGGTGGTTTTTAATGTTTGTTTCGTTTTTAAGTCTCAGAGCCGTTTAGCAATCTGAGGAAAGCCTCTCAGCCCAGAGAAACAAACCTATGTACCAAATGTCACCAGCTACCCCAAGGGGTTCCTGGTCCTCTTGAAGGCTTTGCTGGTGGCTGGGGATTTGGGGGTGCAGTGATGGAGGGAAAGCCAGATGCATGGAGTGGGGGGGGTGGCATGGGTGTGGGAATGTGGGACCCCCCTCGAGAGCACTCACACAGTAGAACTGCGGTGACTCCTGATGGACAGGCCCTGCTCGGCCCTCACCAGCCGCTGGTAGGAGATTCCTGTTGCCAAAACAAACGAGAGTCGGTAGGTTTATCGTGCCTCGCTGTGACCCTGCCCTGGCCAATGAGGTCGGGGGCCTGGGGACGAGACTCAGGCCCCGTGCAGATCCGCTCCTCTGAGACGGTGGGCACAGGGCCTGAGGCTGCCAGGCGGCCGGCCTGCTGTCACCTAGGAGTTCTCTGGCCATCTGGAGGCACGGGGGCCCTCCCAAGGGTGTGCGGGCCCCCAGCTGGGTCTCCAACGGCCCTCCGCGCCCCTGCCTGGCTTCCCACGGGCTCTTAGGACAGCTGGGTCTCCCTGACCCTGTCCCTCCCAGGCTGGGTCCTGTCCCTGCCCCTGGCCACAACACCCCCACCCCCAAGCCTTTCTCTCCAGCCTCATCGGCCTCGTCAGCCCAAAGTCTCTCCTTTTCTCCTGCGACCTGACCCAGGTCTGCGGCTGGAAAACCGAGCCTTGACAGTAAGGATTCGGTTGTGTATCCACCACGGTAAGGTTAAACAACACTGGCCCTCCTCACCGACAAGGGCACCAGAAGCAGGGGCTGGGATTCAGGGGGGCAGGCAGCCTCAAGGGGGCCCCTGTCAGGGGGCAGGGCCACTCTGCGACTGGGTGTGGGCCGGGAGGAGGAAGGCAATCCCCCTGGATAGGTGCAAAGCCAAGACCGGGGTCAGAGACAGCTGTAAACAGAAAGGCCACGATTTTTGTTTCATCAGTGGTGGAAAATTACTAATTCATGCTATTCTAATTTAGGACCTAACTGTTTTTTTTTTTTTTTTTTTTTTTTTTTTTTTTTTTTTTTTTTTTTTTATTTATTTTTGGGACAGAGAGAGACAGAGCATGAACGGGGGAGGGGCAGAGAGAGAGGGAGACACAGAATCGGAAACAGGCTCCAGGCTCCGAGCCATCGGCCCAGAGCCTGACGCGGGGCTCGAACTCACGGACCGCGAGATCGTGACCTGGCTGAAGTCGGACGCTTAACCGACTGCGCCACCCAGGCGCCCCAAGGACCTAACTGTTTTGATTTGGGGCCTTTTGTTTGATGTTTCTCTTAGGTAACTGTCACATGTTCAGAGGTTGAAGTTATGCTTATTTTGATGGGAAAGTCCCTGAAACAGTGGCTACTGCCATCGGGACCTGGGACACCATCTGGTGGCCACTTGGGTGAGTGACAGAGGCCAGCTCCCCTCCTGGCCCCCTGCAGGCCCCCCAGTGAAATGCTGTAGTGGAGACATCACTCACCCCCCCCCCCCCGCCGACCGTCCCCCCCTCCCCCCGCCCCAACCTCAGAACACACAGCCAAGTGAGGTCTCTTGACCCTTCGTACACATTCCTTTTGCTATGGAAGAAAGCTCAAAGGCCTTGCCTGCACACAAGGAGCCCCTGAGCAAGCCCCACCTGGTTTCACGGAGTCACCGGGACGCAGGTCCTTGGTTCGTTCTACAGAGTCTGGAGGAACCCACGGAGATGCCTGCGGGATGGCCTCCAGCTCTGCAGGGCCACCAGGCCTGGGGGGAGTGAGGCGTGACCCTGCTGCCCCAGCCAGTGGTCCCCGCCCCCCGACAGGCCCAGTCTGGCTCCGCCAGGCCACTCTTACTAGTGGATCACACATGGCGGGGACCTGTTCTCCCCAACACCCTTCCCTCTTCTTCACCAAAGGGCACAGGTTGATAGATCACATTTTTTGACCTTCCTTGCAGGTGTTGGGTGGGGGCTTCTGGAAGACCCCATTTTGCAACCTCCCTTTCCTCATTTCTGTTAACTGGAATGGGGACATGATGGCCACAGCTCCTGCGGTCATTAGACCAAGAAGTGACACCGAGGGCAGTGTTTCCTGCTAAGGATGGTGAAACAGAAAAAAGAAATGATTCTGGAATGTTCAGCCCTGTGCCAACCTTGGGCTGCCTTCCAGTGGGATTTTTTTTTTTAAATGTAAGAAAAAAAAAAATAAACCCCTTTGAGTTGCCACAACTATTATTCTGGGGTTTCTGTTTTGGGCAACCAGCTTACTTCTAACGCATCACGCCCTGTGGTTTCTGGAACAGCTGCTCCCTCCTTTCCCAACATCTCTCCCCCGTGACTCTGTGATACAAGAAGTCTATCTTTGGCCATGATGTTGTCTTTCGGTTCCAGGATCCTATCCAGAGTCCCACACCGCATGTAGCCTAGCCTCCTCTACCCTGTAATGGTTCCTCAGTTTCTCCTGGGACACCTATGCATTTGGGGTGAGATGTTCTGTGACTAAAACCCCCACCCGCTAGTCAACGATGTTTGACTTTGCTTCAAGGAATCTATGCCTTTTATTCCGTCATCAGAGACTTAAAAAAAGTATGAAATATAAATGTCTATGATCACTAAGATCCCAAGGGAGATTTACTGCCACTGAAGAATATTCAGAATTCACCTGCTACCAGCTGATGGGCAGAGGTGATCGAGCCCAGGTTTGTACCTGCTTTGATAGAAGGTCAAAGGCAGCAAGTAAAAAGCAAAGCAGCAGGGGAAATGGCCCAGGCAGGAAAGTGCTTACAAAACGGTGGCTGGGATGGGGCACCTGGGCGGCTCAGTCGGTTAAGCGTCCAACTTTGGCTCCGGTCATGATCTCATGGTCACAGGTTCAAGCCCCACATCGGGCTCTGTGCTGACAGCTCGGAGCCTAGAGCCTGCTTCTGATTCTGTGTCTCCCTCTCTCTCTGCCCCTCCCCTGCTCATGTGCTGTTTCTCTCTCAAAAGTAAATACACATTAAAAAAAAAATGGCAGCTGGGACAGCCCAGGATTTTCCAGTCACGCACAATGGTCTGCCTGTGCCTCTTGGCATAGAAATAGCTCTATGCAGATGTGAAAATACATTGCTGGCATCGAAGGATATGGTTTTGGGAATCAAACAGACATAACTTCAAGGGAATAGAGCTCTTGTCAGCTACGTGAGCGTAGGCAATGTCTGGAGTTCAGGTTCATCCTCTGGAAGGTGGGAATAATAGTAAATACCCAGGTCGGGGGGGAGGAGGTTCCTGAGGACAGATGAGACCAACCCAACCATTGCCATCATCATCATCACCATCAACAATGATGGTCCTACTTTTTTTTAGTGTTCATTTATTTTGAGAGAGAGAGAGAGAGTGTTCTTGAGCAGGGGAGGGGCAAAGAGAGAGGGAGAGAGAGAGAACTGCAAGCAGGCTCCGAGCTGTCTGTGCAGAGCCCGACACGGGGCTCGATCCCACAACCTGTGAGATCATGACCTGAGCCAAAACCGAGAATCAGACGCTGAACCGACTGAGCCTGAGCCGCCCGGGCGCCCCACGATCCTACTTTTGACCGGGAGGCTCAGAGAGCTCCCGTCACCTGTCCGAGGAAACCAGCTAGTAAGTGACAAAGCGTAGGTCATACCACAGCCCGCCCATGTTCCTCCTTCCCTCACACCCGACTTTACAGCAAGAAACATGAAACTTCTGAGTCTCCGTTTTCTCAGGTCTGACCTGGGAATAGTACTACTCTTCCCTGCACCCCCTAGGGCTGTGATCGGGGGAGGGGAGGTGCAGCCACCGAGGTCTGCGGGCTTTGAAGGCCGCACAGTGACTCACACATATGATGCCCCCTGTCGCCCCTCGGGATTACAGATACATTCTTTGCAGGCGAGCGGTGTGGTCTACACAGCTGGCGGGGGCTTGGAGTAAATATTTGACAAACATGTGGGCTGAATCCAAGGGGCTGCGGTGGGCAGGACCCAGTGGCACTGACGTGAGGTTTCCTGCCACCCCCAGAGCGGAGGCAGCCAGGCCACCCTATTGGGGTGGAGTCAGGAAGAAGGGGGAGGCCCGAAGGCTTGATAACCTGCCCACTTCCTCCACCACCCAGCCACATCAAAGCAGGATCGGCTGTTTCGCTCATCGCCATGGCAACTGGCTCCATATGGCTCCTTGGTGAAGGGCCCATGGTCCCCTGTCATCTTCGCCCCGTAACCTGATCAGGACCTGTCTCTCAAGGTACCGCTGCCCCATCCTTACTGCCCCCAGCAACGTGAGATCCACGGAGGCCAGCATTCACCTTCAAATTGCTCTAAGGGGGGGAGGCATTATTATACTCCCATTTTACAGATGAGGTTAAAAAAAAAAAAGAAAAGAAAAAAGCTCCTATAAATTAAGGAAATGTCTTGCCAAAGGCCTCACAGCTCCAGGATGTGAGGCCACGGTGGCCTCAGACCAAGTACTGGTGACTCTGCTGAGTGGTTCAGCCTCAGCTTCTCCCGTGGCCTCCACTCCAGCCTCCGCCCCACTGCCTCCCTCAGCTGGGGGCGGTGGGGGGGGGGCGGATTGTGGGTGGGGGCACTCAGGAATCAGGCAACGACAGTCCCACAGGCTGAAACGAAAATCTCACTAAAGCACTTTCTAAGAAGCCCACTGAAGGGTCGTGCAGAGAAGGGTAATTTGGCTTAATTTACTCTTCGCTACTGATGAATCAGGCAGGGCTCAGGTTCTGGAAACGAGAGGCGAACCCGGGGACGTCAGATGAGGGAACTGACTTTTGTTCGGTAGAAAAGAGAACCCTGCAGGGTATGGCATTACCCTCCTCTATCATCTCAACTAATTTTGTATCTAATTTTGCAAACGTATTCTCGCTTCTATGGGGAACTTGTCTTCAAAGCTTTATCTATCTATCTATCTATCTATCTATCTATCTATCTAATTTATCTATCTATCTATCTATCTATCTATCTATCTAATTTATCTATCTATCTATCTATCTATCTTATTTATTTATTTATTGATGAGAGGCAGAGAGAGAGAGAGCAGGGCGGATAGCACGGAGCCTGACGCGGGGCTCGAACTCACACACTGTGAGATCAGGACCTGAGCCAAAATCAAGAGTTGGATGCTCCACCGACTGAGCCACCCAGGTGCCCCCTGTGAGCAACTCCCTCAATCAAGGGTCTCATACCATCCTTTAAAAAAGTTCTGCCATCTTGCTGGTTCCCTCAGTAACGAGCGCAATGTGTCTTCCACGAAGGCTTACTATACACTTGCACAGGTTAGGTTTTTGTTTTTTTTTTTTAACTTGAAAATGACTCTCTGACGTGAGAAAGAGTTCATGATTTCCTATTTTGGTTCTGCTTTCCCCGGAAGAGGACAAGTTGTGAGCCCAGGCGGCCTGGCATAAACTGCCTCTCCAGGCATCTGCCTTCTCTGCCATCACCAGGACATCGGAGGCGTCACACGGCCCCCGGGCACTGTTGAGGGCAAGGTGCTCAGCAGTGAGTGACTGGGGTTCCCAGGGTCCTCTTGCTTGGAGTCGAAGAACCCTCATTCCATCTCTGCCTCCAGTTCCTCCTCTGCCTGGCTCTGGTCCCCTAGGCTTAGAACCCCGCCGTCCCCAGCATCCGCCCTTCACCCTTCCCAGCCAGCCCTCCACGCCACCTCTGCTCGCTGGGCTGCCCAGAACACAGTCTCTGCTCAGCGGCGTCCCCAAAACATCTCCAGGCATAGCGTGCATTCAGGGGAGAAGAGTCAGCCGGTTCTACCTGAAATTGGGAAGCGGTCTTCCAGCGTGCAAGTGACACAGCCCTCCATCTCCCTTATCCATTTCAAAGTAAGAGTCACTTAGATCTTTGATTAGCGACTGAAGGCCCTGCCAAGGTGTTTGCATTTTCAATCCTTTCTGTCTAAATTAGAGAAGGGAAGAAAAGCTCAGCATTCTTGTTGAAGGAATTCTGGTCCTCGGCAAGATGCCCAGAAGCTATACAGACCTGTTGGTCTGGGGGAGCTGTTGGAAAGAAGGGAATGAAAGAGAATGGCCCTAAACTGGCTTGTTCACTTAGGGTGCCTTGGAAAGTCAGATTGGCAAGCTGTCTATTCCTCGCGTGCCTGACTACCTTCCCTCGTACAGCACCTTCTCCTTGAGGCCTCCCTGACTTCTTCGTTCCTCCACCCAAGTCTCTGGCATGCGGCGAGGTCCCAGGAACAGGTGGGCTTTGGCATTGGCCAAGCCTAACCAGTGTCTGCTCCCAGCCTTGGTAACCACAGACAGCTGACTGGTTGGGCAGGGAGGTCCGGTGATTGGCTGGCAGGAGACAGACAAGCTGATTGGTTGGGAGAAGACCGCCCAGCTGACTGGCTGGGAGGAGAGAGATACACTGATTGGTTAAGAAGACAGATAACCTGATTGGTTGGGGGAGGACAGCTCTGCTACTTGATTAGGAGGAGACAAATCAGATGATTCCAGACAGAAGTCAGGAGTTCCTCCAAAGGAATTTACACACAAAGCTGCAGTCCTGAGCTTTCTAGGGTCCACGGATTGTTGGGGAATAAGACGTAGTGCTCTTGTCCTGTGTGTGTTTAATGTGTATGAAAAGAATTAAATGCTGTGAGCCTTAAATAGGGCCTGATGCATTTTCTCTTAAAAGAAAAGAAAAAAACAGAAGTGGGATTATAACATACAGTTTTCGGGGGGCCGGCATTTTTACTCAACAAGTTACTCAACATCTTTCGCCCTGGGTAACTCTGTATCTACCTCTCTAGTGGCTGAATAGCTACATAAAAGCTTTGAATTTTATGCTCTCAAATCTGTCAGCCTTTCCTAATTTCTTTCCTTGGGGGCAGGCACGTTTGGCATCTATTCACTCTAGGTGGTCCAGGTATGTAACCTAGTTTTCTTCTATGATATTCATGGTTTTGTTTTCCACACGTCAACCTTTCATCTACCTGCAACTGATTTTATGTTTGAAATAGAATTATTACATTTTTCTGAGATAGAATTATAACTCGTTTTTAATAATAATATTTATTAAATGACTGATTTTATTCATCACTGGTTTCAGGATGCCGCTTTGTCATAGAACAAATCTTTCTATATTTAGCCTGTTTCTAGCCATTCTACGTTGTTTCGTTAACTTATCTATTCTTATACCAATAGTGCACTATTTTAATAATTTAAGCCTTATAGTTATAGTTGTAACAGACCTAGTAAATAGTCCATTCTTATACTGTTAAGAATACATAAATACATGATAAATGCATGAATAAATGCTACCAGAGAGCATTTATTCTTTCACATAGATTTTACTTTGTTAAATCTTAAAAGATATTGTTGGTATTTCTTTTAATCACTGTTACATTTATTTCCACGACACCTGCTGTTACTACAATATTGATTCAATCTGGCAACATGTCTCTTAAATTACTTATCCTTTAGTTAAGTTTGTTTCTCTATGTAGGTTACTCAATCTCTCTTCTTTTGTATTTTTAGTTGCTATTATAAATTGTTTTCTTTTTTTCCCCCCTCAACTATGTTTTCTTACTGGTTAATGACCTATGGAAAAGCTCTTAGCTACCTGTTTACTAGTTCGGACAGTTCTTTAGGTGATTCTCTTGGCCTTGACAGACAAGCAATTGTTTGATTTCTGCATAATTAAATTATCTTTCCGAAAGAGGAAATAGTCTTTATTTTTGCCTTTTTGCATAGGCAAAAATACTTGTAAGCACAAAGATGAAGGTTATCGACTTAAATGGAAATGCCTCTAGTATTTCGCTGCGGGCTGTTACCTTATTAAGAACACTTCCGTGTATTACTAGTTTCCATGTATTAGAGGAGTTTTAAATATTAGGAACGAATGTCAAATTCTATCAGATGTTTTAGGGGGATCTACCGAGATGTTTATGTGACGTCAGTGTTTTGAGCGACTGCTGTTGATGAATTACTTTGTCAGGCCACCTCACAGTAAATCTTACCAATCAGGTTTTCTCTTGCTCTGTAACCGTTTTCGAGGACCTCGTTTTCATGTCTATTATAGCACTTGCAATTTTGCGAGGATTCCTACTTACTTCTCAGACCCCATAGGTGAAAACTTAGCACGAGGCCCTTGTCCACACCTGTCAGGGCACCCATCAACCTGCCTGTTCCTGTCACCCCCCACTTCCCTGGCCAGGACCCAATCTATGCACACATCATTTCCCTATTTGATCCTGAGGCAAAGAGAACAAGCAAGGGCCTGTCGTCAGTATTGTGGGGGCTTCTCTGTCTGGCCTGGGCAGTCTCAGAGACCCTTTGGCAAAGCAGAGCACAGGCAGAGACCACGTAGTGAGGTCTCCTGGCCTTGAACCCCGAAGGATTCCTCCTTGAGTCACCTCCTGTGTTCACTGCTCTCAGCCCTCCGATGCT
Organism: Neofelis nebulosa; assembly: GCF_028018385.1. Classification (NCBI taxonomy): domain Eukaryota; kingdom Metazoa; phylum Chordata; class Mammalia; order Carnivora; family Felidae; genus Neofelis; species Neofelis nebulosa. The sequence continues at coordinate 3,572,452 of NC_080797.1, forward strand.
GTGTGCACCAGGAAGGGGAGATCCCGGCCCTGTGCACCTGCCCCCCTCAACACTCACCTGGGGCCTTGAGTTCAGCATCAATGAAGGTGAGCAGCTCCTGGCAGATACTGCAGTAGGGAACAGGCCAGGTCAGGAAGCGGTGGTAGGTTCTGGCTGCTTTCAGAAGGAGATCTGAATCTGGCGGGAAGTGTGGTGTCTGGGATGGAAAGGGAGAGGCAAGCAGAGACGTCCGGGTAAGAGAGAGCTCACCGATATTCCAGAACATACCCTGCTCCTTTCTGATACGTTCCGCAGAAGGCACACTGCTCCTGGCAGCAGTGTGTCCAAGGACGAGGGCAGAAAGAACCGGAAGTTACCCGCAGGGCGTGACTTACAAATGATAAAGGTGGCACCCAGAGGCACCTCTACTGTAAGGGCCGTGACTTTACCACACGTAATATCTAACGCACGAGAGCGCCCCTCTGAAAAGCTGTCACCTTGGGGGTCATCCTAAATGGTGCCGTTGCTGCAACTCATCAGGGGTAATGGTCTCCGATGCCTAAACTACCTTTCTTTCAATACTCTCGTTGAGGCAAACGTTTATGCTTTGCATGGATTGGTTCCATGTACGTACGGTCATCTGATGATGCCACCGGTCTGGTGAATACGGGATGATCACACCGGGGGACACGGACTCCTGGGGTACAGAATAAGGTGGACCTAAGATCTCTCAGCAGGATCTGTTTCCTGGCTCGTGAATAGGCTGCTGACAGCAGTCCCCTCCACGGGAGCCTGGATATACCAGGCGCCATCGCATCCGCACAGACTTATGGAGGCCCTTCAAGATGGCCGCTCTGATGCCATCAGAGGCTTTGTATATTTAGCCTGTTTCTAGCCATTCAGGGAGTTATGGGGGCTGCTCTGATGCCAGAGGGTTGACACCCATTTCAAGGGCGTGGCTTGACAGATACCCTAAGTTGTCTCCGGAGGCGTGAGGGCTCTGTCCCCATGGAGACCGTCCCTCCCTGTCCCCTCTCACTTCCCCAAGCTAGCCCGCCCCGGAACTTACGCAGAGAACAGTGGAGTAGAAAAGCAGAGCCAGGGGGGCGAGAAGGTCATAGGTGCCCTTCTCCTGGACCTGTGGACAGGACAGGAAAGCAGCGTGAGGCTCATCACAGGTGCAGAACAGAGCAGCGTTTCCTTTTTCTGCACTTTCTTTTTTTTCTTACGTGACAGGCAACGTAACCACAAGGAAACAATGGGGGAAATACAACTTAAAAAAAACCAAACACTCACAATATCCCCCCTCCAAATGAACGCAACCGCAGCTAACGTGACAATGCTTATCCTAACGCCATTTTTCTCTTTGTACTTGGAAATCATAGCGTGTATGTTTTTACTCCTAATGTTTTTACCCTATAATGTTATAAATGAATTTGTTTTGCTGCATCATCTTATCTAAGACTACCTTTCCCCCACCCCTGGTGCTCCTGGTTACACATTTCCTTTTCATTTGTGTGGTAAATCTTTTTTCAAATTTGTTGTGTGTCTTTTACTTGTATAGATTTTCTTCTGATGTCCTGATATTAGAAATGCTTATTTGTCTTTTACGGATTTTTGCTTTTGTGTGCAAACACCATGTAAAATTAATATTTCCTTCCTTTTTTGAAGCTTCATTTTCTTAAATTTAAATCTTCAATCCACTTAGAATTCCGTATGCTGTATGGTATGTGCTAGGAATCTCACTCTGTATTTTTCCAAATGTTTGGTAAATGTTTGCTAAATCATTTAATAAACCTTACTGATGCAATTTTTTTGTATATTAAAATCTGTTTATACCTTTGGATAATATCCATCTTTTTATTACCTGTAATAATATTCCTTCTGATAGATCTCCGTAATTTATTATTTTGGACACATGACATTATTTTCTTGCTAAATACTTTTGCAATGAAAAACTTGGTGCACGTTACTTTTTCTGTAATTTGGATTATTTATGTAGGTTAGGGTTCAGGAAGTGGAGTCGATGGATCAAAGACTATAAACCTCTTTCTGACCTCTGAAACGTGTTGCCAAGTTGCTTTCCGAAAGGACTGTGCCAGTTACAATACCCTGCGTGTATGAAAGTACGAGTCTCACTATAGCCTTCCCCGCACTGCTTATTACAATTTTTGACCACACTACAGACACATGTGATTTAGAATTCTTTGGTCCAAATGGTAAAGGTCTCGGCCCCTTCCGGAACTCGTGGGGGTTGAAGATGCAGAGAGGACCCCACCACCGTGCTGTGCCTGGTGGCCTCAGCAGGCTCAAACAGAATTCTCCTTCTCTTGGCCCCGAACAGACCAGGTGCCTGATACACCTGCTGCTGGGCCCCTTCTACAAAACCCTCCCCTCTTGTCACACGGTAGTGGATATTTGGGCTTATAAGTTAAACGCTCCAAAGGTGGCTTAGGCTCTTCTGAGTTGGTGTGCTTGTGGATCAGGGTATAACGGTACCCAGTAAATGATGGTGCCAGAATTGGAACCTTGTGTGTCTTGGTAAGACTTGGTCAAGACTTCCCAAGGGATAGCTTGAGAAAGTCAAGTTTTCCAACACAGTTACATATTTAAAACAAAAATGAAAAAAAAAAAATTAAGCACAGAATTCTTTATAAAAGAGCCAGAATCCTCTTTAGGGACTCACAATTATTCTGGAACCCCAGCCCAGCTGAGCCCTTAAACACACTGCTGTTCTAAGTCATCAAAGCCTATTTCTTACGGACCGGCCATGAGACAAGGTCTCAGTTTCCCTTTCTAGTCAGTTTTCTCCTCTGCGTCTGTTTTTACGGATCTTTTCGAGGAAAGGAATTCGGGAGAGCTTCCTCTCTCCTTTCTAGTCAACACTTGGACTTACAAGCCATGTCTGTCTTAAGAAGCAGCTTAAGGGGCACCTGGGTGGCGCAGTCGGTTAAGCGTCCGACTTCAGCCAGGTCACGATCTCGCGGTCCGTGAGTTCGAGCCCCGCGTCGGGCTCTGGGCTGATGGCTCGGAGCCTGGAGCCTGTTTCCGATTCTGTGTCTCCCTCTCTCTCTGCCCCTCCCCCGTTCACGCTCTGTCTCTCTCTGTCCCAAAAATAAATAAAAAACGTTGAAAAAAAAATTAAAAAAAAAAAAAAAAGAAGAAGAAGCAGCTTAATTAAACTCAGATCCGTGGCTCACGAGTCCTCGTCTTCCTGGTGAAAGGCCCACAGCCCTTCCTAGAAGCCTTCAACTCACGAGCACCACTGGAACAGAAAGCCCAGGGGTTCCCAGCGCCTTTGCCAAGCCCCTCGGTGGGCCAGGCACCCCAGAACTGACACTCCAGGGGGACCTTTCCCTTGACTCTTCAGTCCCAGGCCGGCCCTCACCTCTCGAGTCTTCTGCAAGATCTGCTCCAGGAGGATAAGGAAGTGGCCCGGATCCCTGCTGACCAGCTCCTGCAGGCTCCAGCAGTTGACACACAGCCCGGCTGCAAAGGCAGAGAGAGAGGCAGGTGTTCAGCTTACGTCTGGACAGAAGTGGGAATCCCTAGGGGCACCCCTGGGGTATTCCTTTCTAAAGAGTCTGAGAAAGCTCTGAATCAACAGCCAACTCTCTCCTTCCTCATCAAGACACAATGACAAGCTTCTTATTCCTGCAGATCATGGCTCAAGAGACAGAGATGGGCTGGGATCCCCCTTAGGGGCCATGAGTCTGCACCCCTTGCCTCTGGAGAGCTACGGTTCTTCCACCAACCCGGCTCCCCTGGTTTCCTATAGGGGGTGCCGGAGCATGCAAGGTGCAGGGAAGGAGGGCAGAGGCAGAGGGCGCTGGAAGAATAAGGGGAGGAGCCACAGCAAGCTCCGCCCCAGGAAGCAAGACCAAGGCTACCACAGCCCTGGGACTTCCCAGGACCGCCCGGCCACGGAGCCGAGGAAGGCGGAAGCTACATCCATCTACCTTTTGAAAGCTACAGTGAGCACTTGGTCATTCTGTAACTTCCCCAGACTTTTGCACCCTGTCAGGCTCTGTTTCCCCGCACTCGGCCAGGGTAAACCCCTGGCATGCACGGGCGCATGCGTGCAGTGGAGGGGAGAGGCGTAAGGGTGGAAACGGATCGACCACGAATTTCACGGAGCCCAAGCTCCGGGAGCCTTCATGTGCAGGGGCTCCTTCTAAGGTCGGGGAGGCCCAAACGCTGTTTTCGTGCGGACATCGGTTCTCAGAAAATTTGCAAAAGTCGGATCTTTTTTGTGTTCTTTTCCTTAATGATGTCGTCCCCCACCTCAATTCTATACGCTTAGGCTTCGTCAACACCTGGGTAGGAAGTGAACAGGGAGCAAACTGCCATCTACGTGGCATCTATGTGGAACCTCAGGAAGAGGTTCCCGTGGTTGCTATTTCACGGACAAGGCAGGTGGAGTTGTGAGAGGTTCAGTGACTGGGGTGAGGTTATAGCAGCCAGTGAGAGGCAGTTTTAATACAGATCTGTTGAATTCCAAAGACAGAGGAAAGCCTCTCAAAGGCGGTGGCATTAGAGCTGAGACCTGGGTGAGAAGGAGCCAGCTACGGGCAGTTCTGAGGGAAGAGTTCCAGGCAGCAGGTGCAAAGGTCCTGAGGGAGGGAGGAACCAGGTGTGTTCAAGGAGCAGTGGATATCTATCTCATGGCGTAGTTAGCGAGGCAAGTGAGATACGAGACGTGAAAAATCTTAGAAGCACGAGAAATTATTACAGGCAGGCCCCGGTCTTCAGAGATACAACTGCCCCAGCCTGTATCTGGAAAGATCTAGAAACCAAGGGAACCATTCTGGGAAGAGCTATCTACGAAAGCCTAGCTGCTCTGTTGGAGTCAGTAGTTGTATTTCTAAGCAGGTTTGATAGCTTCTTCAAGGTTGTACTTTGGCACACGGGAAGAAAGCAAGATACGGTCCCGGGAGAAGGAATATGTTACAGGAGCACAGACAAACTGCCATATACCGAGGGCCTACTCTCCATCGGGTGCTGTGCCGAGCACCAGACCACGGGAGGTCCAGCCCACGGGAGATCCAGGGGCTCGGAACCACAACCTGCCGGCTTCTGTGAGCTGCCCAGTGCTCGCCATAGCCCCTGAGGCTTTCTCGGGCCCCGCGGACCCCACCCCTGCTCCCCCAGACCTACCTGACCAGGAGGTAGAACAGCGGCTGAGGCTGAGGCCATGCAGGCAGCGCTCCAGGGCATGCTGGATACGGTCCTCCGTGCACGTCGTGGCCCCTGGCTGCATCCTGAGTCATCGCCTGCATGGGTGGGGGGGAGGGGGGAGGGACAGACACCGGTCAGTCTGGAGAGCCCCAGGCTTAGGGAGCAAATGGCCTAGCAGAGCAGATGGCAGTCCACAGGCACTCCCAGCCCGGCCCGATCAGCCCTGCTGTGGCCCCAATGCCAAGGGCGCAGTGTGGAGGCAGAGAGCCTACGGCTGTTGGAGCCCAACAGCACAGAGATGCAGGCTGCCAGGGGCGGGGAGCTGAGACGGAGGCCCGCCTGGCCCACCGGGCAGTGGCGAGCATCCCCACGAGTGCCCGGGAGCAGCCAGACCCCAGCGGGCAGGGGGACTCCTTGAGAAAAATCAGAATCTTAAAGCCACCGAGCAGGGGCTTTAAGAAAAGGCTGATTAGCAACAGGTGGGAAGCCATGAGAAGCGCCAAACGCTGAGAGCCTCAGCGGGGCCAGCGCGGCTTCTTGGCTAATGTGTGGGGGCTCCTGGGGCCCCGGGAAGCCACGGCAGGTGGTTTAGCACGGTGAATAAACCCGGTTTCTGGCAGCAACAGACTCGGACTCAGAGCGTGACTCTGCTGTTTAGCAGCGCACTTTAGGCAGACTTTTGTTACCTTTTCCCAACCTCAGTTTACTTCTCTGTAAAATGGGGATAACACGGCACTGACCCTATAGGGCTGTCGGGAAGAATGCCACGGTGGATGTGCCAAGGAAGCTTTCGAGACACGAAGGCTATCCTGCTATAGCCTTGGCCACACTCACACTCTCCCATGTTCACCCCTCCCAGGGCAGACCCCGAGGCTGGCCCGTCAGGCCAGGTCCTGGAGGGAAGCCGAGGAAGCAGAGGTCCAGCTCTGTGGAACTGGGGACGGACCAGGAAACCACAAGCAGAAGCACAGAGCTCAGAGCTGAGCCATGCAAACGAGATGCAAAACTGTGAAGTCCTAACGCGGACCCGGCTGCATGACCAGAACACTAGGTGCGTGGAGGCCCCACATAGGCAAATAATCCCCCTACTGCCCCAGCCTGGGAGGAACCACACGCCGGTCGTAGGGAACACAGTCCCTTTGTGAGCTCTCCAGCGTCACCTCACCTCAGTGAGGTCCCCGGTGGGCCACGCATCATGGGGCTGTCTCCCTCTCTCTGCCCCTCCCCCGTTCATGCTCTGTCTCTCTCTGTCTCAAAAATAAACAAACGTTAAAAAATAAAAATTAAAAAAAAAACCCAAAAACAAGGATTGGTACTGGCATCAGGCCAAAGGGGGAGCCCACTCTGGGTCACTGGGAAGCCTCCCGGAAGGGACACTTAAACTGGATGAGGGAGCTAGGAGAGAAGTGAGGGGAGGAACATTCCAGAAAGAAGAGACAGCATCTGGGTGCAGGAAGGAGCCTGCCAAGGACTCAGACCCCGGAGCCGAGGGCCAGGTGCCACCACCTCCTGGCTGTTGAGGCAGCCGACTGAGTTCAGAAAAACTGCCACTCGTGATTCAGGACCATGGACACTGGGTGCTTCCGTTAACAGCATCTGGAAGCCCAAAGTTGTCCCCAGGCCCTCCCAGGGCAACTTTCCCAGTCACCTTTGGGCCCTTTGTCTGCTGACTCCTCGACGGGTAGCCCAGGCGGTGGATCCACTGACACTGGGCCTGACCGGGCCGATTCCAGGCTGTCAGGCCCCTCCCTCGCCTCGATGTGCTGGTCCCCGGCGTGGATGTGCCTCCTGGGGACGAGTATTTGTCATACACCCTCAGCCTTCTACCTTCAGCCCCACTACAACACCCCGTCCAGCTCAGAGCTCTTCGGATTCAGAGCTAACAGAACCTGCCGCAGGAGCTGGAAAATCAGGCACCTTCCAGAGGATGACTTTGGGGGCATGGCTGGCTGGCCCACATGTCCACAAGGGACCCTTTGCCCGAAGGATAATCTCTCCCCGTTAGCGCCAGGGTGGGTTCTTGGAGGGAGTTCAGAGGTCACCCCCCCTCACGCCCTTCATTCCACAAAAGGGGAAGCTGACACCCAGAGAGGGTAAGTAAGGGGCAGCCCGGGGGGCGGGAGCCAAAGCTGGAAGAACCAATGCGGATATCAACAGACCACGGCGTCAGGCGGGACTTCTGTGTTCCCGAATTGTGGGGACAAAAGGTGATCCACGACCTACCTGCTCCTGTAATAAGAGTCACAGTGAATGGCGGGGACGGCGCCCAGCCACCACCTTGGGGGCCTTGCCGGGAGGGGTCCGTCCAGAACTAACACAGCTGCCTACCTGCCCCTGCCAACACGGGAAGACTGAGGACACGAGGGGCTTATCCAGCATCCCAGACGGCTCTCCTTTGTCGCCCGGGGCCAAGGGCAGAGGGGCATTAGGAGAATCCCTTATTCAGACTGGATGTTTGCCAGGTGGGGATGTGCTGTTGTGTTCTCCTGTGACCCTACTCGGCCAGCACACCTGCTCCCTGCGAGACCCGCCAGGGCTGAGAGAAGACGTGAGCTCCTTGGGGGTGGGGATAGGGAGGTACCAGCAACAAAAGCTGGACTTCAGCTGTTTTGTTGATCCTTGACCCTGGAGGGCTCCCACCGGGGTGAGGGCAGCTTAGCGGTAAGAGGCTGATGGCTGGACCACCTTTGGGGGAGACTGGAGGGAGGGGGATGGAGAGATGGCTAATCTGTGGCCCAGAGAAGTTAGACAACTTGCCTAAGGTCACACAGTTAGGAGGTGGCAAAGCCAGGATTCGAACCCAGGGAGCCTGGCCTTGACCGCTAAAGTGCACCGCCCCCTCGGCGATGTCAGATGCCAGTCGCCGGAAGAAAAATAAACTCAATTCATGTTTCTACACCCAGAAGTGAAGATTCTGTGAACTGTAACACGATCTTGCTTTAAGAAACCTACATTCCCGGGGTCCCTGGGTGGCTTAGTTGGTTAAGCGTCAGACTTCGGCTCAGGTCATGATCTCGCGGTCTGCGGGTTCGAGCCCCGCGTCGGGCTCTGTGCCGACAGCTCGGAGCCTGGAGCCTGCTTCCGATTCTGTGTCTCTCTCTCTCTGCCCCTCCGCCCCTCCCGCACTCACATTCTGTCTCTCTCTCAAAAGTAAATAAACATTAAAAAAAAAAAAAAAAGAAGCCTACATTTCCAGTTGCTGGGAATCTTGAGCCCACCATGTCTGTCTACACCAGCTGCTCACCCTCTGGAGAGGAGATCAGAACTCACAGAGGCACACTGTCCCTGTTCCGCTGAACTGGGGCCAGCGATCTCTAGCCTGGAGAAGGGCCGAACCACACCAACCGGGTTTAAAGTCCCCTCCGCCCAGTCCCTGCTGCAAGGGACGGCTGGGTTGTGTCACGAGGCAGGAATGAGTCACCCTGCCCTGTTGTGTCCCACTGTGACGATGCAAGCACGAGATGTAAATGAACATTCTCGGCCAACGCTGCTTCTGCTGCACACACACCTACCCTCAGGGGTCGGCACCCCGTGTCCCCTCAGGGGCCGGCACCCCGTGTCCCGGGGCCCTCGCTGCACCCCTCCGACACCTGCTGGCCCACGCCGCCTCCCTCCTCCAGGCCCCTGACACTCCCATCTCCTGGCCTCAGTGTCCCTGGCTGTTCACTGGAGGCCATCGAGGCCTTCTCCACGGGTGAGCCAGACGTCCCCAGAGGCATCTGGCAGATCTCCCGGTGTGCCTGTCTCCCTGGCACCCTGACGCCATCTAGGGCTTGCCCCAAGCTGCTCTAAGAGGCAGGACTTGCCCGGGGCACTGGGTGCTGGGGGTCAAGGGAGGTGTGAGCTCGGCTCGGGGATCCTCAGCCGAGTTGCCCTGGGGGTTGACCCAGCACACGGTGGCTGGCCACCTGGACCTTCAGCACGCTCATTTCCGTCCGATGAGTCAGCCGTCAGCCGTTTCTTCTGACTTGTCAGCGGAACCCCAGTGGCTTTGGGGTGGAGATTAAGAGGGAGGAAGGTGGTACGCCCTCCCTCCCCAAGGACGATGCCTCTTTGTTTCAGAGACTTGGCAGGCAAGGCCTGGCTTCCCCTGGCACCTTGCTGAGAGGAGCATCTGTTGTGAAATTCCAGCTGCTGCCAGTAAAGGGAATGTCCGCTCACCCGCCAGAGGGGGTGGTGTTGAAACCTTCAACTACCACCTCCAAGTTCCTCTTCTGAGCCGGTAAGGGTGAGTCTCCACTGGGGACCCCGGAGAGGACAGAGAAGCCTGGAGCTGGGGGGCGGCGACCTCAGAGGGCACAGAGGAAGAACTCATCTTCACATGCTGACCTGATCCGATGACGCAAGACACAGGTCATCTTCCCTCATGTGGGGGACCTAGTCAAAGGTCCTGCCTGGGTCCAACGTTCCTGGGGCAGCCCCCGCACGGGGCAGGGAGGACGGCTTCTTTTCCCGGGGGATGCCTCAAACGGAGTGGAATAGCACAGGTGGAGGGCCTACGTCTCACTGGGAGACAGGCAGGCACCTCCAGGCACTGGTGGGCACCCCACACTGCTTCCCTGGTGTTCTGGAACATTCTAGGCCCACGCTTTGAAGTCTTAGTTCCACAGATGGGAATAAGAGAGGCACCAAGGCGTGTGGTCCTGCACTGACCCCGCCCACTTCGGTCCTGGGTCTCTCCTCCCTCCTTCCCTTCCTCTCGATCCCTGGGGTTTGACCTCCCTTCTCTAGCCCCACTCTCCTCCACGTGACTGTCGAAGGCAGAATCTCTTCCGTGACCTAATTTTAAAACCTCCCGTCTCCAAAGCAGGAAGGATACACCTGAAACTAACAATACTGGGCTAAGAAAGGGTGAAAAGGAGAGGAGAATGAGATGGGGAGGGGGCATGAGGAAGTACTTTTAGGTACCACTTTGACTCTTAGAACCAGAGCGATAGTCCACATACGCCAAATTAAATAAATAACTCTAGTCAACTAGGATTGCAAGGGGGGGGGGGCGGGGGGGGGTGAAAAACACAAACAAAACAAATTAACCTGACTACATTATAAGTGAGTAACGTAACTGCATTGAAAGGGTGGGGGACGAAAGAATTAAACTGAGGAACGTTGGAAAATAGTATTTTGACTGGATGCTGTAAGGCTAAAGACAAAAAGAACTATGCACATAGTTTTCTAAGTATTCAATCTGTTTGTCGTAGGGACGTGTGTTTAAAACCCTGAGACCTCTTTTATGTGCGTGCTGTGACTAAACAAATAAGTAAATCTATCATAGATAATGAGAGCCAGCTTCTCACTATTGGAGAAAGAAGTTACAAATAAGGAAGGAGGGAAATCTAGGGTGAGTCAATCTTACTGGACCGGAGTTGGAGAAATCGGCATGAACTTGTGGTTTTTAATGTATTAACACAGAGATACATACAGAAGTGAAAACGATGTGTGTATGTTTGCATTATTCGCATTACAGTGCATACATACTGACATACGGGTGTCTGGGTTAGCATCCGACTCTTGGGTTTCATCTCAGGTCATGATCTCACGATTCAGGAGATCGAGCCCCACACTGGGCTCTGTGCCGACAGCATGGAGCCTGCTTGGGATTTGCTCTCTCCCTTGCTCCCTGTCTCTCTCTCTCTCTCTCTCTCATTCTCTCTCTCTCTCAAAATAAATAAATAAATAAACATTAAAAAAAGGAAAATGCATACATATATTTTCTAGCTCTGCTGAGAGAGCCAGGAAATGACATCCCAATAACAATGAGCACATCCAGTACCCAGGTCTTGGTTTCTAAATACCATTCTCCACTCAAAGGAACCAGGGCTCCTTAGAGAAATGGCCAATTCTAGGAGCAGGGCAGGAAATACACAAGATCAACCTGGCACATCTTACAGTGCCAGAATACAAGTCATTCCTTGAAAAAGGGCGGGAGTGTCAGAAGGATACGGGAGCCAGCTCAAAGGAGCTTCCAACGGCCAAAGCCAGGGCAATTTGAACAACAAAATAAACAATGACAGTGTTGGATTACAATTCGTAGAATGAAATAAATACCCATGAGTGTATACTAATCTTATAAATAAGAGAATATGGAGGGGAAGGAACAGGTCCTCTTTACAAAAGAATTCCAATTAATGTGGATAGAGGGAGAGAAACGCAAAACCACCATTAGGCAAACACCACAGTAATAACTGCCCTCAGTATGGATGCTAAAATCCGTGGATGAAAATCTGAGAGGAGACAGGTATTTGCATAGTCTCAAAGTATCTCCTCCGAGAAATTAATCGATTGCAAGGGAAAAATAGTAATTTCACAGTGGAGAAACCCAGCACTGCCTTAACCTCATGATCCAAGTTAACATTATCAATAATAAGACATATGAAGATCATGCATCCCCTGATACGATGCACTGAGAGGGACACAGGTCACTTCTGTGGGATTCTTACCAAAAATGCATACACACAATCGAGTCATGAGAAAAATACCATTCACAACCCAACTGAGAGAAATTCTGTAACATCACCAACTAGTACTCACCAGAATGTCAAGGTCATAAAAGATAAGGAAGCCAGAGGAACTGCCACAGATCGGAGGAAATTGAGGACACAAACAAACTAGACACAATGTGAGATCCTGGAAGGGACTCTGGAATTAAAAGACGATATTGCGGGGGCGGGGGGGGGGGGGAATGGCTAAAATCCAAATGAGGTCCACAGTTTAGCAAACAGTATTGTACCAATGATCATTTCCAAGTTTTGGTAACTTCACCTTGTCATGTAAGTTGTTAACACTAGGGGAGGGGTGAAGGGTCTCCACGGTTCTAAGACCCTTTATGTAGTTACATAGCCTGACGGATCCTTTGAATATCCTTCCGGATGGTTATTCAATGCTTTGCTGTCCTTCATGATCTTGTTTGAAGTTGCTACTTCATGTGTAGTCACACGTCCTAGTCACTGGTTGGTCGGCCAGCCCTCACCCCTGACTCAGCGTTCCTAAGCTGGGGTGGAGAATCTCTGGGGCTCTTGGAGGACCGAAAGTCCTCAGAGAGGATGCATTTTGATGGCAATCCAGAAGTCAGTATATTTTGGACCACCTTGACATCACCTATGAGCGAATGTTGCCATAAAAATTTGATGTCCCGTTTGCATTTGTGTCTATCACCAATTTGGTGTCGCCTAAAAGGACAGGGCATGCCAGATGTGTTCTTGGGATCTACTAGAGCTCGAGGTTGAACCCAATGAGTTGATGGAAAATGTTTGGTAAGAGGAGAAAAATTTACCTGATCTGAAGAGAAACCAGAAGATAAATTAATGGAAAATATTTAGAGAAGTGCCTGGCACATAATGAGTGTTCAGCAATGGCTATCTATTAGCTGTCAGCATGCTTCCCTCACACAGACAATTCTATGGCCCAATTCCAGACAGCATTGAGATTGGGCCAAGAAACGAAACACCCCCCGGATGACTGTGATGCATGGTCGGGCTTGGAAAGTAACGTTTTCTGGTTTTCAAAGTCACACACATTCTGGACTATATGACTAGGAAAGCACCCTGGAGATGAGGTGGTGCAACCTTTCCATTCTACGAACGGGAAAACAGAGGCTCTGAGCAGTGAGGCGTCTCCCTCGGATCAGAAAGTGGCAAATCTATAGCTAAAATCTGAGCCTAGAACCCAGGAGAATCCCAGGAGACACCCTCTTGCTTCGGTGGGAATCCGGTTCCACTGCCGATCTCTGAGTGACCTCAGCTCCTTTCCTCAAGGTTATTTTTGGAATCCTTTTGTCAATTTCTTTCAGAGTTATTGTGTAGGTATCGAACTCCTTCATGTGTCAACTCTGTGCATTTAGGTTTTCTGACAATACCATTCATCTTAATCAAGATTGGAAATTTTACTAGAAAAGATTTAGGCCTAGAATTTCTATGTGATTTAAAAAATTGTTTCTGAACCTGTGATTTTAGCCCCTTTCTTAATCTAAACGTTGTAAAATCAGGTTTTAAGATACAAACCAGGATTGGATTTATTTTAAATATTTAAAAATTTTTTTTTTCAACGTTTTTTATTTATTTTTGGGACAGACAGAGACAGAGCATGAACGGGGGAGGGGCAGAGAGAGAGGGAGACACAGAGTCGGAAACAGGCTCCAGGCTCCGAGCCATCAGCCCAGAGCCTGACGCGGGGCTCGAACTCACGGACCGCGAGATCGTGACCTGGCTGAAGTCGGACGCTTAACCGACTGCGCCACCCAGGCGCCCCATATTTTAAATATTTTTATACTGCATCACCATTCTTTCAATAATCCTTTTTGGACATTTATAATAAATGTCATAACTATGAAAATAGCAGTATTTTGGGGGGGGTAGGCAGCAGCTTTAAGTGTGATTTACTTCATTGCTGTTTACTTTTTTTATTTCTTTGTTTTTATATCATACCATCTCTAGTTATGAGTTCTTTATTTTGATTCATTTCTTGTTCAGCTTGAGTACTTTGAGTAACTTCAGGATGAGTGTGTGGGTAAGGTAGTTTCTGAGACTTTAGATGTCATGGTCATTTCATTCATTGAGGCTCACAATGAATTCTACCTTTGCCAATGAAAAGAGGTGGGACAATTCATAATCTTTTCGCCTTCAAAGTGTTTATAAACCCCCCAAATTACTGACTGTAAAAAATGGCTACAACAAAGAGAATTAGGTAAGGTGGTCTGGTACAAGTCAAGATAGAAATTAATATTGTTCAAGAAGATAAATAAAAAAACAGAAACTGCATTAGGAAAAAGATCCCACCTATAGTCACAAGAAAAAAAAAATGAGAGAGAATAGGCTTTACAAATATGCAAGATTTTAATGAAATAAAACTTTGAGGGGACACAAAAAGGCAGCAAATAAACGTAAATGCATACCCTGTTATAAGACGGGAACGATTCAATGTCAAAGAATTACTTCAAAATGGATCAGAGCCTCAATGTAAACAGCTTAAACTGTAAAAGTCTCAGAAGAAAACAAAGGAGAATGGCCTCATCATGCTGGATATGTCAATAATTTCTTGGATATGATAACAAAAGTACCAGGAACGAAATAAAAATAAAGTGGACGTACCTTAAAATCTAAAACTCTGTGCATTAAAGTCAACAGAGTGAAGAGGTAAACCTAGAGAATGGGAGAAAATATTTGCAAATCATATACCTGATAAGGAGTTATTATCCAGACTATATAAAGAACTCCTACAACTAACTCAGGAACAGCAACAACAACAACCACAAAAACATTTAACAATGGACAAAGGACTTGAGAAAACATTACTCCAAAGAAGACATACAAATAGCCAAGAGCACATGAAAAGATGTTCCACATCATCAATCAACAGGGAAATGCAAATCCAAACCACAACGAGACCCCACCTCACACCCATTAAGATGGCTATTGTAAACAAAAAGAAACAAAATTGTTAGTGAGGAGAAATGGGGACACCGAGCCACCGTTGGCAGGGACGGGGCGGGGGGTGGGGTGGGGATGAGAAATGGTGCTGGTGATTTCTCGAAAAATTAAAAATAGAATTACCATATGAGCAGCAATCCCACTTCTTACATATATCCAAAAGAACTGAAAGCAGAGACTTGAACAGATGTTTGTACGGCCAAGTGCACAGCGGCGAAAAGGTAGGAGTAACCCAAGCGTCCATCAACAGGTGAACGGACCCGCAATATATGGTCTAGGCCAAAATGGGATGTTAGTCAGCCTCAAAAAAGGAAGGAAATCGTGCCACGTGCTCCAACGTGGATGAATCTTGAGGGCCCTGGGCTAAGTGAAATAAGCCCGTCACAAAAAGAAAACTGTACAATCCCACTCAGATGAGGTGCCCAGAGTAGTGAAATTCACAGAGACAGAAAGTTGAATGGCGGTTGTCAGGGGCTGGGGGAGGGGACACGGGTACGGAGTTTTAGTTCTGCAAGATGAAGCGTGCCGTAGGATATTGTACAACAAGGTGGACGTGCTTAGCATTAGCGAACCACACACTTACGAGTGGTCACGATGGTAACCCTTCCTGACGTGCATCTCCTACCACAACGTTTAAAAAGGAGGAAAGAGGTAATTAACTGACATCTTCACAGTATTACATAGGGAGGTCAATTCTCTCTACCTTTTCGCCTAGAGAACAGGAAGGAAGGAGAGAGGGAAAGCGGGCAGGCAGACAGGTTGGCTATTACAGAGCAGCTGTTCTGTGTCCGAGACCGTGCTGGGCACTTCCACGTGACTGCCTAGTTTAATGGTCAAGATCACCCCATGACATAATCACAGTTATCCACGGTTTCTGCAGTTCAGGGAGAGTCGACCGTGTCTTTGCCCAAGTTCCTGTGGTCACAGTTCCTACAACCTGAGCCAGAGGTACATCCCAGGTGGCCGGACTCGCAAAGCCCACATTCTTTTCTATGCCACGTTCATAGGAAATCATCCCTACCATTTTCTGGACACTCGAAGGGCTGAGCATGTGGTTTTGCCTCTGTGTTATAATTTGAGGCTTTTCAGAGAAGGCATCTTGCACACAAATTGCCCGAATTCTTGCGGCCAGTGATTCATTCTCCACGGGTTAGGACTGCCCACTTCGTCTGTCCCTAGCCTACTTTTCAAGACTTAGGATTAGTGGAGGGGCGTGTAGCTAACACACATGTCTACCACAGCAGTGGCAGGGGCGAGCAGATACTGGAAGGACTCCAGGGCCAGGAAAGGGAAAACCTGAGAAATGGTAGGTGGTGATGGAGGGTGGAGGTGTGTGCAAGGAACAGGGAGGGAACAGGGAGGGAGTAGGGCTGGACCAGACGTGCAGGAAAAGGGAGAACCATCAAGGAAACATAGATAAGCCTTGGCTGACTTCCCAACTTGGCCCGTGACCTTCTTTACCAAGGAAAGGGCACGGAAATGCTTGGGAAGACCAAAGGTACGGTTAAGACCAAAAGGAAATAAAAGGAGGGAAGACAAGGAGTCTTAGTGTCTTTGGTAACACGTGTGCAGCACTAACTCTATGCCAGACACTGCTCAGGGCTTGAAGCCCACGATCTCATTTATTCTGAACAATCTTGTGAAACTCTGAACTTACAAAGACGAGAAACATCCTGGTGGCTATATGACTTTCCCAAGGTCGCACAACTAGCCAGTAGCATAGGCAGGACTCATTTGAACTCATTTGAACCCAGTTGTATCTGACTCCTTTCTTTTTTTTTTTTTTTTAATGTTTATTTATTTTTGAGAGAGAGAGTCAGACAGACAGAGTATGAGCAGGGGAGGGGCAGAGAGAGAAGGAGACACAGAATCCGAAGCAGGCACCAGGCTCTGAGCTGTCGGCACAGAGCCCGACGCGGGGCTCGAAATCACAGGCTGTGAGATGGTGATCTGAGCTGAAGTCGGATGCTTAACCGACTGAGCCACCCAGGTGCCCTTATCTGACTCCTTTCTACCCAGATAATCATCTAGAAGAATACAGAGAAGAAAACAGGATGCATGATGCTGTCTTTGCATATAATAGTTAGATAATAGGAGCTGACGCTAATTGAGGGCTTACTATCTGCTGGGCACTGTTCTAGGCTCTTTCTACGAATTGACTCATTGAATTCATATGAGGTAGATACGTTCTTGTCCCCATTTTACGGATGAAAAGAGGAAGGCATATAGCGCTCTCTCGGCTGGCAAAGGATGCGTGGTCTTTCTTGGCATCCCCCAAGCGACTCAGCTTCTTGGCACACTGAAGGGGACTCAAGAGATGGGCAACGAGAGAAAGAGTGTCGGAATTTGCCAAGGTATCCACTCCCAGGCTAACCTCTGGGCCCTTGGCGCCACAGACTGTTTCCATCCCGCCATCTGTCAAACGCAGAGCCTGCCTGGTTTGCCAGCAAATGCTCGCACGGTGACAAAGTGACAGATCCACAGGTAAATGGAAAAACGCAAGAGAAGGCCAATTACACGTGTCTTGGCAGCTTTCTGATTTCTCTGGGTGTGGCAAAACACGGTGGTCGTGACAAACCGCACTCGTTACGGGCTGCTCACTCTTGGCAGGATCCTTCCAGTTTGTAAGATGGAGCAAATGAACGTTTTATCGTCGGGGGCGAAAAGACTAGATGGGGCCCTGTGACTGCCTTTATCATTGGGATAGACTCGGCACACAGTGGTCTCACCTGTTCTCTCTTCCCTTGACGATGTTTTCCTCCCCCCCCCCCGCCCCGCCCCGGGTCCCCAGCCCCATCTTCTCTCCATTAACCCAACAGCAGGTGACTGCTCTCGGCCACTGGCACATCCACCTTCTTTAGTCTTCTTCTTCCCCCTCTTTTTAAACTCTTGCCAATTATATTAGAAGAATCTGTCACCTCCTCCCTTTCCATCCCATTCATGAATATGGCTTATTGGCACAAGAGAAACTTCTCTCACAAGAAAAGAAATCAACAAGGTTTGCGGACGGAACTGAAATCAGAAACTCGTCCCGATACTTGGCCAGGTGTGGTTTTTACAACTTTTTATGAAACAGACACTGATTTCGAGAGTCCCAGTGAGCTGAGTCTAGAACTCTCTAGGACTCTAAGAGGCTATTTACTGACATTAGAGCAGCAGGCACAGATACAGCCTTTAACTAGTCTCTTTTTTTTAATGTTTATTTATTTCTGAGACAGAGAGACAGAGCATGAGTGGGGGAGGGGCAGAGAGAGAGGGAGACACAGAATCTGAAGCGGGTTGCGGGCTCCGAGCTGTCAGCACAGAGCCCGATGCGGGGCTCGAACCCATGAACTGTGACATCGTGACCTGAGCCGAAGTCGGTCGCTCAACCGACTGAGCCCCAAGTCTTTCTCTAGTCTTACTAAATACGCTCACGAAGACACAGGAAAAGGAAGACATATATACATAGCCCACACTGAAAACCAATATTTAATATGGTTTAATATGGTCTGGCACTGTGTCCAATTCAGATGGAAATGGATTGGGAAAACCCAGGCTTCAGCTCTGGCCAAAATCTCTATGGAAAGTGGGCAGGGCTTGTATCATGGCTAATTAAAGTTTGCCCCCCCGCCCCCACCAAGTGGATATGACCCCCTTCTGGAGGCTTGAATGCCTTCTGTTTTCTCCATTAATGAAGACTGGTGGGTCACGTTTGCTGACGTGGGGAAGTATGGACAGGAGACGATTTGGGAGGAGAAAACCAGAGTCCCACTTTGCCCGTGTAATATCACATTTTGAGCATCCAGGGTTAAGAGGTGGGTCCACGAAGGATTAGCAAAAGGACGCTGGGAAGGTGAGACCCATGGAACCATGAAATAAGAGAATATGATGTCAAGAAACTCAAGAGTGGTTCAAACAGGGAGAGCAGAATACGGCTGCAACATTCATAAAATCAGGACCGAAAAGTGGCCCCTGGACTTGGTGACATGGAGGTCTTGGCGACCTAGAATAAATATTGAGAGGGCAGGAAGACCCAAAGGAATAGGATGAGGAGAGAAAAGGAGGTGAGAGAGAGACGACTCCTTTGAGAAGCTTTGCTTGGCTGAGTTTTAGGAGATGCCCCAGTATCCTTCCACTAAGTTCTTTTATTTTTTATTTACCTAGCACAAATTCCTTTCTGCCAAATATGACCAAAAGGACACTAAGATGCTTCCAATGATGAGTCTTAACGTCCTGTATCTACATCTAAAAAAAAAATGAGATAGGGTTACCTGCCAAAGTGTTAACAGAGGTTATCTCTGAGGGGCAAGAGAGGTATCATTGTTTACTTTTTTCGAAAAACATTTTTATGATAACACATTGTTTTTAGACATTATTTTTTAATCACACAAAGAGTAGGTATTAAGTATATGAAAAAACAGACAGTGGTTCTGGCAAAGTAGAGTAGATGTTCCTCCTGCTAAGTAAAGCTACAAACTCTGGATATTATATACAAAACTAATATTTGAGACCCTGAAAGCAGAGAGAAGGGAGATGAGCTAAGGACCTTGAGAAAAAGAAGGGACATGGTGGTGGGTGCCCCGGGTCTTCTTGTTGCCTCCTGTATCCCAGCCTTGGACTCGAAGAACCCACAACCCGGAAACACCAATGGGTACAGACAGAAAAAGCCCCAAGAAGAGCCCGCTCTTTCCAGCCATAGGACCAGGAGAGGGGCAGCCTAGAAAGACACAAAACTTTTAGATAATAACCATTCTGCTTCCGCCAAACGTGACAGAAAGAAGTGTGGCACCACAGCACTAGCAAAGGCCAAATGGGGAGGCTGAACTGCCTCTAGCCAGGCTCTAATGAGGTGCCCCACTCCTCCCTCAACCACCAGTGGTGTCTGAGAAAGCCAGACCTTTAATCTTCTCTGCCATCACAACCCCGCCTACGACCCCACAGTGTCAGTGAGGACCACCAGGGGTCCTGGACTTCCTGCCCCAGCAGACAGTCAAGAGTGCCCCCTCCACTCCCTTGACTGGGGCGGTGTCAGAGAAAGCCCAGTGGGAGAGCCAGGACTTTCGCTGCTGCCCAGGGGGATGAGGTCACTTCCTCCACCCCATAGTGTCAATGGAGCAATGGGCTCTCTTGTGCCTCCCAGGCAGGGAGAGGTCAATGGCAGCCAGAATTCCCACTCCACCCAGCAGTAACAAGGGCGCCTCTTTTTGTCAATGGAAGCTGCGAGCAGAAACTTACGTCCTCACCTGGTAATAATGAGGCAGTGCTCCCCGCTTACAGGGAAGTGTTAGAGGAAGCCAGCGAAAACAGAGGTTTAAATAAGATCCAGAGCCTCATAACTCTCATAATACCCACAATGCCAGGTTTCAGTGGAAAATAACTTGTCATACCAACAACAAGGAATGAAATGAAATGGATGACATAAACTGAGTGAAAAAAGGCAATCGGTAGGTGCCAACGCTAAACCCACAGATGTTAAAATTATCTGACAAAGACTTTAAAAAAAATTTTTTTTTAGCATTTATTTATTTTTGAGAGAGACAGAGACAGGGCATGAGCAGGGGAGGGACAGAGAGAGAGGGAGTCACAGAATCCGAAGGAGGCTCCAGGCTCTGAGCTGTCAGCACAGAGCTCGACGCGGGGCTTGAACTCACGAGCCACAAGATCATGACCTGAGCCGAAGTCGGACACTTAACCGACTGAGTCACCCAGGCGTCCCATCTGACAAAGATTTTAAAGCAGCTTTGTTAAAAGTACTTCAATGGAAGGCGCATATGCACCCCAATGTTTATAACAGTGCTATTGACAATAGCCAAAGTATGGAAAGAGCCCAAATGTGCATCGATCGGTGAATGGATAAAGAAGATGTGGCATATATATACAATGGGGTATTACTCGGCAATCAAAAAGAAGGAAATCTTGCCATTTGCAACCATGTGGATGGAACTGGAGGGTCTTATGCTAAGTGAAATTAGTCAGAGAAAGACAAAAATCATATGACTTCACTCATATGAGGACTTCAAGAGACGAAACAGATGACCCTGAGAGAAGGGAAACAAAAATAATATAAAAATAGGGAGGGGGACAAAACATAAGAGACTCTTAAATATGGAGAATAAACACAGAGTTACTGGAGGGGTTGTGGGAGGGGGGGATGAGCTAAATGGGGGAGGGGCATCAAGGAATCTACTCCTGAAATCATTGTTGCACCATATACTAACTTGGATGTAAATTTAAAAAAATAAATTTAAAAGAAATTAAAAATAATTAAAAATAATAAAAAATACTTCAATGGACAATTATGAACAAGTAAAAAGGAAGAACGTCTTGGCAAAGAAATAGAAGATATGAATACACAGTCATGGAAGTTCTAGAACTTTTGAAAGACAGAATAACTGAAATAAAATCCTCAGTGGATGGGCTCCACAGAAGGTGGAGGGGACAGAGGAAAAAATCAATGAACTTGAGTCCAGAACAGTAACATTACCCAACCTGAACAACAGAGAGAAAACCAGCCAGAGAAAAATGAACAGAGAGCCTCAGGGACCTATGGTCCAACGTGCATGTCGTCTGGAGTCCCAGTGGCAGAGGGCAGAGATGGAAAAGTACTCAAATGGCAGAAAACTTGCAAATTTGGCAAAATACCTAAAACTACAGATTCGAGGGGCGCCTGGGTGGCTCAGTCGGTTAAGCGTCTGACTTCGGCTCAGGTCATGATCTCACGGTCCGTTAGTTCGAGCCCCGCGTCGGCTTCTGTGCTGACAGCTCAGGGCCTGGAGCCTGCTTCGGATTCTGGGTCTCCCTCTCTCTCTGCCTCTCCCCTGCTCATGCTCTTTCTCTCTCTGTCTCAAAAATAAATAACATTTTTAAAAAATTTTAAAAAAAACCCCAAAACTACAGATTCGAGAAGCTATGTGAACCCTAAACAGGATAAGGCCAAGAAATACGCACCAAAACACATCGTAGTCAAGCTTCTGGAAACTAGAGATAAGGAAAAAAGTCTTGAAAGCAGGAAGAGAGGAATAGCATTTTCCCTGAGAGGGAAAACATTCAAAGCACAGTGGATTTCTTGTCAGCAGTCACGAGAGCCAAAAGGAACGGAACGGCATTTTTTAAGTGCGCAACGAATGGCCAATCCGGAACCCCACATCCAGAGAAAATATGTTTCAGGAATGAAAAAGAAATTAAGACAACGGCATATTTACCCTAAAAGAATGGCTGATGGAAATTCTCTAAACAGAAAGAATATGATTTAAAAGAAAAAAGAGGGGGCTTCCGGGTGGCTCAGTCGCTTAAGTGTCCGACTTCGGCTCAGGTCACGATCTCGTGGTTCGTGGATTTGAGCCCCATGTCGGACTCTGTGCCGACAGCTCGGAGCCTGGAGCTTCGGATTCTGGGTCTCCCTCTCTCTCTGCCCCTCCCTGACTCACACTGTCTTTGTCTCTCTCTCAAAAAAAGTGAATAAACATTAAAAAAAAATTTTTTTTTAAACATTATCAGATGAAGTGGACTTCAGAGCAAAGAGAGTTACCAGGGACCGAAAGTGACATTACAGAATGACAAGAAGATCAAGCCACCAAGAAGACACAGCAATCTTAAATGTTTCCCCCCAAACAATGACACTGCAAACTATGTGAGGTAAAAACTGGTTAAACGGGAAGGAGAACTAGGCAAACCCATGATTGTAACTGGAGATGTCAACCTTCCGTATCGTTTCTGAGCAACGATGCAGAATATCAGCAAGAACACAGAAAACTCAATAACACCATCAACCACTAGGATCTAATAACACTTACAGAACACCCCACCCAACGACAGCAAAACACATACACAGTCTTTTCAAGTACCCACAGGACATATACCAAGATAGATCATATATCCTGGGGCATAAGACCAACCTCAACACATGTAAGAGAACTGAAATCATACAGTGCGTGTTCTCTGACCACAATGGAATCAAACTAGAAAGCAAACAGAAAGATAACACGACAATCTCCAAACACTTAGAAACTAAACACACATCAAGGGGTGCCTGGGTGGCTCAGTCGGTTAAGCGTCTGACTCCAGCCGAAGTCATGATCTCACAGCCCGTGAGTTCGAGCCCCGTGTCGGGCTCTGTGCTGACAGCTCAGAGCCCGGAGCCTGCTTCAGATTCTGTGTGTGTGTGTGTGTCTCTCTCTCTGCCCCTCCCCTGGTCATGATCTGTCTCTATCTGTCTCAAAAATAAATAAAAACATTTAAAAAAAAAAAAAAGAAAAAAGAAACGAAACACATATCTGAAGACTCCATTGGCCAGAGAGGAAGTCTCAGGGGAAATCCAAAAATACATTGAACAGAAAGAAAAGAAATAAACAACATATCAGAGGTGGTGGGACACAGCGAAAGCGATTCTGAGGGGGAAATTTATAGCATGAAACACACACTTTATTTATTTTTTAAGTTTACATATTTTGAGAGAGACAGAGATCATGTGAGTGGGGGAGGGGCAGAGAGAGAGAGAGAGAGAGAGAGAGAGAGAGAGAGAGAGAGAGAATCCAAAGCAGGCTCCGTGCTGTCAGCACAGAGCCTGATGTGGGGCTTGAACTCACAAAATCATGAGATCAAGACCTGAGCCGAAGCCAAGAGTCAGATGCTTAACTGACCGAGCCACCCAGGAGCCTGTATGAAATACACACTTTAGAGCTGGCACATGGCCCAGAGGTTCATACCCCTGGGCATTTATCCCAGAGAAATGAAAAGTTATGTTCATCCAAAAACCTGTACGTGAATGCTTATATAAACGGCTTTATCCATAATAGCCCCAACCTCAAAACAAGCCAGGTGTCCTTTGGTGGGTGAAGACGTTAACAAACTATGGTACATCTACACCATGGAATACTATTCAGCAATAAAAAGGAAATAAGTGTTGATATACACCACACACTGGATGAGATCTCCAGAAGATTACGCTGAATTGAAAAGCCAATCCCTAAGGATCGTCTACAGTACGACTCAACGTACGTTAACATTTTTGAAATGACGAAAAGTATAGAGTGGCCACAGCCTGGCATAAGACGTTCATGATACACCTATCTGACAAATAGGAACGGATACTTCACAAAAGATAGGCAAAGGATCGATAAACACGTGAAAATACACTCACCATCGCTGCTTATCAGGAAAATGGAGATCTGAAACCACGATGAGATTACGCTACACCAGAATAGCTAAAATTACCAAGATGAATTATAACAGGGGGGCCAGGAAACAGGAACCACCGTGCATTCTTGGCGCTATCGTCATAATGGTGCAACCACTTTGAAAACTGGTTCGGCAGCTTTGTAAAGTTAACAGACACCCACCCAGAAGTGACCCAAGAATGCCACTTGTTTACCCAAAATAAACGAGAATATCTATTGACAGAAAGACTCGTACAAAAGTGTTCATGGCAGCTTTGTTTCTCATGGCCTCAGACCGGAAACAATCTGGTCCGTCCACAGGGGAAGGGGCAAACATAGGTGGGATATACTACTCAGTAATGCAAGAAACCAAAACACCACATGCTGATACAAGCAACAATATGGACGAAGACCAAAAAACACGGTATGTCTACGAAGCTGGACGCAAAAAGTTGGATGCTCTAATGGCTGCCTTTACAAGAAGTTCTTAGAACGAACAGGCAAAACCGATCTATGGTACAGTAAATAAAAATGGCCGTTGCCTCTGGACGGTACGGGGAGAGCCAACCAGGAATGAGCACGAGGAAACTTTCTGGGATGATGGAAAGATTCTCTAGCTTGAAAAGAGCACAGGCTAAATGGGTACACACATTTGTTGGTAACTCATCCCACTGTACAGTAAAATCTGTGTGCCCCACTGTATGAAAACCATACCTCAATAAAGATGTTCTTAAAGACTCATGTAATACAAACCAAATCTTTAGTTTCTCTTAGCCTGTCCATTTATCTGCACCCCATTTTCCTTTTTCAAACACACAGGCATTGGCCACCCATCTGGCCTGTTACACGTCCGGTCCTTTTCAATGCCTTGATATGCCCACATAATGCACCTAGAGTTGTCTCCCAAAAAGTGCATCTGATGGTCACTCCCTCCTTGCCCCTCAAAGCTAATGGCCTTTTCGTTGCCTTAGGACAAAGTTCAACCCCCAACCTGGATTGTAAGACCCTGAGGGGTCTGGGCCCTCCCTCCCTGGCTAGTCTTACACCCTCACGTTCCCTCTCTGCAACGAGTGTCTTTCTGCCTGTGCTCCCTCTGCCTGGAACATTTCCACCACCTTCCCCCACTTCTGCCGTGGCTAATACGCATTCATCTGTCTTCGTTTATAAGGTCACTTCTTCAGGGAAGGCTTCCTGACTCCCAGGCTGGGTTGGGTGTCCCCCACTTCCCCAACACCTATGTTGTAACTGCTTCCCCTACCGGGCTTTTCAATGGCAACAATGGCTCATCCATTATACATATGGTTCTAACCCCGGCATCTGGTGTAGGGCCCAGGCAGATTCTCCCTGGACAACTATGTGAGCGTGCAAATGTGCTCCGCAAACCAAAAGCCCCACCCAGACATGCGGCCACGATGTTGTGACCATACGAGCAATAGGGGATCTTCCTCAGGCTTTGGGGGAAATCACATCTGTCACCTCCCAGTGAGTCAGTCCTCGGAAGCGTCGAACAGGTCATTCTGGGCCACCCACGGTGTGGCAGGCTATCTCAGAGACCTGCTTCCTCCTGCGTTTCCTCGGCCAGGGTCTGAAGGAAGAGATCGAGGTCAGAACCCAAGCTTTCCAGAAGCTGTTCCTATGGCCACAGAGCACAGGACAACGTATGGTGCTATTAGTATGTTTCTTTCTGTACGCTGTTCCCTCCCCTCACTAGTGAGGCAACCACCTTGGGGAAGGTTGGTGGCAGAAAGGAAAAAAGACCTCTGAGCTCCTGGACAGCTCCTGGCAGGAAGGTTGGACCTCAGAGCTGGATTTCAGCTGATGTAAGGAGAGTAAAGCAATGGTTATTTTCTTTTTCTTTTCATAAACTTTGATTTGTAGAGCGGTTGTAGGCTTAGAGAAAAGTTGATCAGAGAGTACAGAGTTGCCACATAGTCCCTCCGACCCCCTCATCTCTCCCGCCCACCGTTTCCCCCCATTATGAACACCTTTCATCACTGTGGTACATTTATTAAAACCGATGAACCCGTATTGGAACAACAGCATTAACCCAAGTCCACCGTTTATATGAGGGTTCCGTCTTGGTGTTATAGAGTTCTACAGTGTGATACAGTCGCTAAAATAAAAAATGTCATGTATCTACCATGCCAGCGTCATAAAGAATAGTTTTACTGGCCTCCAGTTCCTCTGTGCTCTATCTATTCATCCCTTCTCCTCTCTCCAACCCTCGGCAATCACTGGTCTTTTTTTACTGTCTCTACAGTCTTGCCTTTTCCAGAATGTCACACAGTTGGCATTATGCATGAGTAGACTCATGTCTTCAGACTCGCTGCTTTCACTTAGTAATATGCATCGAAGGTCCCTCCCTGTTGTCTCCTGTCTTATTTCTTTCCGACACTAAATAATAGTCCCTTCTGTGGATGTACTATCGTTCGTTTATCCGCTCACCTGCTGAAGGGTATCTCGGCTGTTTCCAATTGTTGGTGAGTATGAATAACGGTGCTACAAACCACTTCACGGGCAGGTTTTCATGTGGGAATAAGTTTTCAACTCATTTTGGTAAATACCCAGAAGGCCAACTGTCAGATCATATGGCAAGACTTCTTAACTTTCCAAGAAACCGCCAGGCTAGTCTTCCAAAGTCGCTGCGCCATTTTGCTTTCCTACCAGCAATGAGTGTCTGAGTTCCTGCTGTTCCACATCCTCACCAGCATTTGGTGTTGTCAGTGTTCTGGATTTTAGCCATTCTAACACATGGATGGTGGTATCTCATTTTAACTTCCAATTTCCCTAGTGACGTATGATGGAGGCCATCTTTTTATACGCTTATTTGCCATGTGTGTACCTTCCTTGGTGAGCAGTGCAGAACTCACACCTATTTATTTTTAAAGTGAACTTTTCATTCAAGTATAACATCATGGACATACGTACACAGATCATCAGAGTGCAGTTTGATGGGCTTTCGCAAAGTGAGCCCACCCACAAAACCAGCACCTGGATCAAGAACCAGACTACCACCATTGGGGCGGGTGGGTGGTTCAGTCAGTTGAGCATCCGACTTCAGCTCAGGTCATGATCTCGTGGTCTGTGGGTTCGAGCCCCGTGCCGGGCTCTGTGCCGATAGCTCGGAGCCTGGAGCCTGCTTCGGATTCTGTGTCTCCCTCTCTCTCTGCCCCTCCCCTGCTCGTGCTTTCTCTCTCTAAAATAAATAAACATAAAAAAAAAAAAAGGCAGACCACTATCGGTATCCTTAGGGACCCCACCTCCACCCGTGCCTCCTCTGGTCACTACACCATTGCCTATTTTTTAATTGGGTTGTTTATTTTCTTATTGTTGAGTTTGAAGAATTCTTTGCATATTTTTGATACAAGTTCTTTATCAGAGAAACGCTTTGCAAAGACTTTCTTCCAGCCTATGGCTTGTCTTTTCATTCTCTTTACAATGTCTTTACCAGAGCAGAAGTTTTCATTTTAATTGATTCCAACTCCTCAAATTTTTCTTTCATCAATCACAGTTTTGATGTCACCTCTAAAGACTCAGGGGCGCCTGGGTGGCTCAGCAGGTTAAGCCTCCGACTTTGGCTCAGGTCATGATCTCACGGCTCGTGAGTTCCAGCCGTGCATCAGGCTCATTGCCAAATCCAAGGTCATCTGGCTTTTCTCCTATTATCTTCTAGGAGCTTCACAGTTTTGCATTTTACCTTTAGGTATGTGATCTGTTTTGAATTAATTTTGTGAAAGGTTTAAGCTTAACATCTCAATTCACTTTTTGCTGTGGATCCTGTGAGCCAGCACCACCTGTTAGAAAGGCTATCCATTTCTCCTTTGTTCTTTGTCACAGATCAGTTGATCATATCTGTGCGGGCCTGTTTCTGGGCTCTCTATTCCATTCCATTAATCTATTTGTATATTCTCTCACCTATATCACATCATTTTGGTTACCATACCTGTATAGTAAGTCTTTTTTTTTTTTTTAATGTTTATTTATTTTTGAGAGAGACGGAGACAGAATGCGAGTGGGGAAGGGGCAGAGAGAGAGAGAGACACA
Source organism: Neofelis nebulosa (assembly GCF_028018385.1). Lineage (NCBI taxonomy): Eukaryota > Metazoa > Chordata > Mammalia > Carnivora > Felidae > Neofelis > Neofelis nebulosa. The sequence goes on from NC_080797.1 coordinate 3,600,212, forward strand.
GAATCCAAAGCAGGCTCCAGGCTCCGAGCTGTCAGCACAGAGCCCGATGTAGGGCTCAAAGTCGTGAATCACAAGATCATGACCTGGGTCAAAGTCAGATGCGTAACTGACTGAGCCACCCAGGCACCCCTACAGCTTTATAGTAAGTCTTGAAGTCAGTTCTTCAACTTTGTTCTTTTTCTTCAACATTATGTTAGCTATTCTGATCTTTTTCCTTTCCATATAAACTTTAGAATCAATCTGTTGACACAAAGTAATTTGCTGGGATTTTCACTGGAATGGCATAAAATCTACAGACCAAGTTGGGAAGAACTGCCATATTAACAGTATTGAGTCTGCCTATCCATGAACATGGAATATCTTTCAATTTATTTAGATCTTTGACTTCATTCACCAGGGTTTTGTAGTTTTCCTAATATAGATCCTGTACATACTTTATTAGATTTATTCCTGAGTATTTTTTTTTTTTTAGTGCTCATGTCAATGGTGTGTATTTTATTTCAAATTCCAATAGCTTATTGCTGGTATATAAAAAAACAACAGATTTCTTTGTATTAATCTTGTATCTTGCAATCTTCCTATAATCACTTATTAGTTTATTTTTTTTTCCCTGTCAATTCTTTAAGATTTTCTACACAGATAACCTGGAACATATTATAGAGAATTGATATCATTTGTTCTTTAAGTGTTTGGTAAATTCACCAGTGAAACCGTCTGGGCCTGGTGCTTTTAGTTTTGGAAAGGCATTATTTATTGATTAAATCTCTTTAATAGATACAGTTTCTATTCCAATGGCCAATCCTTGTGTGACCTTTGGTAGATTGTGTCTTTCAGGTTTTGGTGCATTTTGCCTAAGTTATCAAATTTGCGGGTATAGAGTTCTTCATAGCGTTCCTTTATTATCTTTTTAACATCCACAGGATTGGTAGTGCTTTTAACTTTTTAAAATTCAGATATAATCCACATAACAGAAAATCCACCACTTTAAGGTACATACATCAGTGGGGTTTTTTTTAATTTTTTAAATGTTTTTATTTTATTTTTGAGAGAGAGAGACAGAGTGTGAGTAGGGGAGGGGCAGAATGAGAGGGAGACACAGAATCCGAGGCAGGCTCCAGGCTCTGAGTTGTCCACACAGAGCCCGATGTGGGGCTTGAACCCATGAACCATGAGATCATGACCTAAGCTGAAGTCGGTTGCTTAACTGACTGAGCCACCCAGGGGCCCCGAGTGGTTTTTAACATACTCACTATGTTGTACATCCATGACCGTGATCTAAATCCAGAACATGTCCATCACTCCAGAAAGAAACCTCATACTTACTAGCAACGACTTCTCCCTCCCCTTATCATCTGGCAACCGCTAATCTACTCTCTGTTTCTATGAATTTCCTTTTTCTGGACATTTCATATAAATGGAATCACAATACATCATCTTTGGCATCTAGCTTTCTTCACTTAGTGTGTTTTCTAGGTTTATCCATGTTGTAGCACGTAAGGGTAGTTATTCCTTTTTATGGCTGAATGGTATTCCACAGTAGGGACATGTCATGGCCGTTTATTAAATACTTCAGTTTATGGACCAACATTCATATTGGATACCCGAAGGCGACCTGCTCCCAGCCCAGAGCAAAAGAAAAAGATGAGAGACATTTTCCAGGTAGGTAGTTTTCCCTTCTGCAGGAAGGCCAGAAAGAAATCAACCTAGCCTGGAGTCTCCTCTGTAATATAAAAGAATCCTGCTTGAAGCTTAAATAAACCATTGCCACCACCGTTAGGTCCTTCCCATGATGGAGTCCCCTCTGCCCACCAGGCACCTGACCAGGCAGGCATGTGTGCATGCCTTCAAGGCAGACCTCCTTTTCCCTCCATTTGCACATATGGAAACTATGGCTGACAAATAAAGCCACTTTCTCAAAGTCTGCTGGAAGGATGCCAGCTCAGGTCCGCCCAACATCAAAGCCCTCCTCGGCTGTCATGTGACATGTCGAACTCTCTACCTGATTGCTCTAGCACTGGGAGTTCCTAACCTTTTCGTGCCCTAGACCCACTGGCAATCCGGAAAAGTCTACAGACCCCTCTTCAGAATGACGTTTCGAATGCACCAAACAAAACGCACGGGACTGCAAAGGAAACGAATTGCACCGAGTTGCAACGACCAATGTTTTGTGCGTGATAATCAGACTTGCGAAATGGTAATTTATATTCTTCTCAACGCATTAAGTGACAAAATCCAGCCGTGGGTCGGAGGACCATCATCACCTGAAAGTAGCAAAAAGCATACATGACATCTGAGGGACTTCCAACGTGAACTGCAAAGTGATACGAACACATCTAACCCTCCTGGTGACCCCGTCCCAGGTGCTACCAATATGACTATGGCTTGTTGTCCGCATTCATAACGGAAAGAAACGCCGAACTTCAGTTAGAGGGGACTGAAAACAAAGATGATACCCGTTTCCCATCCAAGTCCTTGGACCCCTGGGCGAGAGTCTCTGCTCCCCAGAGGCTGTGGGACCCACAGGAAGAGAAATATGGGCCAACGGAGCAGCGAGGTCCTGTCCCCCTCTGGGACCTGTTGTCGTCTCTGGCTGGTCACCGTATCCAAGGGGGCCTGCCGTGGGGAGGGGTCACCCTCCTTGCTCACTCTCCTTTCCTGGTCTGGAGTTCTTCCAGTCCTCTCCTCTCCTGGGAACCTCCCTAGGTAGTGTTTCTGTTTTTTCTGCTGGTTCCCCTCTTATCTTGGTCTCCCCGAGCCTCTCTCAAGACAGTTGTGTTGAGTTGTCTCTCTCAAGACAGTTGAATGCCTTCTTAAAACAACACCCTAGAGAGGTCTGGGGAATTTCGAATCTCTCATTTCAGACTTCTTGTATGACTTCAGAAGGGCAGCCCCTGAGCACGGGTCCCTTGGGAGAGGGGGAAGCCCCGGCTGAACGTGTGCTACAGAAGCACTGAATGAAAACCCAGGGCCGGCCCGGCAAGGGGAGGGGGGGCATGGGGGCCCAGCGGTGCCCTGTGCAGAGAGCCGCCCGTCCTCCCTCCTCGTGGGTAGTGGAGAACGACGGGAGAAGCCACGTAACCTCCCTGAACCTCAGTTTCTTCACCCATAAAAGGGGAGACGGGCATCTTCATGGTGGCAGATCACGGGGTGGGGGCCGGACAACAGGGATGCTTAAGTGCACCCCCAAGCCAACCGCCAGCCATGTCCAGAGTTGGCCCCTAACAAGACGAGTCCCAGGAAAAACTCACCAAGTGGCGAGCACCTGAGTGGTGCTGCTTTCTGGTGCTTTACTAAAGGCTCAGGGCACAAAATGGTCACAGCTCCCCCCCCCCCCCCCCCCCACCAAACCTCCTGCCTTTCTGAAACTCGGACAGGGAGGGGATGTTTTGGGGCACAGCCAGAGCCCGGACGTACACCTCCTCACCCCCTTCCCTTTCCTCCTCTATAACCAAGGTGCCCTTGGAGGGCTCCCTCTTGTCTCAGCCCCGGTGTCTCCATGGAAAAAGGGACTTCTGAGGGTACTGCAGCTCCAGTCTGGGCCAAGAGGGATAAAGCATTTGCCCTCCCAGCCACATCACCACTGCCCCCCACCCTTCGCCAGCCAAGAGCAGTGGCCTCAGCTGCAGTGGTCCGGGGCCCAGAGACCATTCTGCGTGCTGTCTGACCACGGTGATCGAGGTGGGGGGACCATAGGCAGGGGGAGGACAGGTGCACGGAAGGCCGACTCCACAGGAGCACATGCCCACAGTGACCTACATGTCAGCAAGACATGGCACCTGTTTCCATGGTTCCCGAGACCTGCCGGCTCCCCACAGCAGGGACTGGGGGTGGGAGGGCAGGGGACAGAAGGCGGGAGGGAGTGACAGGGACAAGAGAGGATGGGCGGCAGAGGAGGAATGGTAAGCAGGGGGCTTGAAGGGCAGGGTTGCCTAGAAATACCCTTCAAGCGGCCTGGGCCTGATGAAAGACAGTCAAAAACAAAAACAGAAAAGCCAAAATGTACACCAGCAGCCCCAGGGTTTCCTGTTTTTCTAACAAATCACCAATGATTTCCAAGAAAAGCAAGCCGCGCTGCGCTCGGGCCCCGGGCACAGCCGCAGAATTTGCACATCTGGCCTGTGCTTCGAGAGCGCCGCGTACCCCCCTGGCACAGGATGTGGCGGAGCCCGGGAGGTCTGCAGCCCCGGGGTGCACGGGGGCGCGGGCCAGGAGCGCCCCGGGGCCTCGCGGACCCTCCCGGGGTCACGTGGGTGGGCTGCCCCCGGCCCCGTCGATTTCGCGGCGCAGGGGCTCCAGGGAGACCCCGCGGGGCCAGCTTTCCCGAGAGGAGGGCGAGGCGCCCCGCGAGTCCTCGCAAGCGGCTCCCCCAACACACACAAGGTCCGGGGCGCTTTCCGAAGCCCCTGGAGGGATGCGCAGGCCCTGCGGCTGGGCTGAGGGTCCGGCTCCCCGGCCCATGACGCTCGCCCCTTCTCACCTCCCTCCCCCCCGGGGAAGCGCCCCCTGCCCCTGCCGACCCCAGCCCTCTTCCCTCCTCATCAGGAACCAGAGCCTCCTCGGGGACTCCTGCATGGCCCGAGGCCCCAGGACCTGAGCACCTGACCCCTTCCCTGCCAGCCCTTCCATCGAGGAGGGGGCGGGGGCAGGGGGGGACCAAGGGTTTGCAGGCGCAGAAATGGAGCGACCGGGCTTCACCCATTCGGGCTGAGGGCAAGGCCCGCAGGGCCCCCCTGCTCCCCCTGCCCCCCGCCCCCCGCCCCCCGGGGGCGGGCAGAGCCGTGGATGGAAGGGAGGCAGAGCGATCGTCAGGCTAACACACCAGGCGCACAGGCGTATCTTTTGCTGAACCACTCGCAAGTGCGCTCCTGGTTGCACACACGATGAGTCACCACCAAACACTAGACTGAACTGTAGCAAAGAGCAGCGAGTATGTACTGAGCAAGAGGTTCAGTCCGCTACCTCAGCGTGCATCCCTTAACAGCAAGGGCATTCTTGGGGCGCCCGGGTGGCGCCCGACCCTGGCTCGGGGCACGATCTCGCGGTTCACGAGCTCGAGCCCGGCATCGGGGCTCTCTGCCGTCAGCAAGGGGCCCGCTTCGGACCCCCTGTCTGCCTCTCTCTCTGCCCCTCCCCTGCTTGTACTTTCTCGCTCTCAAAATAAACATTAAAAAAACCAAACACAAACCAGGACATTCTCCGATCTGAAGACGCTATAATCACACTGAGCAAAAGAATAAGGATTGTGCAATGGTGTCTGCGGTGCCCCAGGGATGTCCACACTTTGCAGAACACCTGCTCTGTGCCTGACCGCCCACCATCCCCGTGCCTGGGGCTGGGGCTGGGGCTGGGGCTGGGGGCGGGGGCAGCTGGGGGACCACCCCACGCTGGGAGTTTTCTCTGGCCAGGCTGCAAAGCAAACGTGTGAAATGCCTCCGCAGCCCGGTGACCGACCCAAAATGAGAATTCTCTGATTTATAGTCCAGTCCCCCGGCTGCGCATGTCTTCCCAGCCGAGGCCCCAGACACTGGACCATCCCCATCGGGCCCTGCCCTAAGTCCTGGCCCGCAGAATCCATGAGCAGGCCACTACGTGTTGGGGTAGTCTGTCACACGGCCATAGTGTCTGGAACATACATCATCCGGGAGGGCCCACACGGTCACAGGGACTGGTTGCCGCTGGACCACGTGGTCAGAAGAGCCCGGATGGAACAGCTAAAAAGCAAGCTGCTCAGAGACGGGTGCCATCCACCGGGCAACTGAGACCATCGCAAGCAATTCGGAGACGAAAAGGGGGCGTCCAACCTGAATTCATCTACTCAAATACAAACTCTTCGTATCAAGTGGATATGACCACAAGGTATTTTGCTGGATGCTGTGGAAGAAACAACCAGGACTAATCTACCGCCCTTCATCCCAGATGCTGAGCTTTGCTGATGCCAGCATGGAAGGTGCCACATTCTGGGGACTAGAATGACCACGGCAGCACATCAGGCATGCTCCTGCCTCAGGACCTTTGCACTCGCTGTTCTCTCTGCTGGGCGTGCTCTTCTCCCAGATGTCTGCTAGGTTCACTCCCTCGCCTCCTCCAGACTTAATGCTATATTCTCAATGAGGACTTCTGGAAAACCCCACCTTTAGCACATCCTGTTTTCTTTTTTCCACCTCTTACCACCAACTGACACACTGTTCATGTTAATTTTTTTTTTTTAATGTTTACTTATTATTTTTGAGAGAGAGAGAGCAAGTGGGGTGAGGCAGAGAGAGAGGGAGGCACGGAATCCGAAGCAGGCTCCAGGCTCCGAGCTGTCCGCACAGAGCCCGACGTGGGGCTCAAACTCACGAACCACGAGATCATGACCTGAGCCGAAGTCGATGCTTAACTGACCGAGCCCCCCAGGCGCCCCTGTTCATGTTACTTATTATTGGTCGCACTCACTGCCCGTCCTTTTCCTCCAGCTCCATTCGAATGTAAGGCCACAAGGCTGAATGAATGGATAATGAATGAAAGAGGGAACAAGAAAGGGAGTTCAAGGATGATAAAAGGAGACAGGCATAGGATTGCACACACCCAGCTCGACTGAGATACAGGTGCTGCTTTTCTCCTACGAATCATCAAACTGACCCACAGCGAGCCCTCGGGACGGTCGGCCGCTTGACCTGGACGGCGGCCGGGAAGCATCCCCGGGTTCAAATCAAGCCATCTGCCAAATCGTTGTTCCTCGGATCGACTCGCGTCTTAGAAAGTCAAGGAAGCAAGGAGGAAAACTACTGTTTCACCTTGTGTCTTTAGTTCTGACCAAAAATTAAACAACAACAACAACAAAAATGTTTGTAAGACACGAGCCGGAGAAACACGGGGAGAAAAAAACGACCATGTCGCCCCAAAGTCTGGACTGATGGTGGGAGAAGGCACTAGGCACACCCAGGCACACGTCTCGGATGTTAACAAAGCGGATGTCTAAGGGATCAGGAATCAGAGAGCGGGGCTTAACATGAAAAGGGTAAACAGTGGAGCCAAGTCAGAGAGTCTCGCGAAGGAGGAAAGGGGGAGAACATGAAGCAAGTCAGGAAAGGAAGGCTTGAGAACAACCCGGAAGCTTTCACAAAGGGCTTGTGGAGTTATTTTCAGAACCCAAGCTGGAGATGAGGCTATAGACACTCAGGGCAGATGGAGCTATCATCACAGATGCTCCAGAGAAGGCAGAACTGTTCCACAGCTATTTCCTCCGACTTTCTTCTCAAAGAGAATGGGCATCGTCCTGGAAAGTATGGATTAAAGAGGATTGAGGGGCGCCTGGGGGGCTCAGTCGGTTGAGTGTCCGACTTCAGCTCAGGTCAGAATCTCAGGGTTCGTGGGTTCAAGCCCCGCATCGGGCTCTGTGCTGATGTCTCGGGACCCGGAACCTGCTTCAGATTCTGTGTCTCCCTCTCTCTCTGCCCCTCCTCCTGTTTTTGCCCTCTCTCTTTCAAAAATAAATAAACTTAAAAAAAATAAATATGAGCTCCTGGGTGGCTCAGTTAGTTAAGCATCCGACTTCTGCTCAGGTCATGATCTCATGGTTTGTGAGTTCGAGCCCCGCGTCGGGCTCTGTGCTGACAGCTGGGAGCCCGGAGCCTGTTTCCCAGTCTGTGTCTCCCTCTCTCTCTGCCCCTCCCCCTGCTTTCCCTCTGTCTCTGTCTCTGTCTCTCTCTCTCAAAAATGAATAAACATTAAAAAAATTTTAAAGAGGATTCATTTAATCAACACAAGCACATTTGGGGGAGGGTGGTCCAGAAATCTCCAGGAGCTCAGGGTCAGAGGGGAAGATGGGCTTCTGAGAGGTCACTATGCACAGCGGCAAAATCATCACTACCAACGACAAACACGAGACAGAGATCACTAGAAAAACACGCAAAAGACCTGAATAAATCCTTCGTGAAGGAGGCTCTCCAAATGGCCAATAAACATGAAAAGGTGCTCAATTAAAAAACAATTTTTTTAACATTTTATTTATTTTTGAGAGACACAGCCTGAGCAGAGCAGGGGCAGAGAAAGAGGGAGACACAGAATCCGAAGCGGGCTCCAGGCTCTGAGCTGTCAGCACAGAGCCCGACGCGGGGCTCGAACCCACAAACCGCGAGATCGTGACCTGAGCCGAAGTCGGACGCTTAACCGACGGAGCCACCCGGGCACCCCAGAGGTGCTCAGTTTTGTTAGTCAGAAGGGAAATGCAAATTCAAACCACACCCCACCCACCGGGATGGCCAAAATGGAAAACACAGAAAACCCTGTTCGTGAGGACGCGAAGCACCTTGAACCCTCGAGACTGCAGGTGCGCTCGAGCGCAACCCGGTACGGTCGTTTTCCAAGTGGAAAACCGTTTAGCAGTACCCACTAAAGTGCGACCCGTGCGTGCCCCGCGACACAGCAATCCCACTCCCGGATGCACACTCGAAGGACGCGCACCAGAGTCCGGGGCAGCGCCTTTCAAACTAGACCCTACCCAGTGAGTGAGGCGTCGTCCCGGGGGAGGTGAATAAGGGCAAGGCACAATAAAAACCTGGAGGAGGAAGAAGGTCAACTAGCAGCACTTCCCCAAGAGGGTAACTCCACACCAGAATTTTCAGCCTTGGGATTCAGAAGATCCCACCAACAAGGGGGCGGGGGAGGAGACCAGGGGAGAAAGGACCACCCACCGAGGGAACAGGGTTCTGGAGTCAAATAGAGAGTTTGCTGCTTAAAACGAGCTGAAGATTGCAGATGCCGATAAATACATCTCAGAGTCATAAGGAAACCTGAGTCCGTCAAAGGGAACCGCGGCTAATCGCCTTTGAAGAACTGGAGAAAATGAAAGACGGACATGGGAAAGATGGAGAGTGAGACAGACAGACCAAGGCAGAGACGGACGCTAGAAAAGGCCGTCCCAGTTTTAGAGACGAGCAGAGTCGTAGACTCTTGGAAGCCACAGCCTCTGAGCCGGGCAGCCCCCATGCCATTAAGGCAGTTTGGGGGTACTCAGGGAAGGACCCAGCGACCACCAGGGGCTAGAATGGCTCCACGAACAGAAGACATGAAAACGCACAGAAGTGGCGTATCTGGGTTTGAGCGAGTCCTGTGAGAGCCTCATGACAACGTGGAAAAGCACAAACTGCGGGTGACACAGACGGGTGGATTCAGCCCTGGCTCCATGACTGTCCCCAGAAGGGCCTTGAGGGTCTTTATCTGCAGGGACGGCTCTCTTAAAATGCCAGAGAGCTCTGTCTTTGGCCCTTCGAAGCACGTCATTTTTTACAAATTACTTTTTTAGGGGCGCCTGGGTGGCTCAATGGGTTAAGCATCTGACTTCGGCTCAAGTCGTGACCTCACGGTCCGTGGGTTTGAGCCCCACATCGGGCTCTGGGCCGACAGCCCAAAGCCTGGAGCCTGTTTCGGATTCTGTGTCTCCCTCTCTCTCTGCCCCTCCCCCCCATTTGCTCTCCCAAGCAGACTCTGCTGTCAGCGCAGAGCCTGATGCAGGGATTGATCTCCCAAACCATGAGATCACGACCTGAGCCGAAATCTAGGACGATCAACCAACTGAGCCACACAGGCGTCCCCAAAGCATGCCATTTTAAAAACTGTGGTGTAATGTGAATAGCATAAAATGTATCGTTTTAATCATTTTAAAATACACGGCTCAGTGGCATTAAGAACATTCATGTTGTCCCATAGCCACTACCGCCTCCTGTCTCCAGATCTTTACCCTCCCGAGCTGAAGCTCCATACCCATGAAACAAACGCTCAGTCCTCATTCCCCTCTTCCTATTCCCCAGCCCCTGTAGTCCCCACCCTTCCTGCCGTCTCTATGAGTCTGATGACTCTGGGAACCTCATATACGTGGAATCATACTGGATGTGTCCCTTGTGACTGGCTCATTTCACTTAACATGAAGTCTTTAAGGTTCATTCTGTCGTGACATGTCAGAATTTTACTCCTTTTTCAGGCCAAATAATATTCCACTGCATGTATATGCCGCATTTCGTCTGCCCGTTCATCTGTAGGTAGACATTATTGATTCCACCTTTTGATACAGAATGCCTTTTTTTTTTTTTTTTTTTTTGGGACAGAGAGAGACAGAGCATGAACGGGGGAGGGGCAGAGAGAGAGGGAGACACAGAATCGGAAACAGGCTCCAGGCTCCGAGCCATCAGCCCAGAGCCCGACGCGGGGCTAGAACTCACGGACTGTGAGATCGTGACCTGGCTGAAATCGGACACTTAACCGACTGCGCCACCCAGGCGCCCCAAGAATGCCATTTTTTATGAACGGTTTCCAACAGAGCTCAGAAGGCACGTGAGCCGCACGACAGAAGGGATAAGGCACCTTTATGTGACAGTGTCGATTCAGAAAGATCTCAAACCGATAGAGTTCAAACACGGATGAGACTCCTGACTGTCCTCCTACAATTCTCCTTTCTTCTATAATAACACGATGTTCAGAAGTTTCAGATTACATTTCTCAGGATTCTCTTGTTAGCCCAGAGTGGCCATGCGGCTACGTTCTGGCCTGTGGAACAGAAGTAAATGTTGATGAGTACAATTTCTGAGGCATGCCTTCTTTCTCTTTCCTCCTCCTGCTAGCTGGAATGCAGATATGATGGCAATTGCTAGAGCAGCCATTTTGCACCATGAGATGAGAGCCACATGTGGAGAGAGAAATAAACCCCTCCTATCTACACCACAGCCCTGTTGTGCTTCTCTGATACAACAACAGGCAGACCAATATACTAACTGTTTCCATCAATACTGAACTGTCGAAGAAGCAACATTAGATTTTGGGAGTGGGTGGGGGTGGGGGCTGTTACTACATCATTTAGATACAGCTGGTAGGATGTTCCCCCAATTTGTGGAGCATGGTTTATGAACTGACCTGAAACGGAGACCGCAAAGCATACCTCCAAATTCCCTTACAAGAAGACACATCATAAAAGCTGGAGTCATCCTCCCAGAGATGAGATGTACATCTTCTACATGGCGTGCCCGCCTCTGGGTACCCCACTTTGGGGGAGCGACAGCAGGGGCTGAATTCTTTAAATTAATTATCCAGACATTCTTTGGAGCAAACGGGGTTGGCCAGCTAGTACGGAAGCAATTCAAGTGGAGTGGGCACGGTTTTGATAAACGTTATTAGAGATAATCTCTCGCTGGTTGCGTAGACGGCAGAGTGCAAATGCAGTATGGGCATTACAAAACCGTCCCTCCCAAACCGTTTCATGAACAGCGATGTCTCCAAGGCAAAGCTATGAAGACAATAAAATGATCGGTGACCGCCAGGGGTGGGGGGCAGGGGAAAGGGAGAAATAAACAAGAGCACAGAGGAATTCTAGAGCGTTCAAAATGCTCTGCGTAATATTATAATGATGGACGCAGGTCATTACACATTTGCCGAAAACTCACAGAATGTACAACACCAGCAGCGAACCCTAAGGTAAACTATGCATCTGGGGTGGTGATGATATGTCAATACAGGTCCATCCTTGGTTAAAAATGTTCCATTCTGGCGGGTGGTGTTCAGAACGGGGGAGGCTATGCATGGGGTCGGGGGTATATGGGAAAACTCTGTACCTTCCTCCCAATTTTGTTGCAACCTTAAAATTGCTTTAAGTAATTAAGTCTCTTTTGAGAGAGAGAGAGAGAGAGAGAGAGAGAGAGAGAGAGCGCGCGCAGGGAAGAGGGGCGAGAGCAAGAGAGAGAATCCCAAGCAGGCTCCACACTCAATGTGGAGCCGGACCCAGGGCTCGATCCCGTGACCCTGGGCTCATGCTCTAAGCCGAAACCAAGAGCCGGACGCTCAACCGCCTGAGCCGCCCAGGCGCCCCGTGAAGTCTTTACTAAAAATAATAATAATAATCGTGTTGCCATCTCCGTCCACTGAGCGGGTCGCAGGAGTGACAGCGGGAAGGAATCCCTTATCTTCAAACTCACTGAATGGGGAGGGGGAGGGGCAACACCCGAGGCGGACTGAACCGCGGCCCCCACCCCATCCCTTCCACACTCTCCATACAGCACTATTGATGGGGACCCAGCAGCACAGAGCCGTGGCCCAAGGAAGGGCGTTCTCCATGCCTCTCGGGACAGTGGCTGGACCGTGACAGCATGCGGCCTCGGGCAGGGGGCAGGACGACAGGGGAATGGGGCGCTGCTGGCCCCTCCTTCTTCATCCATGGCCTCCAGTACATGGCCATGCGGCCTTGAGGGCTCGCTTCCGCCAATTCCCCCGGGTCCCCCGGGTGCCCTGTTTTTCCACCTGACTTGGGTACCTTCTAGAAGCCCAAATAGCTCACATGCCGTTGGCCTGAGCTCCTTAGCCTCACTAGTTCAGAAATGTGTGTCTAGATTCTAGATGCCATCCAAGGCTAGTCCGTCCCAACCCAAGCCCACGTCTGCCTCTCCACAGTAGGAGGTTTGATGACTGACTTCTTTAAAGGCAACTAGATTCCCCCCCCGCCCCTTTCACATCTTACGGCACCTTACATGCAAACAAACCACTGTTAGGGCACTCTGACCCGCGGGCTCATGTGTGGATGCCACGGGAGTCCTCTGCACCTGTGCCCTGTGGCTGGGCAGCTCGCGTCTTGCGACCTCTCTCTGATGGCTTCAGAGGGCCAGCTCACCACAGAAAACAGCCTCGGGGCAAGAGAAGTCAGGTGGCGAAGGTGAGCCCCACGCCTGGGTCACCTGCTTGCTGCGGAGGGGGAGCTACAGGATTCCCGTCCTCGGGGCCACCAGAGCCTGGGGTACTTTACCCGTCCGGACGGTCGTGTTGGGTCACAGAGATAGTAAGGGGCCCTGGACACAGGCGCACACTCTCCCATGGGGGCCATGGCGGTGGCCCCAGGCTGGCGGGGGGTGGGGGGGGACCCCAGGGCTGCCACAACTGTCTGAGGAGGCGGGAGGCCAGTGTCAGCCTCCTTGGCCCATTTTTCAGGTGGTCACAGAGAGGGCTCCACCTTCGATGAATCAGGACAGGAGGGTTCTGGCTCCTGGGGCATCTTCCTCACTGCTCTGTCCTCCCCCCAGAAGGTCCCCTTTCCTCTCCAAAGCATTACTCCTGCTCGAAGGGGAAAAAAGGAGGAAAAAAGACCCTCGTCCTTGCTTACCCTGACCCGTCACCCTGCTTGTGAGTGACAACAAGTGACAGAAGGGAGTCGCCCGTCACTCTGAAGGTTCCCATTAGACTACCAGAGCCACATTCGTGAATATGCAAGTTAACAACGCTTACTGGTGATACTTTACTTTCTCCCAGTTTAAAAACTTGACTTCTCGGGGCGCCTGGGCGGCTCTGTCGGCTGAACGTCTGACTTCGGCTCAGGCCATGATCTCGCGGTTCGTGAGTTCGAGTCCCGCGTCGGGCTTCCTGCCGCCAGCCTGTCAAGGCAGAGCCTGCTTCGGATCCACTGTCCCCCTCTCCGTGCCCCTCCCCTGCTTGCCCTCTCCCCAAAATAAAATATTTAAAAAAACTCCAAAACTTGACTTCTACACTTCCCTCGGCCTCCTCCAGGGTCAGCAGGGCCAGGCATCCTTGGGGATGTTTAAAGAATCCCCAGAAAAACTCCAGGCATCTCTCTCCCTCCCTCCCCGGGAAAGCAGGGCTCCAGATTGCCCCACAGCCCGCCGGACAGCCAGGACAGGCATCCCCTCTGCCTAGTAAACGTGTAAACATCGTGTTGCAAACACACACTTACTTCCTCAGGCCCCTGTTGCGGGGGGGAGGCGGTGGCTCCCCAGGGCCTCCCCACTGTCAGACTTACTTCTGACTGACCTGGAGGGTGAGCAGAGGGCTCCCAGGGGGTGGGGTCTGGGCACGTGGAGTTGGCCAGGGGCTCCTGGGGCCTGAAGGGGCTCAAAGGGAGACGCGTGCCTTGTCCCATAACAAAGACAAGGCCACAGGGTTTTTTTTTTTTTTTCCTTTTTAATGTGTTATTTATTTATTTATTTATTTATTTATTTATTTATTTATTTATTTATTTATTTTAAGACTGAGAGAGAGCATGAGTGGGGGAGAGGCAGAGAGAGGAAGAGCAGAAGGCAGGCCGTGGCCCGGAGGCCCACGGGCGGGCGTAAAAGGTGACGACAGCTGAGTGGCCTGGCACAGAGAACGCTGGGGAAGTGAGAGGGGCCAGCCGCACCATGGCACTGGCTGGAGAGCGGAGAACAGGAAGGTGGCGGGGGAGGCCCAGGGGTGGTGACTCCAAGGTTTCAAGTCTAGGAGTGTATTGTCACCAGAGCCACGAATGGGGAAGTCTGTAGAGGAAGCCTGCTTTGTGGGCGAGGCGCTGGGCTCTGAACAGGGGCTGAGGTGGGAACAGAGCCAACAGCCGGCATGGGCTTCGACACAAAGGTGAGGGAGGTAAACGCACGCGAGGGGTGGCCAGAAGGGGAGGCGCAGGCGGCGGAGAAAGAGATCCAGGTGAGCCTCTGTGGGGTTTGCGGGGGGACCGCCCAGCTTTGGGATTTGTCTCCTCGAGGCCACTGAACTTCTTAAGTTCAAGTTACGTGCTCAGAACAACCAATCTGTCTACGACCCGTCAGACACGGCCACTGTGATTTGGAGAACTGCAGACTTGGGACCGGAGCATCCTCGGTCTCCATTCTCACGGCAGTCGCGTCTACGTGTGACACGCACTTCTCTTGAATGCTTCCCTGGACGGGGAACTCATGACCACAAGGTCACCCGTTCCATGGTTGATGTGTTCTGAATTTGGCTTTGTTGCATCACATGCTACAGAGCCTCCAAAGAGAGACGCTGGGTAGGAGGGGAACACTGGGTTTATCACTGCAAAGCCGCCAGCGACCTTGGAGGAAGCCAGCCTACGGAGGAGACTGGGTGGAGGGCGACAGCACAGTGCCACTGTAGTCCAAAGGATTTGCAGCTGCTTGGAGCCCTGCCGTGAAATGGGCACCGTGACGAAGGAAGAACTCCCACAAGTCCCGTGTCGGAGGGCGGACTGGGGAAAACGCACAGGCTGTCGGAATCTCACAGCCCGTTTGATCCAGAAGGGAACAGGCTCAGACCCGTGGACAGAGGCCGGAACGGGGAGGGGTCATCTCTTCCCCCCACCCTGGAGTATGAACATCACGCCATAGTCCCCTGCCCCCACCCCCCCTCCCCCCGTGTTCTCCTAAGCACAATCACAGACCAAGGAAAACTCTTGACTTTTCGTTTTCTCAGAATGAAACTCCCAAGATGTCAGCACAGAAGTGAATGCAAAACTCACAGGCCTATGAAACACGGGCCCCGAAAAACCCCCCACACAAGGGGCCATCACTCCCCAGGCCAACCCGGAGACTGGGCGGGCTGGCCCCAAGAGCGGATCTGGGTCAGCCGCGCAGGAAAGGTGATCCTCGCAGTGGGACCCGATGTGTGTGTGACGCCGGGTGTCAGAAGAAGTCCAAGAACACAAGATACCGCCAAAAGCTCAGGCTCCAGCTCGGGATGTGGCCGAGGATCCCGGGCTCCCGCGGTGGCTCCGGGGTCTCCTACCGTGGCAGGCTACACTCTCCTGACCACCGAAGCGCCCCTGCTCCGGGGGAAGAGCTGGGAGGCAGGGCTGTGGGGTTTGCAGAGGAACTGTCCAGCTTTGGGATTTGTCTACTCGAGGCCACTGAACTTCTTAAATTCAAATGACGTTCTCAGAACGACCAATCTGTCTACAACCCGTCGGACACGGCTACTGTGATTTGGAGAACTGCAGACTTGGGAACGGAGCATCCTCGGTCTCCATTCTCACGGCAATCGCGTCTACGTATGACATGTATTTCCCTTGAATTCTTCCCCTGATGGGGAACTCATTATCACAAGACCACCTGTTCCATGGTTGATATGTTCTGAATTTGTCTAAGATCTTCCTTGTCACAAGCTGAGGTCTCCTTAGGTCCCTCTTTCTCCTTCCTGGAGTATGACCCCCCCCCCCCCCGCCCCGAGCAGGTAGTCTTCACCTTCTCCAAAAAACACCGCCCTCCAAACATCTGAAGACAGACATTACTTCTCCCTTGTGTCTTCTTCTTGGAGGAAAACCTCCGGGCTTCTTTTCTCATTTTGTATTACGTCATCACCACCTCTGGCGACTTTTCTCTGTGTGTGAATTCGTTATATCAGCATCCTCGCCGGACCAGAGCAGCTCCGTGTGGAAACAGGCCATCCCGTAGCCAAAGGGCATGGAAAGCAAGGACTCATGGGAATTAGTGGCGGCCTGGCGGAGGCCAAGAATCAAAGGGGACTCCAAGGCTCCAGCTGGGGACACTGAGGCAGCAGGTCTATGCCTGGAAGGCTGGGGAAGGGACAAGAGGGGAGGAAGGCCTGGGGGCCAGGAAGCCAGGAATGAGCAGCAGAGGAACTAAAAACCAGAGCCTTTCTCCCGACTTTCTCCCTTTTTCTCCCTTTCTCCCGACTTTCCGGGAGCAGATCACTCCCTTGCTCCCAGGTGGGGTCCCAGGGTACAGGAGAAGACGAAACGCCTCCAGGGTATCGCCAGTGCGTTAAAACCCCGACAATAGCAGGACAGAAAAGGAAAGTGCAGGCCAGCCTTACTTGAGAGTATGGATGCAAAAAATCCAAAAGAGAATCCTAGCAGGTCAGACCTAGCACTGTATTAAAAGAAAAAACCACCTTGGCCAACTGGAGTTCGTTCCAGAAGTGCAAGGAGGGCTCAAGCTAAGGATATGATGCGTCATACAAATCTAAGGCCAGGCAAAAGGATACAAGGATCTCCTGGTAGATGCTTAAAGAAGTATTTGGCAGGGGTGCTTGGGTGGCTCAGTCATTAAGCATCCGACTTCGGCTCAGGTCATGACCTCACAGTCCGTGAGTTCGAGCCCCGCGTCGGGCTCTGTGCTGACAGCTCGGAGCCTGGAGCCTGTTTCCGATTCTGTGTCTCCCTCTCTCTCTGCCCCTCCCTCACTTGGACTCTCTCTCTCTCTCAAAAATGAATAAACTTTAAAAAAAAATTTAAAAAGAGAAGTATTTGGCAGACGTAACTTCCATTCATGCTTTTAAAAATCCTTAGCAAAATGAGGAACCGGAGAAAACCCCCTTCCCACGTGGCACTCGATGGGGACCACGTATCACAGAGACCAAGCCCCCGGCTCATTCCCGTCCTTTGAAGCTCGAGACGCTGGGAGCATCTGTGGTAACGAAACAGCCATGGAGGGAACAGCAGAGCTTCTTATAAGGACACCATGAGCAAAAGTAATACTTTTGTTCGCAGATGGTCTTGAATTTCATCGTCTCGAAGATGGCTTGAATTCAAGACTTGATGAGACATTCAGAAAGTGATAAGCATGGCTGGGGCTCAGTGAACGGTCAGGGAGCTTACCCTCCCACCCCCCACCCTGCACGGGCCACCTTGACACCTCACCAGTGAGTCACCGGTGACCTCCCGTGCAGTTTGCAAGTTTCAATCATCGGTCACCCCCTCCCCCCGCTGGCCTCTAGCCACGGCTGACTCCCCGTGTGCAGCGATGCTGGGGGGTTACCCCAAGAAATCGGCGGAAAAAAAGTCCTGTTTTTGAGAACAGGGGTGAATACCCTGGCTTTGCTGGTGAACTGCAGAGCTCTGAGAACACCCTGACCTTTTACGCAGAACTCTGGAAGAGAGGGGGAGAGAAACCGTGCGTGTGTGTGTGTGTGTGTGTGTGTGTGAGTGACAATTCTCCTGCCAAGGGTCAAAACGACCAAGCCATTCAGGAACAAACGCGCAGACCCCAAACGCCTGTGCAGGCTTTGTGGTTCCGGGAAGACGAGTTTGGATGGGGAAGAAGGGTGAGGAGAGTGAACGGATGGCAGAGAATCAGGGGTTCCTAACCCTGTAAGTGAGCAGGTTTGGAGAGGGGCGGAGCGGAGGCCCGGGGGACAGCGTGCTTGTTTTCCAAGCGTGAAGGCTTCCTCTGCCGCGGATGCAGAGGACTCTTCCAGGAGCCCCCAGGGACATCCGCGAAGCATGCTCCCCGCTGATGACCGGTGCCCAAGGAAAAGGGAAGCGCCAGTAATAGAACTGATGGCCTTCACGTCCTTGAGCTGGACTCGGAGTCTGGGGCGGGGGCAAGGGAGGAAGAGATAAGGCTGAGGGCTTGAGGCCCTGGTCCACGCCAGACCTTGGGTGGGGTGCCTGACAGCAGGTGCCTCACCGATGCCCCCAGGAGAGGAGCCCCTGCAGCCCTCAGGATGGTTAAAAGGAACGCCTGCAGGGCTCAGTCGGTTAAGCGTCCAACTTCGGCTCAGGTCACGATCTCGCGGTCCGCGAGTTCGAGCCCCACGTCGGGCTCTGTGCTGATGTCTCGGAGCCTGGAGCCTGCTTCGGAGTCTGTGCCTCCCTCTCTCTCTGCCTCTCCCCCACTTGCGCTCTGTCTCTCTCTCAAAAGTAAATAAAATGTTAAAAAAAAAAAAAAAAAAAAGGAACACCCAAGAGGATGCACCCAGGAGCACTTAGCATGCATCCGCTAACATTAGGTACTACTGTTCTCAGCATCCCTCTTTCCATCTTGTATCTCTCAAGTGTCAACGAGAAAATGACATCGTTAGGGAAACCTTGCCTTAATCCCCCAAATGTATGCATCAACCTTTATATAATCTCACAGCCCCCCCCCCCGCCCCCATTCTCACCATTGCGATTACACGATGTGTGTGTCTAGTGTCTTGCCCGCCAGACTAATTTCACAGGCGCAAGAACATCGTCTGTGTTGTTCAGGGGTCCCCAGAGCCCGGCGCTTTGCCACAGCTGTGTCTCATTTATCCAGAAGGCACTGGACTGAAAAGCCCCATCATCCAGAGCCCCACCGCCGGTCTGGAGGCCCTGTGGTTGGCCACAGTTCATGCCCCAAAAAGTCACGCCCTAGTAGGTATGAACTTCACACCCACAAGCATATCCAAGCTGCCACTGGGGCCTGGTCATCTCAGAGAGTCAGCTTAGCCCTGGCGCGTTCTAGCAGCGTGGCCTTGGTGCTCCGTGTCCGCATCCGTAACGTTCGGATCGTAGTTTTTGCTACCTCGGAGCGCGGCCGTGAAGGACCAAAGGACGTGAAATACTCAGTCCAGTGCCCAACACCGCGAAAGTACAGCGGAAGGAGACAGGAGCCAAGAGCAAGATGAGCGAGAAGGGGCAGACACGTTGTCCCGAGCGGAGCCAAGGTAGGAAAGGGAGGAACCAGCTGACGAGTCCCAGGAAATCATCTGACACTGGGAGGACACGCACGGACTGACCCAAGGTCACATGCCTAGCAGTGGAGGAGGAGGCGGGCAGACACAAGGCCAGTCGACTCCATGGGGGGCAGGTCAGGAGCCACCCTCGGCCCTCACACCCCAGCCCTGCCCCAACAAGGAAACCACACAGAGTCATTTGCCTAGGTCAATAACAGCACCGACGAGACTCGGGAGGACACGAAAATGAAAAGCACACCCCACCCTCCTGCCCCCCTACACCCTCTGGCGAGCGGGCAACTCCCACTGTCGGGTGTGCGTGGATTTCTTGCCGTGACATCCCGGGGAGTGAGTTCCACGGTGACAGCTGAACAGCCACGCTGAGCACAGGGGGCTCAGGCGAGCCAGCCCATGAGCTACCGGTCAGACCCCGTGGGCCAGAGTGGTCAGTGCTCCGTCAGGAGGCGCCCGAGGTGCAGGAGGGGGGGACTGGAGGTGGGGCCGGTGCTGCGGGGCGAGGCGGGGGTGGGGAAAGGCTTCCAGGATGATGAGGTCTGAACGCGGAGGGGAAGGAGTCATAGTCCACTGGGCAGTAGAGGAAGCAAAGAAGGGTAACGTGGCGAGAAGGACTAGCACGTGCAAAGGTACAGAGGCCTGACTGAGCTTCAGGACATAAAGCGGCAGGGTGGGCCGGAGCTGGCTGGCGGGAGGCCTGGCTACCATGCCAAGTGGTATAAGCCTTCTCCGGGGGGTGGGGGGGAGGGGGCAACGGCTGCTCTGAAGGGTTCGCAGTTAAAAATCTTGCTCAGGTTTGTCGCCTTACGTGACCATGGCCGCAGGAGAAAGTCTGGGCCGGGAGCTGGGGAAGCCCGGAGGCTGGGGTCTCCCGTTGAGGCCAAACTCTAGA
Source organism: Neofelis nebulosa (assembly GCF_028018385.1). Taxonomy (NCBI): domain Eukaryota; kingdom Metazoa; phylum Chordata; class Mammalia; order Carnivora; family Felidae; genus Neofelis; species Neofelis nebulosa. Next base: position 3,620,271 of record NC_080797.1, read on the forward strand.
GCCCAAAGCCTAGAACCCCAACTGGTAGACCCACCAGACCCAAGAAGGGCCCAGCGTCTGCTCGGTGCCACCACCAGTCACCCCCTGCTTCCGATTCCTCAGCCCCTACCCTCCTCCTGGGTGCACTTGTCACAGCTGTGTCTCGCTTATCCAGAAGGCACTGGACTGAAAAGCCCCATCATCCAGAGCCCCACCGCCAGTCTGGAGGTCCTGTGGTTGGCCACAGTTCATGCCCCAAAAAGTCACGCCCTAGAGGGTATGAACTTCACACCCACAAGCATATCCAAGCTGCCACTGGGGCCTGGTCATCTCAGAGAGTCAGCTTAGCCCTGGCGCGTTCTAGCAGCGTGGCCTTGGTCCTCCGTGTCCGCATCCGTAACGTTCGGATCGTAGTTTTTGCTACCTCGGAGCGCGGCCGTGAAGGACCAAAGGACGTGAAATACTCAGTCCAGCGCCCAACACCGCGAACGTACAGCGGAAGGAGACAGGAGCCAAGAGCAAGATGAGCGAGAAGGGGCAGACACGTTGTCCCGAGCGGAGCCAAGGTAGGAAAGGGAGGGGCAGGTGGAACGACATGATGATTCCCAAGACGTTATTACATAGCGTTCGATGTACTAGATGTATGAAAGCGAGCCACACAAGTGACAAGGATTTCCTCTATAGGTGGGTACAGTGAAAAGTTGTGGTGTCCATGAGGTCAAGCTATTGGAAAAATCCATGCAGATTCACTCAGGGGAATGACATAATTCTGTGCGTACCTGGGTATTTCTGTAGCATTCCCCCAACCCAAATCTGTAAAACGTACATTGCATTTAACAGGATCTAAGATTACTTCCACGGTTTTTTAAAATTATTATTATTATTATTATTTATTAAAAAAAATTTTTTTTAACGTTTATTTATTTTTGAGACAGAGAGAGACAGAGCATGAACAGGGGAGGGGCAGAGAGAGAGAGGGAGACACAGAATCGGAAGCAGGCTCCAGGCTCTGAGCCATCAGCCCAGAGCCTGACGTGGGGCTCGAACTCACGAACCGTGAGATCGTGACCTGAGCTGAAGTCGGACGCTTAACCGACTGCGCCACCCAGGCGCCCCTATTATTATTATTATTTAGAGAGAGCACGAGCAGGAGAGAGGGGCAGAGGGAGAGAGAGAGAATCCCAAGCAGGCTCCACACTCAGTGCAGAGCCCGACACGGGGCTCGATCCCACCACCCCGGGATCATGACCTGAGCCGAAATCAAGAGCTGGACGCTCAACCGACCGAGCCACCCAGGCGCCCCTAAGATGCCCTCAATCGTAAGGTGAGCTGTTATTTTGCGTGCCACTAAGAGAGAAATATTGCTGTCGGCTATGATGGTACGATGCCATAGAAGGTAAGACGGATGTTGATTTCCAAGCTGTTAAAACGTGAACATATATAGTTACGTCTTCAAACCAATGGGATATCCTCATAGGTCATATATGTTTGCTGTGGGGATGTCTCATCTGCAGAAATAAAGTGCAACCTCTCCTTTGTTCCCTTGCACACATCTATACCAGAGGCTCAAAAAAGCAAACTGACCACCTCTCTCCCCCCCAACCCCGAGTGACGGCTCATCACCATCTTGCCCCTCCAGAAGCTTCCTCTCTTAAGGAGCTGATCCAGACGCTTTCAGCCCACCCACAGCTGAGCCAAACAAGACTTCTGGTTCACAGGGGTCCCGCTGGGGTGAGCCTCTTGGAACGAGGGCAGAGTCAGAAAGGCTCAAATACTCAGCTGAACCCAAGCTGGGGCCCCCAGGCTGTCCGGGCCACGCTGGCTCTCCTCCTCCAACACTCCTCAGCCAGGAGGCCCACGATCCATGTGTGTGGTCTTAGCATCATTACCCCTCCAGGACCCCCAAACGTGCTTTTCATGCAGTCCCCCCACTCGGCTTCCCCTGATTATTCTTGAAAGAGACAACCAGAGCTGCACAGGAGGGAGGAAGGAGAAGCAGAGATGGGGAGAGAGCATGACCACGCCTCACTTAAGCTGGAGGTCAGGGGGGAGGGGGTGTCTTAAGACCCCACAGTCCTGGCGGCTTATGCTCCAAAAAGCAAGGAACGGTATCCTGAAGCAGGAAGAGAGAGCCTGCCTATCTGAAACCTTCTTCTTTTGTCTTCCTGGACCCACACCGCGGCGGGGCAGGCTGGGGAAGGAGGTAAGCCTCTGATCCCCTCGCTCCTTGCTGCAGATAAATACCCAGGAAGCAGCTTCCGAGCACGGCTACTCTCTTCACGCTTTTCTCATCTATTTCCCCCCAGCCCCGTGAGGTCGCTATTAGAGCCCATTTTAGAGACAGGACAACCAGTCTGGGAGAGGGGTGGTAAGATACTCAGGGTCGCACAGCAGGGCCTGGCCGGCGACTCAGGTCTCCCTTCCACATCACACGGGGCTCTCAAGCAATGGCTCCAGCGGCATCCTTCAAGGAGCTTGCTCAAATTTTAGAAAAAGACAGATTCCAGACCTGCCCCCAGCGGACCGCCCCCCCCCCCCGCCCCCCAAAGCTGGGGCTGGGGCCTGGGGCAGGTGTGCTTTAACAAGTTCTGGGAACCCGGGCCCTTACCAGGTGGTCTAGGCCAGGAGCAAGAGGGAGGATCAGAAGTTGCAGCGAGGAGCGAAGGGAGGAAGCGAAGGGCAGCCCAGAAGGGGCCTTCCGGGCCCGGCCGACCTGGCCTACTTTTAGCCCTCATTTCGCCAAACCTCCTCTCGGCGCAGAGGCTTGTTAAACTCTTCATACCACATCCTGCTGCTTTCAACTCGCCTTCCTTCTTCCCTCCGAACCATCTCCTTCCTCCTCCTGACCCGAACCTCTTGCGGATGTACCCGGAGCCCTGGGATGGGCCGGCACGCGCGCGCACGCGCACACACACCTGCACGCACGCACCCGCGGAGCCACGCAGGGACACCGGGTGTAAACACGGCTCCTGCCACCGCGCCGACGGGCGGTGCTCTAGAAGAGCGGCCGGCGCCCGGGCACCTCCGCGACCCCCCGGGTCCTGACGGCGGTGCCCGCATTCACCGCGACAGTCCCCAGGCGGAGAAGCGCGCGGGCTCCGCGACCCCCTCCTCGCGCCGGCCCGCGACGGAGGCAGGAGGCCGCGGCCACACGCACCGCCCCGGCCTTCCGCAGTGGCTACCCGGCCGACGCACCCCACGCCGGGACGCCCCTTCTGTCCCCGGGATTACCGGGGCGGCAGGTGCGCGGACGCCGTGCCCACGGAGAGACACCCGACTGCCCAGCCCGCCCGCCGCCGCCGCCGCCGCCGCCGCCGCCGCCGCGGCCCGAGCGCACGGCTCCCCGACGGTGCGCGGGCCGCCCCCTCTCGCGCCACCGCCGCCCGGCCGGCCACGCACCTGCAGTCCCCGCCGGGCGCCGAGCCCCTCTCCAGCGGCGACTCCCCGCGGCTCGCGTGCGGTCGGGACCACGGCGCCGGGCAGCAGCCGCGCGGCGAGTCCCAGCATCAGCCCCAGCAGCGCTCCGACGGCGGGGCGGGCCGGGGGCGGGGCCACTCCGGGGGGGCGGGGCGGGGCGCCCAGCCGGCCTCTAGCGCCCCCTGGCGGCCGGGCGGGCGAGGGGCCGGCGGGCCCAAGCAGCCTGAGTCCCCTCCTGACCCCGCGCAGCGCGCAGGAGCCGCGGTGCCAGCGACGCGCGCGTCTGCCCTGGAAGGGACAGGCCCCGCGGGCGGGCGGCCACGGCCGGAGGGGCACCCCCGAGGGCCCGCGATCCCCCGGGAGGCAGGTGCGGCCGGTCCCGGGGAGCGGAAGCGGGCCTCGGCCCTGCAGGAGGGGTGGGCGGAGCAGGAGGGGAGGGCTTGGGGTGGGGGCTTCGGGGAAGGAGGAGAAAAGGGAAGCTCCGAAGAGCTGCTTCCTTCTCTCGCTGCGACCCAGCGCCCCACTTCCTCCTGCTACTTCTATTTTCTCTGGGCGCTCTTAACCTTTAAAATGCCTGCACCCCTGGTGCGCAGACGGGCGCCCGGACCCTCCCCCCTCCCCCCCCCCCCAGGCCTCCCCCTCTTCTGCGATGAAGGCAGGCTTTCTGCCCCGCACCTCCAGTCTCCGGGCTGACCCCCCCGCCCCCTTTCCTTCGCCAGTGGCTGTCACTTCGGCCATTTCTCAGCCCATGAAGTGGGGAGGGGTCGTCTCCGGAGTCAAGGCCCTCTTTTTGCCTCCTCCCTTTTCCCCCTAGACGATGCTGGCAGGAAAAACGCATCGCGGAATCCCGGGAGTCACTGCACTTCCCCGTGCCTCAGTTTCCCCACTTACAAAATGAGGGTAGGAACGTTGGCTACGGTGCAGGCCGTCCTGGCGAGGAAAGAATGAGCCCTTCGTTTCGGAATTGACAAAGGGCAAGGCTGAAATTCCCACTTCCACTATTGAATGGGACTCTGTGTCACAATAGCTGTTAAAGGCGTTTGAAATTGGCCACAAGCTCGTACGTTGCTGTTGGTCCAAAGCCACAACCCTACCTGAGGCTTTGAGAGACGCGAACACACCAATGACTTTTGTTTTCCTGACTCCCTAAATACCAAGAAAAAGCAACTTCCCCAAAGACATAGAAACAGAAAGTACCCCTGGGCGAACACGGAGGTCGGGTTCCAGAAAGGCGCTCAGAACCTGTCTGGTAGTTCTATGTCTCATCCTCCATCCCAACCCCCTCATACCACCTAGTCTCTCTCTCTCTCTCTCTCTCTCTCTCTCTCTCTCTCTCTCTCTCTCTCTCTCACACACACACACACACACACACACACACAGGAACCAGAACCAGGAAAGACAGAGAGGACATGCTTGGAGTCATATGACTTGATAAGGGTGGGCGTCTTGATAAGGGTGGGCGAGGACTCTGGTTTCCCCAATCCCTACTTTTTCCCCCACCACCAAACAGGAGAAGGGGGAATATGGAGACAACCCAGAGGTGGCCGGGGGGGGGGGGGGGGCAGGATGGCTTGGAACTGCTCTGGAATCAGGAACTGAGTAGTAAGAATGACACGATGTATGCCAGATTGACATGGTGAACTGTGAGATCACTCTGAAAGACTAGAGAAGTTAGGGCATCCCTGACTTGGCCCATGTCCTTGGTATTCCTAAAACTGAAGGTGGAAAGCTGAAGCAGGGTAGCCTGTGAGAGTTCACTGCCAGGGAGCTGAGCATCCCGTGAGGACCACTTAGTCCCTTCCTGCCTCCCCCCCCCCCCCCCCCCCCCCCCCCGGGCTCTCCTGTTATCCCACCCCTCCCGAGCTCCACCTGTGTCTCCCTGTGCCCAAAGGGCAAGCCACTGACCGGGAGATCTGATCAACACCTGACACCTATTGGCCAGAACTTAGAACTACACCTTCCCACCCTCTTGCGCTGTTGGTGGGAATGCAAACTGGTGCAGCCGCTCTGGAAAACTGTGGAGGCTCCTCAAAACATTAAAACTAGATCTACCCTCTGACCCAGCAATAGCACTGCTAGGAATTTACCCAAGGGATACAGGTGTGCTGATGCACAGGGGCACTTGTACCCCAATGTTTATAGCAGCACTCTCAACAATAGCCAATTTATGGAAAGAGCCCAAATGTCCATCAACTGGTGAATGGATAAAGAAGATGTGGTTTATATCTACAACGGAACACTACTTGGCAACGAGAAAGAATGAAACCTTGCCGTTTGCAACAACGTGGATGGAACTGGAGGGTATTATGCTAAGTGAAATAAGTCAGTCAGAGAGAGACAGATGTATGTTTTCACGCATATGTGGAATTTGAGAACCTTAACGGAGGACCATGGGGGAAGGGAACAGGAAAAAAGTAATTTCAGACAGAGAGAGAGGCAAACCAAAAGAGACTCTTAAATACAGAGAAAAAACTTAGGGTTGATGGGGGGGGGGCGGGAGATGGGGAAAATGGGTGATGGGCATGGAGGAGGTCACTTGTTGGGATGAGCACTGGGTGTTGTATGTAAGCGATGAATCATGGGAATCTATTCCCCAAACCAAGAGCGCACTGTATATAAGCTGCACGTCAGCTGACTTGACAATAAATTATATTTGGGAAAAAAAAGAAAAAGAAAAAAAGAACTATACTTCCCCAAAGCAGCTGGTAAGACTCAAGGTGTCCCTGTCACTCACGAGGCACCTGGTTAGGTACGACTTTGTACTGCTCTTTGTTGTAGCCCCATTAAAAAAATATATGTCTGGGGGCGCCTGGGTGGCACAGTCGGTTAAGCGTCCGACTTCAGCCAGGTCACGATCTCGCGGTCCGTGAGTTCGAGCCCCGCGTCGGGCTCTGGGCTGATGGCTCGGAGCCTGGAGCCTGTTTCCGATTCTGTGTCTCCCTCTCTCTCTGCCCCTCCCCCGTTCATGCTCTGTCTCTCTCTGTCCCAAAAATAAATAAAAAATGTTGAAAAAAAAATTAAAAAAAAAATATATATGTCTGTCTGTAATCTCTCCCCTTCTTCTTGCTGCCTTCCGTTTTCAAAGAGTCTACCGCTGTCTCTTTTTACATCTATCCCCAGTGCTCTGAAAAAAATCACCAAGGAAACATTAAAAGTGAGTAAGTAAATAAGCTAATGGAGGAGAAGAAACAATGCTTCCTTAACAGGGAGAATCCCAATGACTAAATGTAGCAGGAATGATGGAATTAGAAAATCACCACGTGGCAGACATCACAGTAATGATTTTTTTTTTAATTTTTTTTTTCAACGTTTTTTATTTATTTTTGGGACAGAGAGAGACAGAGCATGAACGGGGGAGGGGCAGAGAGAGAGGGAGACACAGAAGCGGAAACAGGCTCCAGGCTCCGAGCCATCGGCCCAGAGCCCGATGCGGGGCTCGAACTCACGGACCGCGAGATCGTGACCTGGCTGAAGTCGGACGCTTAACCAACTGCGCCACCCAGGCGCCCCACAGTAATTATTTTTGCAGGCAAGAATCATCAATGCACTCTCAGCACGGTGGGCAAAGGTGTGATGATGAGTGGGTTATTTGCTTCGGCTTAAAATAGCTCCCCACGAGACACCTGTTAGCTACAAAGGAAAGAACAGTAATTTGAAGCAGAGAAAGCAGGGAGCCTCTACCTTAACCAAGTGAGAAATCCTGACAGTATCATTGCAGGGCGTAGCAACATCATTTACCTCTTGATTTGATGCGCTGAGAAAAAACATCATTTCCGCGGCATTCTGGTCAAAGATGCCTTACCTCAATCTAACCGTGAGAAAACAGACTAACCCAAATTGAGGGAACATTCTACAAAATCTTCAACAGCGTAAAGGTCAGGAAACAGAAGATTGAGGGACTCACAGATCATCACACAACAATGAAATGAAATGAGGAGGGCACGTGGGTGGTTCAGTCGGGGTAAGCATCCGACTCTTGGTTTGGGCTCAGGTCATGATCTCACACATTGGTGAGTTCGAGCCCCCCGCACACGTGGGGCTCCGCACTGACCGTGCAGAGTCTGCTTGGGATTCTCTCTCTCTGTCTCTCTCTGTCTCTCCCCTGCTCTCTCTCTCTCAAAATAAATAAACTTTAAAAAAATACAGTGAGGGATTCTGGATGGAATCCTGGACCAGAAAAAAAGGACAGTAGTGGGACAATTGGCAACATTTGAATAAAGTCTGTAGATTGATTAATAGTACTGTACCAATATTAATTTCCTGATTTTAATAATCATACTGTATCATGTTCTTGACTAATATTTGGGGAAACTGGGTGAAAGTTTTATGGGAACTCGATGGTGGCAACTTTTTCTTGTCATTCAAAAATCCTATCAATATATAAACTTAAAAAAGCAAAAAAAAAGAAACGTTGCAAATCTCACACACTTTGAAAAAACTTCCCCTTTCATTTTCCCTGTTCTTAAAGCTTAAAAAGGAAACTCTAGACCACTCTTCTCCATGATACAGATGTAAGAATCCGAAAGAAACAGCAAAGTGTAGTCAGCCTTTAATGAAAACAGTAATATGCCACAACAGAGTAGGGTTCGTTCGGGAAATGCCAACATCCTTGAGGAACCCAAGGGATTCAGACACATTTGATGCGTCAGGTGGACTGGTTTGCCAACAAGCATCTCTGGTCTGCCAAGAGGGGTTTGTGGGTGGCCCCGGGGAAGAGCGGACTCCAGGGAAAGTTCCAGAAGGTCAACATAGGAGAAGCTGAGTGTCTGTTGGATTGGCCGCCATTTTAAAATTGAGATCAGACATTTTGGGAGCAGCTGGTGGAGGTGGAGGCAACCTTCACCCCCGACTCCTTCCAAGACTGTCCTTTGGTGTTGCCACCGACGGGAGTGTGGCCGCTGTACCCGGTCAGCCTCGTGGGGACGTAGCATCTGAACCTTATGGGGAAAGAATCTCAGGCAGAAGCAAAGGGTCTGTTTCCATTAGGGTCTTCCAACCTAATGGGGGAGCTAGATGGGAGGGACTGGGGAGAAGCATTCTAGAAAGGCAGCCTGGAAGGGAGCTAGAAGACTAGCACAGGGGACTGAAACTCGAGTGTCTTTGAGAGCCAAGAGCTCAAACTTATGGACAGAACCGGTGAGGGGTTCATTTACTATCCAAGGGCATTTCCTAACAGCCTTGTTTATACTCTATGCCTCCTGAAACAAACCCAGTGGACAGTTCATTCGTTTCGCCCAGTTTGGTAATTCCTTCCCCCCCCCGCCCCCCCCCAAAGTATCCTTCTTACGGTTTCTTTCCCCGGGGGCATCTCACGCTGTATTCTCCCAACAGGCACACTTTGCGTGCTAAACCTACAGGAATATTCTTTGCTTCCCTTTTTCCCACATTTGCTAGAGACGTGATTGCAAGAAACATTTCACTCTCGCCTAATTCCGTTATAAGAAGAAGAATTGCATAAATATAAAACCTGGCAACTAACTGACCCTTGACCTTGATGTCTGGGCAACAATAGGCTGTGGAGAAAACAGGGTGTGGAAAGCATGCGAATAAGACCACTAGGGGCGCCTGGGTGGCTCAGTCGGTTAGGTGTCCCACTCTTGGTCTCTGCTCAGGTCGTGATCTTGAAGTTCGTGGGTTTGAGCCTCGTATTGGGCTCCAGGCTGGCAGCACGGAACCTGCCTGGGATTCTCTCTCTCTCCCTCTCTCTCTGTCCCCTCCTCCCCCTCCCTCACTCTCTCAAAATAAATAAACTTAAAAAAAAAATGCTAAAGGACCTCTCCTCCCCCACCCCATGGGGGTGGGGGCAGTCATAGCCCACTGTGGCCATGTGGGAATACAGGACCAGTGTGGTTAGATTTTATAATTAAAAAAAAATTTTTTTTTAATGTTTTTATTTACTTTAAGACAGAGAGAGACAGAGCACGAGCAGGGGAGGAGCAGAGAGAGAGGGAGACACAGAATCTGAAGCGGGCTCCAGACTCTGAGCTGTCAGCACAGAGCCCGACGTGGGGCTCAAACTCACAGACTGTGACATCATGACCTGAGCTGAAGTCGGATGCTCAACCGACTGAGCCACCCAGGCGCACCAGATTTTATAATTTTTAAAGAGAAATCTGAAATTGGAATGATTAATCTAAAATCTCTTGATTTTTTAAGTGCTGGAAGCTAATCCAAAACAGTGTTTTTGTTTAATGGTTATTTATTTTTGAGAGACAGAGAAAGAGAGAGAGATAGAGCATGAGCAGGGGAGGGTCAGAGAGAGAGGGAGACACAGAATCTGAAGCAGGTTCCAGGCTCCGAGCTGTCAGCACAGAGACCGACGCGGGGCTCAAACCCACCAACTGTGAGATCATGGCCTGAGCTGAAGCTGGACGCTTCACTGACTGAGCCACCCATGTTCCCCCACAACAGTATTTTTAAAACCCCTTGCAGGCCAAACCAGACAGGTCACTACTGACTTCCAGTTTGTGACATCTGTTTTATATTATGCAGGTGGCAGATACACCTGCATAATAAGACCGGAGTTGTTTCTGTTAATGTGAGCTAATTTGTTCCCACTGGCTCGGGAGACACTTCATTTATGGAAGGTGGGTCACCGTTAACATTTTATTGATGTTGTTCATCATACGAATAGGACACAGGAGTAAAACCATGTAATTATCCTAATAAGATGTGCCCTGTTGAAAATGAGTAGTGACTGGGAATGACAAGGCTTTGTCGAGATGATAAATGTGTCTATCTCTGTCCAAAGACAGATGAGGATCTGGAATAGGGAGCAAATATAGTCCTACATAACAAAAGCATTCCTGCGGAAATGAGGGCCAAAAAGCAAGGATGTCGTCCTGTGGATGATGTCAACAATATTCTGAAATTCAAGAGAAATCAATGGGTAGAAAAATGAATAAGATAGGGGCGCCTGGGTGGCGCAGTCGGTTAAGCGTCCGACTTCAGCTCAGGTCACGATCTCGCGGTCCGTGAGTTCGAGCCCCGCGTCGGGCTCTGGGCTGATGGCTCGGAGCCTGGAGCCTGTTTCCGATTCTGTGTCTCCCTCTCTCTCTGCCCCTCCCCCGTTCGTGCTCTGTCTCTCTCTGTCCCAAAAAAAAAAAAAATGAATAAGATAAATAAACTCGCGAAGGAAACATCAAGCTTATCGCTATTTGTAAAAGATACGATTGTCTACTTGATGAACTGAGCAATGTTTAGAGCCTATGAGAGAGTTTGCTAAGTAGCTGGACACAAAAATGAATACATGACATTCGGTAGTTTTGGCCACTCAGCAATGACCAAAGAGAAAATAGATCTCATTCACCCTAACAAGAAGAACACCTAGGATTTAGAAATCCAAGGGACCCAGAATAGCCAAAACAATCTTGAAAAGAAGAAGTTGGAGGACCCAAACTCCCTGATTTCAAAACTGACCACAAAGCTATCCAGGTAGACATAGAGATCAGTGGAATAAAATTGAGAGTTCAGAAATAAACCCACGCATTTACAATCAATAGATTAAAAAAAATTTTTTTTAATGTTTATTTATTTTTGAGAGAGAGAGAGACAGACAGAGTGTGAGCAGGGGAGGGGCAGAGAGAGAGGGAGACACAGACTCCGAAGCAGGCTCCAGGCTCTGAGATGTCAGCACAGAGCCTGCTGTGAGGCTCAAACTCACAAACCGCGAGATCATGACCTGAGCCGAAGTCGGATGCTTAACTGACTAAGCTACCCTGCCGCCGGTACAATCAATTGATTTTTGACAAAGGTGCAAGACAATTCAAAGGAGGAGAGAATTGTTTCTTCAAAAACGATGCTGGGACAATTGGCTGTCCCTATGGAAAGACTGGGTCTTTGCCTCACACCGCACAAAGAAATTAACTCAAGATAGAGCAAAGACCTACTTGTCAGAGTTAAAACTGCAAAACCCTTGGCAGAAAACAGGGGTGAATCTTTGTGACCCCTGGAGTACGTGATGGATTTTTAGATCTGACACCAAAAGCAAAAGAAGGCAACAGAAGACAAAATTAGATACGGTGGGCATCACCAAAATTAACAGCTTTTGTGTTTCAGGGACACCATCAAGAGACAAAAGACAACCCACGAAACGGGCGAAAATGTTTGCAGATCATATCCATAAGGGGCTTGAATCCAGAATATGTAAAGAACTCCTATAACTCAACAATAAAAAGACAAGTAACCCAATGGAAAAATGGTCAAAAGCTATGACTACCTATTTCTCCAGCGAAAATAAACAAATGACCAACACGCATGTGAAGAAATGAATGCTTAACACCGTTGGCCATCAGGGAGTTACAAATCAAAGTCACAGTGAAATACCACTTCATACCTGCTGTAATCAAAAAGAGAGTTAATAACGAGTATTGACAAGAATGTGGACGAATTGGAACACTGCTGATGGGAATATAAAATGGCACAGCTGCCTTGAAAGACAGGCCCTCAAAAGGTTAAACACAGAGTTTCCCTATGATCCCCTCATTCCACTCTGGGTATATACCCAAGACAAGTAAAAACATGTGCACGCAAAAGCTTGTACGTGAATGTCCGTAGCAGGTTTATTCACAATAGCCAAAAAGCAGAAACAACACAGATGTCTGTCAACTGATGAGCGGTAAATAGAATGTGGTATATTCACTCAATGGACCATTATTTGGCCATAAAGAGAAATGAGGTACTGATTCATGCCACAAGATGGATAAACCTTGAAAACATTTTGTTAAGTGAAAGAAGCCAGTTACAAAGGACCACATACTATGGAATTATCCGTTTATCTGAAATGTTCAGAATAGACAAATCCATAGAGACAAAAAGTAGATTGGCAGTTGCCTAGGGCTGAGATGGTTGGAATAAAAGGAGGAGGGATATATTAACGGGCATGGGGTTTCTTTTTGGGGTGATGAAAACGCTCAAAATGACAATTGTACAACTCTGGATATGATTGAACCATTTAATAGTACATTTTAAGTGGGTGAATTGTATGGTATGTGAATTATAGCTCAATAAAGCTGTTATTTAAGAAACTATAAACTTTATTATAGGATACAAAAGAAGCCTTGCATAAATGGAAAAACCCCTCATGTTCTTGAATTGGAAAACAATGTTATAAAAGGTATTTATTCTTTCCCAGTTGAATATGTACATGTAACACAGCTTCAATCAAAAGCCAAATAAGGCTTTGGGTGAGGGGGCAAGGAGATTGACAAGATGATTTTCCATTGAATAGCCAAGAAACTTTTTCAGAGGTTTAGTGATGAGAGGAGTTGCCATATGAGATAGGAAGATGTTCTATAAAAAAATCACAGAGTTCCATAAAATCACTATAGTACTGCATATAGAAAGTATAAGACCAGTGGGGACAAACTGATCTTTCGGACAGAAACAAAAGTATCTGAATGAATGAAATATGTGATAAGGAAGACAGGATCAATTATCCAATAAACAGATCAGGACAACTAACCGTGGAAAGAAAAAAATTAACATGGCTCCGACCTCAAATCTTATACACAAAAAAACTAATTAAAGATCCACATGTAAAAATGAAAATAAAACAAGAGAAGTCAGAAGGGAAAAGGAAGTGTGTATATAATGCTGGAATTTTAGCTGGCTTTTCAAAGCATGATGCCAAAATCAGAACTCATGAAAAAAAAAGATTGATTTGAATATTAAAAAAAATTTTTTTTAATGTTTATTTATGATTGAGAGACAGAGCGTGAACAGGGGAGGGGCGGAGAGAGAGGGAGACACGGAATCGGAAGCAGGCTCCAGGCTCTGAGCTGTCAGCACAGAGCCCAACGCGGGGCTCGAACTCACAAACCAGAAGATCATGACCTGAGCCGAAGTCGGACGCTTAACCGACTGAACCACCCAGGCGCCCCGATTTGAATATTTAAAATTTTTTTTTTTTATTAATGTTTTTTATTTATTTTGGGGACAGAGAGAGACAGAGCATGAACGGGGGAGGGGCAGAGAGAGAGGGAGACACAGAATCAGAAACAGGCTCCAGGCTCCGAGCCATCAGCCCAGAGCCTGACGCGGGGCTCGAACTCACGGACCGCGAGATCGTGACCTGGCTGAAGTCGGACGCTTAACCGACTGCGCCACCCAGGTGCCCCCCGATTTGAATATTTTAAAGCAAAATAACTTCTGTACATGAAACATGACCATGAACATTCAATCAAAGGGTAGATGGTACACGAGGGCGAGATGTTTGCAATAACAGAGGATTCCATCCTTAATATAAAATATATTTTACATTAAAAAAATTATATACCCAAAAGAAAAGTGATCTGAGCAGAGAAGTTGACAATTCACCAAACATATACAAGTAGCCATAAGTGTATGAAAAAATGTTCAACTATCAGGGGAAAGGTAAATTAAAACAATGAGATGTAAACTTCCATCTGAAAACTAGGCAAAGATATGAAAAATTATATTACCCACAGTTTCCAAACATGTGGAGACCTACTTCTCATAAACTATACGATTAAGTATAAATTTGGTTTTGTGTATGGAAACATCAAAATACATGTACTATTTAATCCAATAATGCTACTTCTAAACACTTCTCTGAAGGAAAAATAAATCAATTTTGTATGCACAAGAATATTCATCACCAGTTTGCTTATAATTTAAAGCAGTGAAAAATTTATAAGTAACGTGAACATGTAAACATAGAGAATTAGTTTTAAAATATGCTTAGTCTGTGCAATAGTAAAATGTTATGAACAACTAAATACTACTATTACAGAAGAACATTTAATAAAATGGAAAGGTATCCATGACCTAGGAGGTTTAAAATATAGTTTCAAACCAGTATGTAACTTTTTGACCTACAGATTCCATTTCTGGGAATCAATCTTACAACAGTCATGTATGTGAGTGTATGTGTGTATGTGCATGTGTGTGTGTGTGTGTACATACATAATGTAAGTTCTAGTCATACACACACACACACGCACACACACACACACAGACACACACACACAAACAGCAAGAAAGGAGGGAAAAAGAAACAGAAAGAGTGAGAAATACAGAAACCAAGCTAAAATGGTAGAAACAAGCCAAACTGTATCAATTATCATAATGAATGTAAGTGAAACAAAATGACCTCTTAACTGTCAGAGATTGCTGGATTGGATCAAATCCAATTAGTTGCAGGTTAGAAGAGGTAAATCTGAAGTATGAAGACCCAAAGGGGTTGAAAGTAAAAGGCTGAAAAAATAAACACCAAGCAAATACTAACTAAAATAAAGGCAGTTGGTTGTGTTAGTTTCATATTAAAATACACAAAAGTACTATTAGAGGTAGAGATAGTCATTATGTAGCGATACGGGTTTAATTCACCAGCAGATAGAACGTATCTACACTTGCACAAAACTAATTTTTCAAAATCTAAAAAATACAGCCACGCCTGGGTGGCTTGGTCCGTTGAACATCAGACTCTTGATTTTGGCTCAGGGCGTGATCCCAGGATCGTGGGATTGAGCCCCGCATCGGACTCTGTGCTGAATGTGGAACATGCTTGAGATTCTCTCTCCCTCTGCCCCTCTCCTCTGCTAATGCTGTCTCTCTCTCTGTCTCTCTCTCTCTCTCTCTCCAAAATATAAATTAAATATATAGAAATTTTGATTGAAACCAATTAAATTGCCCTTGATGAATGTATATAGAACCCTACACCCAATAATTGGAAAATATCATGTTCATATGAGCACACATGCAACAATCATGGAAATTAGTCATGTGCAAGGTCACAAACCAAGTCTTAATAAATATCAAAGAACTGATGTCATACAGACTACATTCCTGCCCGTGGCGCCATTACATTAGATATCAATAACAAAAAAACTTAAAAATTACCATAAAATTTGACACTTCTGAATAGCCCCTGGCTCAAAGAAAAAAACCACAATGGAAAAAAAAAATTTTAATATGTAGAGCTGAACGGTGATGAAAATATTACATATCAAAACTCGTGTGATACAATAAAAATAGTGGAAGGAAATTTATAGCCTCTTAAATTTTAGTCTAAGAAAGGAACAAAGGCTGAAATTAATTAGCTACGTGCCTACCTTTAGAAGTTAGAAAAAGAAAACAGGATAAGTCTCTACCCTAACCCCCCCGCAAAAAAGGGGAGATTATAAAAACAACTGCCCAAATCAATGAAATAGAAAACAAATATCCAACAGAGAGAACAAAATAAAGCCAATAGATGGTTCTTAAGAAAGACAAATACATATCTGACAAGGATACGTATTCATTAGGGATGAAAAAAGGAGACGTAATCACAGATATAGTGAAGATTATGAAAATAATATGACACAACAAACAACTTTATGATAACACATTTTAAAGCTTAGATGAAAGGGGATTTTTTTTCCTAGAAAAAATAACTTAATAAAGCCAACTCGAGAAGAAATGGAATGCCTACAGTCCCACTGCAGTAAAACATCAAAGTGACAACTTAAAATCTTTTCACAAAGACAATCCCAGCTAACTTCCAAAGAACAGATCATTCTAATCTTATATGAACCCCTTTAGACAACCGAAGGGAGAAGTTGTCCACAACTCATTCTATGAGACCACCATAAGCTACATATTCACCTTTGAGAAAGATAGGAGAAGAAAAGAAAAATTATAGGCCAATTTATTTGTGAATCTAGATGCAGGGATATTAAGAGGCCAAAATAGGGGCGCCTGGGTGGCGCAGTCGGTTAAGCGTCCGACTTCAGCCAGGTCACGATCTCGCGGTCCGTGAGTTCGAGCCCCGCGTCAGGCTCTGGGCTGATGGCTCGGAGCCTGGAGCCTGCTTCCGATTCTGTGTCTCCCTCTCTCTCTGCCCCTCCCCCGTTCATGCTCTGTCTCTCTCTGTCCCAAAAATAAATAAAAAACGTTGAAAAAAAAATTAAAAAAAAAAAAAAAAAAAAAGAGGCCAAAATAGATTATACATTATGGCCACTTGGGTTTATCTCAGGAATCCATTAGAAAATTCTATGATGTCACTCATCGTATGAACAGTGAAAAAGGAGAAACATCATGTAATTATCTGGTTGGATTCTGAAAAGGCATTTGGTGAAGTCCTCAATTTATGAAAAAAAGCCAAAAACTTTTAGAAAACTAGAAATAGAACATCCTTAATCAAAGGGGCACCTGCGTGGCTCAGTTGGTTAAGCATCCGACTTTGGCTCAGTTCATGATCTCACGGCTTGTGGGTTCGAGCCCCGCATCAGGCTCTGTGCTCAGAGCCTGGAGCCTGCTTCGGATTCTGTGTCTCCCTCTCTCTCTCTGCCCCTCCCCTGCTCACGCTCTGTCTCTCTCTCTGTCTCTCAAAACTAAACAAACATTAAAAAAAAAAAAAAAGAACTTCCTTAATCTGAGATAGAACCTCTACCAAATACCTATCATAAACAATTTTAGTGAGGAAATATTGGAAGTATCCTCCTTAAAATCAAGCACAAACTATAGCATAGATGAACCCTGAAAATTTTATTCTAAGTATGTCTTGCTCTCTGAGATACAGGGGGTGCTTCAGCCCCATCCCCATGTTCTAGAATGCTCTCAGCGATGTCTTATTCTTGAATAGATGTTGGTCGCTCTTCTTGTAAGGGGGCGTAAAGTCAGGAACAACTGTGTTGACACCTTGGTGACTATACCGTGAGAGAAGCAAGTCACAAAGGACCACACACCGTATGGTTCCATTTATTACGAAATATCCAGAATGGGCAACAAATCCATGGAGACAGAAAGTAAATTGGTTTTAGTAACCAATGTGGTAACCAAGCAAACCAGTAAGTGGTTGCATGGCGGTGGGGCGGTTGGGGGAAATGGCGGAGGAGGGGGGCTGCTGAAGGGTATGGGTTTCTCTTTGGGGTGATGAAAATGTTGATTATAGTAATGGCTGCAGGTCGCTGAATATGCTAAAAACCATTTGACTGCGTGCTTCAAATGGGTGAGTTGTCCAGCACATGCATTTTGCCTCCATAAAACTCTTTTTGAAAGAGCAGAGAATGAACTGAGGGATGTTGACACGAGCAGTCAGTTTGGAATAAAAAGACATCTGGATTCAGAAAAGAAATCAAGTACAAGACAAGGAGGTACAATATTACCATTCCATTCCCCATTGTATTAGAGACCGAAGTCCAAGCATTAGGATAACAACAGCACAATGCGAAGGCATCGGGAAGGAAGAAAAAACCCACAGATTTTTTTCCTGACTCTCTCTCTCACACACAAAAAATAAATAAACATTAAAATTTTTTTATAACAAAAAATATTTAAATCACTTTAAAATTGATAGTTTCTGTTAATGAACAGATACCGTGAGGAAAGCGAAAAGACAAACCCCAGACTTGGAGAATGTATTTCCAACGCGTGTAACTGACATGTAACAACCAGAATATATAAGACCCTTTCATCGGCAAATTAAAGACAGCATCTGAGTAGAAAATGGGCAAAAGACATGAACTTGCCCTTGACGGGAAAAAAAAAAAAAAAGTGTGGCTAATAGACATATAAGCTGCATAATCTCATTAGTAATCAGCAAATTAAAACGACCAAAGTGGGGATAGTGGTTACCTCTATAGGAAAGCAAGTTATGATCAGAGAGAAGCCTGTGGCAGGCGTGTTAGGGGAGAGGCTAATATCTTATTTCCTGGGGGTCATCACACATTTTGTAATTCTGTATTAAGCTGTGTACATACGCTCGAAGCCCTTTCATGAGTGCACACGGCATTTCACAATTTTACAAGTTTTAAAAGCTCTTTACAGGTAGGGATCTTTTTTTTCGTTTTTCTTTACATCAACATTCAAGGCAATGTCATGTGCTTCTGGGACCTGGAAGCCATTGTCTCTCCTGAAGGTAATTCTGCCTCATTCTGTTTGACGCTAGACTATCTCATGGTGTTGTCGTGTGTTTGTCTTAAAATGCAACCTCGTGGCCGGCATTTGCTGGCACCTGGGCGGGGCCCCGTTGCGCCTTGTGCACGAAAACCAGCAGGATTTGGAGACTCCAAACTTCGATGTCTCCACTCAAAACACTATGTCAGCCGTGCAGCAGCCCAAGGCAGACGCTGGGGTGGTCACTTTCCCCGCTGTCCCTGATCCTGGCTGTCCTGAATCCCATAACTGCACTGTGGGTCAGCGGCCTCTATCTCCGCAGCAGCATAAGGTCTGACTAGCCATGCCCTTTTTAAAGCAGGGTTCCTTAACCATTTTTATATCAGGGACCCCTTTGGTAGCCCAGTGAAGGCTGTGCGCCCTAATTCAGAATCTTTTAAATGCAGAAAGTAAAGCACGTAAGATTACAAAGGAAAACAATTCTGGGGCGCCTGGATGGCTCAGTCGGTTGAACGCCCGACTTTGGCTCAGGTCACGATCTCGGGGTTCATGAGTTGGAGCCCCACGCCTGGCTCTGTGCTGACGGCTCAGAGCCTGGAGCTGCTTCGGATTCTGTGTCTCCCTCTCTCTCGGCCCCTCCCCTCCCCTCAATTTCTCTTTCTCTCAAAAATAAATAAACACTAAAAAAAAAAAAAAAAAGGAAAACAATTCTACTGTATTACAGGTTTTTAAAAAAAGTTTATTTATTTAATTTGAAAGAGAGAGAGAGAGAGAAAGGATCCCAAGGAGGCTCCACGTTGAGCAGAGCCCCCACGAGGGGATTGATCCCACAAACCGCGAGACTATGACTTGAGCCAAAATCAAGAGTCAGACCCTCAAGCGGACACAACCGACTGAGCCACCCAGGCGCCCTTATTACAGTTTCAACATAAATAGAAACACATCAGAAATCCAGGAACACGTGCTTCCTTACGAACGTGCGAAATAACATGACCCAGTCGCAGATCTAATCGCTGGCATCATGTCGACGTGGCGATCAACACGGACGGTATTTCAAGTTCTCTGTCAAAACTCTAACGCGCTGTGAGATACCTGCTCCTTGACCGGGGACGGAGGCGAGTGGAAATTAAGACGTGTATTTTGCCCTCTGAAGTCCCGCGCTCCAGATGAAGGCACCAGAAGGGTGAGTGGAAGCTTGCTCCCACCAGGGGGTGCTGGTATTTAAGAAAGAGGAGTTGGTTCCTCCCGCCAAGAGAGAGTCAAGTGCCCAAGACTGTCCCCGGCAGGGCTCAGATGCCATCACCCCAAACTATCTCCTCCTCTCCTTCCTCCACACCCTCACGCGCACGCACCCCGTTGACCGTGCGGGTGCAACTCTTGGTGTGACCGCCCCAGACTCACGCAGAGCCCTCCCGGGGTGGGTGAATCCACTGCCAAGCAGCCCTGAGAGGCTCCTGCCAACATGGCCCCCCAGCTCTGGGTCAATGGCTGTGGGGATAGTCCAGGCCAGCAAGAACCCGCAGAGATATCGCCGGGTCTGCTTCCAGGCCGACGGCTTGGGGCCTTGCCATCCTCTCTCCTGCACCTGGCGGGCAGCCGGGGCTCACAGCTTCCGAGGCAATGTGAGGAGGGCCGCTAGCCTTCCGGAAAGTTCTCTCCTCCATCTATGCACAGCAGAGGACGCGGGCCGCTCTCCCCGCCGTGGGCTCCCACTGATAGGCGAGCCTGCCTTGAGATCATTTGAGAGGCCATGTGGCACAGTGATTGAGAAGCAGGCTCCAGACCGCAGGGCTGAGACACCCGAGCCCCTCCCCCGGCATCCCTTTCCCTCTCTCCGAAATGGAGATAATAGCGATACTGACCTTATTAGGTGTTAGATAGATTTAATGCCCCGTTACCCAGAAAGCACTTAAAGGTGAAATGTCAGAGGAGAGTTGGCTGTCACCGATAATCGGCACGGATTTAAGAAACACGACAAAATATTTCAACTGTTCCTTTCTTCCTTGCCTCCACTTACCCAGATGTCCCCTCCAATGCCTTCCCCCCTTCGCGACTCTGTTTTTACCTGAGAAATAGGTCTCTTTTCCCTTTCCTCTGCCCCCCAGACTTGTCTCTCCCTGTCCCTCCCCCCGTCCCACGACCTTCCCTGGACAGGAGAGGAACAAACTGGGGACAGAGCCCAGAGACCTACTTCTGTGTTTCTCCTCCTTGAAGCCTCAGCTAAACGTCCAGGGTCCCTTTGTCTTAAGAGGTAGGATTGGTTATTATCCAAGTGTGGTGAGGCAGGAGAGCTGAAGGTGACTGTCACCGAAGAGACAGGCTGTTACACTTCCCACACCATGCAGGGTCTCCTGGGGAAGCCAACCTCGAGGCAGAGGCTTTGTTGTGGTTCCTGTGGGACAGAACTGGCCAGGCTGGGCAGGGTACGCAGGCTCAGGACTGGCTAGTTTGAACTGTTCCAGTAGGTTCTGGTGTTTAGGGGTGTCCCTAATTGTCTGATGCTAGGTCTGGGGTGGTGAGGACTGGTGTGGGGCGAGGGGGGGGTTCCTTTGCTAGCTCTAGAATTATCGAGCCCTGGGACAGGCAGGCCCTCCCCCATCTGCCAAACCCCAGAGGCCAGAGCATCGAGAGTCCAGAAAATAAGAAAATATAGCTGATCCTTCCCATACTGTCAATGTGCTTTCATCAGTCTCTTGACACACATCCAACCTGTGTGTTCCTGTCATGACTGTGTCTTTTTCTCTTCTCTGGGGACTCTGACAAAGATGTTAAGGGGACAGTCTCTGCGAGTGACGTCACCAAGGTGGCGAAATAGGAGACCCCAGGCTCAGACTCCCCTGATGAAAATCCACAACTGGGCAGCCGTCCACAAACAAACACAGCTCTGGGAGAGCTCAGGAGTCCGCTTAAGAAGCTTCAGCAACACGGGGGGACAAAAAGCCCGAGAACAACCACTCAAAAGAGGGCAGGAAGAAGGGCTTCGTTTTGGCTGCATGACCCCATCCCTTGGGCAGGCCCTGCTCAGAGCCAGGAGGGGACATCCTGCCGAGACAGAGCTCCCCTTGACCGGGGAAGGGAGAGAGGGGAGAGCCACCAGCTTGCCCAGCCTTTCAGGGCACTGCATGGAGGGCCCGCTTCAGAGAGACCGGTAAGGCTGAGACGAGCAGAAATGGCTAGGAACTGGGGAGAAAAGCAGGGACTGCCAGTATGAGCCATGCAGCGGGAACAGCCATGCAGATGACACAGCGGCTGCCCCACTGAAGAAGCGAACAGTCAGCCCCGCGGCCACAGACCCCTGTGGATACCACCATTCACCCCACGGGTATTCACATTTATGGACCCCAGTCGCCTGAGTCCCTTTCCACTCTTTTCTCCACCGGGCTCCCGCCGGAGCCCGGGGTCTGCACGGGCAGCCGGTCCAGGTCTCCGCAGCCCTACGAGTGCAAGACGCCAGCCCGGACCCCGACCAGGGATCCTCGCCACTGTGCGTGCCCTCGGGATTGGCCTCTCTAGCTGTGCACCTGCAGGCCGCTGGCGTGACCCCTGTCCTGTCACCAGCCTCTGCGGCCATGTGCACGCTTGCAGCTAGCCCCTCTAAGCGGTGCGCCTGCCTTCTGCCCACCTGACTCCGGCCATGGGTGTCACTGCCGTGCACCTGCTCAAGGTGAGAGAGCCTGCAGCCTCAGGAGTGCACGCCGACAGCCTGGGCCCCCACGATGGCCAGCGTGCCCCGCCGCCCCGGGCACCCACCACCACGGGTATGATTGCAGCTGGCCCCAGCCACTGCACAGGCACCTGGGGCCGAGGGTGTGCGCGGCACCTGACTCCAGGTGCCACCACCTCCGAGGACCACACAGTTGCGATTGGAGACTCCAGTAGCCTGAGCCGGCAAGGCATCATGAACCCAGAGCGGCCACACCCCCTCACCACTAGACCCAGGGTCACAGAATGTGCCAGCATGCCCCCAGCCACAGGTGAAGGTCTCTCCCTTTTCTTATTCCACTCACAAAAGTTAACCCGAAGTGGGTTGACTTAAGTATAAGACCTGAAGCTATAAAAATGCTAGAAGAAAGCGTAGGGGAGAAAGCTCCTTGACATTGGCCTTGGCAAGTGTTTTTTGGATATAGATACTGAGAACACAAACAACAAAAGGCAAATTCAACAAATGGGACTACATCAAACTAAAAAGCTTTTACACAGCGAAAGAGACCAAGAACCAAATGAAAAGGCAGCCTACAGAATGGGAGAACATATTTGGATACCATCGACTGATAGGGGGTTAATATCCAAAATATATAAAGAACTCATATAATGAAATAGAAAAACAAACACTCAGATGTAAAAATAGGCAGAGGACTCGAATAGACATTTCTCCAGAGATGTGCAGGAGTCCAACAAGTACATGAAAGGGTTCTCAACATCACCTATCAACAAGGAAATGTACATCAAAACCTCACGGCCAGCAGGTGCCTGGCTGGCTCAGTCAGTGGACTGTGCAACTCTTGATCTGTGGGTTGTGAGTTCGAGCTCCACGCTGGGTGTAAAGATTACTTAAAAATAAAACCTTGGGTGCTCCTGGCTGGCTCAGTCAGTTGAGCATCCGACTCTTGGTTTCAGCTCAGGTCTCGATTTCACGGTTCGTGGGTTCAAGCCGTGCACTGAGCTCTATGCTGGGAGCCCAGAACTTGCTTGGGATCCTCTCTCTCTTTCCCTCTCTCTCTCTCTCTGCCCCTCCCCTTCTTACTCTCTCTTCCTCTCAAAATAAATAAATAAACTTAAAAATAAATCTTTAAAAAACACCCACAAGCAGCCTCATGCTAACCTGTTAGCATGGCTGTTAACAGAGAAGCAGAAAAGAGAATAAATTCTGTCCAGGACAGGCACTGTCGGTGGGAATGTAAATTGGTGCAGCCATTGTGGAAAGCAGTATGGAGGCTCCTCAAAAAAATTAAAAATAGAACTACCCTATGACCCAGTAACCTCGCTTCTAGGGATTCATCCAAAGGGAAGGAAATCACCAGCTTGAAGAGATATATATATACACTGCCATGTTTGCTTCAGTGTAATTCACAATAGCGAAGTCATAGAAATAACTACTGTAGCCATGGACAGACAAACGGATAAATAAAAGGTGGTCTATATATACAATGGACTATTATTCAGCCATAAAAAAGGAGATCCTGCCATTTGCAACAGCACGGATGGACCATGAGGCCATTACGCCAAGTGAGATACGGCAGACAGAGGAAAACGAATATCGTTTGGTGTCACCATCAAGTGTGGAATCTAAAAGCATCAAACTTGCAGATACAGAGAACAGAGCGGTGGTCGCCAGGGGGCGGGGGGGGGGCGGGATGGGGGAAACCGGGAGATGTAGGTCCAAGGGTACAAAGTTTCAGTTATAGGATGAATACGTTCCTGGGATCTAAGGTGCAGCCTGGTGAGTAGAGGTAACAATCTTGCACCACAGGCTTGGAAGTTGCTCCAAGAGCAGACTGTTTACTGTTCTCATGCTAATAACGACCACCGACCACTGCAAAATAGTAACGATGTGAGGTCACGCCGCTAATAACGACCATCGCGAGGTCAAAGGCGTGATAATTAACCTCACTGTAATCATTTTTGCAATATATATGTGTATCAAAGCCCGGCATAGTACGCCTTAAATTTCTATCGTGTTGTAGGTCAATTATATCTCGGTAAAGCTTCAGGGAGGGGGATAACAACAAAAATAAAAAGAAGGATACAGTCTCCGGAGTAAGAGGACTTGGATTCAATGACTGCTCTGTCACTTTGTAGCTGGGGACTTGGGGACAATTACGTTGCCTCTCCATGCCTCAGTTTCCTCATTTATTTTTGATTAAAAAAATTTTTTTAATGTTTATTTATTTTTGAGAGATAGAGAGAGACAGGGCGTGAGCAGGGGAGGGGCAGAGAGAGAGGGAGACACAGAATCGGAAGCAGGCTCCAGGCTCCGAGCTGTCGGCACAGAGCCCGACGCGGGGCTTGAACCCACGAACCCTGAGATCGTGAGCTGAACCTTGAGATCATGACCTGAGCTGGAGTCAGACGCTCAACCAACGGAGCCACCCAGGCACCCCTTAGTTTCCTCATTTGTAAAACAGGGCTTACAGTACTTGATTTCATACCACTGTGAACAGTAGCAACTGATCCCCATAAAGCTCTTAGAACAGGCTGGGCCCGCAGTGCGGGATCAAGAAATGTTGACCATTACAATTTCTTGATCACGCCAAGCTGCCTCCTGGTCTCGGGACCTTCCCTGTGCTGTCCTCACCACTCTCTTCACCTGGCTGTCACCTCACCAATCAAGTCTCAGCATGAATGTCACTTCCTCGGCGATGCCAGACTCCCAGCTCTGTTCACCCTAGTCTTTGCTATGGTCCCTTGCCTGGTTTCCGTATTTCTTGTAACGCTCCCCCTAGCTGCAATCACATAACCGTGTGAGTGTCTGTCTTTTCCACCTATGGGAACAGGGACCGTGTGTGCCCAGTTCCCACTGCACCGTGGTGCATGGCATACAGGAGGCGGTCAATGCATGTCTGTGCATTAGATAAGCCACGTAGGCTTACAGCTGCAGGTGTATGGATGTCTGAGTGAGGAGACATTTGGACTGTTGTCTGAAGAGCAGGAATACAGAGTTAAAGGCTTCTGACTCTTTTGTTTGATGGCGGGAAGCATTCTGGACCCTTCGGCTGCCCTTTTGCGCCCAGAGAGTCCGCAAGGAAATTCTCGAGGTGTCAAAACCTGTGTCCTAGCCGACCAGCTGGCCCCAAGATACCGATCGGCAGAAGGGGTGGAAACGGCTGCCCCAATCGGGAGAGATCCGGTCTGGGTTTGCTAAACTTAGCCGAATTCCAGGAATACCAGCGGAGAGATTGGGTCATGTCATACCTGCCTCTCAAGACAGACAAGCTGAGAGTTGGGGGGAGGGTGGGGGCAGGGAGAGGTGCCATAACCGTGGGGAGAAAGGAGAGGCCAGATGCACAGACCGGAAAAAGCCCCAGAGCAGGTGGAGGGGGACATAATTAATGGAGCCCAGCCAACAAGCCTGTACAGGCCAACATGTCGAAACTTTGTTGCAAAGCGCCCTGGTCTCCTGGCCCCATCCCTGGGAGAGCAGAACAAAGATAGCTGGAGACTGACCAGCCAAGCAAACGGGCGGCAGGAAATTCTCATAAGCCAGGGGTCTGCTCCAAGGCTCTGGCCCCCGTGGCTAAAATCAGGATTATGTCTGTGCTGATTGACTTCACAGCTGGGTTTTAGGAAACGCCTCAAAGAGACCCCTGGGCCGTGCCTGAGATTGGCAGAGGAGGCCAGCTTGCCTCAGCTGCCCTCCCTCCCCTCTTCTGCACAAAGAGCTACATGTAGGGAGGTCCCGGGAGGAAAGGCCCCATCCCACAGCCTCCCTCTCTCTGGTACTCTCCCTGAGTCCCAGCTCTTGTCCCAGACAAGTGGATTTGCATGGACTAGAGGAAAACAAATGCCTTTTACAGGTTAAGCCCCAGGCTGACTGAGTGTCAGCCTCGCCAGCAATGCCCAAAGCCATTTTGACCCTGGACCAATGGTCCTAGACACAGATGTTACTGTTGAGCTGAAGGTTTGTGGTGAAGCAGTTTGGCCATCATGGTGATCGGGGGACACTACCACTTGTTAGTAATCGGGGACCACAGGTAGCAGACAGCTGCGATGTACCTAGGGGACAGTCCCGCCCAACGTTTAAGTGTCCCACGGAACATTCGTAAAGACGAAAAAAAAAAAAAAATCTGTGCTGAGTCCAATTGTATTTTGACAACGAACACAAAGGATTCATTTTGTTTTGTCTTGATTCACCGTGTTAACATGCACTGTGGGTTAAGTGTCCCACTTCGGCTCAGGTCATGATCTCGCGGTTCGTGGGTTCGAGCCCCGTGTCGGGCTCTGCGCTGACAGCTCAGAGCCTGGAACCTGCTTCTGATTCTGTGTCTCCCTCTCTCTCTGCCCCTTCCCCGCTTGCACTCTGTCTCTCTCTCTTTTCCAAATATAAATAAAAACATTTAAAAAGAGGGAGGAGGCACCTCGGTGGCTCAGTCGGTTAAGCGTTTTTAACACACAGTAACATTTCCAGGAAGGCAACTTGATCAAAAAACATTGGCCGCTTTGGAAAATCATACCGTCCACGGCATCTTGGTGCCCAAGGTTGTTTGAGTTACCCGAGCTACACATCTCGACCAGACCGCATTTGTTTCCGAAGTTTCCTGGTAATTCTACCCTTAGACCGCAACATTCAAATTCTTCCACTAGGTCGTCTGATGTCGCTGTGCCCAAGCACTGACACATCGAAATGTGTGCTTCTTTACTTTACGTGACTTCATTTTTATTTCTCCCTGATGTTAGTCTCAGGGTCTTATGTTGGGGGAGGAAGCTGTTTGTGTGGGAAAACTATATCATTATAAGTGTCATTTCAGGATGATCAGGGAGGATGTCATGAACTATTTGTAATAAAAAGGGGGAGGATGCTTCACAGCCTTAGTTCAGTGGCTGGATATGAGCTCAGATACCCAGCAAACATTTTACCCAAGACCACGCACTTCGTTTGTACCCATGCAGTGGTTTCTCCAGGTTGGAGAAAACTTTTCCCAGTGACTAGAGAAATTTGCCGCATTATAGGTGACGTCGCTCTCCATAGCTCGCGGATAAAGGCCAAACACAGCAGGAGCAAACTATTTGCTGGGTTTATCAAAGCCCCGAGTTAACCAAGCCGGGTGGTACGTCTGCGCCACCTGGTGGGACATGAAAAAACAGCAGGTCTGTGAACCAGGCCTTCACTACGTCCAAGCCGCTGGCCAGAGCCAGGGCTGGGATTCGGACCCTGGACGTCTGGTTCCACGGTTGCCGGTCGTAATCACCATGCCACGGCCCTGCCAGTGGTTGCTCTCTGCTTTCATGGCCAAGAAAAAGATGTTAATACGCTAGCGTTGCCTTTGTAGGGGTTGTGGAAATCTTCGTGCGTGGGGCAAAGACTTGGCTTCATTCTTCAGGCAGATCCTGGGCCCCTGAAATAGCTAACCCCCCGGCTATGCCCGTAAGCTTCGTGAGTGCAGAGCCCACATTTCCTCATTCACTCCCGCATCACCAGTGCTTACCCCAGCACCTGATCCGTACCCTGTGCTCAGTACGTCCTTTTGATATACCCTCTGTAATTGAGGTATGATTTGCATACCCTCCAATTCATCCAGTTAAAGAGTGCGGTGGTTTTTCAGGGCGCGCCTGGGTGGCTCAGCACTGGCAGTGCAGAGCCTGCTTGGGATTCTCTCTCCCTCTCTCTCTTTCTCTCTCCCTCTCTCTCTCTCTGCCACTCCCCCGCTGGCACTGTCTCTGCCTCTCTCAAAAATAAATAGGCTTAAACAAAAAAGATTAAATGTATACGATCGTTTTGAGTATTTTCCCGGGGCGGTTGCAACCATCATCAGTTTATATCGCCCCCCAAAGAAAGCTTACTCTTTTTCCCATTCATTCCCCATGGCCCCCAACCCCCACCAACCCCCAGCCCTAAACAACCACCAACCTCCTTGCTGTCTGTATGGATTTCTCTATTCTGGGCGTGTCCTCATAAATGGAACCCTATAACACACGGCCCTTGGTACCTGGTTTCTTTCACTCAGCATCCCGTCCGCCAAGGTTCATCCAATTTTCAGCATGGATGGGGACTTCGTTCCTTTCCATGGCCGAATAACATTGCATTACGTGAATCTGCCACATTTTATTTACCCCTTCATCGGTTAATGGCTGATTTGGGTTATTATTCCTTTGGGGTTATCATGAACAATGGCTGCTCTAAATATTTGTGTACAAGTTTTGGTGCGGACTTGCATTGTCATTGCTCTTGGGTGTATACCTAAGAGTAGAATTGGTAGGTCATATGACAACTGTTATGTTTAACCTCTTGAGGAATTGCCAGGCTGTCTTCCAATGGCTGCACCCTTCCTCCCTCCCTCCCCCATTCCCATCAGGAATGCACGAGGGTTCCAATTTCCTTACATCCTCGCCAAAACTTGTTATTGCCTGACTTTTTCACTACAGCCTTCCTACTTGGTGTGAAATGCTAGAGACAGAATCTGAAGGAGGCTCCAGGCTCTGAGCTGTCAGCACAGAGCCCAACCCGGGGCTCGAACCCACCCAGGAATGGTGAGATCATGACCTGAGCTGAAGTGGGTCACTCAACCAACTGAGCCACCCAGGCGCCCCTCCCCTGTTTACTCTTAACAACATCCCTTTCTTGCAAAGTTGGACTTGTAAATGAAGGGTTATGGGTGCTATATCCTACAGGATCCTACGTCTACCTCCTGCCTGCGTAGACGTGAACAGAGACATTCTTGGACAGGCAAAGACTCAGAAAGGACACCGTCCGCCTGTCCTTCCCTCAGGCTTTCTCAAAGCAACATCTCAGTTGTGCCAGAAACTACAGTAGGAAACTCAGGAACAAGGAAGGCGTTTGTATAAAAGAAATCGTGAACAGTGAAAACAAAACCTGAGTTAATTATTAATGCAGCTTGAAATCCCAATATAAATGTCAAAAAAAAATAATTTTTTTGAAAGGGAAGACACAGGATTTTACCATTTTGATCACGGCCTGGAGCTAAAAGGATGGTTTGTGCCCGCCAGCCGACGCCCGGCGGCCGCGGGGAGCTCTGCGCGGGGTCCCCCAGGTGCCGGCCGCGCGTGAACGCGGTCACGACCCTGAACTTGGAGGAGGTAACGCGGGAGAGTTGCTCTAGGCTCTTTCCAGGCCGACTCCTGCTTCTCGCCCGAGGAACTGGCGTTCCTTCAGCCTTCCCTCGGGTCCTCTTAAACTTTCCTGTCTGAGGAGTGTGAATGACACTTCCCCCCCTCAGTTTTAAGTGGCGACGGCTCTGCCTCCGTTTTATCGCCCCGGGTCCTGTCCGCGGTGATTGGGGGAGGCGTGTCAGCTCGCCATCTTGGATCAAGGGCGACAGTACCGGTTTCGCGCGGACCTAAGGCGCGTCCCGAGGTGATGACAGTGGGGGACGGAGTCGCACGTCCTTGGACAAGACTTTCCAACCCTCTCCTCCGCGCCCCCCTCCCCCGCGCGGCCCCAGCACCCGGTCCAAAAATAGCTTCCGCCGACCCCCAGGCCATCCTAAGCCAGAGTGCGTAGGATGAGTGGCTCCCTCTGGGGCATCCGGGGGTCCCCAGCTGTCCCCATCCTGCCCTCCCGTGCTCCGGGCTGCGCGCGGCAGGAGCGGGCGCCGCAGGGCGCGGAGTGGGAGCGCGCGGCCGGGGCCGTGCCCGGGGCGGGCCGGGAGCAGGGTGGCCGCGGGGGTGAGGAGCCGCCCGGGCCCGGCCGGCCTGACACCACCTGGCGGAGTCTCGGGGAAGAGTCTTAAAGGCGCGCGCTCCTCCGCGCCCCTCGCACTCCAGCGGGAGCCGCCGAGAGCTCGCCTCCCTCTCCCGCCCGGCGCCTCGGGAGGTAAGTGCCGTCCGCCCAGCCGGAGTCGGTGCCCCGGGGGGGCGGCCCGGGGCTGCCCCGCGCTCGGGAAGCTGCGGCCCGGGCTGCGGTCGGTGGGGGGTGGGGGGGGGAGGCGGCGCCCAAGTTTGGGGAAGGCCTCGGAGGGCAGCGCGAGCAGCGCAGCGCCGGGGCCGGGGACGGGCGCGGGTGGCGGGCGGCTGGGGCCGTCCGGGGGCGGCCCGGCCCCCCGCGCCGCCTCGGGGACCCGCACCCGCGCGCGGCGCACGGCCGAGCCTCCGCCCCGCGCTCTGCGCACTTGGCGCGCTCGGCCCGCGGTCCCGGGCGAGCCCCCAGCCGGCCGCAGCCGCGACCCCCGCGCCGCGCCACCCCGCCCGCCGGGTCCCCGCGGCCCGCTCGCCCCGCGGTCGCGCCGGGTCACGCCGGCAGGTCGCGCTCGGCCGCCGGCCAAGCCCGCCCGGGCCCCGCCGCGCCCGCGCCCGCGCCCCGGGCCACCCCGCCCGGCCTCTCGGCGCTGCGCCCCTCGCTTTCCCCATCTCCAGCCGCTCGCTATTTTCACACCTCCCGGTGCCCCGGCCCCGGCGCCCGATTCAGTGCTTAGTAATTAATTTGGCGTTTCAGAATGGTCAGCGGGCTGGATAATGGGCGCATTCATCCCCCGGGCTAATCTGAACAGAGGTGGGAAGAAAGGCTTTCACAGACAGAAAATGCCATTCGCTGAGCGCTCAAAGGGGCTGTCACTCCCAGAATAAATCGCCGCCGCGCCCGCCGGCTTCTCTGGCCATTTCCATACAGCCCCGGCCCCGCGCCGCGGACCCGCCGGCCTCGGCCTCGGCTCCCGGGAATCTCCCTCGAGGGCCTTCGACGGGAAAAGTCGGGCGAGGGCGAGACCCGGGCGGGGGTCGAGGGGAAACGGGGAAGCCGGGGGGCTCGGGTTAAGGCCGCAGGGGACAAAGAGCTTGATTAGAAAATCAAATGCTAAACTAGAAGGAGGCGCTGCTAATTCAAGGCGCGGACGTTGGAGCGGGGCCTTGGGGAGCATCCGTCCCAAAGCCCGCGCGGTTCGCAGGAGAGAAGGACCCCGCGGCCCAGAGGCGCCCGTAGCGTGCCCGGGGTCACGCAGCAAGCTTCTGGATCTCCCAAATTGTGAATGGAATCCAACGCACAAGCTTTAGATCGTAGGGACAGGGCCTGCTGGTGCAATCCCGACCCTCCCCAGACGCTTCACTCTGGGGTCCCCGCGAGATCAGCTCTTTAGCCCCGGGGCCCGCCTTGGCCTCCAGCTCGCCGCTCCTTGCCCGGACCCTACGGTCGGCCTCGGTGCATGGGCTGAGTTCCAGCGGCTTTATCCTCTGACCTCTTCTCGACCCGGGGTCGCCGCGAGTGTTGGGCACCAACGGCCTTCGAGCTCTGAAAGCGGGGGCCTCTCCGTGGGGGCTCCCTCTGCCCTCTGGCGAAGCGAGATCGCGCGCCGCAGCCGCGGCCCTAACACCGCGGACCGCGCGCCGACAGCGCCCCCAGCCCGGCTGCCGAGCCTCCGGGTGGGCTGGGCTGGCTTGGTTCTATCCAGGGTGAGAGGCTCCAGGCGCTTGGTTTTCCTGCTGCTGGGGCTCGCCGTGTGTCCCTCTCGAGGGACAGATTTGGCTCTGGTCACCTCTGCCCGGCGGGACCCTCCCATCAAGGGAAGAGAAGGAGTAGTGACCCCTCTTAAGATCCAACTTCAGCTCCGTCGAGACGCTGGAATGACCAGGGAAGCAGCTGGGGATGGGGGTGGGGGGGCGGGGGGAGGAGGGGGCCTTTCTGGAATGGCCAGATGCGTGTCCCAGAGCTTATAGCTGACGGATCTCAAGTCTCCTCACCCGCTTCTGAGTGGAAGTCACTCTTCCCTACTCTGACTCAGTTTCCTTGTCTGCAGAGCAAAGAGGAAATGGGAACAGGCTTGACTCCAAGCGGGGACCCTCAGTGGAAGGATCCCACAGACCACTCACACCCCCAGCCACCAACCAGCTGACGTCCATCCCAGTTGGTCAGAGGAGCCGGGTTACAGTGCATTTGTCAGACTCTGGCATCGGCCTTGGGCCGGAACCCTAGAGAGAACTTCCCTAGGCCTGGGGAGGGGCCCGGAAATCTGCATTTTTGAAAACAAGCTTCCCGAAGCATTTTTGATGCAGGTGGTGTAGGGACTATTTTTAGGGACATAGTTTAGGAAACTGGGCTCTGTCCCCGGCTGCCCCTCCCTTCCTGGGACCCATGGTTGTGTGGTGTTCTTTATATCTGATCAGCAGTAAACTTGCTGCCTCCTACCCCCACTGGAGGCCCGAAGTGGGAGGTGGGGGTCTACTCCTAGGAGATACCTGGGGATCCCCTGAATGTGCAGCCTGCGAGGGAAAGACTGTGGGTGAGCTGAGCACCCCACCAAACGAGGACGGTCGATGTGGGCTGCAGGCCGACTGGACGTTGAACCCCCAAACCTAGGGGCCTTTTCTTACCAACACGCTTTTACAGCAGGACTTAACACAGCAGCCCCGCCCCCCACCAGTACAAATGTGCCCAGAGCCCCCCTCCCCCCCTTGGCAAGGCAAACCCTGCCCACACTAGGGACAGAGAAACTGCCCCCCATAGGGGATCCGTGCCAGGAATAACCCAGGTGTGAGCTGTGGCCCGCAACACCCGACACCTGCCCCTTCACCAGGCTGGGACTCAGAGGAGAGTAGGCGTGAGGGGGGGAAGGGGGAAGGCCCAGAAGAGTGGGAGAAAGCAGGGGGGGGGGGAGTAGGAGAAGCTGTTAAAAACGGGGCTGGGGGGGGAGAGGAGGGGGCGAGTCCCTATTTATGTAAGGCGTTTGTAGCTGTGGATTGTAAAACTGGGCAGAATTCTTTGGAGTAATTCATAGTGTTTGGACAAGACAAACATTGTTCTGCTTTAAACAAACCTCCAGAAAGGTCAGCCTGGTTCATCCCTTTGCTGCGAGTCTGCTGAGACTATCCAGATGATGAGAAAATCAGATCTTAGCTGAGGGGGCCCAGGCAGGAGACAGCTGTCTCCTGAGTCCTTTGGACCCAGGGTGAGGGCACCCAGCCCAGGGAGGGTGCTTGGCTGCCGTTGAAAAGGGCTGATTCCCGCTCTGGAGCCAGGAGACGTGGTATTTGTGTGTGTGTGTGTGTGTGTGTGTGTGTGTGTGACAGATTATGGAATTTTGATTCTGCCAAGGATCATCCGAGTCCTAGAGCGAGCCCAACATGACCTGCAAGGCTTCAGGCGGGTGAAGGATTCATGGGAAACAAATGTTCACGGACGCAGTGTCAAATGGGACCCGCTAGCCTGGAGCCCGGACACGCTCTGGACACGAAGAATCCCTGCTCTCCACGTGCCGATGCTCCGTCTGGGCCCCTCTCTGTTCACTCAGCAGCAGGTTTTCCATGCCTGCCCTGCGTCGAGCTCCGCGCTAGGCGTCGGGTGTGCAGCAGTGAGCACGGGGGACGACGCGTGCCGTCATGGGTCAGGGTCTGCTACACCCCCCCTCCCCCGGGCCTCCCTAAGAAGAGAAACTTCTCGCGATTTCCCTTCCAGCCGCCCTACGGCCACCACCATCGCGGCCACGAGCCCCCTGGCGGAGACCCAGGGCGCCAGCTCCCGGACCAGCCCGACAGCAAGTGCGGGGCTCCACACGCGTGAGCTGCCGCCGGGATTGTCACTGTGACTGCGATGGCGATGCAGACTGTGGTTGTGCTCGTGGCCGTGGCTGTGCTTGTGCTTGTGATTCTGCCTCTGACAGTGACTATGTTGTGGTGGTGGTTAGGGTTGTGATGGTGACAGTGACTGTGGTTAGGGTTGTGAGGGTGATGGAGATGGTGGCTGTGATGGTGACTGTGATGGTGACAGTGATGGTGACTATGATGGTGACTCTGGCGGTAACTGTGATTATGGTTGTGATGGTGACAGTGATGTGACTATGGTTGTGATGGTGACAGTGATTGTGATGGTGATGGTGTGATGGTGATTATGACTATGGTTGTGAGGGTGACTGTAATGGTGACAGTGACTATGATGGTGACTCTGGCGGTGACTGTGATTATGGTTGTGATGGTGTCCGATTATGTTTAGGATGGTGGCAGTGATGTGACTGTGGTTGTGATGGTGACAGTGACTGTGATGGTGACAGTGACTATGGTTGTGAGGGTGACTGTGATGGTGACAGTGATTACAACAGTGATGGTGACTCTGGTGGTGACTCTGGCAGTGACTGTGATTGTTTGTGATGGTGACCGTGATGTGACTATGGTTGTGATGGTGACAGTGACTGTGATGGTGACAGTGATGGTGGCGGGGGCTATGGTCATGATGGTGATGGTGACAGTGACTATGGTTGTGAGGGTGACTGTGATGGTGACGGTGACTGTGATGGTGACAGTGATTATGACGGTGATGGTGACTCTGGTGGTGACTCTGGTGGTGACTGTGATTATGTTTGTGATGGTGACAGTGATGTGACTATGGTTGTGATGGTGACGGTGACTGTGATGGTGGCCGGGTCCATGATTATGGACTCCACCAACCCCAAGCTGGGATCTCCCCAACCCCAAGCTGAAGTGGTTTCTTTTAACAATACTTACCATTCATGCTCATTGACTTACCAGTAATTAGTAAAGTATTGTTAACACCAAGTCCAGACTTTTGTGGTACCAGTGTCACCGTCCCCTACTTGATCTCCAGTGGCCCAGGGCAGTTCGTCATCCTCTCTAGAGGGGGGTGGCCCTGTGGTAACCATGGCGAGGGCAGTTGTACAGGGTTCTTTATAAAAAGTATATTCGTTTGGAGCTCGGGACATCTCGCGGTCTTTTGTACTCGGTACTCCTGATATACCCACGGAAGAGATGGGAGGGAGGAAGGGAGGGAAGGCGGCAGGCAGGGAGGAGGCCGAGAACGCTTCCATCCCCGTTTCTCAGGAGAGGTGACTGCCGCTCCCGGAGGCGAAACGACTTGCCCGCTGACTCAGTCAGCCCAGGCTGCTGTAACAGAACACCACCGGCAGGGAAGGCTTGAGCAATAGACATCTACTTCTCACAAGTTGGAGGCTGGGAAGTCTAAGACCAAGGTGCCGGCCAGTTTGGTTCCTGGTGAAGGCTCTCTTCCTGGTCTGTAGATGACTGCCTTCGTGCTGCGTCCTCACACGGCCGGGAGAGAGATCGTGTCTCTCATAAGGACACCGCCTTCATGACCTGATTCCCCCCTAAAGGCCCTACCTCCAGGTACCATCACACTGGGGATTGGGGCTTCAACACATGACTTTGGGAGGGACATAATTGCGTAGTCCAAGCACCTACTGTCACAGGGGTGTAGAGCTGAAGGTGTGATTGGAGCACGATCCTCGTGATCTTCTCGGGCCTGCCCTGCCCTGCTGACCCCTCAAGGAGCTCCTCGCAAGCAGCAGCAGGAAGCTGGGTGCCCGCACAGACCCCATAAACCACACACGCAGCCAGAGGCTAGGAGGTCGCTCTGCAGGGTGGGTCGCGTCTATGCAGCCCTGTGTCTACTTTCTGGCATCATTCGGGGGGCTAGCGTGCTGGCTCCTCCTTGCCTGAAGGGCAACATCAGTGAGACAGAGAGGTTCTCTTCCTCCCCCAATCCTACGTTCCTTTAACACCTTGTTGTGGTTGAATAATCTGTGCACTCACCCAATCCGAATCAATGGTCCGCGTCTGTTTTCATCCTGTACCACCTCTTGGAATTAAGTCCCCTAAACTTTCTCCCTGTGTGATGTGTAGACCAGCAATGTCTTATTTCACTGACATTTGGGGGGGGGGGGGAATAAGCTATTCTACGTAGTTGATTTTGGCAAGAAACAGAAGCTTACTCCTTTATATATAGAAACTTTTTATGTAATCATTTGTCATGAAAAACGTTTTTTTCATCAAATCATGATATTTTCCCCCCACCTAAGTTAGCAGGATCGAATGTAGCAGGTTTTCCCTAGGTGTGGTCGAGTGGGTGACCCATAACCTACTTTGATGACTCCCAGCCATCTTTAGGAACATCATCTCCTGGGCAGTTCGCTCAACCTCCCTGCCTCAGTTTCTTCCCTTGGAAGAAGATGCTCTCTGAGGGCTCTTCCCATCCTTCTCCAACTCTGCTGGGCTCCAATACAGAGGCACCCTTGGGAATTTGAGTGGGACCTGTTCTGAATCCCTCAGTGGTGACTGGGATAGACTTCATAGAGTCACAACGTCCAGTGGTCTCCCATTCTTTCAAGCATCCTAATCTGTGGTTCCAGAAGAACCGAAGGTGCCTGACCTCAGTGTATAAACACCTCGAAGTGAAGAGCTTCTGGCTTCCCCGTGGGCTAAGACCCCTCATATTGTGGCTCCTTTTCTCTCAAATGCTCAGGAGACTATCGAAACTTCTTCCGGATTGGGTCCTGAATCATAAAGGGGCTGGAATCTTGGCTTCCAGAAAAGGGGGTTTATGATACCCCAACACAGTGAGCTCTCGGCAAGCCTATGCAGAAAATGCTCAACTCAGCATTGTGGGAGGGAATGGACAGCGAGACTCTGTCACTGCTCATGAGGAGAAGACCGAAAGCAAGACTTCAGGAACATTTCAGGATCAGACTATTAGTGGTCCCTCTCTTTGTTCCTTTCATTTACCCCAAGCTCACCCTTTAAGATTTGAGGGGGACCCTCTTCATTCTGGCAGCCCTAGGATTTGCTGGTAAATGGCCACGATAACAAACTCCCATAGCCTTGGTGGCTTTCCACAACAGACATCTATCCTCTCACAATTCTAGCGGCTGGAGGTTTGAAATCAGTGTCCCTGGATTGAAATCAAGGGCTGTGCTCCCTCCAGAGGCTCTGGAGGAGAACAAGTCCCTTGTCTTTTTCAGCTTCTGGTGGCCGCTGGCATTCTTGGCTTGTGACTGCGTCACTGTCATTTCTGCCTCTGACTTCATGTGGCTTCTCCTCTTGTGTCTTGTCAGCTCTCCCTCTGCTTCTCTCTTAGGACATTTGGGATGGCATTTAGGGTCCACCCAGATAATCCACAGCGATCTTCCCATCTCATAGTCTCTAACTGAGTCACGTCAGCAAAGACCTTGTTTTGCCATATAAGGTCACATTCACAGGTCCCAGGGATTACGACACAAGTGGCTTCTTGGGGGGGGGGGGCATTTTTCCATAATTCTGTGGGTTTTAGTTGCTTAATTTTAATGAATTTGTAGTGCATTCCTAGTTTGTGCCTGGCAGCGTGTGAAACAGTGGGTCTCCCTCCCTCAAGACGCCCATGGATTAGTCAAGTCAGGACAATGATGTGGTGTTAAGAGCCATGGGAAAAACAACTCCAAGGCCCTGGAGGTACCCAGGATGGATCCCAAAGTGTTCAGATTCCTTATCAAGGTCTGCAAGACCGTGTGTACCCTGGCCTGCCCTCACCTCTCTGACCTCATCTCCTACCACTCTCCATCTCACTGCCCAAGCCCCCACCAAGCTGGCCTCCTTCTTGTTCCTCATGCAAGTCAAGCTGTGCCTCAGGACTTCCGCACTTGTTTTCTCTGCCTGGAGCACATGTTTTCCTCCCCCCCTCCCCATACCCCCACAGCTCCCTTCCTCACTTAACTCTCCTCTACTGGATCCTTCTCGGAGAGGCAATCCCCCTCCCCGACCCCAGTACCTTGTGTAAAATGCGTCTTCCTTCCTGACACTCTCCATCCCGTCCTCTGCCTTATTCATGTTACCAGATCTTATCACAATCATGTTTCTCTGGTCCAGGCCATCTCCATCTCCGAGGGCATTTTGAGATGTGATGACTAGAACTTTCCAGAAGATCCTAACCTTAAATGCATCCTGTTTCATTTCCAACTCCTTTTCTGAGAATTTATTTAGCTTTTGCGGGGAAGGCTGTGCTTAGTGACACATTGGGCTAAATTTCAAGTGGATCAGAACGGTGTGGGAGAATAAGAGGCTCTTCTAGGGAGGGATGTGAGGAGCCATTTTTTCAGTGGTGGAAATGACTGGTGTGTGCAGGGAGGTGGGACCCACTGTCATTTAATGGGCAGGGGTCCGGGATGCTAAATGTCCAGCAGTGGCATAAGACCGTTCTGCCCAGTGAGGAATTTTCTGGCCCTAAAGGTGAACAGCACCCCTGTGGGGAAACAATTTTAAGAAACAGTCTGTATTCTGGCCCTAAAATAGCAT
Source organism: Neofelis nebulosa (assembly GCF_028018385.1). Taxonomy (NCBI): domain Eukaryota; kingdom Metazoa; phylum Chordata; class Mammalia; order Carnivora; family Felidae; genus Neofelis; species Neofelis nebulosa. The sequence continues at coordinate 3,658,176 of NC_080797.1, forward strand.
TTTTCAACTGTAACTAAAAACCTTTAGCCCTATAATAGTTTTTCAGGCTATTTCTCCCCCAAATACATCACCTTCTGCTAACCATATGTCCCCAGCCCATTTATACTTTCCATTTTCTAATTTTTTAAAGTTTTATTTGAGAGAGAGAAAGAGGAGGAGAGAGAGAGAGAGAGAGGCAGAGGGAGAAGGAGAGAGAATGCCAAGCAGGCTCCAGACTCAGCGTGGAGCCCAATGTGGGGCTCAATCCTACGACCCTGGGATAATGACCTGAGTCAAAATCAAGAGTCAGACATTCAACCGACTGAGCTACCCAGATGCCCCTGCCTGCACTATCTCTTGAAAGCCTCCCACTCATTCCCTTCCTCTGGGTAATCACTGCAATGTCACCTCTGGACTTTGAGGTTTCCCTGAGGGGATGTCCTCCAGACTGTGTGTCAGTGTTGAATGAACTGAACCCCAACTCTGGACTCAAGAGAACCCCCTCCCCCAACGACTTTCTCCACCCATTGGACTCTCCTCTTATTTTCATTCTTTGTTTCCTTCCACCCATGACAAAGCTTCCCACCACGAACCATTTTCTTTATCTTACCATTTTCTTTATCTTAATAGCGTTCAGGGTGGGACCTTGTCAAAAGCTTCTCGCAAATGAAAATAAACGACAGGGGCTTGGTCCCCTTATCCCCGGGGCATTTTCACCCCTTCAAAGAGCTCTGGTAGATTAAAGGATTTGGGGGATTTGGGGTTTGTATGGGCTTCTGTGCCCAACTGTTGAATCCTCAGCCAAGAAGCCAGGCAATAGGGGAGGCCCGAGCTCAAGATGAGAATCATCCACACCGCTGAGGAAATGGCTAAATCTCCAGGAACGCTACACTCTCTGCAGGCCGTTCTTCTATGCTCCAAAACTGTTTCCAGAACAGTCGTATCTCCCGAAATTCTGCCGAGGAAAGGGGATCCCTTGAGCAACCCTGCAGGAGGCCCACCGGGAGAGCTGGGCTCTAGAAATACGGGGATGCCCCCAATTCTTCCAGGGTGAGGGATCCGGGAGCCAGATCTGGGGATGTCGAGAGTCAAAAGCCAGAAAACCCCTACACTGTCATCTCTCGGGCCAGCTTCTTTCTTTTCACAGCCATCTTTTCAATCAGCCTCCAAAGCCTGTATGGTACCCGCGATGACCCCCATTTCACCGCGAGATGGGCAAAGCAAGGTCACACAGTTGGTCAGGGGTGGCCAGAAGTCAAGGTTTGCCTGCCTCCATTTCTTCCTGTTTCTGAGGGAAACACTGTCGAAGCAGGCCACCCTGACCTTTGGGGGGAGCCCGGACGCCTGCATCAGACTCTTCTGTTGCTGCAGTGTCCAGCCTCCGTTGGGGGTCCCGGGGACCCAATCGTTTCGTGTCTGCCCGCCTAACACAACCTGACACACTCAGAAGCTCAGTCGAGTCAGGTCCCAGCTCATAGTTCAGGCAGACACACATCCCTTCCGCTGTCCAGCTGTAGCTGAGGCCCGTATGTGTCAAAAGCTTATTGTCAGCCAAGCCTGTCTTGCCCGTGGGTCGTGACTGAGACCTCCGGACACGGGCACCGCCCCGTGTTGGTTCAAATCCCTGCTCGTCTGCTTACCGGTGATGCCGTCTACTTCAGCACAGTAATTTTCTGTAGTTCAGCTTCCTCCTCCGTAAAGAGGAGAGGCTATCTGTATCCATCCTGCAAGGCTGTTACCAGTATTCCGAGTTAGCCGTTGATGGAATGCTTAGAAGACGGCTTGGCACACAGTAAGCATTCAGTAAATGCTTGATTTAGAAAGTAGGACCCGCGGTCATGCCCAGGATGAAGGTCCTTGGTCATCTCACTTCTCCTGAGCCTTTACTCTCAAACCATCAGCCTGGGCCATCCGGTGCCCCCCATCCCCGGTGCCCTCCCCTGCGTCCTCACCGTGTTCATTGATGGCTCCCCCCACCCAACCTTCATGCTTACCCCCCCCCCCCCCCCCGCCTGGCCCTCACACCACAGGCCTCTTCAGTGGGACGATTCTCCCACACCATACTGCCCAACGCCCAGGACCGGGGGCCGCTGTCCTCCTCCACCTGCAAAGTTCTTTCCAGCTTCTTCGGAGAAACGACACCCTGCTCCTTTAAGGCCAGAACCACACTTACCTGTTGTAGCTTCCACAGCTCCTTCTTGGAATCCTCCCGCCTCCGCCCCACAATCCAGGGCACGCTCCTCTTTCTCTGAAGACACCAGACCCTGGTTCAGCCTTCATCTCTGCCCCAAGTCCTGAGGCTGGGCCAGCACGTCTCTAAGATGCAGGTGGACAGGGGCGCCTAGGTGGTTCCGTCGGTTGAGCGTCTGACTTCAGCTCAGGTCATGGTCTCACGATTCGTGGGTTCGAGCCCCATGTTGGGCTCTGTGCTGACAGCTCGGAGCCTGGAGCCTGCTTCGGATTCTGTGTCTCCCTTTCTCTCTCTGCCCCTTCCCTGCTCATGCTCTGTCTCTCTCTGTCTCTCAAAAAATAAACGTTAAAAAAAAAAAAGATACTCATCCAGCACCTTGACCTCTTTATCTCCAGTCACCTTCCCCTCTGCCTCCCAGCAGAAAGCCCCCTCTTGTCCTCAGCGGGCCTTGTTATCACCCACCTCTGGAATCTTTAGTTCAGACTCAAGCTACTCACCACATCTCTTCTGTCTTCCTGAATCTTCTAGACCAGCTCTGTCCAATAGGACTTTCTGCGATGATAGAAGGGATCTTTATTGCCTCTGTCCAAATGAGGGTCAATTGAAGAAGCTTTAACCTCATTTCATTTTATATCTTTCATTATTTATTTTTTATTACTAACAATTTATTTGCAATGTTTAATTATTTTTGAGAGAGAGAGAGGGAGACAGAATCCAAAGCAGGCTCCAGGCTCTGAGCTGTCAGCACAGAGCCTGACGCGGGGCTCGAACCCACACCCCGTGAGATCATGACCTGTGCCGAAGTTGGATGCTTAACCGATTGAGCCCCCCAGGCGCCCCGTTATTTCATTTTAAATCACTCAAGCTGAAATCGAAATAGCTCCATGTGGTTCCTGGCTACCGTATTGGACAGCACGGCTCTAGAACCCTGGCCTCCAGTTCTTCCGTCCATGGCCTGTCTTCACTTTTTCTCTCTTTAACTTTACTTCTGTGGCCCATCCCAGCAGCCACCTTCTTCCCCTTCCATCCTACCTCCTGGAAAAGACCTGCAACTCCAGATTAATTCAGTGGTTCTGCTTTTTCTAGGTCCACACAAGGGCTGCTGAGCACGGCGGGGTGGGGGGTGGCTTTGCCGGTTGGGGCTTTCTTTCTCGCAGATGGTCGCCAACCTCAGCAGGACCTTGAGTTCTGGCCAGCAAGCATCAGCCTGTCCTACGTAATGACCCAATAACATTTCTACTTGCTCCTGTGCCCTTAGGAGATGCTGTCACTCTCTGTTCCGCTGAACCAAGAGGTGCTCTCAGGACACCTGACGGCCACTTCTCCAAGGCTGATTCTATCCGTCTTCAACGTCTTTGCGTCTGTTCCTATCGCCCTTTCTCTTTCCTGTTCCACGTGTTTGCGCACTTCGTGAACGTTGTCTACCCTTGCTGTCCCCGCTTTCATGACCTGAGGCAGACTGGCTTCTGTCCCCACCACTCCTCTGCCACTGCCAGCCAAACAGCCAAGGTCACCCACGACTTCCTGGCTGTTCAGTCAACCCAAAGGACTCGTTTCAGGTCTTATCTTGACCGTGAAGGCATGTGGACACTGCTCACCACCCTTCCTTCCTTGAAACACCCCTGTTGATTTCTAGGGCGCCTGAGCCTTCTGGCTTTCCTCGTCCTCCTCCTCCCCCTCCTGCTCTTCCTCCTCTATTTCTAAATTTTCTTGTAAAACGGCCACATTCCCCTCTTCCTAGAAGGATCCTTAGGCTTCCCAGGTAAGGCTGGGCACCAAGAATGGTGGCTTCCCCCTCCCGATGCATTCCTTCCAGAAACACCTGGGGATTTGCTTTCTCACCCAAGAGCTGCACTGTTGTGTTTTGAACTCCTGTGTGTGCTCTGGACCCTGCTGCTCAAGCCCAACATGCCTTTTCGGGTGTGTATTTATAACCCCCACTGTGAGAAGCTCACACAACACTTGGACATCTGTTTTTTTCATTTGTCCCCTCGGAGGGCAGTATACTTTAGGGAGGGACACTGACAAATTAGAGGCATTGGGAGAGGCTGCCGAGTGGCCAGAAAACTGTCCCGTGGGAAATCGTGAAGCAAACTGGAAACGTCGTGCCTAACAGATAAAACTGAAGGATGATAGGGGGCTGACTTCAAAACTTTGAGGAGGCAGAGAGCCTTGGTTTGGGCTCCTGTGTGGGGCTGGAATGGAATCAAGTGTATTAGCGGCAGGGAGGCGGGTTTTGATCGGAGGGAGACAAGTTCTACTGTGTCCCAGAATGTTCTGGCCCTCCAGGATACAGACAGTCCTGCCCACCAGGAACTATTAAAGAAGATATGCTCAGTACCTAGTCACTTAGTCACTTAGTACTAAGTCAACTAGTACTTAGTCACTTAGTACCCAAGTGACCACAATAAAAGATCAAAGTGCCCCTCTCCCCCCACCCCAAGACCACGGCGCGAGCCCAGCTATCAACACAGAATAGCTACGCTCCATTTCCAAACTTGCTGCCATGCAGGATCCATCAAGAGCTCTGCAGACGAGGGTGCCCGGCTGGCTCTGTGGGTAGAGCTTGTGACTCTTGATCTTGGGGTCATGAGTTCGAGTCCCACATGGGGTGTAGAGATTACTTAAAAAATACAAAATTAAAAAAAGAAAAACAAACTCTGCAGACAGAAACAGCACAGCAGGAGGAAGGCTCGGAGCCAGCTCCGTGAGCCAGCCCAGTAGATAACCCCAAAATAGACCCAAGTAGTGTGGGCAGTGAGCTGGGCTCCCCAACTTGCCTCTTTCAGACCCGTCCTGGCCGGACTGCCTTTTCCCGACTCGTGTTTTGGTGTGATGCCACCAGCTTCTGTCATGGGCCATCACAGAAACTGTCTCACGGAGCTTGCCGCTATGACCACCATGGTGATGCCGTTGAGGATGTGTGCTCACTATCACATACTGTGTTTCCTTTATGCACCGCCCCCCCCGCCCCAGGAGAAATGCCTGTCTGACGTTAGCACCATGAATAATTATAATTCTCTTGAGTAATGGGTCTGTTTTTATCTCACGGACGCTGGGCATTGTCTAACCGACATGGTCTCCTTTTAATTTTGGCTGCAAGAAAGCTTAGGGACACATTTGTGGCCCACCCACCGGAGGTGAACAGGGCCTTCCAGGGAGGAGTTTAGCTTTATTCCCGTTTCTACTCCTCCTGGTTTTTCTTCCTTCTCTTGGCTCTCCTTCTTACCTTACCACTCAACCTTGAGAACGTGCAGGCAAAACTCAAAGCAAATCACCTGGAATCTCACTATCCTGAGATGATGGCAGTGAACCGCGTTGTCTTTTTATGCATCCTTAAGAAATAAAAATAAAAATGAGCTTATACTGTGCATAGTGTCTTTTGGGGGCATAGTGTGTTATAATTTGCTCCCCCCCCATTTTATAATATGTCATGAACATCTCTCCGTGTAATTAAAAGGCTCTACTTTAAGTTACTGCCAACGTCTGTAAGGATCTAGCAACTTAATAGTAACGACGAACATTGTTACATCCGCTTGCCATGCGCCTGGCTTTAGGTATATTCACACAGACGCTTTTATTCGCGTACATTACGGGAGTACAATGTGTATGTACACGTATTATAAGCTACAATCTTCGTATGTGTTAACTCATTTGATGCTCCTAACCCTATGAGATGGATATTCTTGTCCCCTTTTTACAAATGAAGAGAGCAAAACACAGAAGGATGCTAACTTTGCCAAGGCCACACGCTCGGGTTTCAAAGCGCTGCTCCTCATTGCTATGTTGCCTTTCAGAACAGCACTGGGATCTCACAGCCCACAAGCATTAAGCCTCTCCTTTCTCTCCTTCCACCCCACTGTCTAATTTATGTTATTTTGTCATGTTGTAAGTACCCTCATAAGTCACCGAGAATCCTCTCTGCCACAAGGCAAGGCAGAAATAAACAGCGTAGGGAGTGGTCAATGGCACGGGGAGAAGGCAGAACTAAAGTGTTCCCCGAGGGCAGAGGATGAACCCCGGGCCCTTCCTGCAAGGGAACGCATTTATGTCCCTGGGCTGTGGGTGAAGTCCCATCCCTGGAAGAGCTGGCCTGGGTGGCCCTCTCTCAGGGAGGCTGGGGAAGGCGGTTTTTTTCCCAAGGAGACTGAGCTGGGCCAAATGAGCCCCGAGGCCCCTTCTTCGATTCTCACAGTTTATGAAAATGCCAATAAGACCGAACGCGACACTCGATGGAGAGGATCCAGGAAGCCAGCTCTTGGGCCGGAACCAGGACCCTGGGCTTTCAAAAGTCCAGATTTATTGCTACATCATTCATCCAAAAGTAACAAACCAACTGCGACTGAGTTCGAAACTCTGAGCCCGGTGTATTCTTTCCCTCAAAGTGCTTTGGCTACCGCTGCGAGAGTGTCCAAGGAGGCTCTCACTGTCCTCGGTCCTTTTGGTAAGATGGCAGAGGATGAGGCAAGGACAAGCTGGGTGGCCCCAAGGATGCCTCGTGAGACGATAATTGGGCGGGCTTATTTGACAAGGAGGAGAGGCAGGAGCCCCTGGTGTCTATTCCCGGATTTGATTGATGTTTACTAGCTGGGAGACGTGGGGCAAGCTTCTTGACCTCGGTTTCCTCATCTGCGAAATGGAGTTAAGACCTACTTTGCAAAGCTGTTGCGAGGCTCCCGTGAGATAGTACAGGGTATACAGCACCCTTGAAAATAAAAGCCTGTGGCGGGGGGCACCTGGGGCGGGCTGGGCTGTCCCCAGCCTGAGGCCGGCAGACCCGCCTGGAAGGGGCCTTCCCCTCCGGCCTCCAGCCCAGCACCGCATCCCCGGCATGCGAGGAGCCGCGTTCCCCTTCCGGCAGATAGGCCAACCGCAGGGTGACAACTGTGGTGGTGGTGGGGGGGCGGGGGCAGCACACGCCAGTAGCCCCTTCTCGCCTGCCCCCGGTGGGCTTCAGGAAGAAGGGGCGAGCAGGCAGAGGTGACCTCCTCCTCCTCCTCCTCCTCCCCATTCCCGGCTGTCTGCCCACAGGGGCACGGCCCTGTGCGCGGTGCCACCGGGGGCCATCGGGCCGGCTTGGAGGAAGGCCCGACCTCGGCGCAGCAAAGAAAACAAACACAGATGTGTTTGGCTGGGACCAGGAGGGAGCACAGCGTCCCCTCCCTCCCCCCCCCCCCTCCCCGCCCTCCCGCCGGCGCGCTCCCCCGGGGCGTGGGGCCGGCGGAAACCTGCGGGGCTCCCCGGGGCGGCGCGGGGCCCGGGGTTGAGGCTGACAGTCCCCGGCCCGCCCCTCCTCCCCTCCCCGGGGTGCTCGCCGGGCCCAGCCCCCTCTCCGGGGTTTCCCCGGGCGCTCGCCGCCTCGCTTTCTCTTTGTCTCCGCGGCCCTTCCCCGGGCGCCCCGGTTCCCACCCGCTGGCGCTCGCGCTCGCCCCGCGCCCCGGGCCGCTTCCCTTTAACTTTCTTCTTTCCCGGGGTTAAAACTTTGCTCGCGAGCGGGCGGCTGCTCGCCGACGTTATTGGCCGGCGCCCCGCCCGGCGGCCCCGCCCCCCGCCCCCGCGCTCCCCTCCGCCCCCCACTCCCGGCGGCGGCGGCGGCGGCGGCGGCAGCGGCGGCGGCGGCGGCGGCGGAGCCTTCGGGGGCGTGCGTGCGTGTGTGTGAGTGCGCGCCAGCGAGCGTGAGTGTGTGTGCGCCCCGGGCGCGGGCTGGGCGGCACTCGGAGCGCGGCGGGAGCGGCGGGAGCCGGGCGGCCGCGGCGTCACTCGGGCGAGCGAGGCGGCCGGGGCCGGGGCCGGGGCCGGGGCCGGGGCAGCGGCGGCCGCGCCGGGCATGGAGCTCGCAAGCCCGCGCTGAGGCGGGACGCGCCTGCTGGCCGCGAGCGAGAGGCTCTCCGCCGTGAGGCGCGCGGGCTCCGGGCCGGGGCCGGGCAAACTTTTCTTTCTCTTTTGCCCTCTCCGGAGGTAAAGTCCCGAGCGCGGACTGTGCGGCGGGGACGCGACCCGGGCCGGCCCGGAGGGACCCCCGGGGGCTGCGGGCGGAAAAAGGGGGCGCGCGGGCCGTGCGGGTCCCCCGCGCTGTGCGGCGGCGCCGGGGCTCGGGGCGCCGGGCGGGCCGGCCGCCGAGGGTGCGGGCGGGCGCGGGCGTGCCCCCCTCGGGCGGCGTGGAGGCGGCGGTGGCCCGGGGAGCCGAGCGTTCAGCCCGCGGCCCCGGCTCGCCGCCCGGGCCGGGGGACAACGGGCTCGGGGGGCGCGGGGGTGGGGTGGGGTGGGGGGAAGCCTCCCCGCCCCCCCTCCTCCGGGGACCGCGGGCGGCGAGGCGAGGCGGGCGGGCGGGCGGCCGGCGGGGATGGTGCCGGGGAAGCCGGGCTCGCCGCCCGCCGCGGGGTGGAGGGCGCGGGGCGGGCTGGCTGAGCGCAGCTCCCCTCTCTCCGCAGGCGCCTTCTGCGGCGGGCGGACCGACTCCTCGGCGCGGCGGGGCCGGGGCAGGCTGGACGCGGCATGATGCGCGCAGTGTGGGAGGCGCTGGCGGCGCTGGCGGCGGTGGCGTGCCTGGTGGGCGCGGTGCGCGGCGGGCCCGGGCTCAGCATGTTCTCCGGCCAGGCGGCGCAGCCCGACCCCTGCTCGGACGAGAACGGCCACCCGCGCCGCTGCATCCCCGACTTCGTCAACGCGGCCTTCGGCAAGGACGTGCGCGTGTCCAGCACCTGCGGCCGGCCCCCGGCGCGCTACTGCGTGGTGAGCGAGCGCGGCGAGGAGCGGCTGCGCTCCTGCCACCTTTGCAACGCGTCCGACCCCAAGAAGGCGCACCCGCCCGCCTTCCTGACCGACCTCAACAACCCGCACAACCTGACGTGCTGGCAGTCCGAGAACTACCTGCAGTTCCCGCACAACGTCACGCTCACGCTGTCGCTCGGCAAGAAGTTCGAGGTGACCTACGTGAGCCTGCAGTTCTGCTCGCCGCGGCCCGAGTCCATGGCCATCTACAAGTCCATGGACTACGGGCGCACGTGGGTGCCCTTCCAGTTCTACTCCACGCAGTGCCGCAAGATGTACAACCGGCCGCACCGCGCGCCCATCACCAAGCAGAACGAGCAGGAGGCCGTGTGCACCGACTCGCACACCGACATGCGCCCGCTCTCCGGCGGCCTCATCGCCTTCAGCACGCTGGACGGGCGGCCCTCGGCGCACGACTTCGACAACTCGCCGGTGCTCCAGGACTGGGTCACGGCCACCGACATCCGCGTGGCCTTCAGCCGCCTGCACACGTTCGGCGACGAGAACGAGGACGACTCGGAGCTGGCGCGCGACTCGTACTTCTACGCCGTGTCCGACCTGCAGGTGGGCGGCCGCTGCAAATGCAACGGCCACGCGGCCCGCTGCGTGCGCGACCGCGACGACAGCCTGGTGTGCGACTGCAGGCACAACACGGCCGGCCCGGAATGCGACCGCTGCAAGCCGTTCCACTACGACCGGCCCTGGCAGCGCGCCACGGCCCGCGAGGCCAACGAGTGCGTGGGTGAGTGGGGCGCCGCGGGGACGCGGGCGGGCGGGCGGGCGCGCTCCCGAGGACCGCCTGCCCCGTGGACGCCGCGCGGGCCGTGGGAGGCGCGTGCCGGGAAGTCCTGGGCCCGGGAGGGCTGAGAGCGGGCTCACGGGCGCGCGTGGCGCTGGCCGGGGACTCTCGGATTTGCGCCCGGCGGGCTCTGGAAGCCAGGAAGGCTGAGAAATGCTTCGGGGGAGAGGGTTTTGCAGGAAGCTTGCCGACCGGTCCCCCTAACTCCGGGCTCAAATGCAAGGCATCCACTGTCTTTAACCTCAGTTTGGCGGGACCCTGGGATCCGCCTCCGCTGTACCCCCCCCCCTCCCCCTTTCCCAGGGCTGCAGCTGGGCACCCTGTTGGGAACCCCGGCCCTGTTCCCCGGGGGGTTCCGACTCCGCAATCACAGATCCCTTGGGAGATGGCAAAGGGATTTGCAGTTTGGGGCGAGTTATATCACTCCTGCGTCCTCCATTTGCCTTTCATAGTTTGGGGCAAAAAATATTTTTTTTGCCCCTTTTGAACAGCGTATTTGTGTTAGGTGGGATTTAAAGATGAGATTTAAATTAATTACTATCCACAGGTTACAAAGGAGAGTTCAGTAATGATTTTAAAATAATTCAATCCTGGTCCAGAAAAGTGTACCAAAATGTGTGTGTGTGTGTGTGTGTGTGTGTGTGTGTGTGTGTTGTTAGCGTCACAATTAGGTGAAATGAAACAGATTTGAATTAACCAAGGATCCAGCTTCTCTCTTTGTAATGGGGTTTTAAGTCCTGAAAGAAATCTGACAAGGCTTGCACTGGTGAACACTGTTGGGTCAGAAATGAGGCTAAAAAGAGAGAGAGAGAGAGAGAGATCCGTTCTATTTCTGAATTGTACAGCTTTGCTGCAGTGGAAAGTCAGTTTCTCCCCAGCAAAAAAAAAAAAAAAAAGAAAAAAAAAAAAAAGAAAAAAGAAAGAAAGAAAGAAAGAAAGAAAGAAAGAAAGAAAGAAAGAAAGAAAGAAAAAAGGGAGGGGGGAGGAGGAGAGGAATGCCAGAGGATTCTAGTATGAGATGTAAATTTCCAATTTCCAGATTCTATTTTAATGAAAATTATTTCGCCCCTCAACATGCCATTGGGTGTGCATCTTTTGTGAACCTATAGTTATGCGCCCTCCCCCACCCGCACCCCCCAGCTGCCACTGTGTGATTCTTCTCCCACTGTGGCACATGGCTAAGTTTGCTCGTCCCCACAAACACACGTTTCGGAGTCTGGTTCTGATTAATTGTCATGGTGTTGTCGAATAGTTTGTGCCTCATGACTGTGGATGCAGATTTTTGAGCAAGCCGGCACAAAACAGGTCTCGGAGAGCCGGGTGGGCACCGAGGCCCAGTCAGGCGCCCTGGTCTGCGAAGGGTCTCGCCTCCTGTTGCACAGGCACGGCCTCCATTTTTGCACTGCGTCCCGCTTTTGCAGACCTGATTGTTCATGCCCCTCATTTAAGGGACTTGGGACTGGTTGCCAGATTGAAGAGACTTCTCAGGATTCCGCAGCCAGCTAGTAGTTATACCCTGACTTAGTGGTCTTTGAGAATAAAATTCCTTTGATCTGCTCAGTTCCTTCAGAAATGTTGGTTTTTCCCATCCCTTCTCTTTCCCCCTCCCTCTTTTCTTTTCTTCCTTTTGTGCGTAAAAACCCTTTATTGACATTTGAAGGGCCTCCCACGGTTTTGCTATCAGTTTGAGTTCCTACGTGCAAACGAAAGACACCTTCCAGTTGTCAGTGGGCAGGGTGGAAATTGGACAAAAGCAGCTCACTACACTGAGGCCAGTAAACTGGGTCTTGTGGTAACATTGTACTGGCTTGAAGATTCCTCTTAGCCCATGGTGTTCACAGTCGTCACCTACCCCCAGCTCTGCCAGTCACTTTGGATGTGGAGACACAAACCGCATTTGTTGTTAACAATGGTCATGCTTTTGGAATAGTCTCTGTAGTTTAGGATTTTGTCTTTTGACCAGAGCCTTGACTATGTGCAGAAATTGGATTGACTGCTTTTTTTTTTTTTTTCTTTAAGCCAAATTGAGCAATCAACATATGAACTAATGTAATTAGTAAGTGTTTTTGTTCAAAAAGTTTAATTAGGCCTGGTGAGGACATCATCTGCATGACAAACAATCAGCTAACAATATTTTCTGGGTTTTAACTGAGGTGATTTTAATTCTCAGTAGTTAAAGTATCTTTAAATCTCGCCGATTATTCAGTCACCTCATAAAAGCAAAGCCAATTCAACGAAGTTCAAGTTATTTATAGTTTCCTTTTTGAATAGATGTTCTGATATCTTGTAGTTATAGCCCCGGGAGTGTCAGGTTGAAGTTCCCATAAAGTCTTAATTGAAATCTTGGTGATTTTTCCATCATTCCACAGAAGAGAAAGCCAGGAAAGACAATTTAGAAGTGATTTACAATTAGAGGTCGAGCTTTTTATGAAAAGGCCCTATAGTGGAGATATGTGAGTGAATTAGTATTTGACAGGTGTTCTGAGACACTACAGGGCACTGTGCTAGGGAAAAAAAAAAAAAAGCATTAATAAATCCTTCAAACACTAACTTTTGTACTATCAGCGGCTCAGATTTTTTTCCCCAACCTAATCCCATCTTGTGAATTTCACACTGTTGACGTATCAAGTCAAGGTACCCCGATTATCTACAACGAAGCCAAAGTAAAGAAGGTTGTTTTTTAATTTCAAAAATCGGTATTGATAAAAAAAAAAATGACGCATCACTGTGTTATTCTGTCTTTGCCTTTATGAAATAATGAGACAGTGATTTATAATAGACTAAAATGGCATCCTTCCCTAGGTTAACCCCCCTGCTCCCCGCCCGCCCCCCCCCAAAACCCTAAAACTTAAAAAAAAGACCCATGGATGTTATTATTTGACTACATGGTTCTAGATGGGGCCGCGGTAATTTCTGGTTGCTAAGAAATGCGTATGTCCTATAGGTTTCCTTTGGTCAGCTTTCTTTCTGGTGTTTCAAGGTTGAGTTCTCTCCGGAATAAATGTGAACTTTGTAAAGCCCAATTTTATTTTAAATCCAATTTTGGATTTCTTCTGGAGGAAAGAAACCCCTCAAAACAATGTGAAAGACAAGACCATGTATAACGTTACAGCCTCGACAGCCCTCAGTGGAATAACTAAATACTTTCTTCCGCCCATATGTATCAGCAGCATTCACATGCTCTTATACACATGTGCATTTACATTCACTGTGTAAAGAAGCATCCATGCATGGTGGGGGTGTGCGTATGTTCAAGGGAAAATGCATGAACAGTTTTAAACCACCTGGGTTGCTAGGCCCTTTTTCCCCCTTCTTTTTTTTTTTTTTTTTCAAAAGAGCATCTGAAGACCATATTGTGTTTCATAAATTATTGACATCAGTTTTAATCAGTGTCCCCCTGACATCGGAGCTGTGTTAGTATTTAGTGCCTGACGAAGCATGCTGTTTAATCTTACTGTGGGAATGTCACTGTGAACCCCTGCCTGGTTTGTGACAGGGTAAGCTTATGAAAACTTGTTTTGCGACTCACTCTATGGCTTTGCGTTGCCCAGCTGAAACCCAAAACCCACACAAAAGAGGTCTCTGCAAGATGAGCACCGTGCTGGGCTAGCCTCCTATGGTCATGGGTACCTGCAACATAATGCTGGTAATTGTTTAAACATGGCTTTGGCTGGCGGCGGTGGGGGGGGGTCCCTCATGCTGTAAATGGCTCTCGCACTTTGGCCCACCATCATCCCCGGCAGGAGAGGGGTGTTATATTGGAGGTGTTGCTGTGAGAAATCCAATGCGCCACTAAAGACTCTTGCAAAATCAGAAGGCTAAAATTATGTGCCGCTTAGGCTAGAGCCTGGCACAGAGCTGTAGACCAGTGAATGTTTTTACAGTCTTCGTAATTATTATAATTACCGTCATTATGGTGGTTAACGCTTGAGAGCTTATTTTTTGCCAAGCGCTCGTATTAGTCATTTAATCATTGAGGCTGTGCTAATAATAAGCAGGATGATGGCACTTATTTCACAGATGAGAAAACCATGACCTAGAGACACTAAAATGGTTTACCCAAAGCCACGTAGTTAATAGATGGCAGAGCTAGAAACTTTTTGACCTGACGTTTATCGCATCGGACCCTTCGTGCTGACTCCACATAGGATGGACGGATGGACGGACGGATGGATGGATGCATGGATAGTTGGGTTGGTGGTTGGGTGGGGGGCCGTTATATATCCACATACAGGAGAGAAGATGGAATGACCCGTTACTTCTGGAAGTGGGGATGGTTCCGTGTCTATGTTGATTATGTCGTGCTGTATTAATTGTGCTCATACATATTTAAATGTGAAATTGCACGTAAGAAATTGTCCTTCATTTTAGCCATCGGGACGAATGGGAGCTGGCTGTTAGGAATATAAGGGAAGAGACTCTGGATGCTTTCTGGTGGGTCTTGACATCCATAAGCGTTGGTGATGGCCAAGCGTTTTCTTGATCTCCAGGGCCCGCGAGCTCTCTCGGAGGTGGTGGAACAGAGCTCGTGATCAGAAAATCCTCTTTAATAAGGCCTCTTCCTTTTCCCGAGTGCTCATTATCCCCCTTGCTTCTCTGGAACATATGGAAAAAAACCAAGGAAGGGGCCAAGGAGTGTTGTTGGAGAGGGGAGTTTATGGGCGCATCCTGGCCACGAGCATGGTGCTGGTGAGTGCAGCTCACGTAGGTTGGTAACGCGGGGCCGACATTTATCTCGGTGGGCCCCACGGCAGCTGGAGGGAGGGTCTCCGCTGGGCTTCTCCTGAGCACCTGGTGGGCAAGGAGGCTGCTCCCTCCTCTACTGAGAGACGGGAGACAGACTTGTGTCTGGGTAAACCTTCGAGGGTGGGTCTGTGCATTTCCAGGCTTTGCCAAGAGGCCTTTTTGGCCCTGCCCAGACTCCTCTCTGACCTCCTCCTCCCGTAGAAAAATGAGATCCTCGGAAAAGTATTTGAGACTTTATGTCCAGAGTAAATATTGGAAAGGCAGTGGGTTGAAATTCAGATGTTCCCTGGAAGGAATCCCCTCATTTTCTGCTCACAGCTGGTATCGATATTTCCTTCTTGAAATGAGTTGTGCTTTTCATTAAGTAAATTTTTTGTCTTGGGATTAAACCAACATTGTATTCTTAATAGACTTTTATGTTTACACTTCAAATGTCCACTGGGTTGTTCTTCGTGTTATCTCGATGGCTTCTATAGTGTCTGTTATGCACATTGGCCTCACCAAAATAAATGGCTCTCTAGGGAACTGGATTATAAAACAGCCTTATCTGTCGATGCACCAGTGAGGAGATTTTGTGAGTCAGTAGGTTTTTTGTTTTTTTTTTTTCTTCCTTTCAGAAGTGATAATCATACCTTGGGTTTCTGCAGTGCCTTTCATTAGAGGGAGACTGCAGGTCTCAGAGGGCTTTTGAAACGCTCAGGATTTAAGCCTAATACTTACAGAGTGGCCCACAGTATTTTGCCTGTCGTCTGGAAAGACACAGTGCCCTTGTGGTCTCTGCAGCCTTGGAAGATGGGGCATCGATCGGTGTGGGCGGCCGAGGGGAATGGCAGAGGTTCCGGTGGCGGTCCAAGGTGACCGTCAGGTTGCACCCTGGAGGACAGACCACAGATCCCTACTAAGCGCCAGGCATCGTGCCAGATGCTTCCTGTGTGCCTTGTTTTGATGAATCGGATTACCGCATGGAATGGGAGCTTTCCAAAGACGGACGTCCCCGCCACCAAAGGGCAGTGTTTGCACAGACACAACTAAGTGTGGGGCGGTCTGCGGGGCACATCGTGGCTTATTCAGTGAGGCCGTTGCATGCACGGAGAGCAAGGGGGAGTATCGATCGTGCTCGTTTCAAAGGCTGGTCACATAGGGGCGCCTGGGTGGCTCAGTCATGATCTCGTGGTTCGTGAGTTCGAGCCCCGCGTCGGGCTCTGTGCTGACAGCTTAGAGCCTGGGGTCTGCTTCGGATTCTGTGTGTGTTTCTCTCTCTGCCCCTTACCCACTCATGCTCTGTCTCCCTCCCCCCCCCCCTCAAAAATAAATTAAAAAAACCCTTAATAATAGCACTAATAATAAGGCTGATTACCTAAGAACCGCATCCTGTTGTAACCAGCTCCGAGGGGCAGTTTTTCTGAACGACACCTGAAATGTCTGAGCTGCCCTGAGACAGTCCTCCAGACACAGTCTATCTCTTTGCCTCCATGCTGTCTGTCGTCCTGATTGACCTGTGTCGCATAACATAGTGAGTTCAGTATCGCATCGTTGTATTCTTGTTCCAAAAATGCATTCCCATTGGAAACTCAGAATTGGCTTTTAATTGGCCTTCGAAACGTTGTATAATGTGTGTGAATCCCCCCACCTCCCCACCTCCCCCCTCTCCCCGCCTCCCCCAGTTCTTTTGTGTGGGTTCTGCGCTCTGACAGAGACAAGAAGGGGCTGTGGTCACGGGATGGACGAAATGTGGGATGCCTCTCATCTGGGACTTTCTCTTCCGACGCTTCAGTGACTGCCCAGAAGCGGGCTCTGCCTTTGCCCGTGTTCGAGGCATTCCCTGGAGGTCCCCAGGTCTTCTGCCGTTGGGACTGGTGTATTAGCTGTCGTTAGGGTGAAATGAATTCGTGTTGCAGTGCGTTTACGCGTGTAGAGGAGATCCAGAAGACCCATATATCTGTAGGTGTGGCGGACGTCCAGGCTGATCCGGAGGGGGGGGGTGGGGTGGTGGCTTTTCAGAGGGCGAAGTAAATTTCTTGCATGGAAACCCTGAAAGGCAGAAAGCGACACCCTAGTGCGCCACAGCCACTGATAACCAAGGAATCTTCCCACCTCAGCCTGGAAGAAGGTGCTGGAAAGTCTGCCTCTTGTGGAGGATTTAGGACTGGCCTGGGTAACGCATGGGAGATATCAGCCCCCTGTGCAGGTAGTCCGAGTTTCCGTTTGGAGCCCATTCGTGCCCTCTTCCGGCTGGTGCTATTGATAGATTTTTAGATTTTTTCCTCCCTGGGTCCTTTTCTGCCTACAGATGAGAGAGCGTATTGGTTGTCATGAGCAGTTGTCTGTTCCACGTTCCAAAAGTTCCACGCCTGAGTTCAACAATCCGTAGGGCCATAGGGACCTTTAAATGGGCTGTGTTTGAATAACTGAGTCTTACTTAGGTAACCAGGAAGTGAAAATAGACCTCTCGTAGTTTCCCAGAGCACCTGTGTGTTGCCCTGCGTTCGATACTTGGTGGAGCATCTCACGTAGATACTTGGGCCCCTCACCTCGGCCCGTCTGATTATCACTGGCCAGGGCTTCTGATTTGATCTGTTTCCTGCTTGGAGTGACAGGGGTGAGGACCCAGCAAAAGCCATCCTCCCGTTCTGACACCAGGGCAGACATTGCTAATCGATCACAGCACTCTTTTCCTTTAAGGCCAGAAATGGTTACCGGGTATTGGAGTCCTTTACGTTATAACACGCGAGGCAGCCGGTCTTACTTAGGATTAGCCTAGGAGATGAAAACTGTATGACATCTTTGGCCCCAGAAGACCTTCCCCAGCTCCCCGGGCCGGCAGACAAAGAAGTCCCTTGGGAGTGGACGTTTCTAGAGCCGTCAGGGGTCAGGGGGCTCTGTTGGGTCCGGGACGTAAAGACACATGAAGTGGGTGCCCTCGCTGCAGGTGGGATGTACTCTCATGGGGGGGGGGGGGGAGGCTGTGCATGAGAAGGGTGAATTCTTGTACACCTGTACTTTAAACCGTGAACACAGTTCAAAGGGAGGAATTTGGCCCAATGCCGCGGATCGGGGGAGGCTCTGAGGCTCTGCAGAGGAAGCAGGGTCTGGATTTGGCTCCTGTCACATGGCAGGACTGGGTCACAGTCCACTGCGACACATTTTCCGTGTGCATTTTTGCTCTGTTGCTGTGTTTTCTGTTCTGGCCAAGAGCGTGGGAGACCAGGTTCTCTGAAAAGAGTGTCCTCCCACAGTGTCTGCCCCTCCCAGGCAGGTTCCCCTGGACTGGACGGGGACAACTCCAGAGCTATCCTGACGGGGCTCAGGACTCCGGTGAGGTGAGGCTTCCCGGGTTGGGGGGGGCCCTTCCCACCTGAGAAGCGGGGCCCTCACCCCCCCCAAGCCACATCTGTGTGGCATTGAGAGACTCTGCCTGGGGCCACTTCCCCCGGTGCTCTGCTTACGCTCCGGCCGGCGTAGAAAGTGCCAGACAATAACGGCTCCAACCCCAGCATGAAAAAGGAAACACATTGTGTTTACAGATACAGGACTTGGCATCAGAAACTTGAAAGTACCTTTGAGTTGGACGCCCCAGGGCAGGGCTGTTGGACACCCTGCCCCGAGTCCCGCGGCCAGCTTGCTTCCTCTGCCCAAAGTCAGCCCTCAGAGGTGGACAGGGTGCTTCCAGCCAACTCTTCCTTCCCAGACCCGGCCCTGTCTCCCTTCCTGGCTCAGACCATGCGAGAACTCGGGGAGAGAGAGTGCCCGGCCGAGAAGGGCGCAAAGCACTGCTCGCTCCAGCCCTTCTGAAGCCGTGTTCCCGGGCCGATGGGCCATCACGATAGCGAGAAATGCTAGGGAAGAATGAGACGGGGCATTTCTCTGTGTTTCTCAGCCCTGTTTACTGTTAGAACCAGGGTGGGAGGGCTGGTGGTTTTTCTTAAGTCCAGGATGCCCGCAGAAGAGTATGAGCCACATGTAAGTGACGGGCACGTGCTATTTTCCTGCTCCGTAGGAATGAAGATCGGAGAGCACGGCTTTCTGTCTAAGAATATATGGACTATCAGGGGGCGCCTGGGTGGCTCAGTTGGTCAAGCGTCCGACTCTTGGTTTCAGCTCAGGTCATGATCTCACGGTTCGCAGAGTTCGAGCCCCGCGTCAGGTTCTGTGCTGACAGCTCGGAGCCTGGAGCTGCTTCGGATTCTGTGTCTCCCTCTCTCTCTGCCCCTCCCCCTTAATAAATAAACATGAAAAAAATATATATGGACTGTCAAGATGTATGCGTTAGGGGTAATGGTTGAAAGAACCCACGTCCAGCCTCACACTGCTTGGGACTTTTGGGTACGTCGTTGAAGCTCTGTGTGCCTTCCATATCCTTGGCGTCCTGGGGGCCCGTGCAAGACCCCCGTGGTAGATGGGGGGCCGGGGAAAGAGAGGAGCCTCTGCATAGGAAGGAGACCCAGAGACAGAGCGCTCGTCCTAGACTTTGGGTTTTTATCACCACACACACGTCCGTCAGCCTCCGTACTGCTGCGCTCCGTTCTAAACACCGTACGGATATTACCTCATTTGCTCCCCACAGCAGACTATGACGTGGGTTATGTTATTATTACTCTTCGGGAAATTCCTCTCTTGTCTTTGCCACGTGCACATGCGAATGCGTTTCTGTTGGGCGTGTGTCCAGAGGCAGCATCCCTGGACCCTGGGGGAGGTGTCAGCTCAGCCCCAGGACATGGTGGTTATACACCGGCCCAACATTTTGCAGAAGGCGGCCGTGCGGATTCACATTTGTGCATAACGTTACAGGGGAAGAAACAGGTGCATGGCAGACACAGAGCTTGCCCAGGGTCACGCATGGAGCAGGAGGTGGGGTTGGAATTAGGATCCAGGCAGGGTGGGCCCCAGAGTCTTGCTTTTCACCGCTGTGTCTGGCTGCCTCTCGTCTTTCACCCGCATATATCCAGATCTAAAACCGATGATACTGGGGGGGGGGGGGGGGCAAAGGTGCCCTTGGCTTCTCTAGACCTCAGTTTCCTCTTCTGTAAAGTGAGGGGTTGGGGCACAAAGACCGTCTTCAGTTCTGATAGTCTGTGTTCCTGCAGAATGCACCTCCTTCCTGGTCTGTATTACCCACCCCCTCTCTATTCCATTGGTTGGGGGGGGGGGTCCCTCCAAAGACTGGTCAGGCTCTGAGAGCGAAGGACCTCACTTGGGCCCGCCCCTCAAGACCACCAGGGATTTCTCCTCCTCTGTTCCACTTGGGGAGGGGAAGACGTGGGATGTGTTCCTTCTTGGCCCTCCTGCGTGTCAGCTGGCTGGGCTCCTCTCTTCAGATCGCGCGTGTGCAGCTGGATGGATGTTGACAGAATCAACTCACCTGTGTAACTAGCTCAGCCATCAAGAAAGAAAATATTTCCAGAAGGCCTCCGTATGTCCTTCAAATCACCCACCCCACCGTATGCCGACATCTTAGCTTCTAGCACCCTTGATTTGGTTTTGACTGCTCTTGAACTCCATATAAATGAAATCATCCCATATGTTCCCTTCAGGTACCTGCCTTTTGCTCAGCGTCATTTCCTTGTAAATAGTCTGAAACATAACGTAAGCCTGGAGTCCTTTTTTGTTTGATGGGATGAGCTCAGCTTCTTGGGGGGACCGATCATCCTGTTTGCTTCGTCTCCTGACCTTTGCTCATGCAAGTGATTTCCTCGTGTGTTTTGTAACGTCTGACTGTGAGCTTATCTTTTTGGGAAATTTTGTGGAAATCCCACCGGTCTTAGTTCTGGAGTATCCCTACTGAGTGATTTTACCAGACATCTTAGAGTTTATCGTGGGCCCGGGACTGATTTTTCTATTAAGTGAGGAGTATGCATTTTCCTCCAGTCCCTTCCAGGCCTGGATCACTGCTAGTCTTCTAATTTGTCTCCCTCTCCTATCTACTCTGTTCTCCAGGCCCCTGAACTATTCTTACTGGTAGTTTCTGCCGTCCAACACCCAAATGGATGGCTTCTTCAGTCCCTTGATCTGTTGTCATTTCTTTTTTTTTTTTTTTTAATTTTTTTTTCAACGTTTTTAATTTATTTTTGGGACAGAGAGAGACAGAGCATGAACGGGGGAGGGGCAGAGAGAGAGGGAGACACAGAATCGGAAACAGGCTCCAGGCTCCGAGCCATCAGCCCAGAGCCCGACGCGGGGCTCGAACTCACGGACCGCGAGATCGTGACCTGGCTGAAGTCGGACGCTTAACCGACTGCGCCACCCAGGCGCCCCTGTTGTCATTTCTCAGTGAAGCCTGCCTTGACTATCCTTCTTAGTAATATTCTAAATCAGGGGAACCTAGATGGCTCAGTCTGTTGGGTGTCCAACTTTGGCTCAGGTCTTCATCTTGCCCTTCGTGGGTTCGAGCCCTGCATTGGGCTCTCTGCTCTCAGCTCAGAGCAGGGAGCCTGCTTCACATTCTGTGTATCCTTCTCTCTCTGCCCCTCCCCTGTTTGTGCATGCTCTCTCTCTCTCTCTCAAATAAGCAAATAAACTATAAAAAATAAATAATATCCTAAAACACTTCATCACCCATCTGTATTTGTCTCCTTTGTGCACGTGCGCGTGCAGGCACACGCACACGCTCCTGATCATACCTTGATCGCATCATTACCTTCCTCTGTTTTCTCCTCTTCCCCCCATAACACTTAACCTACCTGCTAACATGCTACTTAATTTACTCCTTTATTATGTTTATGAACTGTCTTTCCATTCTCCCACTTGTTCTGTTGTAACACTTGTTAGAAGGTAAGATTATGGGGGCGCCTGGGTGGCTCAGTCGGTTAAGCGTCCAACCCTGGCTCAGGTCATGATCTCGTGGTTCGTGAGTTCGAACCCCACACAGGGCTCTGTGCTGACAGCTCAGAGCCTGGAGCCTGCTTCAGATTCTGTGTCTCCTTCTCTCTCTGCCACTTCCCCACTGGCATTCTCTCTCTCTCTCAAAAATAAATAATAAAAACATTTAAAAATTAAAAAAAAAAAGAAAGCAAGATTATGCAAGGGCAGGAGTCCTGTCTGAGTTGTTCACAAGAGGCCTGGCCTATAGTAGGTACTCACTAAAGTATTTGTTAGAGGAAAGAATTCAGGGTCTCATTTCTAACTCCTTCCTGGCCTTGTAAGACCCAAGGTCTCATTTCCTTTTTGTGTATGGGTCCTAAAACCCGAGTCCAAAGCCACGAAGGCCTGTTTCCAGGTCAAATAACCAGGCTTTCTTTCCTTTGATCTCTTCTCCCTCTCTTCCAGCTCCACTCACACACATCCCTTGGTCACCATGGTCTCAATGTTTCTCCTAATACTTTAGCTTTCAGATTCTTATTTCCTCCAGCACCTGGGGATTTCCTTTTATTTCTTGTGAGATCTGCTGTGGATTAAATATTTTTTAAAAGTACATTTCATCTAGTATTTCTACATGTTAGCAGCGGTAGGGGTTCTGCATGAGCTCAGTCCCCCTTGTTGCCAGAACTCGAAGTCATATATTTTAATCTTTCGTCCATCTGGAATTAATTGTGACATATGGTGTGAGGTAAGGATCTCTCTATTTTTTTTCATCAAATATGTAGCCAGTTATTCAGTGACAATTGTTGGAAAAAAATCATTCTTTCTCAGTGATTTGAGATGCCATATTTATTAAATGCTTAAGTATTCTATACACTTGGATTGGTTTTCTGGATTTTCCATTTTGTTTCACTGATCTGTTTTCCTGCCACTTCCTATCTGTTTGGATAGTGCATTTTGGTGCCTGGTGGCTTCAGTATTTACTGACTTATTCTTTTCACATTGGTTCTTTTTCATTTATTCTCATTGCTGTTCTTACGTATGTATGCACACGTGGGCTTTAGTTGAGTTTGTCAAACTTTGGTACGCATGCCATTGATAATTTGATGACTCTGTTCTTAAACTGAACTTGGTGACAACGGATAGCTTTACACTTTTTAAATGTAACTGTATCAACTCGACTGTTGTGCTTAATAGATTAGATTATCGAAATGTCTCTATTAGGGTTGTAAGGATAAGAAATGGGTACGATATGAATCTGGTCAAAATCACAAATTTTGTGTTTCCCTTTGTTTCTTCTAGATAAGTTTTTAAAAAGTTTTATTGAGGGGCACCTGGGTGGCTCAGTCGACTGAGCTTATGACTTTGGCTCAGGTCATGATCTCGCGGTCTGTGGGTTCGAGCCCTGCGTTGGGGTCTGTGCTGACAGCTCAGAGCCTGGAGCCTGCTTCGGATTCTGTGTTTCCCTCTCTCTCTGCCCCTCCCCTGCTCACTCTCTGTCTCTCTGTCTCTGTCTCTGTTTCTGTCTTTCTCCCCCAAAAATAAACATTAAAAAAATGTTTTCTTAAATAAAAAAAGTTTTATTGAGTTTTAATTGAAATCAATAAACTGCACATATTTGAAGAGTGTACTTTGGTTAAGTTTGACATGTGTATGTACCTATGAAAGCATCACCACGATCAAGATATAGGACATATCCATCAGCCTCAAATGTTTCCTAATGCTACTTGGTCATTCCTCCCACACTTCCTGCCCCTTTCCACCAGAGCACTTTCTGTCATTTTATATTAGTTTGCCTTTCTAGAGTTTTATATAAATGGAGTCATATGGTATGTCTTCTTCCTTGTCTGGTTTCTTTTAGTCTGCATGATTATTTGGAGCTTCATTCATGATGCTATGAGCATCGAGGTTCACTGCTTTTTGTCACTGGTAGTATTCTGTTGTGTGGACATACCCCAATTTGGCCATGCACCTGTGGATGGACATTGGCGTCATGTCCTATTTCTGGCTATTACAGATAAAGCAGGTATGAACATTCTGGGGCATGTTTTTGCAGGCAGAGACACTTTCATCTCTCTTGGGAGTGGAGTGACTGTATAATATGGTAGGGGTATATTTAAGTTTCTAAGTAGCTGCCAAACTGGTTTCCAGAATGGTTGTACTCCCACTTTCCATTTATACCAGCAGTGTATGAGCGTTCCAGTTTCTCCAATTTCGTTCCTCACCAGCGTTTGATATCGTCAGTCTTTTCAGTATACATGGTGATATGGTCAGACTTTTAATTTTAGGCATTCTAAGAGGTATATGGTAGATAGATTTATAATTTTAAACCTTAGCCTCACATTTAAAACATTTTTTTTTTAATTTTAAGGAGAGAGATAGAGAAAGAGAGAGAGGGGGAGAGAGAATCCCAAGCAGGTTCTACCCTCAGTACAGAGCTTGATGTGGGGCTCGATCCCACAACCCTGGGAACATGACCTGAGTAGAAATCAAGAGTTGGATGGTCAACCGACTGATCCATGAAGTCACCCCTAGCCTCACACTTCTTATTTTATTTCATTTTTTTTAACTTTTTTTTTTTTTTTTTTTTTTGAGACAGAGAGAGACAGAGCATGAATGGGGGAGGGGCAGAGAGAGAGGGAGACACAGAATCAGAAGCAGGCTCCAGGCTCCAAGCCATCAGCCCAGAGCCCGACGCGGGGCTTGAACTCACGGACCGCGAGATCGTGACCTGAGCTGAAGTCGGACACTCAACCGACTGAGCCACCCAGGCGCCCCAGCCTCACACTTCTTAAAAGAAAGTTGATTTCCATGTGTTTAGAATTCTGATTACTATTAGGACAAAGATTTTTTCCTTCTCCTTTTATTTCCTAACTGGATATTGCTGACATATAGAAAGGTTGATGATTTTTATATAAGTATTTTGCAACCTGTAGGTCTTTAAATTAATAGTGTTTCAGTTAATTCTCTGTTCTTGGATTTTTTCATATTCAACTATAATCCTCAAACCATGAATGTTTTAGTTTTTTTTCCCCTAATACTTGTACTTTTATTTTTCTTGTCTTATGGCATTGGATAGAATTCAAAAAAACAGTTTATGGGAATGCTGGCATATACCTGTGTGTTGATTCTGACCCGAGTAAGAATGTTTCTAGAGTTTTATCACTGGGTATGTTTTTGTTACTAGTTTTAATATAGATTTTTTTTTATTGTGCTTAAAGAAATTATTTCTGTTCCTGATTTACTGGGAAGTTTGCTCCTTTTTGTTGTTGTTGTTTTAAATTAAGAATATGTGGAATATTGGGGCATCTGGGTGGCTCAGTCAGTTGAGTGTTAGACTTCAACTCAGGTCATGATCCTGTGGTTTGTGGGTTTGGGCCCCGCATTGGGCTCTCTGCTGTCAACTTGGAGTCTGCTTTGGATCCTCGGTCCCCTTCTTTCTCCACCCCCACCCCCCGCACTGGTTCTTTCTGTCTTTCAAAATAAATAAATTATTTAAATAAGAAGAATATGTGGAATATTAATCCTTTGGATATTAATCAAAATGATCATATACTTGCTTTGACTACTAATGTAATGAATTTCATTAGTTGCATTCCTAAATTTTTTAAAATAATTTTATTGAGATATAATTCATATACCATACAATTCATCCATTTAAAGTATACAATTCAATGTTTTTGAGCATGTTTATGGAGTGGTGCAACCATCATTAAAGGTAATTCCAGAACATTCTTTCTCTCAGCAAGAGAATCTTGTACCCATTGACCATCATTCTCCATTCCCTCCTAACCCACTTAACCCACAAGCACCCCAACCGTAGGCAGCCAGTAATCCACTTTCAATCCCTACAGATTTGCCTGTTCTGGACATGTCACACAGAGAGAATCATACCATATGTGGCCCTTCTGACGGATTACTTTCAGTTAGCGTAATGTTGTCCTGCTTCTTCCATGTTGTAGCGTGTCAGTACGTCATCCCTTTGTATGGCTGAAGAGTACTCCATTGTATACATATGCCGCATTTTATTGACGTATTCATCGCTTGGCGAACATTTGGGTTGTTTCCACTTTTTGGTTGTTAGGAATGATGCCGCTATGAGAACTGATGTTCAGGTGGATATGTGTTCCTGTTTCTCATGGCTTATACCTAAGAGGGACTTGCTGGGTCACACGGTAACTCTTTGTTTAACTTTTTGGAGAACTGCCGGACCATTTTCCAAAGCAGCTGCGCCATTTTACATTCCCACACGCAACAGATGAGGGTTTCGTTTTCACCACATTCTTCTTCTTTTGCTTTTTAAAACATTTTATTTGAGAGAGAGAGAGAGAGAGAGAGAGAGAGAGAGGGAGGGAGAGAGAGAGAGAATATCTTAGGCAGGCTCCATGCTCGGCATGGAGACTGATGTGGGGTTCGATCCCGTGACCCAGGGATCATGACCTGAGCTTAATCAAGAGTCTGATGCTCAACTGACTGAGCCACCCAGACACCCCTTCACCATGTTCTTCTTGTGAATACTTATTCTCTTTCTGATTATAACCATTCCGGTGGGTAGGAAGTGGTATCTCATTGTGGTTTCATGATTTTCTAAATTTGAACTGTTCTAGCATTTTGGAAGACGTTTATCTGGTGACAGGTTGTTCTTTGATAATATTTTATTTTTGGTTTTTTTAGATCTCTTCAAAAGTGAGATTTGCCTGAACTTTTTTTCTCTTTATATTGCCTTTTGTATCAGGGCGATTCTAACTTTACATTCTGAAGTGAGAAGTTTCCAGACTTTTCTGTGCTCTGGAATAATTTAAGTAGCATGAGAAATAGCTGTCCCTTGACGATTTGCCCGAATTAGCCCATCTGGGCCCTGTGCCATTGTGGAAGTACTTATTCGATAACCATTTCAATCTCTTCCGTGCTTATATGTTTATTCAGGAATTTTTCATCTGCTTTTTGAGTCAAATCTGGTAATTTGTTTTCCAAGAAAATTATCACTTACCCAGATTAAAAAAAAGTTTTTTCTTTAATGTTTATTTTTGAGAGAGAGTGGGGGAGGAGCAGAGACAGAGGAAGACACAGAATCGGAAGCGGGCTCCAGGCTCTGAGCTGTCAGCACAAGGCCCGACGCAGGGCTCGAACTCACAGATTGTGACATGCTGACATCATGACCTGAGCCGAAGTCGGACACCCAACTGACTGAGCCACCCAGGCGCCCCTCACTCACCCAGATTTTTACCATAGTTGTAAAGATAACAATCACTAAAACTATTTTTGAAAATTTCCATATGTGTCTATACCACCTTTCTGATTTCTGACACTGCATATTTATTCTCACTCTCTTCTTGCCTAGGTTTATTGTTTTCTTGATATTTTTGAGAGCAACGGTGGTAACACCTAATAACGTCTATTAAACGCTCTCTGTGTGCCAGGCCCCGTGCTGAGTACTGTGTGTGCACTCGGTTTTAAAATCTTGGGGTGCCTGGGAAGCTCAGTCGGTTGAGCATCCGACTCTTGGTTTCCTTTCAGCTCAGGTCATGATGTCACAGTTCGTGAGTTTGAGTCCCGCGTCAGGCTCTGTGCTGACAGCTTGGAGCCTCCTTGGGATTCTGTCTCTCTCCCTCTCTCTCTGCCACTCCCCTGCGCTCTCTCTCTCTCTGTCTGTCTCCCCAAATAAATAGACTTAAAGAAATAAATAAACCTTAAAAAAAAAAGACCTTGAACTTGCCTGATGTCACATGGTGACAAAGCCCAGGGTGTTAGGCCAACAGGACCCACCTGCTCTCAGAAGCAGGGCTCTTAACTTACTGCTTGGTGCTGTCCCTTGGTTTTGAATGTTGTATATTGTTTCCAATTTTCTTTTTTTTAATGTTTATTTATTTATTTTGAGAGAGAGAGCGAGCGAGGAAGGGGCAGAGAGAGTGGGAGAGAGAGAAACAGAGAGAGAGAAGGGGGTGAAGAGAGAGAATCCCAAGCAGGTTCCAAGATGTCAGTGCAGAGCCCGATGCAGGGCTCGAACCCACAAACCATGAGATCATGACCTGAGCTGAAACCAGGAGTCAGACGCTTAACCCACTGAGCCGCCCAGGTGCCCTTATTTCCAATTTTCTAATTTCCGTTTCATTTCTATTCATTTCTTGTTTTTGCGGCCCTCGAGATATTTTTCGTTAAATGCTCAGTTCAGCTAATATCACAGTTTTCTGATTCCTGCTTGACAGAGAAACCATCTGAGGCCGTGACTTTTGTCTACAGAGCAGTTCTCAGTACCCGCCCTTCGTTTCCATTCAGTCTGATCCTGCCACTGTCCCTGCTTTGACAATGACAATGTGTCATTGTGACTTTCACCTTCTTTCTGCTCCTGGAGTTATTTATGAATTGGATTTTCATTTCCAGGCAAGTGGGTCCTTAAAATATAGGATTTGTTATTAATGGCCAACTTTATTGCAGCCTGTATAGTTATTAATAATCTCATGTGTCTCTGTATGTGTGTGTGTGTGTGTGTGTGTGTGTAAGATCAGTTCTGTTGATATTCCATAGGAACTGAAGGAGAACTCTGTGTTAGGGCAGACTTCAACATATTAGTTAAATTGATCTCTACCGATTTTTCTTTTTTTCCAGATACTCTGTATGTTTGTTTTTATGTTCGCCTACGGGGAGCAAAAACACAATCTTAGTGGGAGACGCTAACATTATCCATCGCTCTCAGTATTTAACCAATCAGGAGGCAGAGTCGTCCAACCTTTTAAAAAACTGGAGACGTGCACAAGGCGTATATGGCACATGAACTCCGAGTAAAAGCGGGGGTGTCACGGGGTCGTATCTGAAAGGTCAAGTTCCGAGCAGAATGCTGTGCCCAGGGCAAAGCTGGTTCTTGTATACTGATACCAGGAAAAACGCACGCACCGTACCGTGAACTTCAGTGGGTGTCACCTGGGCCTTGGGCTCCTCCTTAGCGGAAACAGGGAGTTGGCAGATGATTCCTCAGTCTCTCCCAGTGCTCCCGTTCCATGATGGTGGTTTTGGGGTTCCCCACTAAGTGGTGCCAGGGAGGGAATGAACCTGGAATGAGGAGAAGAGCAGCAGAAAAAACAGGCTGATTCCTGGTCTGACAGGTGGGCTGAGTTTATTACTTGGGCTCATTCCTGTCCTTACATGAGCATCATTGCCTTTCATCTGGGCAAAGGAGGTTTGTTGAAACACAAGTCTGTCTACACGGACAAGATGGGGAGGCCGCAAGAAGTCACTGACGTGGGGCGCCGCCTCCCGTAATGACGTATGACCCCGAAGGCTTAGTTTGGTTCTGGAATATGCCCCCTGCCCCACCCCCAGGAGCCCCGAGCTCCCCGAAACAGTGTTCCATAGGCGGCTTCCTGCGGGAACGGGCAGGAGAGCCAGCACATGCCTGCCTCTGTTTCTCCTCCTTTTCCTGCCGAGGGGTGATTGATTCATGGGAGGAAGAGGGGGTGCTGAAGACAGGCATGTATTTCATAGAATACACCAGAACCATAAGCGAGGCTTAAAATTAACGAGCTAAGTATCCAATTTAAGAAATTGGAGGAAGGGCGCCTGGGTGGCGCAGTCGGTTAAGCGTCCGACTTCAGCCAGGTCACGATCTCGCGGTCCGTGAGTTCGAGCCCCGCGTCGGGCTCTGGGCTGATGGCTCGGAGCCTGGAGCCTGTTTCTGATTCTGTGTCTCCCTCTCTCTGTGCCCCTCCCCCGTTCATGCTCTGTCTCTCTCTGTCCCAAAAATAAATAAAAAAAAAAAACGTTGAAAAAAAAAAAAAAAAGAAATTGGAGGAAAAAATTAACAGAATAAGCCAGGAAAAAAGGGGTGGGTGGGGGGGGGGGAGATCAAAATAAGATCGGGAGTGAATGAACTAGAACCCAACAGAGATGATCAGCCAGAGCCAAAAGTTGGTTATTTGGAAAGATGAATAAACAAATATCTGGAAAGACTGGTCAAGAGAAAAAGAGAAGGCACAAAGAAAAACATGAGGAATGAAAAAAAAGGCATCACTAGAGATCTGGCAGAGACAAAGAAAAGGTAATACCATGAATAATCTTATGCTAATAGATTTGAAAGTGTAACCTCCTAGTTTCTCAATCAAACCCCGGAGTGTTTCCCAGACAGCTGCCCATAGATGATGTACATAAAATCTAACGTGGAACCCATAGAAAACAGACCAGTTGAACCTCATCAAAATTTAAAACTTGTGCTTCCAAGGACACTACTGAGAAAATGAAAAGACACCCCTTAGAATGGGAGAAAATATTTGCAAATTATATATCTGATAAGGACCCAGAATATTTAAAGAATATCATCTATAAAAAAAAAATCTTACAATTCCACGATATGAAGGCAAACAAACTGAAAAGGAGACATATGCGTGGCCGGTAAAGCATGTGAAAAGAGCTCCCCTCATTAACCACAGTAAATGTGAATCAACGTCACACTGAGATGCCACTTAACACCCACCGGGATGGCTCGTAATCAAAAAGACGATAGCAGGTGTTGAAAAGAATCTGGAGAAATCGGAACCCTCGTGCATACACTGCTGGTGGGAACGAAAAGCGAGGTAGTCGCTTTAGGAAAGAGTTTCTCGAAGGGTTAAACACAGAGTTACCAGGTGACCCACAGTCCTGTTCCCAGGTATACACTCGAGAGAAACAGAAGCACATGTGCATGCAGAGAAACCTGTGCACAGATGCTCACAGGCACATTATTCATAACAGCTGGAAAGTGGAAACAGCCCAAATATCCACCAACAGACGAATGGATGAATCAAGTGTGGTATATCCATTCAATGGAATAGTACTCAGCCATGTAAAGGAACGGAGTACCGAGACATGCTTTAACGTGGACAGATCTTAAACATTTCA
The DNA here is from genome assembly GCF_028018385.1 of Neofelis nebulosa. NCBI lineage: Eukaryota > Metazoa > Chordata > Mammalia > Carnivora > Felidae > Neofelis > Neofelis nebulosa. The sequence continues at coordinate 3,688,325 of NC_080797.1, forward strand.
CGATAATTGAAAGCCAGTCACGGAAGACCGTGTACTGTATGATTCTGCTTATATGGAATGTCCAGAATGGGCAAATTCATACAGGATGTAGATTAGTGGTTGCCAGAGACTGAAGGGAGGGGTGAATGACTATTTGGGGTTTCTTGTTGGGGATGAAATAATGGTGGTGATGTGCATGGTTTTAGCACAACTGCATGATTGTGCTAAAAACTGTGGAATTGTACACTTTTCAAGGGTAAATTGCATGGTATGCAAATTATATCAATAAAAAAAACTTTTGGGGGGGAGCAGGAAATACTTATTGAAATGTGTATTTCTGAGCCTTTCCCTGGTTTCACGAAGTCACTTCTCTGGGGGTACAGCCTAGAAATCTGCAGATTGGCTAACACTTTCAATGAAACCAGCTTGCAGAGAGGTTTAAGAATCTCCGTCCACTTATAGGGCGCCTGCGTGGCTCAGGCAGTTGGGCGCCCGACTCTTGATTTCAGCCCAGGTCGTGATCCCAGAGTCATGGGATCGAGCCCCCACCTGCTTAAGGTTCTCTCTCCCTCTGCCCCTCTCCGCGGTTTGTGCGCGCTCTCTAAACTAAGTTTTAAAAAAATTAAAAAAAGAAGAGAAGTCCAATTAATCAATGTCAAAAGTGATGGGTATAGAAAATCACTATTTGGGGAAAAAAAAAATCCCAGTGATAGTTGTTGCAGAGAATCACAATGTGTGCTAAAGTTAGCAAGTGAAGGTACGAGAGACAGAAAGTTTCCACGGCATCAGAGTATCTTGCCCCAATTTCCAATGGAAGAGGAGTCACTCTACACTGAAGATACCAGGCAGACGTCACCTTAACCACGTGATCAGAACTAACATAACTAGCAACAGGACATATTGCCGTTGTGTGCCACCTGATAGGAGGTGCCGGAGATGTGACATCCCTTCTGTGGGATCTTGCTGAAAATACATAACCTGCGCTTAATCGTGACAAAACGTCAGCTAAAACCAAACGAGAGACATTCTACCACGTAACTGGCCCGTACTCTTCCGGAGTAGCAAAGGAAGGCAAGGAAAGTCTGGGGCGACTGGCCCAGACGGGAGAGGAAAGCAGAAACAAGATACGTAAATACAACATCAGCCCCTGGGTTGGATCCGCCCTGGACCAGGAAAGGACATTGGTGGGACAGTTGTCACAGCTTATGAGTGTTATAGATTAGATTTCAGTTTCCTGGGTTGTGGTCGTTGTGGGATGGGTATGTTGAGACATTAACAGTGGGGGAAAGCTGGGTAAAGGGTACCCAGGAATTCTTTGCAGTCTTTTGCACCTTTTTTGGGAGTCAAAAATTCAAATTGAAAAATGACAAAGAAATCACTCTCCTAGAGCATCACGATTCCCAACCTGAAAACCACTGGGTTAGCAGGAAAAGCCCCGGCTTTGGGATCAGACGGCCCTCAGCCGGACCCCCAGCCAGACCTCGGGCTTCCCAGCCTCAGTTCCTCATCTGGGAAATGGGTTTAATCACGTCGGTGTTCTAGGATGGTTGGAGGGTTGAATGAAGTGATGCTCGTAACATGCCAAGTGCGGCACCTTCATGAAGCAGGGGCTCTGGGAAACGCCAGTCTCCCCTCCACCTCTCACCTCGGAGGGAGGGGATCGGTCCTCTGGGCTGGGCTCTTTGGGCCTGGCAGCCGAGGAAAGGGGCATCACGGGAGAGGGAAGGGGAGAAGCCGCCGGCCTGGGAGCTTTCTCACAAGAGCTTTCTCTTGTTGGCAGGCTGCTTCAAGTCATACCAACTTCAAACAAAAAGGGTTTTCAGACACAAAGGAAGGCTCAACCTGGCCAGTGCCAGGCCTGGCTTGGCATTTGAATGCAGAAATCCAAGTCCTCAGAGCTTGCAGACAGACCAGACCATCCTGGCTCCCATTTGCAGAAATGCCAAGGATCCGGGGGCACAGCTCCTCTCCTGGGCTCGTTCTGATTGTTGACTCTGCGGACAAATTAATTAGACTTAAATAAGAGCCAGTTCCCCCACGGTGCGTATTCTGCTGACAGCTGAGACCGGGCGACGGGCCCGAAGGTGGCCCTTCCGTCCACCTGCCTCCCCTTCTGACTCCTCCCCCAACTTTGCGGCATGTGGATACATGTGCCCGGCTGGTGTTCTTAATGGATTATCTTGAAGTCAAACAAAGCGGGTAGTGTACAAAGCAGGCCAGGTACCTTAGGTAGTTTTTCAGGGTGTGTTTTCACATAGCCTCCTCCGTGTTCTGTCACTTGGGTCTCCCACGTGAGCAGAGGGTTGCAGGAGAATGAGCCAAAGTTAAAAAGGCACAGTCATAGGACGTCGGAATGCCCCAGTGCGTTTCAAGCCTGCTTTCCTTGTGATATGGAGACCTCACCTGTCAGCGCCCACCCTAGAGAAACACACAGGTGCACAGAAAGATACCCTGGGAGTGTCCCGGATTTCTGTGGATCGAGATCTGTCTACCAGTCTGTCTTCTCTTCCTTTTATCTCTCTATAACTATACATTTTTAAAAAAACATTTATTTATTTTTGAGAGATAGAGACAGAGCACGAGCGGGGGAGGGGCAGAGAGAGAGGGAGACACAGAATCCGAAGCAGGCTCCAGGCTCTGAGCCATCAGCACAGAGCCCGATGCAGGGCTCGAACTCACAAACCGCGAGATCTTGACCTGAGCTGAAATTAGACGCTTAACCAACTGAGCTACCCAGTCACCCAGAAATCAGTGTTTTTTTAAAAATTTTTAATGTTTACTTATTTTTGAGAGAGAGAGCGTGAGCAGGGGAGGAACAGAAAGAGAGGGAGACACAGAATTGGAAGCAGGCTCCAGGCTCTGAGCCATCAGCACAGAGCCCGATGCAGGGCTGGAACTCACAAACCGCGAGATCTTGACCTGAGCCAAAGTCAGACGCTCAACCGACAGAGCCACCCAGGTGCCCCAGTCTCTGTGTAGCTATAACCTGCGTCTGTAATACCCACATACCTGTCTCCACGTGCACACGCAGAAAGAAACACAGCCTGAATGTGCGTGGCAAGAAATGGCTACGTAAACTGTTAACGTACAATCTAACGCCGCAGGTGAAAACCGTAAACTTAACGTGTGTGCCCCTGGGCAGGATGCCGTGATGGATAGTATGAAACCACTGATGCATCGAAACGAAATCCCATGCCTCGTCTACCACTGACGCGCAGTGCTCCCCTGAGGGGTCTCCCCTCATCCCTGCACCCCTGCTTTTCAGCTCTGGCGCACAGTAGGTGCTTTTCAGAATATCATCTGGCTTCGGGAACTTGGTGACCTCACTGGCCTCGCTGATAACGCGCGGGTTATTAATTCACTTCATTAAATTAACGAAGAGCCAGGGGGTTGGTCTGTCTGAGCCCTGAGCTGGGCCCTGTATGTAATTGACAAAATCGGCCTGTGGGCCAAATTCTGCCTGTTGCCTGGTTTGTAAGTAAACTCACATTGGCACGCAGCCACACCCACTTGTTTATGGATTGTGTGTGGCTGCTTTCCGTATAATGGCAGGGCCCTGTGGTTGCGACAGACACTGTGTGGCCTGCACAGCCTCAGATAGTGACTATCTGGCCTTTTCCAGAAAAAGGTTGTTGAACCTTGTCCTCATCCCTTCTCCCAGACCAGCCCCGTTTCTTTCCTTTTTTTTTTTTTTTTTTTTAAAGGTTTATTTATTTATTTTGAGAGATCATGAGCAGGGGAGGGGCAGAGAAAAAGAGAGAGAGGGAGAATCCCAAGCAGGCTCTCTTGGGGCTCGAACTCACGAACCGTGAGATCATGACCCGAGCTGAGTTCGAGAGTCAGACGCTTAGCTGACTGAGCCACCCAGGCGCCCCCAGCCCCATCGCTTCCAATACCTGGGGGCTGTTCAGAAGAGCCGGCCCTTCCCTGCTGCTGCTGTGCGGCTCAGTGGGATTTGTCTGTAAAAGCCCAGATGATGCTTGCTTTATTATAAATTAATCATTAAGAAAGTCACCACGTCCCTTTGCTTCACCAACACACAGTCCTGCAGCCACGTCCTCCCCGTGTAGCTCTCTGTAGGAGTTAGCCACAGAACTTCTGAAATGCCTTGTTTCTTAAGTAAGCCCCCTCCCCCGCATACCTGAGTCCCCTCCCTTCCCGCCCCCTCCACCCATATGTCCCAGCCTCCAGGGACAG